>NC_072445.2:67952500-68585000 GCF_028878055.3 Symphalangus syndactylus | reverse complement strand
ACACAATGGCCTACAAAATCCAACACAATCCATTTACTTTCTGCCTTCAAATGCTTCCACTCTCTCTCCTCGCTACTCTCCCCACTCATTGCTCCCTCCCCTAAATGTACTGCAACTTTCTCTGTGTTCTAGAATTCAGCCTACTCGGGCCCTTGGCGCCATCTTTTCCACTGCCTGAAACCCTTCCTCCTCTCCATTTTCAGCTCCTCTGATGCCTCCTCAGAAGGCCTTCTTACCAACAACTTAATGCGATGCCCCAAGCTCAATTCAATCTCTATTCCTAAGATGATTTTCATAGTTTTTATCATTTGTTGAAATTATTAGTATCTTCATTTATTTCAGTCTTCTTCATTCAAGTATAAACCCCTTAAAAGCAGAACACTTATCTGCTTGTTAACCACTTCTCAGCAGTACCTAGAAATAGTACCAGGTACAGAGCAGACACAAGAATATTTATCAAAAATAAATAAATGAGTAAGAAGTCTAAGAATTAAGAATTTCTAAAAGATAAAGCCTACAAACCCAAGCTATGTATGGTAAATGTTATTCCATACCATAGCAAATTAGAAATATTACAGGATTGTATGTTATGCATATGAACACTGTGATCCGGAAATCTCTGCTTTGTACAAATAGCTCTAGAATATATCCATTCATTTATTAAACAAATATTTATTGCACATCCACTGTGTCAGATACTATCCTAGGCAGCAGAGATTACAGCAGTAAACATAAGACTCTACACTGAGGAAGTTTATGCTGTAGACAAGAGACACAGACAAGAAACAAATACACGTGCCAGGTGATGGACAGTGCTATAGAGAAAAACACAGCAGCGTAAGAGTGTGGAAGGGATGGGAGCACTATTTTAAGGGCCTCAGTAGAAGATGACATATTAGCAGAGAGGTGAAGGATGAAGACAGAACACCACATGGACATCTGAGATGAAACAGTCTAGGCAGTGAGGGCAGCAAGTGCAAAGGCTGCATCAGGAGCGTGCTTAATGTATTCAGAGACAGGGGAGACCAGTGTGGCTGAGGCTAGCAGGGGAAATGGGACATGGGGATGATGAAAGAGCAGGAGGGGCTAGCTGAAGGCTTTTGGCAGGCTACAGAAAGGACTCTGGCTTTTCCTGAAATAGATGTCACTGGATAGCGCTGGGAAGAGGATGACATGACTTCAAAAAGTCACTCTGGTCACCCCACTGAAGAGAGATTCTCAGGAGGTAAGGGTAGAAGCAGGAAAACTAGTTAGGAATTCCTGCACTAGAAGGGAGGGTCTTTGCTATGTACTAAGTGTTTAGGGCATACAGCACTTATTTTAATTACTTAGAAGATTTCAGGCTTTTTCTTGTCAGTTACTAAGTTATTTCACAAATAACTAAGATTTGCAGAAGTCTAACCTCTAAATAAATAGATTAGTATACTACGGCACTCAACAGCAAACATTCTTAGCTATATAACACAAACACTAATCATAAGAAAACTGGGGGGCTAATTAATGTCGAAGTAGACTTCAAAAGAAGTAATATTACCAGGGATAAAGAGGAACATTTCAAAAGGATGATGTAATAATAAAATTATCAAAAAAGACAATCTTCCTTAAAGGAGTATTGCATACGATGACCAGTCTTCAAATAAATTAAGCAAAAAAAGATGGATGAATTCATGCAAGAGATAAGCATATCCACAATGAAATGGGCACAGCTCCTCGGTGCTTCCCCAGTGCCTCCCAGAGGCACCCCTGGAGCTTGCCAGTTTGTGCAACCCACTCAGGGGAGAACTCCAGATCTGGAGGAGCCCAGAGCCACAGGCTCTATTATATTCTAAGCTGGGGAGATACCACTTCAGAGATCAAGGGTCTGTTGCCATGTAAAGTTTCCACAAGGCTCCACAGCTATGTCTTCCTGTGTTTAATGCTTTTCACTCAACCTCAGGCCAATGGCAGACCTGGCCATGGCCCACCACAGCACACTCAAAGCTGGGCAAATTCTAAAATCTTGAAACAAAATTTTACCTTCAGCCATATGATGCTGTTGTTTTTATGGGACAAAAATGGCTGAATATTGGTAAGATCATATCGTTAAACCCATATGTTGTAAAGAACAAAATATAAATCATCATCATTACTGGCAACTTCATTTTTAAAAAAAAATTTAATAGGCTTTATTTTTGAAAGCAGTTTTATGGTTCACAGAAAAATTGGGCAGAAGGTACAGAGATTTCACATGTCCCCTACCCACAATGGGAGAGAGTTTTCAGTCTCTCCCATTATCAGCAGTAACTTCATTTTCAACTGTAAACAGGCAGTCACAATACTCCACCTTTTGATGCGATAATTTAGCAGGAGTGATGTTACGTAACTATTCCTCAGATGTCCTCAGCTCTGTGTGGTCCATGCAGTGGGACCAAGCTCCTTCCATGTGTTCGCTACCATTGGCAAAACTCATTTGCAGGTGTTCAATGTGGTAACTATGGACTAGCACAGCACAGAAAATATGGACTAATATGGACTAGCACAGCAAATACTTATTTTGATAATGAAAAACAGATGTAATTCTAATGTGTGTGTGTGTATATATGTGTGTATGTGTGTGTGAATTAAGACTTAGAGTGTTTTTGAGTTAAAAACTTTAAAAAACAGTTTTGTTTGCACTCAGCTCAGCATGTTATGGGATACTTTCCAGTGTTGTTGCTGTCGACCATTATTATTGTTAATTATATCACCTTATAATAAACCATATTATGGTAAATGGGAAGAGCACCTAGCTGGCTCTGGGTAACTTAGATGTGGTCTTAGCACAGTCAAGTAAGACTGCTGCCAATTTCTTTTTTTTTTTTTTTTCTTTTACAGATACAATCTTCTCTGACATTGATATGCTTACATGTCTGGTTTCAACTCAAATGCTTATTTGACAACCTCCTAATTCTCTCCGTGCCTCAGCTGGAGAGGAGGGGATAGGCTGATGGAAGAGAATGGAGTTAACTGATGGAAACTGAGTAAGGTGGGAACAGCCACGGTAGCTCATAGGCTCAGAGACGGGCTCGTGGCCTATGTCCTGGCAAAGGAAGGGAGCTACTGCATCAAAGAGCTATTGAGTCTGACATGATGCCAAGTCCGTTGTGGTCTACCTGGATAGAATGGGCTGTTTCTGCCTTGAAATGCCTCCTGCTGCAATAAAGATAAGCTGTGCCCCTGGTTCTGGACCACAGTGGAGAGACGGGATGGAGCAGAGACGGAAACAAAGAAGGTCCCAGATCGTGAGCACGGTCCTAAAGAAGCAGTCGTGGCATCTTACACTTGAAAGGATCCGCAGAAAGTCACCCTGAATCAAGCAATAGAGGCGCCTGGGTCTGGGCTGTGCACCCCCTTTGGCCAGAAGTATCCTGCCACATTTTCATTTGCAAGGTTTCTAAGAACCGTTCTTGGTGTGTCTTGAATGGCTCATACTTGTTAACTTTACAGGAATGTGTGTTCATAGGAAGCCTGTTAATCAAATTGCCAACATAAATTACTTTTCCTCATTTGTGAAGGCTTGTCCAATTAATAAAAGGCTGATGCTTATGTACTGGACTTACTTTAGGCCACTGGGGGTTGGGGGGTAGTTAACGTTTATTGATTCAATGTAGTTTTTCCTGTCACTTTGAGGACATTTATTCAATTTTGAAATGAAAAATGATGGTAAAATTGGAAAAAAAAATATGTAAGAAATTTATGAAAAACAACTCCCCAATTTAAAAATAATACGGCCTTCCCTGTCGGGCTTTGCTGGCAGCTGTTATTTAAACTTGTATGCTCCTGCCTAGTGAGAGTCAGCAGCTGAGAGTCTTGTATTAGCAGGAAACCAGGGCATTTATGATGGAGTTCCTGTTATTGACTTATTCTTAGACAAAATGCCAAGTTTCTTCAGACAGTACAGTAGGCCCACTGTGGAAGCACAGTGTGAATACTGGTGTGACATTTAGGCTATGATTTTTTTTTATGTGTCCAGATTTTTTAAATGACTTTCAAAACAATGTTTTCTGTAATGATTTGGAGACAGTGGTTAACGCTACCAAAAAAAAAAAAAAGTGTGTTTTTAAAATAGAATCTAACTGGTATACCAAAGAAATATAAGTAGTTTAGGCTGATTCCAATGGCTCTACCAGGTTTTCCTCACAGGTGGGTACATTTTAGTAGAAAACCTTGCTGTAGGCTGGGAGGAAGGCAGGCGACACATCATCACAACAGCACAGTGAATGAAAACTGTAAATGATCACACAGTTTCACTCAGAAAAAGGTATTTTGTAAGACTAAAGATTATTGTAGACCAACATATATCAGCATTTAACATTTTCCTTAATTGAGGGTGAGACGGTGCGATTTCCCTTGAAGCTAAGCAGAGGTATACCTCTGGAAAACCTGACTTTACAAATTTTCTTAATTTGGGTGACTAACATTCTTAGGGAAACTTATTTCAGGAAACTACAAAACTAGCATCCTAGGTTGTCTTTATTTTGATAGGGTTAGGGATATGGTTAAGATTCACACCATTTTCTCTACATGCCAAGTATACATCATCAATCACCAGAGCTGTGGGCTGGCCTGTGATCGGGTCATTTTCCCAGCCCTCTTTATGTTTGCCTTTCTGCAGGTAGAGTTAATTTTTTTATCAAGAAGTGCTCCTGCACGCTTTGTCATCTCCCTTCTTCCCCCAAATCTTGTCCAATGCTCTCTCATCCCTCTACTACTGTAATGCAACAATTAAATAGCAATGATTCCGTTTACCATCTTCCTGCATACATCCCTTATGTGTAAAGGATACCCTTTCACTTATTCAACTAATATTTACCAAATATTGCTCATGTGCCAAATGTTGCTTTAGGCATGTGGGTACAATGATATGAGACAAAGTCCCTGCATTTATAGAGCTCACCTTCTAGAGCTGTGCTATTCAATACAGTAGCTACTAACCACATGTGGCTACTTAAATCAATTAAAATGAAACAAAATTAGAAATTCAGTTGTTCAGTTGCATTAGTCATATTTCAAGTGCTCAGTAACTACATGTGGCTAGTGGCTGTTATTTTAGATGGTGCAGAACGGAACATTCCCATCATTACAGAAAATTTTATTGGCCAGCACTTCCCTAGTGGACAGGTTACCTTTATCACTGATGGTTTTAGTCAGGTTACAAGACCAAGGATCATCATATAATCTGTCCCTTTCGCCTACTGGTAAAAGGTGGCAAACTATTTAGCTCCACAATTTGACCACAGCACTCTTTTTTAAGCCCATGCTTGTGTTAGGGGCCATTTTTCTGTTATCTCCTACATAATTACCATAATGCTAAAATTTATGAATACCATTTGTTTCTGTAATAAAAGTCAATCTATACTATGTGTGGTTTGATGAAGAACTTTTTCTAATATTGAATTTTTTTTACATCTAAAGTTTTACAAAGAAAAATAATTGACATTTATTGAGCATTTGCTGTCTGCTGGATATTGCCCTAAACCCTTTAACAGAGTTTTTCTCATTTAATTCTCTCAGCAATCCCAAAGGTGGATGTTAATAACACCATTTTACAAATGAAAATTTTGAAGATACAGCATAACTTGGTTAAAGCCAAGCTATCAGTGGATAGTTGCAAAGCTGAAGCAATCAACTCAGAGTTGTATGTTCTTTGCTTTTAAATGCTACTCTTCCCCATCCTCTGCCTAAGTTCACCATCAGTTGCATATAAAACTCTCCCATTGAAAAGTTCGTCTCCTTGCGCCTCTGCCCGGCCACCCACCGTCTGGGAAGTGAGGAGCGCCTCTGCCCGGCCACCCACCGTCTGGGAAGTGAGGAGCGCCTCTGCCCGGCCGCCCCGTCTGGGAAGTGAGGAGCGCCTCTGCCCGGCCACCCATCGTCTGGGAAGTGAGCAGCGCCTCTGCCCGGCCACCCCGTCCGGGAAGAAGTGAGGAGCGCCTCTGCCCGGCCACCCCGTCCGGGAAGAAGTGAGGAGCGCCTCTGCCCGGGCGCCCCGTCCGGGAGGAAGTGAGGAGCGCCTCTGCCCGGCCGCCCCGTCCGGGAAGAAGTGAGGAGCGCCTCTGCCCGGCCGCCCCGTCCGGGAAGAAGTGACGAGCACCTCTGCCCGGCCGCCCCGTCCGGGAAGAAATGAGGAGCGCCTCTGCCCGGGCGCCCCATCCGGGAAGAAGTGAGGAGCTCCTCTGTCCGGCCGCCCCATCTGGGAGGTGAGGAGCTCCTCTGCCCGGCCACCCATCGTCTGGGAAGTGAGGAGCGCCTCTGCCCGGCCACCCACCGTCTGGGAAGTGAGGAGCGCCTCTGCCCGGCCGCCCCGTCTGGGAAGTGAGGAGCGCCTCTGCCCGGCCACCCCGTCCGGGAAGAAATGAGGAGCGCCTCTGCCCGGGCGCCCCGTCCGGGAAGAAGTGAGGAGCGCCTCTGCCCGGCCGCCCCATCTGGGAGGTGAGGAGCGCCTCTGCCCGGCCACCCATCGTCTGGGAAGTGAGGAGCGCCTCTGCCCGGCCACCCACCGTCTGGGAAGTGAGGAGCGCCTCTGCCCGGCCGCCCCGTCTGGGAAGTGAGGAGCGCCTCTGCCCGGCCGCCCCGTCTGGGAAGTGAGGAGTGCCTCTGCCCGGCCACCCATCGTCTGGGAAGTGAGCAGCGCTTCTGCCCGGCCGCCCCGTCCGGGAAGAAGTGAGGAGCGCCTCTGCCCGGCCGCCCCGTCCGGGAAGAAGTGAGGAGCGCCTCTGCCCGGGCGCCCCGTCCGGGAAGAAGTGAGGAGCGCCTCTGCCCGGGCGCCCCGTCCGGGAAGAAGTGAGGAGCGCCTCTGCCCGGCCGCCCCGTCCGGGAAGAAGTGGGGAGCGACTGTGCCCGGCCGCCGCGTCCGGGAAGAAGTGGGGAGCGCCTCTGCCCGGCTGCCCCGTCTGGGAAGAAGTGGGGAGCGCCTCTGCCCGGCTGCCCCGTCGGGAAGAAGTGAGGAGCGCCTCTGCCCGGCCGCCCCGTCTGGGAGGTGAGGAGCACCTCTGCCCGGCCACCCATCGTCTGGGAGGTGAGGAGCGCCTCTGCCCGGCCACCCATCGTCTGGGAGGTGAGGAGCGCCTCTGCCCGGCCACCCATCGTCTGGAAAGTGAGGAGCGCCTCTGCCCGGCTGCCCCATCTGGGAAGTGAGGAGTGCCTCTGCCCGGCCACCCATCGTCTGGGAAGTGAGGAGCGCCTCTGCCCGGCCGCCCCGTCCGGGAAGAAGTGAGGAGCGCCTCTGCCCGGCCACCCATCGTCTGGGAAGTGAGGAGCGCCTCTGCCCGGCCACCTATCGTCTGGGAAGAAGTGAGGAGCGTCTCTGCCTGGCCGCCCCGTCTGGGAAGTGAGGAGCTCCTCTGCCCGGCCGCCCCGTGTCTGGGTAGAAGTGAGGAGCTCCTCTGCCTGGCCGCTCTGTCTGGGAGGTCTACCACGGAGGCCAGAAGCAATGTGGGGGCTGGACGTGGTGGCTCACGCCTGTGGTCCCGGCACTCTGGGGGGCGAGGCGGGTTGATCACTTCGGGCTAGGAGTTCGAGACCAGTCTGGCCAACTTGGCGAAACATGAAGAATACAACAGACAAACCAACCAACCAACTCAGTGACAACAAAACAGGTCTACCCTGGAGTCATACTCTAATTTTTTCTATTTTCCTCCCTTTCTGATCCTTTATCCCACTTTCTTTTTCTTCCTCTTCCTTCTCCCTCTTCTTTGTCAAATAGAGGATTGAGTTATTATCACTGATCCATATAAAGTCCCTCTCTCATTTATTTTAACTCCCACCCCCCATTTCTATTCCCCGACTTCCCATGTGCAACCTTCCTAATATGTTTGATACGCATCTTTTTGTTTGTATGTATTTTTAGAAAATGTTTATTGTTTTTGTATGCAAAAAAAATTAATAAAAAAAAAAAAAAAAAAAAGAAAAGTTCGTCTCCTTAAGTTCAATCCTGTAGCAAATCCCACACATCCTGCCGCCTTCTCACCATGTCCTCTAATCCAAGGCACACTGTCCTTGTGTCCAGACTATTCTAACAGCCTCCTAACTGGTCTCCCTTCTTCCAATGTGGCCCTCTGGAGTCTAGCTTCTATAAAGCTACCAGAATGAGGATTACATTACAAATCACATCCTAATTCTTTTCTATTTAATAGCTCCCATTTGTTTCCGATTCCAATAGAATGACATCCAAATGCCTTACCAAGTTCTTACGAGTCCTGCACAATGCAGCCCTTGCGATATGCAGAGATGTTACCAAAGAAGTTCTTATGCTGAAGCCACTGCATCTCTGCTTCCATCTCTTCCCTCTACCCCCACAGATTGCTACAAGTTGGACTCTTTCTCACTCTTCGGTCTAAGCCTTCAGGGTGTGTGTTGTGGTGTGTGTGTGTTGTAGGCTTTTGTGTGTAAGTCTGACAGAGAGATTTTTGATAATGGTATCAATTTCTTTAATAGATATGCTACCACACGTGTGTTCTGTTTCATGATAAGTCAGTTGAGGCTGGTTGTCCTTTTTCAAGCAACTTGTCCATTTTTCACTGTAACAGTTTGGTCGCAGTACAAAAGCACAGACGGCCGGGTGCGGTGGCTCACACCTGCAATCCCAGCACTTTGAGAGGCCAAGGCGGCCAGATCACCCAAGGTCAGGAGTTCGAGACTAGCCTGACCAACATGGAGAAACCATGTCTCTACTAAAAATACAAAATTATCCGGGCGTGGTGGCACATGCCTGTAATCCCAGCTACTCAGGAGGCTGAGGCAGGAGAATAGCTTGAACCTGGAAGGCAGAGGTTGTGGTGAGCCAAGATCGCACCATTGTACTCTAACCTGGGCAGCAAGAGCAAAACTCCATCTCAAAAAAAAAAGCCCAGACATCCAACTCTGAAATGAGTTTTTCCACTCAAGCAGTGTTGTTATCTTTAATATCAGACAGTTCTGGGTTCTCGCCCCAAGTGGAGTGTGGTCAGACTCCAGGGGTGCCTCTGGGAGGCTCTAGGAGGCACTGAGGAGCTATGCCCACTCCTTCATAGGTCTACTTGTCTCTTGCATGAATTCATGCATCTTTTGATGTATTCATTTGTCCATTTAGTAGTAAATAAGAGGAAACAAGCTGAACAGAGACCAAGTGGTCATTTCCATCAACTTTGTCAAACTCAACCATCACTGTCACCTGGCCAACCGCATATTCATATACCACTTTGAGTATCAAGATGCAGAAGACCATATAGCAGTGGTTCTTAAACTTCAGGCTGCATCCAAGTCACTCATTCAGACTGCTGGGCCCCACCCCTCAGAGTTCTGGCTTGGTAGGTCTAGAATGTGGGCCTAAGATTCCAAACAAATTCCCAGATTGATGCCAGTATTGCTGATCTGAGGAAACACTATGGGAACCACTGCTTTAAAGTATTTCCAGGTATATTTGTTTAGGAACAGTGCAGATGATATTCCTTAGTCTAAGGATTTCCTTACCTGTTACCTGAAATTACTCCAGCAGTCCATCACAACCATGAAGGGAGAATAAGCACAGGGGTGAACTACTGAAAACTACACTCCCAGAAGTCTTAGTGGTGGTATTCACAGCCATGCCATGAGGTCAGAGAAAACATAAGTTTTACTTATAAGGTCATGAAAACATAAGCTTTACTCTGTTAGGATTAGGTGAAGCTGCACATAAGTTAGAATCCAACACACATGACGTAAAAGAAGTCTGATAGTAGCCAGTCAAGAACAGCTGATTACGGGGTCAACGATAATCAATGACCTAGGTAGCCTCCTTCTATATCTGGCTTCTACCCTCAAGTTTATGTCATCAACCAAAACTGCTGCTGGAGCTCCAGACATCACATCCATGTACCAAGAAACAGAAAAGCAGAAGGTAAAGGCACAGGGGACATGTCTCCCAACTCTCAACTTCCTTTAAGCAGGCTTTCCAGAAGTTCTACAAAGCACTGTCACTTACGTTCATTGGCCAGAATTGAATCACAGTCACATTTACTGCTAAGGAAGCTGGAAAATGTCATCTTTTAATTAAGCTCAGAGTTCACCCCAAATAATATAGGGATTGTATTTATAAGGAGGAAGTGAAGACTAACTGGTTGTCCATGCCACAATGACGACGAACTATTGAGCGTATAACATTGGAGTTTAGTAATCAAACTTACAAAATCTGTATTGGATTCAAATTGCCCATTAACTTGTCCGCATTGTTCCTAGAACCGTTTTGTTCCTAGCACCCAGCAGATGCTCAATAAATATTTGTTGAAGGAATGAATACTATCCCTAAGAGCAATTAGCCTATCATTACGTAAAAATAAAAGTGATTCTCATTTTAGATCACCCCTTCCCCTATGGAAATTACAGTCCTGCCCATTTGAAGTTTCTGCAGGGAAGACTGTATGGTTAACATGGCCACAGGCAATTTTCTTAATAACTAAGGGGAGTTACACAGTAAACTCCTCTCAATAGGAAAATATTGAGAAGATTTCTCTAAAATAGGATCTTGAGAACCAAGAAATTAAGCATATATATGTTTGCCAAGTTAGTAGCTTTTTCCAGGCATATGAAAAACCCAGTCAGGAAAGATGAGGTGGAAAAGGCAGACAGGTATTCCCTTCCCAGATTAGAAAAGTTTTATTTATAAGGTCATGAAAACATAAGCTTTACTCTGTTAGGATTAGGTGAAGCAGCACATTAAGTTAGAACCAAACACACATCATATAAAAGAAGTCTGATGGTAGCCAGTCAACACCTGCTGATTACGGGGTCAACAATAATCAAGGACCTAGGTAGCCTCCTTCTATATCTGGCTTCCACCCTCAAGTTTATGCCATCACCCAAAACTGCTGCTGGAGCAGTTTAGATTAGAAAAGATTTATCCATCATTTTCCGGAGACCTGTTCTGTCACCAGCTGCATCACAGCTGAACAGGGCAGTTAGCTTATCTACATTCAATATTCCGTTTTACAGATGCCAAAATTGTCACAAAGAAAGGTTAAACAACTCACCTAAGGATAAATATCAAATCAGTGGCAAAGCTAAAAACAGAAGCTACTATTCCTGATTGCCAGTCCATACTTCTTACAGTCACAGGAAAATTGTACAGAGTATTATATACAAGCTGTACATACAATTTTCCCACAGCTTGCAGGGCCACGAAGAGGTGGTACTGATGGAGGCCCACATATCTTAGATGCTTGTAAGAAACCGTCTGCATGATTATTCAAAACACTTTCCCATAGATTTATGGCAGCCCAAACTGTAGAAGAGCTCAGTGCAGCTGAAATACCCGAAGGAAAGTAAAAGCACTTTAGAAAATAGCTTGCCCAAGATGTGGTAATTTGAGAAGCCATAATTTTAGAAAGAGCATGTTTTACTATTTTCTTCAAGTTAAACACATTTTGCTAAACGATTATCACTAACTGAATTCTAAGGCCTGTACAGTGGGCTACATTAAAAAAAAAAAAACTATTAGGCAATCTAATGTTCTCAGTAGCACAGGTAACAACTATGTGTCTGACCCACGCAGTCCTGTCCAAGCATAAGATCAGGAATGTTACCAAACTTAATTCTCAAGCTCAATTTTAGAAACCTCTTCCATTACTTCAAGAAAACTGTTTTGGATCCCCACCTCCTTAGTGTTAACAGCACTGGTTAAGGGTTCAGCAGGGCATTGCAAAGTGAAAAAAGAAATCAAGATATTATTAGATAAGCCCATGACTCAATAATCAGACTTCTTATAACATCTTCTACTGTTGAGATTACTTCCTATTCTGGTGTTAAAATCTCCTTTATTTTAAATGATGGGAACCTAAAATATACTTGGTTGAAAAAATAAGAGCACTGGTTGCCCCATACTGAACCTGAAATTAGTACATACTGTGGGGGTGGAGGCTGCTAGTTAAGGAAATCAAAAAGTCTGGGCCACTGAACACAATGGACTCTGCAGATCTGATGTTTTAGGCAGCCTCAGCTCAATGGCAAATGCCAGAACTGGCTGACTAGCTCATCTTCCCCCTGCAGGGGGAGCAGTCCCACACAACAGGCAGGTGTTAGCCAAGATGCCTCAACCACAGTGGGTACTCACACACCTGTTGTCAGTTTTCAAGTGCCAAGTCAAACCTTGCATATAATGTATCTATATAATACACATACACACACACACACACACATTCTCTCCCTCTCTCTCTGGACTGAATTCTAGAGAACTTCTGCTTATATTACTTATGTTTAGCATTATCAAATATGTGCATTTATTAAAACCTCTAGAAAGCCACTAAGTGCCCCTAAAAAAGGACACGTAAGAAAAAATGATTTTAAAATTGGGAGGAAAATCTATCTTGGGGGTTCTAATATGATTTACCACAATGTTTAATGCTAGGCTTAAGACAGATTCTTAAGCTATTTCAGATAAAACAAGAGGCTAACAAAGCCCAGCTCACCACTACCATGGCTGCCAGGCACAGGAAGATAGAACACACACTCTTACCCACCACTACCATGGCTGCCAGGCACAGGAAGATAGAACACACACTCTTACCCACCACTACCATGGCTGCCAGGCACAGGAAGATAGAATACACACTCTTACCCAAAGGACCCAAAACCTAGTGTGAAATGATCCATAAACAAGACAGCCTTAACATACAGAAAGGTGATATATTCTGTTGTATGTAATTAGTGAAAAAGATAATCACTATTCTACACTGTAGAGAAAACAAAGCTTCATATAAATAAATTTTCTAGCTACTGAAAGTAATCAATTTAGCTCCTGAATGCCTTTTTTATTATAATCAACAAATTTGTATAGAATATTTCAAAAATCTATTTCCTACTTTCCACAGATTGCATTTTAAGGATGCAAGCTCTGAAACCAGAGTGCCCAGTTAGCATCCCAGGTCCACCACACAAGGCAGGGCAAGTTCATCTCCATAAGCCTGTTTCTGCACCTACCTTAGCACACTGTTAAAAGGATTAAATGGTATAATGCACATAAAATACTTAGAACACTTAGCTTGGCAAATAGTAAGTGCTCAATATATTTTACCTATTATTAAGAAAACCCGTAGTGGTCAGGGTTTGTTAACTACCAAGTTATCTAACAAAATCCCCAATGTGCTTACCCATCCTTTCCTGGTGTAACACAGCCCCAGGAGTGCCCGAGAATGGAGGGGGTAAGATGTCAGTACAGGGTTCAGTACAGACCAATGAGACAGGAAAGGAAATCAGCTAGGGGCTCCCAGCAAAGGTCTGCTTACTCCCAAGGTCGGGTAAGAGACAGAGGTGGGACATGGGCAGAGGTGTCTCCTCCTGAACCCGCATCTCTGAGCACGGCACCTGGAGGGGCTACACCCACTCTCTGCTCTACCACACCACATGTAGTTCATCCCTTCCACAGCACTTAGTGACTGACATGGTTTGGCTCTGTGTCCCCATCCAAATCTCATGTTGAATTGTAATTCCTAGCGTTGGGGGAGGGACCTGGTGGGAGGTAATTGGATGATGGGGGCGGATGTCCCCCTTTCTGTTCTCGTGATAGTGAGTTATCATGAGATCTGATGGTTTAAAAGCGTGTGGCACTTCTCCCTTCACTCTTTCTCTGCTGCCGTGTGAAAATGAGCTTGCTTCCCCTTTACCCTTCCACCATGATTGCAAGTTTCCTGCAGCCTCCCAGGCATACTTCCTGTATAGCCTGCATAACTGTTAGTCAATTAAACCTCTTTTCTTCATAAATTACCCAGTCTCAGGTAGCTCTTTATAGCAGTGTGAGAACAGACTAACACAGTGATGACCCAAAATAGCTCTGGTTTGTTTACTTATGTCTTTCCTCTGCCACCACACTAGAAGAGTAAGAGGAATGCCTTTTGGGGATGTGCATTACTAATGCCCCTTACACAAGTACTTGACATCTGGGGCCATGTCCACCACGTTCATTCCCATCTGAACTAGTGGGTGTTCAGCAAATACCTGCTGAAGAAGTAATAAAATCATCTCACTCCAAGGCAAGAATGTCTAACTATTTGTTTTCCAAATGACATCTGCTTATTTTTAATGTGTATAACACTTTCAATTACTTTCTCCTACAATTCTCTAATTTGCATGTTAAACTTTAGATAAGACTAATTCAATAGTATCATCTGCCCTATATGTTTTTTAAAAAATAGACCCTACATCAAAAGATGTTCAAAATAAACCAAAAGGATGCTCAAATAGTCTCACTATCCTTTTGAGCAAGATCCTCCCCACCAAAAACAACTAGAAAAAATTTTTTAGCTCCCAAAGAACACGTAAGGCAGGAAAAAATATGTATTTCATGTTAGTATTTTTTAAATAATCTATGTCGTAAGGTCAGAAAACAGACATTAGTGAGAATGAGCCCAGAATTCTAAATTCCCATGAAATATTTATTCAATTTGAAAACAATGTTACCAAGTTTACGACTTCCAGTCTTTTAGGTAAGCCAAAGTAGGAACTAGGTACTCCTGTAAGACGTAATATATAAAAGCCTTCCAAAAATATGACTTTCCTATCCCTTTTCCCAGTTTCGTCACCTAAAATTTAACTAAACCTTCAACAATTGGTAATAATTTAACCCATCTCTTTTGAATTACAGTTCATTCAAGTAAGTAAATATAGTAAAACTGTGCAGAGAATTTTAATGTCATAGTATCTATTTGTTTTTAATTTAGAACCTGTGTTACATTTCTCTGTAATTCAATTGATTAAGAAGCCAAGTAGATGTGATATTTTGTGATATGATACAGAAAAGTTGTACTACTTCAAACCTGGAGTTGTTAACATATGAATTCAATTATAAAATAGCAGTATCTCAAGTAACTCCTTCAGTGGCTCTAGCGTTATTTTCTACTTGGGAAAGTTAAGAGTTCAAGAAGGTCTTTGTCAAAAACTTAAGCAGGCAAGCATACAGACAAGTTAACAATTCAGAATCCACCCAAGCTTAGACAAAACACTGCTTCAAGCAGCGAGCATTGCAGGACCAACATTTCAAAGTATTTTTCCTAAAAAGAAAGAGCAACAAAAAAATCAACAGGACAAAACCTCAAAAACATCACAACAATTTTTAGATAATAATACAAGTTACAGGATATTCCTTATGCGCTTAAAATTTACACTTAAACAATCCATATTCTCTAATTGCATAGCCCCAAACCCATGTTTCACAAGGGAATAAAAACTATAAAGTTATTAAGAATATAATTGCTGGAGAAAACATCCTTGGTAGTCTTTGTGTTAGAAAGGACCTGCTTTCTTTAATTATCAACTTTTCCACTTATACCAAAATTAGATTAACTTTAAAAAAAAACAAAACTAAATTAGAAACATTGAGCTTACTACTTGAAAACAACACGACATTCATTTTTCACATGTGCAGCCCGACATGGATTCCGACTATAAACCATAAGAGCGTGTGTCATCCTCTGGAAAGCTTAAAAGGGCAGTATTTTCTGAATGGTTAATTCTGTAAAAAATAATCAGCTTAAGTCTTTAAAAAGAAAAACATCACCTTTTCTTATCATTTCTTCTGTATGCCCATGACATTCTTTTACTTAACTTCTATCCCCTAAGGTTACTCCGTTTCTAGGTGACTTAGGAGCCTTAGGGACAGGGAAATCAAAATTAGCCCCTACTGTACATTCTTTTTGTCCCAGTATTTTTGAATTCAATAAAGGGGGCATGGGCTCTCACTGCTGATCTCTGTCCACAGTATTAGAAATCATAAAACTGTAATCCACAGCAAAAGCTCACCACAGGTGGCAAATATCACTGAGGGACGGCTTTTTAGACTGTCCCGACTCAAGAGTCCCTCAAAATATGTAGCAAGGAATCCCTTGATTTATGGTAGTTGGTGAAACCTGGCAGTGGGGGCAGACTCTGCAGCTCTAAATTCTAATTCCAGCTGCTCATTAATCTGTCATTTACTAATGGTAGGACCTTAGGCTCATTAAACTCTTTGGGTTTCAATCTTTTTCATTTGTGACATGAAAATAACAATACAGACCCAATGGTCTTGACAAAGCAGTTGTAGGAATTAAATGGGATATTTAATGTAAACTCACTTTGAAAAAGGAGAGCAAATAAAATACAAATTGATTTTGTCATAAAGGTACACAAAACAGTTCTACTATAGTTTGGGAGGAAGGAAGGAGCACATATGGAGTAAAAAAATAAAACAAGGGTAGGCCCAGAGCAGATTGCTGGGCCATGCTTCAGTGTAGGGCAGCTAGGAAGAGCACCCTTTAAAAACTAACCCACATAAGGAGATACCAATCAGCGAGCATTAGAGGACACAGCAGGACCAGAAGAAAGCACAGTGGGGTCATTATGAGAATAGGATGACGAAGGCTAGAATTCAAGCTTAAAGGGGAGAAGGGATGAACTAACACTATTCAGAGTTTTGGGTTAAATGAAAAGGTGAACAAGGTAATGTTCCTTACACACTTTGAGGCAACAACTAAAATAAGCACGTTAGCAGAAACGTCAAGATGACCTACAGAGTGTTAATTTTTCATTTAAATATTTTCAAAATTAAAATAAACCTTCCTTTGGGCTCCTTAGAAAAAAAGCTGATTCCAGACCTGATGCAGGAAAAATGTATGAATCCTCTTGTCATACCAGAAAGCAATGAAGCAAAGACTATCAAGCCTGTTTCAAAAGGACACACAGGCCAAATGGAAAGGTTCACAGATTAGGACAACTAGATTAGGCCACAGATTAGGACAACTAGAACTTCAACAATAGGACAACAAGCTTCAACTGACACACATCAACAATATTTCATTCCATGAATTCATAATGGTACTAAAAACAAAATTAGTCACCATTGGAGATGGTATGAAACCAAGTCATTAAAAACTGATAAAGAAAAATAACTGATCATTTATTTTGCCTTTTCTATACCTCAGCGTAACCGAATACAGTTGGCCCCTGTATCCATCGGTTCCTCATTGAGGATTCAACCAACCGCAGATCAAAAATATGAGGGAAAAAAATGGATGGTTTTGCACCTATAATGAACATGTACAGACCTTTATTGTCATTATTCCCTAAACATACAGTATAACAACTATTTACACAGCATTTTCATTGTATTAGATATTATAAGTAATCTAAGTATGATTTATCATACATAGCAGGATGTGTGTAGGTTATATGCAAATATTATGCCATTTTATTTAAGGGACTTGAGCATCTGTGGATGCTGGTGTCTGCAAGTGTCCTGGAATCTATCCTTCATGGATACCAAGGAATGATTACACTTACAAGCTTCTTTTTTTACATAAATTTCCTGTCTTTCTTTGAAGAGACAGGGTCTCACTATGTTGGCTGGGCTATTCTTGAATTCATAGCCTCAAGTGATCCTCCCTCTTCAGCCTCCCGAAGTGCTGGGATTACAGGCAAGAGCCACCACACCCAGCAGGAGCTTCTCTTTTTAAAAGTATTCCACTAATCACTGAAGAAAAAACTACAGAATTAGATTATCACAACTTTGCAACTTCTAACAAAATAATGGATAATCTTGAGAATGATCTTCAATGGTTGCTGATATTACATGAAGAAAACCAAGACATCACATGCTTCTTAATGGAAGTACATAAGACCAACTGTGAAGTACTTTTGTCTCCACCCCACATGAAGAAAAATCAAGACTGAAACTGATCAAGTCTTTAAATCTAAACATCAATTTACAGGAAATAAAGGGATAAAAGAACACTTTGGGAATATAATCAAATTCAGACTATGGAAGAAACAAAACACAGCAAATGGCTCAGTGTCCTTGACAAACAGATTATGAGACAGGATGGGGAAGGGAGAAAGAGACACACACAGAGATACAGACACAGAGAAAAAGAGACAGACAGAAGTGAGGAGCGCCTCTGCCCGGCCACCCATCATCTGGGAAGTGAGGAGCGCCTCTGCCCGGCTGCCCCATCTGGGATGTGGGGAGCGCCTCTGCCCGACCGCCCCGTCTGGGAGGTCTACCACGGAGGCCAGAAGCAATGTGGGGGCTGGACGTGGTGGCTCACGCCTGTAGTCCCGGCGCTCTGGGAGGCCGAGGCGGGTTGATCACTTCAGGCTGGGAGTTCGACACCAGTCTGGCCAACATGGCGAAACATATGAAAAATACAACAGACAAACCAACCAAGCAACCCAGCGACAACAAAACAGGTCTACCCTGGAGTCATAGTCTAATTTTTTCTATTTTCCTCCTTTTCTGATCCTTTATCCCACTTTCTTTTTCTTCCTCTTCCTTCTCCTTCTTCTTTGTCAAATAGAGGATTGAGTTATTATCATTGATCCATACAAAGTCCCTCTCTCATTCATTTTCTTTAATTCCCACTCCCCATTTCTATTCCCCGTCTTCCCATGTGCAACCTTCCTAATATGTTTGATATGCATCTTTTTGTTTGTATGTATTTTTAGAAAATGTTTATTGTTTTGTGTGCAAAAAAATTAATAAAAAAAAAAAAGAGACAGACAGACAGAGGGTGTTATTAGTCCGTTTTCAAGCTGCTGATAAAGACATAACCCAGATTGGGTAATTTATAAAGAAAGACGTTTAATGAACTCACAGTTCCACATGGCTGGGGAGGTCTCACAATCATGGCACAAAGCAAAAGGAAAAATGAGAGCCAAGCAAAAGGGTTTCCCTCTATAAAACCATCAGATCTCATGAGACTCACTCACTACCACGAGAACGGCATGGGGGCAACCGCCCCCAAGACTCAGTGATCTCCCACCGGGTCCCTCCCACAACACATGAGAATAACAGGAGCTACAATTCGAGATGAGATTTGGGTGGAGACACAGCCAAACCACATCAGTGGGGGAAGGAGGGAGAAAGAGATGGTAGAGAGGGAGAAGACACAAACAGATGGGGAGGGAAGAAAAATAGGAGAAAGGAAGGAAAGGAAGGAAGGGGGAAAGGAGGTAATTAAAGACAGGCTAAGAGACATCGACCAATTTAATGTATCACCTTATTTGGACCCTGATTCAAACAGATTATTAAAAATTATGAGACAGTTAGTGAGATCTGAACACTGATAGACATCTAATTGTATTAACAAACTACTATTAACTTAGTAAATACAATAAAGGTTGTGTGGTTACTTTTTCAAAGAGCCAATTAAAGATATATAATACAATAAATACAGCTGAAATCAAAGAGTGACCAGAATTTACTGTAAAAAATTTGGAAGGGGATCACGGAAACACAGAGCTACATATGAAATAAATTTGTCTATGAGTTAATAATTACAATTAGAGGATGGGTATGTGGGGGCTCACCATACTATGATTTCTACTTCAGTATATGTTTGAAAATTTCCTTAATAGAAAGTTTAAATAAATAAGGCTGCCTTGAATCATTTTGGGAATAGGACAGCATATAGACTTAAAAGATTTTAGATTAAATAGTTTTAAAGGGGACAATATAGGCTACTTAAGGAGTTACAATGAAAGACATTTTGATTTCTAGTTACATAGCATTTAAGGTTCAGAAACATGTACTTAATGTGTTTAAACTCTATTGAAGAGACTAACAATCTCATTCCATAATTCCTACATTGTAAGTTATTTTGAACATTTTAACAAAAATATGATCTTTATTGGCTCAAGTTAGTATGAAACAGATTCTACCGTAATCAGAGTGACAGGCATGTGTTTCCAGAGTGCTATGAACCTCTAAGATTACACAGAGGTGTGTGCATGTGTGAGCACGTGTGCACATGGGTAAACTGCACTCACACTTCTTGGTAGGAAAGAGCCTGACTTCAGTTAAAGAGGTCTAAGCTGGTACGGCAGCACGCACCTGTAGTCTCAGGTACTCAGAAGACTGAGGCAGGAGGAGCCCTTGAGCCCAGGAGTTCAACGCCAGCCTGAGTTCAATGCCAGCCTGGGTCACTGAAACCTGCTTAACTATCAACTTGCACACATACAAATTTTCTAAGGAGGAAGCACATCTACAAGATAATCACTATGATTCTTCATAGCCCTTTGTGCTGTCCCTTTTACGCTGCATTTACGTACTCCAAACACCCCCGAAGTTGGCTGCTTCCCACCTGCCTCTCTGGGCAGGTGCCTCTGCAGCAGCCCCTGCACCTCAACCCCTTTTCACAGCCAACTCCCATGGCTCCTCATGGAAAGCAAGCTCAGTGGTTCCTACTCCAGGACACTTCCCAGGGACTTGGCAAGGTTTGGACCATTCTGAGACCCGCACATCAGACCTCCCTGCCAGCCTCCGGCAGCCGCCCTGGCTTCAGCCGCCCACCTGGCCTGAGCGCTCAGCACGTGGACTCGAGCTGGCTCTGCACCCAGCTCAGAACACAGCTCTCTACTGTAAGCATCAGGTAAGCAACTCAGCAGTGGTCACTAGAGGGACAGAGATCATCAGACACTAATTTCTGTGAAGCCCACACTAGGACACCTGGCTGCACCCCCTCCCATCTGACATTCCCTTGCTTCCTGGCCTGCCCTGCTTTATTTCCCCTCACCTCACTCTGCACCACACCAAGAGCTGCCAGTTCTATTACCAGTACATGTGTTTGCCTGTAATGGAGACCTGCCATATATTTTTAACATACTATAATACTTTTATAATACAACTTAATATTTATATAGTAAAATATATGACATGTAACATAATATTTTCAATATTAAGTGAAGGTTTATATTTGTGGTTTGTTGCTTAATTTTAAGGGAGAAACATATATAATTTCATTAACTTGCTTTTGAACTAAGCCTTTTACTGCGGTAAGGTAGGAGAAACATCTCCCAACACTGTTTTAAATAGTAAACATCAAAATGTGCTTACAATAATGCTGCAAATAGCTTATAAAGTGATGGTATCTTCTGAGGATTAAACTTGCAAAGATCTTAGCACACATAAGGCCTGGTATACATAAGCACTCAATATGTTTCAGCTGCTGTTACTAGTGGCTTTGCATGTTAATAACTGAACTATCAGGGCACTTTAATACAGGTAAGTGAGCCCCTCCCATTCCCCTCCAAGCCTCCCAGTGCCCCCCAAGGCCCTGGATGAACTGAGTTAACTGGAGCCAAAGCCTACCAAGAAACAGCCCTACACATCCTTCTTTTAAAGGAGTAAAGAAAAGATTAGTTTTGATCCAGAAAATAAAAAGTCAAGCAGTATTTTACCCAAGTTAATTTGGACTCTGGAATTATTCTGCCAGTGTCTAAAGGACAAAGTGACTGAAAACAATTGCTCTCGGGCTCCAAAGGAGCTGACAAGTGGTTTGTCAAGTGAGTATTCACTATCACCTGTGGGGGTACCCCTAAGCCCCAAAACGCCTTCCAAACCTCCTCACCACCTTTCCTCACTGCTTCCCCCTCAAGCCTGACCATTTTCTCACTTACTCCCCTTTTTGTAACATATGCAGAGTCAGAGCGAACACCTCAGAGAAAAAGAGGAAAAGAAAGAGAAGAAAGTCGAAGATTACGATGAACTCATCTGAATACCAAGACAACACCCAGACTCACCTCTGGAAATGCACAGGTGAAAGAAAAGCAAGGCAGTAAACAGCAAAAAGGAACCCCATCTTTCTCTACCTCAAGTCCACAGAAATTGCCTCCCTTCTAAGTTTTAATGAGGAAAAACAAGGGATGAAGATATCTTTGACCACAGCCACAGGAAGTGAAAAATTAGGCCAAACCAGTTAGATCAGATCATCCGTAAATTACAAAATTTTTCACCTTATATTGTTTCTTGGACTAAGAGTCTGTCTTTGCCAGAAAGTAGTGATTCACTTTTGCAAATATACTATGATACTATAACACCTTGCAATGGAAAATAGGCAATTTTTAAAAATTCACCTCAGAGAGTACAGAACATTATCTTAATTTTTATCTTTCCCAAATAATTATTAAATATATTTAATATGCACATTTGTATTGTGAATCTTCTATATATCTTAATGTGTATTCTAAAGTGTTCCAGATTATAATCACCATATCATTTATTGAGAGCTATGTTACCTGCCAACAACCCTGAAATTAGAGTTAATTATCTTCATTCTATACATTATGAAACTGAGGTTTGTAGACACTAAAGTTTATTCACGGTCACAAGGTTCCAAGATCCAACCTAACACCTGTGCTTTTTCACAAGTTCTAAGCATTAGGAATTTCTTTAAAAATCTTTTAATAAATAAATAGGCTGGGCACAGTGATTCAGGCCTGAGTTCCAGCTACTTGGGAGGTTGAGGAGGGAGGACTGCTTGAGCCCAGGAGGTCAAGGCTGCAGTGAGCTACGATCATACCACTGTACTCCAGCCTCGGCGACAGAGCGAGACTCTGTGTGAAAAACAAAAAAAGAAAGTTAACAGGCAACAGGTGGGTCCTCTGAGAAGAGGAAATGGAGAGGCAGCGGATAGGCATAGGATGACTCACCTGAATACCCATTTGCATCTTTGTATTTTAAATTAGGTGAATATATTACCTACCCAGAAGATAAATAAAAATTTGGAAATAAAGCAAAATCTAAATAAAAGCCGGATTATAGAGGAGGTAGAAACTTGAGTCCCTACAGAACTGGTTTAGCTGAAGAGCATGCTGACACTAGGCCATCAGCCAACAGCACATCCTGTTAAGTGAGAAGACAACATAGAACTTACTATATGGATGTTATTCGTAACCACTTTACACAGGATCCTCTAAACCAGTGCTTCTCAAACTGTCTGCAGTAAAGAACCAGTTATTGTCAGCATCCTCATTTTAAATTTCTAATCCATCATGAACTGGTTCTTTTGTAAAATACAACTGAAGGTGAATTACTAAAAAAAAAGATTAGATGTGAATGTCTCAGACATGTCAATTTGCTATAAAAGCTTCTAAACTTACTCTCATTTCCTGTACTTACCTTGTCACAGACCAGTAACAAACACAGTACCGACCACACCAGTTAAAAGACCACACTCCTTGGGCACCAACTTGAACCAGAAACTTGAAAAAAAAATTCCCTCTGATTTCAGTATCATGAATATTGCTCCTGAGCAGCCGGGTTACTTTTGTTTTCTTCAAATGTGATAAATTATCCAACTACAGGTTAAGCATCCCTAATTCAAAAATCCAAAATGTCCCCAAATCCAAAACTTTTTTAGTGTCAACAAGGCACTAGAAGTGGAAAATTCCACCCCTCTGGTTCCAAGCATTTCAGATAAGGGATATTCAACCTATAATGGTGACAATGAAGATGATGTCAACACTGCAGAAAAAGTGCCTACAGACAACATGTTGAAAATGTGTGAAGGGCTTATTCAACGGCTAGGGCAGTGTGCATTCCTAATAAAACATGAAATCCTGTCAGTGTATAAAATCAAAGGCTTGTAAGACAAAAATCATGGCTAATGAGGCAGATGACTCCGGAGGAAACGTCTTTAAAAGCCATCCAGCAGAATGCCTCCTTATTCTTAGAGGACCTAGTTTCCCGGTCCTTCAATACTTCTGATGTTTCTTTTCACTGCCAAAAGACAAGATACAGGTACGGTAACCTTTTAATCAACACAAGGCATCACAGATGGAGACTGAAAGCCTGCTGCTGTTTGCTGTTGCTATGGTTTAACAGCTGGTACAGGTGTCTGGTGATGCTCCCTGTGCTGCTTAGTTACCCTGACACTTATTTTCTCGCTGTAATAATGGTATGTCGTATTTTTTACTGTTAAGTACTTTAACGTGAATAGATGTAAGACAATAATTGCTTATACGTAGCATACAAATTCAGCCTCAGGAAGGATGCAGATGCCAGATAACTACAGATTGTCCACATGGGTGGCTCAGATAGAGTCACCTTCACTTTCTGACAGTTCAATGTACACAAACTTTGCTACACGCATAAAATTACTTAACGTATTGTATAAAATTACCTTCAGGCTATGTGTTTAAGGTACATATGAACATAAATAAATTTCATGTTTAAACTTGGGTCCCACCCCCAAGATTTGTATATACGTTTCCCTACATATATGAAAATATTTCAAAATCTGAAAAAAAAAAAAATCTGAAACACTTGTGTTCCCAAGCACTTCAGACAAGGGATACTCAACCTGTACTTGTATGTCCCTGTTTGATAATGGTAATGAAGCTGTGGCCTTCTAAGAAGGGATGTACAAGCTCAGGCACAGTGGCTCACACCTGGAATCCAAACATTTGGGGAGGCCAACGTGGGAAGATCACTTGAGATTAGGAGTTCACAACCAGCTTGGGGAATATAGCAAGACCCCGTCTATACAGAAATTTTTCAATTAGCCAGGCGTGGTAATGTACATCTGTAGTCCCAGCTCCTCAGAAGACTAAGGTGGGAGAATTGCTTGAACCTAGGAGTTTGAGGTGACAGTGAGCCACTGTACTCCAGCCTAGGCAACAGAGCAAGAAGTAAGACCCAATCTCAAACAAACAAACAAACAAACACAAAATTGCGGCTCAAAGATTACCTCTCAGCTTTATTCCTGGCTTCACATAGAATTCCAGTTCTCACTTGTAATATCATGATTTATCCATCTGTTTTGACTTCAATTGCATTTTATTATTTTAATCAGGCTCCCTTAAACATAATATTACATTATTTAAAGTAGTGTCATCTAAAATGTTCTTTTTTTTTTTTTTTTTTTTTTTTTTTTTTTTGAGACGGAGTCTTGCTCTGTTGCCCAGGCTGGAGTGCAGTGGCGCAATCTCGGCTCACTGCAAGCTCCGCCTCCCAGGTTCACGCCATTCTCCTGCCTCAGCCTCCCGAGTAGCTGGGACTACAGGTGCCCGCCACCATGCCCGGCTAATTTTTTGTATTTTTAGTAGAGATGGGGTTTCACCGTGTTAGCCAGGATGGTCTCGATCTCCTGACCTCGTGATCCACCCGCCTCAGCCTCCCAAAGTGCTGGGATTACAGGCATAAGCCACCGCACCTGGCCTTAAAATGTTATTTTAACAAAGGGATTTTAGTGAATTTTGCAACATAAGTAAAAGAATAAGAATGAAAATGTTCTTTTAACAAAGGGATCTTAGTGAATTTTGCAACATGAGTAAAAGAATTAATGAGAATATCATATTCACATTATAGCAGTCCCAAGCAAAAACAAAACAAACAACAATAACAAAAAAGAAAATACTTTCAGAATGTGCCATGGAGTATAAAAGAATAAAAAGAAGACAATCTGTGGCCACTGCCCACAGGGGCAACAGGAAACTTGGTGCTGCCCCTTTAAGAAGCCGCCAGGTCAGTGGGAAGAAAAAGAGAAAATGAAAGTCAAAGGGCCGTAAAGAAACAGGTTTTCTTAAATAGGAAATACAAAAATGAAACAGTAATTCTACCTAAACTATTCTCCAAGATAACGAAAAGCAACAATGTTTCAGTCTAGGCTCCCCTGCACGGAGGTGATTAGCTGGAAGCATCCAGTATGCTGAAGTCTGATAAGTGACAGCTTTTGCACACTGTCACCAAATTACGATACAAATTCTATGGAAATCATTAGACCAGCACTCACTGTAAGAAGTATGATCTGGGATTGAGTTTTGGAGCCTCTCAGAGGTTTACTCTGATCCTGTCAATTTGACTGCAGAGCTGCTTTCCCTGGGCATCTAAAAAGCTCTCCTGGGGATTAGAGACCACACCCTGGTGCAGTGAATGGGATTCCTCCAATTCAAAATGGCTCCAAAACCTCTGCTTTCTCCCTCAATGGCTTCCATTCTCACTGCTTATCTCTGACCCTTTGGCCCAAATGTTTCTCCATTCATTCAGTGCCTCATTACACAATTATTGGGTACTCATCAGGTGCTTAAGCACTGGTGAATGTAAACAATAGAAGCTTGGTCCTTGAGGCATACTGATTCTGTTAGGGAAGACAGGCAATTTAAGAACACTCACAGCGAAGGGGGAATACCGTAATCGAAGTAATTACCAGCCAATTAGGAACAAAAAATGGAAATACTGTACTAAGAAATGCTATGCTGCTTGAGAAGGTCAGGCCAGGCTGAGAGTGGAGCACAGGATGAGTGGCAGGTTTCCAGGTGGTCAGTAGGCACCACAGTAGGTGTGGGGGAAATCTGGACAGATACAAACATGAGCAAAATTGTGTGCTAACTAGGATATGCCAACCAGACTTGGTCAAACACCTGCCTAGATGTTGCTCTGAAGGTTATTTTTTAGATGTGATTAACATTTAAATCAGTACACTGAGTAAAGCAGATTACTCCCTATAATGTGAGTGGGCTTCATCCACTCAAAGACATTACCCAGGAGGCACAACTAATTCTGCCTCCAAGCGGCCTAGATGTTGGAGTGGAGCTGCAACATCAACTCTTTCCTGTGTCTCTAGCTTGCCAGCCAGCCCTGTAAATCTCAGACTTGCCAGCCCCCACAATCACATGAACCAATTCCTTCAAAATCAATCAATCAATAGCTCGCTATCTATCTATCTATCTATCTATCTATCTATCTCCATACCCATCCATCCCACTGGTTCTGTTTCTCCAGAGAACCATGACTAATGTGGATATGGTGAATTCAAGAAACTATCAGTACAAAATGGCTGGATTACAAAACACATACACACAAGCTGGAGGGCATGTGGTGCAAAGGCAGGAAAGTCCTAGTCACAAAGGGACTGGGACACTGGAGAATTTACACTCCCCCCAGGGCAAGAGAGAGCCACCAATAGTTTAAGCTGAGGAGTGATCATCTGACATGATCAGATGGTCACTCCAGCTAAAACTCACTGGCAGCAAATGAATGGGAAAAAGAAAGACTGGAAGCAGAAGACTAGGTAGGAGGTTACTACAACAGCCCAGGCAGGACAAGATAACTGATGTGGGCAGGGAAAGGACCAGAGATGACACCGCTACCAAAGCTATGTTAGTGGGGTAAAATCAACAGGACCTGCTGGTGAAGACATGAGGAGTGAGGGGAAAGGAGGAAGATAGGATGACTCAAGATTTCTGACTTTGGCTCCCAAATGGATTGTGGTCCTGCTTTGAACTAGGATGGGGAAAAACACAGAGATGATAGAAGGGAGGGACATGTGGAGTAGGAGATGTCTATCAAATAAATACCTATATGGAAATGTTGAAGCATTTGGAATTCAGAGTCTGGAACTCAGGAAACAAATCTGGACTGGAGACAAGGCTTTGGGATTCACAAGGGAAGAGTGACTGCAGCTGTAGACACAGAAAGTGAACAAAGTAGGAGAGAGCCAGGAATGGTATGTTAAGACACACTAACCCGCAAGGGTGGGCAGAACAAAGCGCTGACAAAGAGGTACAAGGAAAACCAGCAGAGGAGGGAAAATCAAGAGGAAAAGTGACAGTGATAACACATGCCAACAAAGCAAGTAAGACAAGGACTGAAGTTAGAGGGTTTAGCCATGAAAGGTAATTTAGATGATCTTATATAACAACAGTTTCGGGTATGATAGGGAAAGCAACCAAACATAATGAGTTGAACAGTCCCTAAAAGATAAGAAAATGGACATAGTGACTGAAGCCGCCGGGCTGTGAAACAAAGGCTAGGCGAATAATGAGAAGGATACTGACAGCCCGTTGTGGAACCCTAGAAATTATCCACCCTTATTGACACAGGTGTTGGGTTACCGTGCTTCATCTTTAATTCAGCTCTGTTGCAGGGATCCCTAATGCAGAACACTGATCACAGGGCCACAATGACTTCTGGACATTAGACTCAGACAACTTGGCATTTTCAGTTGGGTGATGATGTTGGAAACTGTTTTCAATTTGGAACCTAATTGCTTCTCAAATAAAGATCTCAATGATGCTTCTTATAGGAGAAATACATTTATTCCAAAGAGTGCACTGAGTAGTTTTTAACTATTTTACATATAATTTTATAGTTATAGGAGCAAAGATCAGTGATCAGAAATATTTTGTGTACAAGTTTGGTATTATGTCTCAGAGAAAAAAAAATCATAAGTATAGCATTTGTTAATGAATGCCAAGTACCTTCATAAAAACATGTTTATTTGAACATGCAAATAAGAGTTGTTTACTCTTATCAAAATTATAGCATGTCTTCAGGAAAAGAATTCTAGGTCAAAGCAGACTAATGTTCAGGACAACCAAGAGTAAAACATTAATATTTATTAATATTATGTGCCAGACACTGTGTCCTTCAACCCTCACCTCTGGGTAGTACCATTATCCTCACTTTACAAAAGAGAAAACTGAGGCACAGAGAGGCTGAATAATTACTTGAAAGTCACAGAATTGAGAACTGGCAGAGAGGAGATGTGAATACACGTGGGTCCACACGATGTCAGACACTACCTGAGATGAACAGTAAGCCTTGGCCGGGCATGGTGGCTCAGGCCTGTAACCTCAGCACTTTGAGAAGCCAAGGTGGGTGGATCGCTTGGGCCCAGGAGTTCAAGACCAGCCTGGGCAACATGGTGAAACCTCGTTTCTACAAAAACTACAAAAAAAAAATTAGCTGGGCATGGTAGTGCACAACTGTGGTCCCAGCTACTCGGGAGGCTGAGGCGGAAGGATTTTCTGAGCTGGGGAGGTCTAGGCTGCAGTAAGCCAAGACTGCACCATCGCACTCCATCCTGAGTAACCAAGCAAGATTCTGTCTCAATAAATAAACAAACAAATAGATAAGCCTTTATCCTATGATCTCATTAAAGACAGAGGTGCCCCCTAACTTGTCCTTTAACTTGCAGTCTTGATCCCTGCAACGAAGCTGAACTAAAGATGAAGTGCAATACCAAACTGCTCCCTAACTTGTACTTTCTCCTGCTCCTGTGCCACAGCTCTCTTCCACAGGTTCATTCTGAAGAGTCCTAGGCTGTTCTGTGCAAATGATGAATCATTTGCCAACCCTTACATTTTCCGGCTTGCATCCGGATCAGTGTGTTTGCTGTAAACCAACCAACACAGATGATCAATATTACAGCATAAAGGAAGTAAAATGCACTTGTGATTATCCAGTAAGCTAGGGATCAGAAAAGAACGATTGCAAAATCCTAATGTACAGTAGAATAAGGAAATGTTTCAAGGGGTTTGTCAGAAAAGTGCCAGCTTCCATCTGGACCATGACCTACAAACACCATTAACGCTATTAACAGAACTATTTAAATAAGATTCCACTGTTTGGTCTCTGAAATCTCCTGGGACACAATAACCACCTAGAAGGTAATCAGACCTCGACCACAGGAGAGCCAAGGACTGCCATTCTCACTTCCTGGCAGGTGAAATCTGCTCCCATTCCAGTCCCTGAAAGCCTAACCTAAGAAGAGAAAAAAAAAGAGGGGAATAGAAAAGAAAAAACTGTGAAAAGAAAGAAATGAAGGAGAGGAAGAAAACAAAGAGGAGGGAGAAATGAAACAATTACACTAGAGGTAGTTTCTGCTAGACCAACACTGAGCCAGGTCATCCCAGTTTTCACTCTCTTCTGGACACTCACCAACAATATGCTTTACTTTTGTCAAAACTGCCTTTGGGTGAGGCATCCTGATTCCTGGGTAGAAATAACATGAAACTCGTGAAGTCAGAGACTCTTCTATTGTAGAGACCCAGAATGCAGTTCACTAGTTTTGAAAGAATTTCTCAGAGCTATAGGAGACCTGTGAGATCATGACTGCCGCTTGCATATAAGAGTTAGATTCTGCCTATGATAACTGTCCCTACGGGCAACATTCCAACTAAATTTTCACATTACTGTGTGCTATAATTAATTTTTTTAATCCAGTTAATAAAGTGCTTTCAGAGTATATCATTAACAAAAGTTAATCGATAAATATTCCAGAGTAATAGTCCCAACAACAAAGATATTATAACCCTCTTATCAGAATATGCAGAAATGGAATATGAGTATCTGGAAATGCAAACTTCAGCAAACATCACAGGAATTTTTTTAAGTGTTTGCATATAACATGTCAAAAACTAATCAACTCTGATTCTACTAGCATTTACTCTCCTAAATTATATCACTCAAAATAATATGAAACCATTAAAAACACCTAACATGTGAACTAAAATATACACACAAATGTCTATGACAATCATAATAGGAGGTGCTAAGCTGGTTAACTAACAAGATCTCTTGAGGCTGGGATTTTCCTCACCCTAGACCCCCAGATGCATTCATCCCTGTAGTCCCTTGTACTCAGTCAATACTTCATGACTCCTAAAGAATCATCCAGGAATGATTCCAGACGCAATTTAAATTCCATATCCAATTCTAGGCCAGTAACATTTGCTGAAAAGCAGTGAAGTCAATCAGTAACAAGTTAGTCAAAACAATGAAGAAAGATACTGCAGGCAGTAATTACTGAGTGGTGTGATTATGGGTCTTAGGTTTTTTTTCCCCTGAAACTTTATATCCTCCTATACTTCCAAATTTTCAATAGTGAACATTATTTTTACTATTCTGAATAAATGTTAAGGAAAAAAGTTTATGAAATATATATATTTCCATATATATGCCATATATATATATATATATATAATGTTTCAAGTCACTACTACGGTCCCCATAAATGAGTGGTTCTCAACCCCAACCTCACTTTTCAAACACCTCAGAATGTTTTTAAAAACAGCCAGCTCCAAGTCCTACCCTAAGCCCACTGAACTGCATAGAAGAGCCAAGAGTTATTCAACCTACCCAAGTAATTCTATTACACCACCACCATCAGAACTATGCTTTATGGATGCTTCAACTACAAACGGCAACTTTCTTATCTTTGGAGAGGACTGAAATCAAAGGTCAGAACATCAACAAAAAAGCAAAGTATTCTTTTGGAACAAGCTCCAAATCTAGAGAAACAGCTGATTCTAGTGAGAATTTCAGTAATTCCTAGAGAGTGACTGTGGAAGAGGCAAGCACAGCAGGAGACACCTGAGATTGCACTGGATGCAGGGAGTGAGATACCAGTTGTGGCTGGAACTATAGGACAGAGTGGACAGGCCAGAGCTTGTTTGCCTGGGATTCCAGAACAGAAGGCTGTGCCACACAGGGGTCCCCTGGGTCACAGTGGCAGCTGAGTCTCAGTGGCCATGAGAGGAAGGCAACGACAGGGCCAGCTCCCCAAGGTCCAAGTAAGTGCAGCTGCCCAGCACTCCCCCTTGCTGTCCAGACATAGGCTCTCCTACCTGCTTCCATCTTCAGTTCTGTGGCATTTCCAGGAAACGTGGGTAGTTAACACACAACCATGCTCAATGAGAGCCAACCTGTGGCTGTGCGGCCCTTTCTCGACACGTGGCCCAGGCCTGTGCTGGGTCTACACAGTGAAGTACAAGGTAAAAAGAAGGCAAGCAGCTTCTTACACCTCCCTCCCAGTGCTGAACCTGGAAAAAATGTGCCCCTCTTAGCACCTTTAGGAACTTTTCCTAGAGAAACAAGAACGACAGGCACCTGTCTGAGCGTGCTTGGTTCCTCTTGGATATAAAGTGCAAGCCTGTGTCAACTTCTGTGTCACTCAGGATTAAATGTTTATGACATCCCACCACTGATCTAAAAGGATTCATTCACAGAGGAAAATGAGGACTGAAAAGCCAACACCAACACCACCCTTCTGTGCTTCTCCGCACTTCTGGGCCTTCACGTCCTCCTTTTCCTCCCCCACCTTTCTAAGCGCTCCCCTTTTCTTCAGTGTACACTCCAAACCCTCTCCGTCCCACCTTTAGTGATCTGCCTTGAGCTAAGCCCAGTTTTTAAACAGGTAAAACTGCTTTTAAGAGAACGAAACATTTCCCCCACGCAGAGTACAATTAAGAAAGCATCCCTTCCCCATCCCCAGGGCAGTCAAGCCTCCTTCCACCTAAGCTTGGTGAGCTTTGGAACTGGTGGTACGAACTGATCCAAAGGGTATGCTTTAAGAAATCCTTCCAAAGAAAACTTGGAAATCAGCTATTTAAACTTGGAGTCCATTTCTCTGTAGGAAGGGCATTCACTTGAACACAAATTTAGTTCCTGAGCCATCATGTGCAGTGTTAAAGAGTAACCCTGAATAATGCATTTGCTGCATGGAATGGCTTTCTCAGTACAACTGTGTAGTGTTGTAGAGCTCCCTTTTTGCCCCTGGAATTAGCCCCAATACCCCCTGTTGACAGCTTCAGCAAGTGGGGTCCAGGTATGACATCTGAGAAGCGAGTAAAAGAAGGCTCCAGTCGACAATGGGGCAATGGAAGTGGCCAGGCAGCCAGGCTCTGGACAGCAACCACACCAGAGGCTGGCTCCTGGAGGCAAACTCTATGATTGATGTGATGAAGTGGGGAAAGGGAAGGAGAAGAAGACAGGAAAAGCAAGAGTCCCTGAAGCAAACTTCTAGTGGTGGGGGTCTCCCGTGGCTCCACTTTTCCCCAGGGCTTCACTGCAGATGGGGTGAGAGAGGGCATCAGCCAATCACTGTCCAGAGGTAGGACACTGCCTGCATCCAGTCTGGTATACAAGAAAACCCAAAGTGATCCTCCAGGATAACAACGTTCCCATTTCCAGAACATCATTATGCAAGGCACTTTCTTTTGTCCTAGTACAGAAAAGGGTGGTTGAAAAAGACTCAGGAGTTTGCCCACGGGCTGTGCATGGTGATTCATGCCTGTAATCCCAGCACTTTGGGAGGCCAAGACAGGAGAATCACTTGAGCCCAGGAGTTCAAAACCAGTCTGGGCAACACAGACAGACTCTGTCTCTACAAAAAAAAAAAATACAAAAATGAGTCAGGTATGGTGGCGCACACCTGTGATCCTAGCCACTCAGAAGGCTGGGGCGGGAGGATTAGTTGAGCCCAGCACATCCAGGCTATAGTAAGCAAAGATCATGCCACTGCACTCCAGCCTGGGCAAGAGCAACACACAAAAAAAGTAAATTTGCCTGTGACACCCAGTGAGTATTGAGGTCAGGAATCAAACTCATGTTCATCTTTCTCTCCTCTCCCCTTACAGATTCATCTTAATTCCAAGGCCAGAATTCAGGTACCAGAAATGGGCACTTTGCCCAGATCATCCCTGACAAAATTATTTGCCTATTAACACAATCTTACTACAACTAAATAGAAAACAAAAACTGTTGACCTATAAGATAAATGAATCTTTCAAAGCATTATTTGGTTGCTCTACCTGAAGAATACTAAATTGTAACCCAGTCATCCAGCATGAGCCCCTACCTGTAAACCCCGAAGGCTTATTCCTGCCTAGAGCCCCAGGGAAGCAGCTTCCGCCTCCACATTCCGAGCTGCCAGGGAGACAACAACACTGCCTCTTCCCCTGCAGGCTTTGCAGGCTCCTCTGAAGACCTGTCTCCAGAGTCTACAGTTGACCTGCTCCTCAGAGTCCCACCACAGGATTAGTTCCGGAAATCTTTCCCAGATCCAAACGTTAAGCATTATCTACATCAGTCAATGTCCTACTAAAAGTTTCCATTATACATGCTATAAATTTTGACTGAGGAAAACTAAAAATCTAGACGCTTTTATTAGCTACGTATATTTACATCTATTTTCTGAAACATATATTTAAAGAGAAGAAAAACCACAGTCCCTAAAGTTTAAGTGATCTCCAAAGACCTAAGCAGAAATCTCAGGTTTCCTGGACCCATCCCTAAGCCCTCCACTAACAGCGATGTCCTATATAGAGAATCTTCTAAGATTTCTAGTTGGGCTCCCAATTATTTCCCTAGTCTAGATAAAATACTTCCTTATTTTTAGCAACTAAGATCAAATTTTCCATAGTAACAATCTGGCAATAGTATAAACTTTTGGTAACGCTTAAATAGGTTACAAACTATATGTTCAAACAGTAAATATTAAAAGACAACTCAATGGAAAGAAAATGCTAGATAAATGTAAATAATTTGAACTTACTAAATTAGTCAAAATAGCAAAATTGATAAGGGATAAAATTAAAAACCACTGTTGTCCACAAAAAAGCTGAAAGGAAAAAAAGAGGGACTTCAATACTTGGTCGACTCTTCCTATTTCTCCTTTTCAAGGTTTATATTTAAATGTAGAAAAGCAAAACTTTACAAAAATCTACTATGTATTATTACTTCCCCTCAAAAACAACCCCCAAAACCTTCCCATCCACCTTAAGAAATGCACTTAATGCATTTAGCATTCTCTCCCCCACCCCGTTTCTTCCCCTAATACCCAGGGTTGACCAACTCACAAAGCCAGCAGAACGCCTAAGTCAACATTATAAGGACAGGAGGACAAGAAAGAGTGCCTGGTCAAAACAACAAGATCTGTCAGCACTTAGAAGCTCCCCAAAACTTGATTTCAGTTTCAAGTTCCCAAGTTAAACCTGAAACAACACAATGATGATTTGAATATTCCTTCCAAGCACACTCACAGACTAGGGAGAGCTGCAGAAATAGAGCTGTAAGGATTCCCTGGGGATCCTGACTCCCAAGTTCTGCTAGTATATTCTTTGTGAGGTATGAAAAGTGCCTAAGGACCAGGAACAGTGGCTCACACCTGTTATCCCAGCAAGGGATATCCGGCAAGGAGGCCCGAGGTGGGCGGATGGCTTGGGCTCACAAGTTTGAGACCAGACTGGGCAACATGGCAAAACCCCATCTCTACAAAAAGAAAAATACAAAAAGTAGCCAGACATGGTAAAGCCCACCCAAAGTCCTGGGTACTCAGGAGGCTGAGGTGGGAGGATGGCTTGAGCCCAGGAGGCAGAGGTTGCAGTGAGCTGAGATGGCTCCACTGCTTTTCAGCCTGGGCAATAGAGCCAGACCTTGTCTCCAAAAAAAAAAAAAAAAAAAAAAAGCCTAAGGAATTTGCCCAGCATGCCAAAGGAAGTGGTTAAAAATGAAATCTGAAACAACCAACAAACGAATGCTTACCAAGCACCTTTTATGATGCTCAATATCAAATGGGTACCAGGAAGGATGAAGTATTATAAAGTATAGTAACTCCAAATTCTTCCAGACAGCCCTGGTTTCCACCATCCAGTTCCACTCTAGATCATTTAGATATGAAATAATGAGGATTCGACCTTGGAGTCCAGAAAAAAATAGTCACCACAGGTTTGAGACATGATCCCTATCCCCAAGAAGTTCATATTTCGGTTCTGAGCAAATGGAATCAGATAAATGAAATTGTTTTTCATTTCAGAATCTGAACAAATGAAATTGGACAAATGAAGTTTTTTTAATAGTATTCAATAGGTGGTTCCCAAATGTACTGTATGGACTAAAGCCAATCCATGACACATTTTTAACCCGTTCTTTAGCAAAATGAAAACAAAATGGAAATGAGAAAAAGTAGTTCACATAGCCAAAAGTATATAATTTGGTGAGTGTTCTTTATTCTGGGAGCATGTTCTTCTTACATTTTGGTGTGTAAAACGGGTTTTTTTTTTAATTATTGTGATATCAGATAGCAATTTGTTATTCCTAAGATTCTTACTTTCGAAATAACCTAGCCACCATATATCAATCCCAGGTTTTTACCAGTCTATGTAAAATCTAAAACTCCATGAGCTACTGACATTCAGGATTTTTACCCATTCATTCTCCTAGACCCCAAAAGGGGGTACAACAAACACCTTATCCTCAATTCCTGATGCCACTTTTGAAACATCAAACCATAACAATCTTTGTTTATCAGCGCTTATAGCCCATGAAATTTACTCACACCACTCTAATCAAAGTCACAACCTCACTGGTGTGATCTACCACTCACATCCACTTTCACGTTTCTTAGAGGACTTCAAAACTCGTTTGTCATCTCTCTGTCCACCATCATATATATCATCATTTTCTATCGTTGTTCAGGTAGGAAGCCACAAAAACCAATCTGCAGCTAATTGAATCGGAAATCTATGAAAGCTACAGTGCAGCCTGAAGAAGATGACTGAGAGCCTTCATAACAAGGAGCAGCACCCAGAATCACACTGCGGAAAAGCCCCCGGAGAACAGCACTGCAGTGACAGAGATGGCAGCACTGCAGTGACAGAGATGGCACCACTGCAGCACCAGCGCCGGTGCAGGCCTGAATGCTCGTGCCCATCTCAGGCCTCCAGATGCCCGTGACCTTCTCCCCTTCAGCCTCTTCCACAACCACACTACTCCTTTCCTCCGTCGGCTTCTCCCCTGACTGCATAGAAGTCCATTCCCCCTCCAACACGAAAAAAAACCTTTCCCAGATCTAAGGCAAAGGGAAAAACATACAAGACAGAATGTAAATTTGTGCTGCCAGGGGCTGGGAAAGGAAGGGATGGGGAGTAACTGATGAATGGGTATGGGCTCTCCTTCTGGAGTGATGAAAAAGTGTTCTGGAACTATAGTGGTAAAGATGGCACAACCTCGTAAATGTACTAACTGTCAGTAATGATAAATTGTATGTTACGTGTTACCACCAAAACAACAACATCATCTCTGGCCTCCCTCAGATTCCACAATATTACTCAGTACTTTTGTTCTCTCTCCTCTCCCCTCCCTCCCTAGCTTCCTTCTCTTCCAAGCCTGAAATGCAAACATTTTCCTCCTTCTCACTCTCATCCTTCTGTCTCCACATTCTCTCATTTGGAGACATCATCTATGATCAGTAGCAATTCCACTATCCACCCTAAGGAAGAGAGCTCTACAGCAAATCTTAGAAAACTTTTTCAGTGAAGAGCCAGATAGTAAACATTTCAGGCTTTCAAAGCCACACGGTCTCTGTTGCAGCTATTTAACTCTCTGTGGAAGCAGCCAGAAACAATAAGTAAACACGTGTTATATGCTCTAACAAACCTTTATTTACAAAAACAGGGCCCGCCGTGGTGGCTCACACCTGTAATCCCAGCACTTTGAGAGGCCGAGGTGGGCAGATCACTTGAGGTCAGGAGTTCTAGACCAGCCTGGCCAACATGGAGAAACCCCAATTCTACTAAAAATACAAAAATTAGCCAGACATTGTGGTGGGCACCTGCAGTCCCAGCTACTCAGGAGGCTGAGGGATGAGAATCTCTTGAACCTGGGGCGGGGGCCGGGGCGGGGGTGGGGGCAGAAGTTGCAGTGGGCAGAGATCGCGCCACTGCACTCCAGCCTGGGCAACAGAAGGAGAATCCATCTTAAAAAACAAAAACAGGAAGCAGCTGGACTTGGTCCAGGGTATACAGTTTGTCGATCCTGCTCTAAAGTATGATACACTGCACATCTACATTCCCATTCCTTCTTATATGCAGTATATTTCCTCCAGGACTTCTGAGGAGGTATGAACTCCAGATGTCATCCAACAAATATCTATTGAGAGCCCACCATATTCCAGACACTGCACTAGGGACACAGCAGTAAAATACAGTCTTGTCCTCATGGATTTACACAAACTGAATGTCATTGGTATCAACCATAAAAATAAACACAACAAACAAAACAAAAACCCTTACTTCTCCTGACTTCCCCAATCCAACAATCGAATCAGTAGCTAAGACCTTTTATTCTCCTCTCACGGCTTTCTTATTCCTTCCTATCCATCATACATGAGGCTTCACCAAGAACAAGCATTCCTTGTGTACAAAAAGCAGACTCTCTTAAAAAAAAAATGCAGATTTCTAGATATTTCAATGATAACAACAAAATTCATGAAAATCAAAACAAGATCCTACTGGGAGGCCAAGGCAGGCAGATCACCTGAGGCCGGGAGGTCAACATGGTGAAACCCCGTCTCTACTAAAAATACAAAAAATTAGCTGGGCATGGTAGCGGATGCCTGTAATCCCAGCTACTCAGGAGGCTGAAGCAGGAGAATCACTTGAACCCGGGAGGCGGAGGTTGCAGTGAGCCGAAATCACACTACTGCACTCCAGCCTGGGCAATAGGAGCGAAACTCCATATCAAAAAAAAATAAAACCCTAGCAAACTTACAAGATTTGAAAAGACATAAATTTTCTGACCTCGAGGGCAGCCCTATTAGTATATGGTAGACACTAGAGAAACATTCTCAAAAATGATAGGAGTAATCTCTAAATGAAGGTATGAGAGTTTACATCAGGTACAATTTTAAAGCAAAAAAAAGAGAAAGCACTGAAATTAATGTAAGAGGTTTATGGTCACTCAGTGAGTAAATTAAAAACAAGTGATGACCTATAATCCCAGCACTCTGGGAGGCCAAGGTGGGCAGATCACCTGAGGTCCGGAGTTCGAGACTAGCCTGACCAACATGGAGAAACCCCGTCTCTACTAAAAATACAAAATTAGCCGGGGGTGGTGGCACATGCCTGTAATCCCAGGTACTCTGGAGGCTGAGGCAGGAGAATCACTTGAACCTGGGAGGTGGAGGTTGCTGTGAGCCGAGATTGTGCCATTGCACTCCAGCCTGGGCAACAAGAGCAAAACTCCATCTCAAAAAAAAAAAACAAAAACAAACAAAACAAGTGATGATATGTGTACACAAAGGGGCCACATAAGGAAGGGAAGGTTTTAGCCAACAGAGTTAGAATCACCCCCTTAGGGGTGATGGGGAAGCAGGCATATTCTTCTTCAGGGCTAGAAAAATGTCCTTCTGAGCTAGACTTCTTCAGGCCAACTGAGACTAATTTATCAGATTAAACTTACTAAACGTTTCAACAAAACCAAACCTACATACTTCCCATGCCTATACATACAGGGAAATATAAAATGCCTCCCCCAGGGACAATGCCTAATTCATTCCATACTAAGCACCCAAATCCAGGTCTTATCATTTTGTTCTTCAAGCAAAAAGAAAACAAATGCAAAGCTGGAGCTCCCCATAGTCTGCAGGGAGAAATCAAAGGAAAACTGGGGCCAGGCACAGTGGCTCACACCTGTAATACCAGCACTTGGAGAGGCTGAGATGGTAGAATTGCTTGAGCCTAGGAGTTTGAAACCAGCCTGAGCAGCACGGCAAGACCCCATCTTAACAAAAATAAAAAATAAAAAAAATACAAAAATTAGCCAGGCATAGTGGTGCACATCTGTGATCCCAGCTTCTCGGGAGGCTGAGGCCAAAGGATTGCTTGAGCCCAGGAGGTTGAGGCTCCAGTGATCTGTGTTTGCACCGCTGCACTCCAGCCTGAGCAAGACTCTGTCTGGAAAAAAAAAAAAAAAAGAGGAAAACTGCTCTGTGTTGCCAATCTGGTAAGTTTCAGGAACAAGGCAAACAAATGGTGTTGGGAGCCAGTTCTCTATGGGTCTCTCCAGTTTCCGCATGTCTTATGAGCAGATTGCACTGACAGCTTTTATTGGCTACTATCTTTCCTGTACAGGACATCTGTAGATAGCATTTTAAGATAGCAATAAGGTTTCTCTCTGGAGCCGATGGAAGATTTGTTTGCTATGCAGAATAATAAAAATAATGTCTCCCTCAAAGCAAAGGCTGGGCAGGATTATTAGTTCCCTTATAAAAAGTTGGGGTTTCCCAATCTCAGATTTTCTCAACTGTGGTGCATACCCACTGCATGGGCAACATCCACCTAGACCCACCCAGCCACCGTGTTGCCCACATGGTCTTTGAGGGGCAAGAAAACACTATACAAACAGAGCTGTCACAAACACGAAGTTCATACTGCCTGCTGACCCAGGAGTGCTGTGTCTTCTGCCATCCTCCGTGGAATTTTAGGAAGCTAACTTGTTAGCCTGCAAGTAAGGTAGAATCTCAGGCCTCCCACAATTCTTGACAAACAGGGTTTCTGCTGTCTTTCTCCTTGACTGGGTTTACTCCAACAGGCATATATGCCACACTTGCATTTTCTCCTGCACGTCTCTTGCAACAAAGCTTCCATTTTGAAGGATTCCACTGTAAACTACAATAAATATGTTTATCAATATTGATCGCCAAAAAATACTACTGGTGTCTGCATATACTTGCAAAATTCCAATTCGTCATTTTTAAAGAACAGATATAAAAATATAGTTCGAATAAAGCAATAGTAAAAATCTAACTTCTTTTGTGAAAAGTTATAGAAATACAGTACCCTTCTAAGAAACATAGAAAAATCATGTTTTGATTTTAAAAGATTTCTAAAAGTGCCAATTAGAGGCTTTTTCACTCACCATTAAGGAACATATTTTTGTTAAACATGATCAAGCAATTCATTTCACATTACAATCAAACCCAATGCTCAAGCATAATATATATATAATACAACCAAGCTTTGGTGGTTCATTTTCCCAAGTGTAATTAGTCGGTATAAAGAAATATTTTCTATAAATCCCTAGTAAATACCTTTATTTTTTCACTCTTAAGTTTAAAATAACTTAGTATGAAGATCTGAGAAAGGATTCCCCAAAAATCACATGTGGCAAATTGTTTAAAACGCACAGTATGAACAGTCTGAAACAAATGAGGTAAATACCCTTCGGCCAAGAATGTCACTGCATATAAAATCATCTAACCTCAAGTCTACGTAACTCAATTCTACATAAGCAATTGCCAAAATAATATCCTGGAAAGCTGAGTCATTTCAATGAGTAAATTTATATAAACAATTGGGTTACTACTTATGGTAAGTCACAAGAGTTTGGCAGGAAAATTGCTTACTGGCTTGCCAAAGACTAGGTTTGGCACATTGGTGCCCCACTGCCAAGAACATTACTGAAAATCAGCTTTCTATCCTATAGGATTACCTTTCAGACATGTTTTACTCACTCATTTCCTATGTGTTAAGCTTATATAGGAATGGTTAAGGCAACTGAGCACCTTACTTCCGGAAATGTGGGATTCCCAAAATTCCTCAAGAAAGGAAGAAAAGCACGAGAAATTGTAAATCGGAAGTATCTTTTCTTTTCTTTTTTTTTTTTTTGTGACAAAGTCTCACTCTGTCACCCAGGCTGGAGTACAGTGGTATGATCTCGGCTCACTGCAAGCTCTGCCTCCCAGGTTCAAGCGATTCTCCTGCCTCAGCCTCCCGAGTACCTGAGATTCCAGGTGCCCACCACCATGCCTGGCAAATTTTTGTATTTTTAGTAGAGACGGGGTTTCTCCAGGTTGGCCAGGGTAGTCTTGAACTCCTGGCCTCAGGTGATCCATCCACCTTGTCCTCCCAAAGTGTTGGGATTACAGGCATGAGCCACCGCGCCCCACCTGGAAGTATCTTTAACAAGGTTTTGGCATTAGGAAATGCAAATAATCAACAAATAAATAAAGGAGAAAGAAAGGAGAAAACTGAAATATACTAAGAATAGCCTGGTTAACATCAATCATGAAACTAAAGGGAAAGTGTTAGTTTTCATGCCTTCTAAGTAAGAGTTACAGAAAGTTCTGGGAGACAGGGAAGTAGACCGGCTAACGGTACAGCGCAGCAGCATGGCCACCTTTAGGACTTGCCCACTCTACGGCAGCCACCTCTGACCACCTTTAAGTCATTTTTAAGACAAAGAGGCCAGGTGCAGTGGCTCACACCTGTATTATCAGCACTTGGGAGGCCAAGACCAGAGGATCACTTGAGGCCAGGAGTTCACGACTAGCCTGGTCAGCTGGTGAGATACTGTCTCTACAAAAAAAAAAAAAAAAAAATAGTAAAAAATCAGTCAGCCTTGGTGGTAGCTACCAGGGAGGCTGAGGCAGGAGGATCACCTGAGCCCAGGAGTTCAAGGCTGCAGTGAGCTATGATTGCACCACTGCAATTCAAACTCCAGAGGAACAAAACAATTCACTGTCTTCCCCCAGAAAACTGATTTTCCTTCCCAGTGATTGCATTTCTGGCCATACTATTACCATCCAATCTGTCGTCAAAATGCGTTTGCATCCTTGATCTCATTATCCTCATCCTTTTACTATTCTCATTCATCCTACATACCCCTAACTGCATTCCCAAGCACTTCTCCATCCTTCTCTCATTCCTTCCCATTGTGAGAACTTATACATAATAAATAAGAACTATCACTTCATAAACAATACATGCCAGCAACAGTGGTAGGCCTTATTATAATATAATCATTATTTGTAATCCACACATCAATTTGTGATGTGGGCATAATTAACTCCATTTTTCTACCCAAGAAAAACCCAAGAATTTAAAACTCCTTCCTCTATCCTAATTTCCCTGCTTTGATCATTACACATTACATGCATGTACCAAAATATCACACATACCCCATAAATACGTACAATTATTATGTACCAGTTAAAAAAAAATCGTTCCTCATCAAAAAGTCAATTCATTCATTTGATATGTCCTACAAAGATGGACAGCTCCAAGTTTTCACTCTATCCTTACAAATTCTGACAACATACAACTCATATGAATTTCTTCTTAGTTTACAAACTTAATTTCAAATTCAGTAAAATTAATAGTTCATTGGTTTCATTTAAAAAATATTATCCTGGCCGGGCACGGTGGCTCACGCCTATAATCCCAGCACTTTGGGAGGCCGAGGTGGGCGGATGATTTGAGGCCAAGAGTTCAAGACCAGCCTGGCCAACGTGGCAAAACCCCAACTCTACTAAAAACACAAAAATTAGCTGGGCGTGGTAGCGCACGCCTGTAATCCCAGCTACTCAGGAGGCTGAGGCACAAGAATCACTTGAACCAGGGACACGGAGGTTGCAGTGAGTGACATCATACCACCACTGCACTCCAGCCTAGGCAACAGAGTAAGACTCTGTCTCAAAAAAAAAAAAAAAAAAATTCCAATTGGCTTTATGTCTAAAACTGAAACTACTGCACTGCTGCTTAAATATAAAGATAGTTGTATAATTTCTCTATTGTACACATAATCATAAGTCAGCATGTAAACCAAGCATCACACTACTGTAGACTAGGAGCAGACCTTAGATCCCTAAGAATAACCAGGTAACCCTTTCACTTGACAAGTTAAGAAAAACACTCAAAAACTGTAAGGCTATACAATTAATTGGTATCAAAACCCAACCTCTGATTCCCAGTCCAGAGCTCTTTCAATTAATCACATGTAACAGTCTTTGATTAAGCAGGACAGTACTCAAGACATCTCTCTCACCTCCAATAATGCCAGACCTTTTTTTTTTTTTTTTTTTTTTGAGATGGTGTCTTGCTCTGTCGCCCAGGCTGGAGTGCAGTGGCACAATCTCAGCTCACTGCAAGCTCTGCCTCCTGGGTTCACCCCATTCTCCTGCCTCAGCCTCCCGAGCAGCTGAGACTATAGGCAACCGCCCCCATGCCCAGCTAATTTTTTGTATTTTTAGTAGAGACAGGGTTTCACTATGTTAGCCAGGATGGTATCGATCTCCTGACCTCGTGATCCGGAGATTTAGGAGGCCCGCCTCAGCCTCCCAAACTGCTAGGACCACAGGTGTGAGCCACCACGCCCAGCCCAACAATACCAAACCTTTTATTCCAGGACTGCAAATCCCAGCAAGGAAGATTTAGAATGGAAGTCACTGCCTATAATCCTCTTATATGAGAAGATAAGACCAGCTCCCAGATCTGCTTTGCACAGTCTTGAAAGACTCACTGGACATTAAATCTGTTGGCCTCCCAGTACTTTATAGCCTCATGGTTGATTCCAAATACTACAGAACTTTCTGCTTCTAGATAATAGATTCCCCATGCAAAGCAAGGCTAAATAGTAATACCTCCCACATTCAACTTCCTTTCCTAAAAGTCAAGAAATCTTTTATTATCCTGTTAACACTGTGGAGGGAAGGTCCATTCCAATAATGAGGCAAAGGCCACTACTATGTGCAGACTTATTTCCTACTTGATAAGAATTACTCTTCCAACCTGGCAGAAAAGATAAGTGACTTACCCAAAGCCAGTGCAGTTCAGAAAGGGCTAAGCAGTAATTCAAACACCTGTGATCCCAGCTACTCAGGAGGCTAAGGCACGAGAATCACTTGAACCTGGAAGGTAGAGGTTGCAGTAAACCGAGATCGCACCACTGCACTCCAGCCTGGACAACAGAGTAAGACTCTGTCTCAAAAAAAAAAAAAAGAAAAAGAAAAAGAAAAAGAAAACCACCTCATAGAAGCTCTCTGTTGCTTCAACAAATATACTTTGAACAAAATGCAATGCACTTTCAACAGTACCTGGCACAAACTAAATGCTCAATACTTAATTATTTTAATCTACCATAATTATAACTATCACCAACATCATACCACTAGACTATTAATGTCATAAGGAAGATGGTAATTCAGTCTGTTGCATTTGCTGTTCAAAGTGCATTACTGTAGAACTGGTAGAGAAAAGGGAAACAGATCAGAAAAATTTTTCAAATCTACAACCTGGCCATGTGATAGTGAAAGAAACAGCGCTTTTCAGTAAAGAAAACCAATGGTGCTGGGGAGCAATCACTTGCTAAAGAGGTTGGCATGGATAAAAGGGAGCCAGGTGCTAATAGTCAGAACAATGGGAAAAGACCCTGAAGGCATCTCAGACATCTTTGAGGCTGCCTCTCCCATCGGAGGCCCAGAGACCTAGGAGGACAGCATGGTTTGGGGAGACAGGCCCAGGGCACAGCTGGCCTGGAACACCTCAAGGAGTCCTGGAACGTCCTACATGCTGCTCCAACATCCTGGCTAATGCAGTCACAGAATGTCTACCCAATGACTGTACAACCATTGTATCTTGGAAAAAAATAATTTGTTTTTGGTTTTACAGGCTCATAGCTAGAAGGAACTTGCTTTGAGTCTCAGACTTTGAACCTTTAAGTTGGTGCTGGAACAAGTTAAGAATTTTAGGGACTATTGGAATTGTATTTTGCATGAGAAGGATGATTGTATTTTGCATGTGAGAAGGATGAGATCTGGGGGGTCAGGGGTGGAATGCCATGGTTTGGATGTGTGACCCCTCCAAATCTCACACTGAAATTTAATCCCCAATGTTGGAGGTGGGAACTAATAGGAGGTGTTTTGGTCATGGAAGTAGATCCCTCATGAAGGCTTGGTGCCATCCTCACAGTAATGAGTGACTCCTCACTCTATTAGTTCCCGCTAGAGCTGGTTGTTAAAAAGAGCCTGGCACTCCACCCCCCACCCCACCCCTTGCTTCCTCTCTCACCATGTAATCTCTGCATACACCAGCTCCATGAGTGGAAGCCTAAAGCTTTCAGCAGAAGCAGATGCTGGTGCCATGCTTCTTGTACAGCCTTCAGAACCATGAGCCAAATAAACCTCTTTTCTTTATAAATTACCCAGTCTCAGGTATTCCTTTATAGCAACACAAACGGATGAAGACAACTTTCATATCTCTGTATCTGCGGCACCATCAAAACAAGCCTTGGACACCGCAGACATGCAGTGAAGATGTGTTCTGCTAATGGAAAAAGTAAGTCAACAGTTTTGAAACCCCACTAGATGAAGCCATGTGGGAGGTAATAGGCTGAAAATGAGATTTCTATCTTAAAGTAGTTTATAATCTCAAGACCAAAGATATGTAAATTACTTATACAATTAACAGGGACTGCATACATGTAAATACAGAGGAAGTTCCTGGAATGGCTGCATTTGTCAGGATTAGGCTGAGAACACTGAGGCTCAAGGTAAAAGGAATAAGAATTGTGAGGCCATTCAGCCACAAATAATTACTCCAAAGAGGTACAAGGCAACAGTATTCAAAAAACAGCAAGAACATCTCCAAGAGTGCAGTAAAGAACAGCATCATTGGCCAATGGGGGTGAGCTTTCAAGAGTGGCTGGCAGAGGGCCTGGAGACAGCAATGCAAAGCCAGAGCCTGAGCTTCTTTAAAGCCTATTTAATAAGGTTCCCACTTTGGAAAAGGAGTGTGTCAAGAATCGATGGGAGGGGAAGGCTAGAATAAGAAGCCTGACAATACATACTAGAGATACACAGCAGCCAGGACACCCTGGCTGTCTGCACTATTCTCAAGAGGGAATTTGGGACAACCCATTTAAGAGCCCATCTTGGCACAAATGCCATGACAGCCCTAAGTGCCAGAGCAGTGGCATTTGAATCTGAAATCTCTTCTTAGAGTAAAACTATTTCTCTCTGTCCCATAAGGCTTACCACAGTCTGTATAACAAAATGACTTAGAGCAACTGCTGAGATCTGCGTTCGGATCTCAGTTCTGACACTCATCAGATGTACGGCCTCAGGGAACATACTTAATCTTACTTAGCCAGGGATAAATGGGGATAATTATTATACCTGTCTCTTAGGTAGGGATATACAAAATGCTGAGCAGAGTGAATAGCTCAGTAAGTTCTCGGCCAGTATTATTAAGAAAACGTAGAATAAGGTATGGATTTTCAGACCCCTTGCATTAATACCACAGTGCTCCAGAGATCCTTGATACTCAAGTTGGGAGTCACTGTCCTGGAATACAAATAAAAAACATAGAAGAGCAGTAAATTCCATCTGCAAGTGTTTATGTGGTAGCTACAGAACTTAGCACTACGCTAGGGGTACAGAAGCCAGTGCAACACCAAATGAGGAGACAAGGCACAGAGCAGATGCTGAAGGGAGAAAGAAACACGGGCAGAGATTCAAACCAGCCTGAAAGCCGTGAAATGAGGAACCAACAAATTCTGGTCAGGGAGTGGTCTGCTGAGTGTGGTGCTACAGGTAGACTCCCACGACTGGCTGCAGGACAAACTAGAGTGGGCGCCCACTTCCATACCTTCCTGGCCACTCAGTTCCAGCCAAATGACTACTCCTGAAAGTAAAAATTAGGTTCCATTTCCAATCTGCACTGATTCATACTGCTGGTCATGTAAATTGGTATAGGCCACACCAACACAGCACATTAACATCTTAACTAATTTCCCGACAATACTAAAAATCTCTACTTTCCAGAGATTAGGTAAACTTGGTAAACATTTGAGCTTCAGGTCCAGTCTGACAAAATGGAAAAAAGGGAATCATCTGCAGAAAGGTCCCAGCATTAGAAAACAAAGAGAAGGGGGAGGACAGTATGTAGGCCTGTCTTGCTGCCTCAATTCAAGGATTCAATTTCTCAACCTCAGATCCTTGCCCTCTTACTAATTTTCAAACTCAGATCCACCTCTTACTAGTTTTCAAACTCTTGTCTATTATGATTACCTTAAGCAAAGCAAGATGCATGAATAACCAGCAGTAAATCAGGTATTCAATACTTGAAATTGTGTAATATTCTGTGACTGTGCATCTGGCCAATTTCAACTTCTCCTTCTACTTTTTTTTTTTTTTTTTTTTTTTGAGGCAGGATCTCACTCTCTTGCCCCAGGCTGGAGTACAGTGGTGCCATCACTGCTCACTGCAGCAGCCTCAAACTCCTCGACTCAAGTGATCCCCCTGCCTCAGCCTCCTGAGTAGCTAGCACTACAGATGAGCACCAACACGCCTGCCTCATTTTTTTTTATTTTTTTGTAGAGACAACGTCTCCATATGTTGCCCAGGCTGGTCTCAAACTCCTGGCCTCACCTCAAGCAATCCTCCCGCCTCTGCACACCGAAGTGCTGAGATTTCAGGTATGAGCCTTTGCCTCCTGCCCACTTAGCCTTTTCTAACACTAGAGAACTTTGAGAGTGGTTTCAGTACCAACTGGACACTTTCCAGCGGTTTAACCTCAGGCAAATCAAACTCCCATGCCTCAGTTTCCACATCTATAGAGATAATAAAAGTACCTCTTCAAAGCGTTTGTTATGAGAACTAAATGAGTTAATATTAGTCAAGCGACTGGAACATATTAGACACAATATGTATTAGCCATTCTCATCTTCATTTCAGTGTTATATTGGCCACCACCCAGAGGTACCCAGGGGTACACACATCACATTCTTTCTCCAGCAATATGTGGGCAAGATTACTTCATGACCACTGAATCTAAAACAGCACAGCTTGATAAGGCACAGCGGTCGGATCCCACCTATTGCAACACCTCTAAGAGACGACTCTCACAAACCAGCCATGCTTAGCCTGAGACATTCCGAAGACCTCCTCTTGATTACCTTACTCGAGGAACTTATTCCTTTGGAAATGGAACTAGCCTCACTTTTGGACCAGTGTGTCTCGGATACACTTCCAAATGTGTGAACCTGAATCTCAGAAGTTGGTGTGATTTTAAAAAGTTTTTTAAGTTCTTTTTCCTAAACATGTCCTAGTGGGTGACTCCACGGCGTTACTTTCTTACATGTTCTCTTTTCTATCTGGAAATCCGGTGACAGGGGAGGAAACCAGCAAAGCACCCTTTCTCCTGCTTCCTAAACATTAGCAGGTAAGCGCCCCTTGAGCTGAGACACATCAAGAAGACCTCACCCGCAAGTTCATTGATCACCCGTTCTTTTCCCTTTCCGGCACTAGCAGCTGCGAAGCATGAAATGGGCTTGGAGGAAGAGACACTGCGGTCACCTGAGGGGCAGGTGAGAGCGGGCGGTCCTGCCCGGGTGTGAGGGCGACACCCCGCGCGGCACACACGCTCACAGCCCCCAGAGGAAGACCAGGGACACTCGATGCATCCAGCACGCCCCACACGCAACTCACGAACTGCACAGTACCTTCCGTCCACCTCCCGGCAGCAGACCCCTTCCGGGACGCCGAGAGGGCTGTTCCTGGAGACACCGCAGCCCGCGAGTAGCGGCGCGTAGGGAGAGCACGCGTGCCCAGGCTGCCTCGGCCGGCGCGCCCCCGCCCCCGCACTCACCTGGCCTGTGATACCGGTGATGAGCGCCACGTTCCTGGGCTTGCCCATCTCGCCGTCCCCGGAGCCCCGGGCGCTGGGGCAGCTTGCCGGTGCGTGTGCCATGTCCCGCGGCGGGCGTGCGGTCGGCGGCAGGGCGGAGCGCGGCAGAGGGCAGGCGCGGTGCCGGCAGGAACGCGGGGGTGTGCGGCACGAAGCGCCTCTCCAGGCTGCGGGCGGGGAGGGAGAGCGCACCGCGCGACCGGCCGCCACGGTCTGACAGGGGCGCACGGGAGGCCGCGCGGGGAGGGCCGGGGGCGGGCCGAGCCGGCCTAGGCGGGACCGATGGGCCAAGCAGCGGGGCTGCGGCCTGACTGGCGCCGCGTCATCCGCGTCAGCCGGCGACGCTGTGGCAGGCCCCGCCCCTCCGCCGACGGCCACCGCGCGAGAGGGGCGGGGCCTGCCGCCGCCGCCGCCTCAGGGAAGAGGAAGGAGGCGGCGGCTTGGCGTCCCGCCTCTCGCCTGGCTGGCTATGGGGGGCCTGGACGCAGTGGCCTCCCGAATCTCCCAGGAATCCTAATGTCGCCCGAGGATGCTAGGAGGAACACTGAGCCGACCTCTCCGTTAGGCTGAAGGTCTGAATTTTCAAACCCAGGGGTCACAGGGCCGGGGTCATCGACTTTGATAAATAATTCCTGGAAACCTGTTGCAGTGCCCTTTGAGAAGCCTGGTTTATGGTACCTGAAGGGCACTAGCGTTACGAGACCCCTAAACGGGGGTCACAGATGTGGGAGTGACTAATTAGGCTGGCTCTCGCTCTTCTGGCCTTTCCTGGGGCTGGGAACCAGTAACGAGGTTCCAAATAGCTGAATTCAAAGTTTTCTGTTCTGAGGACTGGCAGTCCCTAGCCCCCACCCGCATGCGCATAAGGAAATGTTGAAAAGACTGCCCGGGTCAGTAAACCTGGACGTAGCAAATTTCAAAGAAAGTAATTCAAACACAGGTGGGGTCCTGGCTTATATCTGTTGGATTTGGCTGCCATTTGGCAGCTGTTCGTTGGACAGGGAGAGGAGAGGAGGTGACTCAGAGCCGGGAGTTCAGCAGGTGTGTGTGCCTAAGCAGCTGGCTGCAATCCAGGGCACAGACGGAAACTTCCCGGTCTCCATTGCTCTGCTTCTCTGTCCATATTCCTCTCCCTAATCGATAACCTCAGATCATCATTTCAAATCACAGAGTTACTACGGCTGTGCCCAGTATAACATGCAAGAGTATGTATAGCAGACCTGGAACCCCCAAATCAGAAAAGCTCAGGATTACATTTAAAACCTCCCTCTCCCGCTCCGCGAAGTTTGTTAGGAATATTTCTTAGCTTTATATAGACTGGTCTGGTTTCACACCTGGCCTCTCCTCTGCGTTCTATGAGGAGAATGGCTCAACAAACATCTGCTGCGCCAGGAGGATGCTGCCTCTGAGCGATGAAGAGACCCTGAAGCTGAGGAGAGGGAACACTTCCATTGAGAGGAACATGCTATAAGCTAGAAATGTCTGTGAAATATACGGGAATATGCTAAAACTATATTCATTTTCATGTAAATACGCTTTAAATTAATGCATGAACCAATTATTTAACATTTTCCTTAAAAAATCACTGAGCAAGCCGGGCGCGGTGGCTCACGCCTGTAATCCCAGCACTTTGGGAAGTTGCGGCAGGTGGATCACCTGAGGTCAGGAGTTCGAGACCAGCCTGACCAACATGGTGAAAACCCGTCTCTACTAAAAATACGAAAAATTAGCCAGGCGTGGTGGTGGGCACCTGTAGTCCCAGCTACTCTGGAGGCTGAGGCAGGAGAATGACTTGAACCCGGGAGGCAGAGGTTGCAGTGAGCTGAGATCTTGCCGTTGCACTCCAGCCTGGGCAGGAAGAGCAAAACTCCGTTTCAAAAAAAAAAAAAAATCACTGAGCAAAACTGATACTTATGGGAGATATGACACATTTATCCTGTAGTTTTGAGACCTCCTATCACACAAACACTGGAAGTTGACACCAGTCAATTTCCTGTCACACCACCAAACACCTGCCCTAGAAGTGTGTGACAGTAGAAGAAATAATGGAAGTAAAATCAACATGATTAGGGCCTGAAAATATTTACAAAATGATGGGAAATGGTAGGTCAGAGGAAGCTTGAAGAATAAAGGCTGTTTCTCTAGAAAACTTCTGAAGACAGGTGGTAGGTCTGCTACGGCAGCATACCATCCATAGGGTGACAAACGATAGAAATGTATTTCCTCGCAGTTCTGGAGACTGGAAGTTTAGGATCAAGGGCTGATTTCTTCTGAGGCCCCTCTCCTTTGCTTGTAGCCAGCTGTCTTCATGTTCACGTGGCGTTCTCTCTGTATGTGTGTCTGTGTCCAAACTTCCTATTCTTATAAGAACACTAGTTACATTTGATTAGGGCCCACCTTAATGACCTTATTTCCAAATACAGTCACATTTTGAGCTACTAAGGGTTAAGACATCAATATATTAACTGGGGGAGGGACAAAAATTCAACCCATAATTGACAGCTAGAGGGAAAAAGAGATTTTTTTTTTTAACTGTTTTTGGGCTCGGAGGGAGGAGGTTGGTAGTGGAGGTTGTTGTCATTTTCCCAGTAGCATTAGGGCAACTTGAACAAAGTCGGCACAGGGTCTGGGGCAGCATAAGAAGATTACATTAACTAGAAGTAAAGCTACCAGCTGTAGTGGAAAGCTCTAAGGGTGATGGCTCAGTTGTGTTTTCCTCTAACACAGCGGTTCTCATCCCTGGGTGATTTTGCCCCCAGGGGACATTTGACAATGTCCGATGACATTTTTGATTGTCACAAATGGAGTTGTGCTATAGGTATATAATGAGTAGAAGTTAAGTATTTCGCTCACCATCTGCAGTGCACAGGATGCCCCCACAACAAAGATTTTTCTAGCCCAAAATGTCAATAGTGCTGAGGCTGAGTAACCCTTCTCCAGGAGGCCAGTGAGAGATGTAAACAGGCGGGTGGTTTAACTGACAGACACTGGCTATACTATACAGTGACTTCATGGTATGTCAGAAGAAGCAAATACATTTGATAGCTAGTTGTTGATGCTGACACCTTTACTCACAAACTTGGCTAATCTCCAAAAACATACTAGCTGCTGAGGGTATAGCAGTAGAGGAGAAATAATCTTCATGGGGCCATAATCTAAAAGGGATATGATATTGAATCATTTTGTGACTTTTCATAACATTTTCATATTTGTTTTTACATGATACAAAATATGGAGAGAAGAGTGAGGTCTCCAACTCCAAGTTCTCTAATTGGATAAAAGTCAATCATTCTATACAAGACTAAATATGTGGAATAACATTTTTCACATCTTTCTTTCCCATCTCTTGCCACTGAGTACATGCCAGTTATTCAAGAATGATTCTCCTGCATTCCCTTTAAAATTCTCACTTCTCTACTTTTTTAAACATTTCTTTCCTTTGCTTCTCACCTGGAACATTTGCCAATCTTCTTTCTCAGATTGCACAAACCATGATAATGGCCAGCATGGATGGAGGGAGCGTGTGAGATGTGCGGGGCAGTGTGCTACGTCTCAGCCAACTCTAGGAGGTAAGTGTGTTTGCTGTGGTAAAATATATATTTGGTCTTCATTTCCATTTTCCTGGCATGCAATTTCTAAAATGCTTAGAATCACCAAAGTGATGTATTTTGTAGGGCAATGAGTGAGTTCACTGTTGGCTGGCAGCCCTTAGGTGGCTTCAGGGTGGAAACTGGTCATTGTAAAGACCAAGGCAGGATTAGAGGGCTGGGACTTTCAGCCCCATCCCCTAACCTCCAGGGTGGAGAGAGAAGCTGATGGTTAAGTTGATAACCAATGGCCAATGATTTAATCAATCATGCCTACGTAATGAAGCCTCCATAAAAACCCAAAAAGGACCATGTGCGGAGAGTTCTAGATAGTTGAACACGTGGAGGTTCATGGAGGGTGACGCTTCAGGGTGGGCACCAAAGCTCCAAGCTCCTCCTGTACCTTGCCCTGTACATCTCTTCATCTGCATCCTTTGTCATATTCTTTATAGTAAACTGGTAATCCTGAGGAAGGGATTCCCTGAATTCTGTGAGCCACTCTTTCAGATTAATAAACCTAAGAAGGGGGTCATGTGAACCCCAATTTTTAGCCAGTCAGAAGCACGGGTAAAATAACCTGGGGCTTGCAATTGGCATCAGAAGTTGGCCGGGGCACAGTACTGGGGACTGAGCCCTTGACCTGTGGGATCTGATGCTATCTCCAAGGAGACAGTGTCAGAGTTGAATGGAATTGAAGGGCACCCAGCTGGTGTCCCCTATAGAATTGATTGCCTGCTTGTGGGTGGGAAGAAATCCCTTGCATACTTGGTCACAGAAGTCTTCTCTGTTGATTGGTGTTGTGTTAGAGCAGGGGAAAAACAATTTGAGTTTTTCCACACTCAGTATGATAATGATCTTTATTTCATAGAGTCAGAAACTAAGGATTGGAAACATTAATAAACTTGCCCAAGGCCACATAGCTAGTGGCTGGTTATGGTAGATATTATACTCATTCAACTCCCATTCCATATTCTCTTTGGAAAAATTAGACTGCTAAAAGCCACACGTTCCAGACCATTTTGCATCTCATATATAGGAAGCAAATTGAGCTTTGTCAATTAGATGTGTTCCTGCTCAGTCTGGCAGGTGGAAGTGAAACAGAAGCCATCCTTCTGCTTTCTGGTCCAACTGACATGAGGATTAATGGCAGTTAGAATCCAAGTTTGGGTCTAGTCAACATTTTCGTAGGCATGAGAGCCACTTGGGTTGGGGGAGCAGCATGGCAGCAGGAGTGGTTTTCTGAATTCTGGCCTTCAGCTATGGCGGTAATGTCCTGACATCAACAACTGAAGACCCTCCGAGTTCTCTTCCTGTCTCATAAATATTTTTTTCAACTGATAATTGTAGATTCAAATGTATTTTTAAGAAATAATACAGCGAGCGACATGGTCATGTCTTCAAATATTATAGAGCAATAGCACAAGCAGCATATTGGCATTGATAGAATTCACCAATCTCATTCAGATTTCCTCAGTTTTTGTACTCATCTGTGCAAGAGTATGTATATTTACTTGTATACCGTTTGGTTTGGTTTGTTTTGTCTGAGACAAGGTCTCACTCTATCATCCAGGCTCACTTGCAGCCTCAACCTCCTGGGCTCAAGCCGTCCTCCTGCCTCAGCCTCCTATGTAGCTGGGACCACAGGTATACACCACTGTGTCCGGCTAATTTGCTTATTTTTAGTAGAAACGAGGTCTCACTTTTGCCAAGGCTGGTCTTCAGCTCCTGGGCTCAATTGATCCTCCCTCCTTGGCCACCCACAGAGCTGGGATTACAAGCATGAGCCACCATGCCCAGCTATTTTATTTATTTATTTATTTATTTATTTATTTATTTATTTATTTATTTATTTTGAGTAGAGACAGGAGTCTCACTTTGTTGCCGAGACTGGTCTCGAACTCTTGGGCTCAAGCAACCCTCCTGCCTTGGCCTCCCACGGGGCTGGGATTACAGGCATGAGCCACCATGTCTGGCCTACTTCTATACAGTTTTATTGCGTGTATATATTCATGCATCCACCACCACCATCAAGATTCCAAAACCACCAGGACACCTCATGTTACCCCTTTATAGCTGCACCACCTCCCTCCCACCCCCATCCCTAACCCCTTGAAAACACAAATCTGTCCTCTATTTTTAAAATTTTGTCCTTTCAAAATGTATTATAGGCCGAGTGCAGTGGTTCACGCCTATAATCCCAGCACTTTGGGAGACAAAGTCTGGAGAATTGGTTGCACCCAGGAGTTTGAGACCAGCCTGAGCAACATAGCGAGACCCCAGCTCAACAAAAAATAAAAACTAGCCAGGCATGGTGGCATGTGCCTCTGGTCCCAGCTACTTGGGAGGCTGGAACCTCATTTGATCCCAGGAGATTGAGGCTGCAATGAGCCATGATCGCACCACTGCACTCCAGCCTGAGTGACGGAGCAAGGCCTTGTCTCAATTTTTTTTAAGTATTATAAATGAATAATCTTTTGAAATGTGCTTTTGTCATGCAAGTTTCCTGGAGATTCATCGTTCAAGATGTTGTGTGTATGGATAGTTTATTTATTTATTTAGTTAGTTATTTTTGAGAGAGAGTCTTGCTCTGTCGCCCAGGCTTGGAGTACAGTGGTGCGATCTCGGCTTATTGCAACCTCTGCCTCCCAGGTTCAAGCAATTGTCCTGCCTTAGCCTCTCAAGTACCCGGGATTGCGGGCACCCTCCACCACACCCAGCTAATTTTGGTATTTTAGTAGAGACAATGTTTCACCATGTTGGCCAGGCTGGTCTCGAACTCCTGACCTCAAGTGATCTGCCCACCTCTGCCTCCCAAAGTGCTGGGATTACAGGCATAAGCCACTGCACCTGGCCTCATTAATTTTTATTGTTGAGTAGCATTCCATAGTATGGCAGTACAATCGCTGGTTTAACTATTCACTTACTGAAGGATATCTCAGCTGTTTCCAGTTTGGGACCACTACAAATAAAGCCGCTGTGAACATTCACGTACAGGTTTTTGTGTGAACACACATTTTCACTTTGCCCAAGAGTGCAATTGCTGGGTCCTATGATCATTGCGTGTTTAGTTTTTTTTTTTTTTTTAAGACTGCCAAATTTGTTTCTTGCAAAGATTTTGTAAACACAGAATTTCCTGTATTAAGTCCCTTTCTACTTGAGATCCCTATAGTGGCTTCTGTGTCCACCTCTAACCCTTGGCAGACATGGCTCAAACTTCAGACTCAGTGCTCTTAACCAAGACTGGAAGACCAAAGAGATGACCTCCTGAGTGCGTGCAAATGAATGAGAGAGAGGAGTCGGGGCAACAGAAAGCATCCAGTGGAGAAGTAGAGACCATTTCCTTTTTTTTTTCTTTTTTACCTTCCCTGAACTTCAAGATTTATACCAGTTTTCCAATTCAGGTAATAAGCAGAATAGAGGCACTGGATTTTTAAATAAACTCTTATACAATCCAACTTTGTTGGACATGAGACAACTTAGATCCCTGCTTTTCCACTGGAATAAAATACATCGCATAAATCTTCTTTCTTAGAATGCATAGCAGAAGCAGCAGGGTTTTAGAAGCAGAGTTAAAAGGCAATGAGATAGCTCTAAAATTTCTTTTTATTTTTTTGAGACAGAGTTTCACTCTTGTTGCCCAGTCTGGAGTGCAATGGCACGATCTTGGCTCACTGCAACCTCTGCCTCCTGGGTTCAAGCCATTCTCCTGCCTCAGCCTTCTGAGTAGCTGAGATTACAGGCATGTGCCACCACACCCGGCTAATTTTTTGTATTTTTAGTATAGACAGGGTTTCTCCATGTTGGTTAAGCTGGTCTCAAACTCCCGACCTCAGGTGATCCACCCACCTTGGCCTCCCAAAGTGCTGGGATTACAGGCATGAGCCACCACACACAGCCAATAGCTCTAAAATTTCTAGGAAGTTCCTGAAATCTGTCACTTCAACTTTGGAATATACCATCCTACAAATGAAATCAGACTACAGCAAGTTTTTTGAATGATGCATTTAGAAAAGGAAAAATAAATGTGTTCAAAATAATTGAACACATTTATTTTTTTCTCTTACATCCTCACTCATACAATTTCCTATCATATAGCTGTCTTCAGACAAATGAGTATTACAAGTATGAGTTCTGGGCCATGTGTATACCTTATCTATAGCAGGCTATGTATGTAAGCCTAAATCACTTTGTCCCTAGCTCCTCTGGGTTTTTGTTGTTGTTGTTGTTTTGTTTTTTGAGATGGAGTCTCACTCTGTCACCCAGCCTGGGGTGCAGTGGCATGATCTCAGCTCACTGCAACCCCCACCTCCCGGGTTCAAGCAATTCTCCCGCCTAAGCCTTCTGAGTAGCTGGGATTACAATCGTGCCACCACGCCCGGCTAATTTTTGCATTTTTAGCAGAGATGGGGTTTTACCGTGTTCGCCAGGCTGGTCTTGAACTCCTGACCTCAAGTGATCCACCTGCCTTGGCCTCCCAAAGTGCTGGGGTTTCAGGCATGAGCCCCCACGCCCGGCCTACTCCCCTGTTTTTTAATTTTTCTTTTTTCTTTTTTTTTCTTTTGACCAATAGTCTTCAAGCTAGAAAACTTCACTGGGGACATTTTATTGGGAAGGTTTTCCACTCTAATAATCTCAATTTCTCAATGCGCTAAAACCCAGGGAGCACAGCCTTGGAATCATTGCTATACTGTCTAATTAGAACCTCCTCTCAAGGAGCACTGCATTGCTTTTCCATTAGCAGCATCAAACCCAGAGAGGAAAAGCATGTGAAGGTTTAAGTCGTCCATGGCCCTTATTTTCAGCATTTTCCCTTCAGGATTTGAGAACATGCATATGCCCACTCCTCCCTTTGTGACATTTCTTAAAGCCTTGCTCAATAAAAGTGAATCTCTAATAACATAAAACACTAGAGATGAAGTAATACATTGTTCTTTAAAATAGATGAGGTAATAAAACACCATTGACTGCTATGGAAACTTTCCAGTTCCTGGTTACTAGTCTGATTCTTATAATGTGTCAAAATTGCCTCAAGGTTAAGATATTGGTCTTATTGCTAATTCTAAGCACTGTAATGCCAGAGAAACCTTACCATTTTGTACTAATATGTTTAACATGTTCAAGATGCTGTCATAAATCTCAGGCTCCTCATGGCTCAGTCCACTTCAACTAGTAATGGCTTCCAGTCATTTTTGATGGCTGGTAAAGGGTTGGCTAAGGGCCTGATCTGCATAATGGGAATGCTAGGACTATAAAGGCAAGCATCATGAATCCTATGCCATAGAGAATTTGCTAGACTTTCTGGGAAAGAGAACTTTGATCCTAATGAATTTTTTTAAATGGCCCCCTCATTCCCACTAAGAGAGATCTTCCATCAGCCTCCAGGAGGCAGGCCTTGGGAAACTCGCCCTAGGATAGAAGAGTGCTGAAGAGTATCTGGGCTCTGTCCTGGATTGTGTCCTAATTGTTAGTGAGAAGACCCATTTTTGACTTGACATTGGACATAGGATCACTAAATAACCCTGACATGCAACTCTGGGGTAATTTGTTCCATATTCTCAAGCAAAGTAAGTCTTTAAAAAGCAAGCTGCTCCTCTGGGAACCTCACCAAAAAGCAGTAAGCACTAGTGAAGATGGAACCTTCAGCAGCCAGTGAGCGGTGAGATAGTTGTGGCAAAATCAGTATCAGCTGGGATCCTGGCAAAATGGCCATAGCTTCAAATAATCATGACAGATGCTATGGCTTGGATCCCAACACAAGGAGTGTTCAGCCAAGTAAAGTGTTCAGTGAAAATGCCAGGGAGTTAATCCTGATTCATCTAAAGCCATCATGGTAGTTCCATTCCCCTTGTCAAAGAAGGGCTTAGGCATAGCCATGTTATGCAACCGTAGCCCCTGAGATGAAATAGGTGGAATTATTCTGCTATTGAGTCCCTCCTGCCCACCTCCTATAGCAGATATCCTCAGGTGAGTGTTGAAGGCATTCAGCCTTTCCTGTATGAGATCCATCCAGATCCTGCCTGATGGCAGCCCATCATTCTATGAGTAATTAGGATGGGGTTCTGTTGAGCAGTTATTCTGCTCCTTGTGACATTAACTGGAGTCACTCAGTGGTATTCAGGTGGTGCCTGGAGAGTTCACAAAATCTTCCCTCACAGTCGCGTGCCTTGACAGGGAAGTCTGGAAAGCAGGGCTCAGATGGAATCTAAGTGGCAGGCCTCTCTCTCCCTGGAATCTCTATGGCCTCTCCACATGGTCCCTTCAGCGTGGGAGACAGCTTACATGGTGAGTCAGTACTTCCAAGCATAGGGTTCTAAAAGACTGAGGAAAAAACTGCAAGACTCCTTATGACTTAGCCTTGAAGTCTCAGAACATCACTTCTTCTCACATTCTACTAGACAAAGTAAGACACAAGACCAGTCCAACTCAACAGGAAGAAATTAGATTCCACATCTCAATCTAAGGAGCAGCGGAAATATGCAGAGAGGAAAGGAATTGATTGAGGCCCTCTTTGAAAACTATCTCAGGCCATCCTTGGGCCTCCTCAATTCATAGCTCTTCCTTATGCAAAATACACTCACCTCTTGCATTTGTTTTCTATGCTGTGTCACAAATTACTACAAACATAGCAGCCTTAAATAATACACATTTATTTTCTTAGTTTCTGTGGGGCAGGGGCCTGGGCATGACTCAGCTAGGTCCTCTGCTCAGGGTCTCATGTGACTGCAGTCAAGGTGTCAGATGAGCCATATTCTCATCTGGAGGCTTGACAGGGGAAGAGCCTACTTCAAGTTCATTAGGTTGGTGGTAGAATTCACTCCATTGTGGATGTATGACTGAGGACCCTGGCTTTTTGGTAGCTGTCAGAAGAGGCCAGTCTTGGGTCCTAGAGACCACCTGTGGCTCCTTACAATGTGGGCTTTCTCAACATGGCTACTTACTGCATGAAGCCAGCAAAAAGAATCTCCCAGTCCAGTATGCTAAGACAGAGCCTTGTATAACATAAGTCCCACCCTCACTCAAGGGGAGGGGAATGTTAAGAGGACATAAACAGCAAGAGGTGAAAATTATTGACCCTAGGACCTGTCCATCACATTCCCTTTTTGGAGGCCCCAAATTTGATGGTTTAATTAAAGAAAAAAAAATGTTATTATCTCTTGTGGTTCCATGTGTTGGCTGAGCTCAGATGGGAAGTTGTTACTTGGGATTGTGATTCTGGTTGCAGTCAGATGGCATCTGGAGCTGGGATCCTCTGAAGGTTTGATTGGGTTAGAAGTTCAAAATGGCTTCTTCATGCACATGTTCCTTTCCTGGGTTGGGATGACGAGAATTTAAGGGCCTGGCTGAGCCTTTCTTTCTCTCCACGAAGCCCGCTCCATGTGGCTGGCCTGGGCTTTCTCAGAGTGGTGGGACTTACACGTGGTAGTTCACTTCTCAAAAGTAAACATTACAACAGTCCTAGGAGGAAGCTGCAAAGCTTTGGATGGTCTGGGCTCAGCAGTCATGCAGTGTGACTTCTGTCACATTCTATTAGTCAAATGCAAGTCACAAGGCCAGCCCAGATTCAAGGGGTGGGGACTCCCCTAGGGTGTGAACCATAGGAGGCACAGCTCATTGGGGGATCTGTTTGTGGAGACTATTAAATATATCGACTTGGAAAAGCAACGTAATTACTATATATGGTTTCTAAAACTACCTCCCACAAGAGCATCACCTAGATTTATATCCAGATTCCATGTACAAATTTTGACTGAGCAACTAATGCCATGTTGGTGCATTATATAATAAAGCCAGGCATCAAACATGCATAATCACATGGTCACAATGAAAGTATGTTCCTAGGCCGGGCGTGGTGGCTCATGGCTGTAATCCCAGCACTTTGGGAGGCTGAGGCGGGTGGATCACCTGAGGTTGGGAGTTCGAGACCACCTTGACCAACATGGAAAAACCCCGCCTCTACTAAAAATACAAAATTAGCCAGGTGTGGTGGCATGTGCCTGTAATCCCAGCTACTCGGGAGGCTGAGGCAGGAGAATGGCTTGAACCCGGGAGGCGGAGGTTGCAGTGAGCCGAGATAGTGCCATTGCCCTCCAGCCTGGGCAACAAGAGTGAAACTCTGTCTCAAAAAAAAAAAAAGAAAACAACAACAAAAAAAACAAGAAAGTGTGTACCATGCCATGGGCATGCATTGTCCATTATCTCTGATAGCTCAGAGTTCATCACAACAGAGAGTGCTGGGCTGGGAAGGGCTTCCCTTCCTGAAAAGAGATGGGCAAAGACAAACTTAGCTTTCTGGTTGCGGGGGTTGTTCTGTAGGTATGATGCCTAGAGTTATACTGGATATCCTATGACTATGAAGGGAAAGTCAAAAATTGTACAAAAGCAACTCAGAATCCCAACATAATTGAGCTGCGATAGTAACCAACCCTGAAACTTCTTACCTTTAGATTTCTATGAGACAGTACATTTCTTATTTTTTAAACCACCTTAACTGGATTTTCTGTTCCTTGCAACTCAATACAATTTTTGTTTTAGCCAACTCATCTAAACTAATTTTGATCAATTTATTTTTATTGCTACATCTCTGTAGACCACCAAGTAGTGAAGAAGAAAGGAGCCTAGAGCCACAGTAGAAGAACTTTAATGGCAACTAAGAACATACAATCATCTGGCACCCTGCCAGGGAAATTTGAGGCCTTTGGAGCTTAATGCTTGGAAAACCACACCCTTAATTTTCCTCCCTTAGCCCAAGTGGACTGAGAGAACAAGCTTAGGTTTTGTTTCTTAGAAAAATTTTTTTTTTACCCATCTGACCCTTAAACATTGCTATGGTTGGAAAGTGATGCCTCCAAAATTCATGCAACAGAATTGGGAAGTGGGGCCTAATGGGAGGTCTGTAAGTCATGAGGGCTTTGCCCTCATGAATGGATTAATGCTGCTATGAAAAGGGCTTGTGGAAGTGGGCTTTCTCTCTCTCACTCTCTCTTCTACTCTTCTGCCATGTGAGGACACAGTGTTCCCCCTTGCTGAAGGATGCAGCAGTGAGGCACCATCTTGGAACCAGAGACTAAATATGCTGGCACCTTAATCTTGGACTTCCCAGTGTCCAGAACGATGAGAAATAAGTTTCTGTTCTTTAACATTTCCTAGTCTGTGGTATTCTGTTATAGCAGCACACACACACACAGAGACACACACATACACACGACTGATAATCATTCTTCCCTTTTCTAACCCTAGCTTAATGTGGAAAAACCAAGTTTATATTTTAGGGGATTTATCCCTACTTACCCAAAACCTTGTGTCATCTCCATCTGTTCCACTGGTTATTACCAAACAGAATTAGTCAATTGACCTTTTGTGCAGGGGTGTATTAGTCTCCTAGGACTGCTATAACAAAATACTACAAACTTGATGACTTCAAACAAATTTATTCTGTCACACTCTGGAGGCTAGAAATCTGAAATTAAGGTGTCAACAGGCCCACATCCTCTCTGAGGCTCTAGGGAAGGATCGTGTCTGCCTCTTCCTAGCTTCTGGTGCTTGCCAGCATTCCTTGGCCTTCCTTGGCTTATAGACACGTTGCTTCCTTCTTTGCCTCTGTAGTTACATGATGTTCTCCCTGTGTGTGTCTGTGTTAAAAATTTCCATCTTTTAATAAGGACAACAGTTGAATTAGGTCAGGGGCCCACCCTATGCCACTCTGACTTCATCTTACCTTGATCACATCTGTAAAGACCCTATTTCCAAATAAGGTCACGTTTATACATACCAGAGGTTAGGACCTAAATATCTTTTTGGGGAACTCAATTCCACCCACAGCAGTCAAGTCTATTGAAGGACTGATGTAGTAATGAACATCACCCTCAGTAGGAAGGGTCTAATAAACTGTGTTGGCAAAAGACAAGAGCCTAAGGGCAGGTCTGAGAAGGTTGGATGAGGAGGAAGGAGAATGTAAAAAGAAGCTGATAAAGTTTTCTGAGGAAATGGATTTCTCTGGGGTTGTCAGGAAAATCATGTGGGGAGAATAGTCTTTTCTTCATTGAGCACTTATAAGTTGGTAGCCTTTAGATGAAATACTGCATGTATTGTTTCAGTATTCCTCACAGCCTACAGGGTAGGAAGTATCTCCATTTTTTTTAGATAAGGAAGTTGGAACATAGGGAAGTTACAGTCAATTGCTTAAAGGTTATTTAGTAAATAAATGGCAAAGCCAGGAATGAAAGCCCTCTCTGTCTCATAGCAAAGTCCATGCTCTTTCCATTTGTGAAAGTAATCCTGCACTAAGTCAACAAATGATTATCCCATATGTAATATATGCTGGGTACAGGACCCAGGGTTGTGTCAGGATATATGGTGCCAAGCTGCCTTGGACAAAGGTGATCACAGTTTACATTTCCACTTACGGTGTAGGAAAGTGCCTGATTCCACAGACCATTCCCAGCACTGAATATTCAACCCGGAATTGTTTAAAACCAGATGTTTAAAAAGTGGTATCTTGTTTTAATTTGCATGTTTTTGATTATTAATGAAGTTGAGCATCTCTTCAAATGCTTAACCATTTCTGTTTCCTTTTCTCTGAATTGTCTTGTCATATATTTTGTGCATTTTCTGTGAGGTTGTTTATCATGTAGATTTGTTGAAGCTTTTTATATATGATAGATATCAACATCGTGTCATTTTATATGTTACAAATACATCCTCCCATTAAGTTGCTTTTCATTTTGCTTTGTTTCTGGGAACTTAATTAGAAAGATATTCCCCACAGCAAGATGATAACACTGTCCTTCTGTTTTCTTCTGTATATGGTTTGTTTGTTTGTTTGAAGAGATAGGGTCTCACTCTGCCCCAGGCTTCAGAAGTGTGATCCTAGCTCACCACAGCCTACAACTTCTGTGCTCAAGCGGGGGACCCTCCCACCTCAGCCTCCCGAGTAGCTGGGACTACTGGCATGTGCCACCATGTCTGGCTAATTTTTATTTATTTATTTATTTATTTTCATAGAGACTTTTTTGCCACTTTTTTGCCCAGGCTTGTCTCAAACTTCTACCTCAAGTGATCCTCTTGCCTCTTGGTCTCCCAAAGTGTTGGATTATAGGTGTAAGCCACTACTCGCCCCTGTATATGTATTTTTATGTAAAATGTAATAAAATGTTTTTTCTCAACTGGGCAGTCATTGATCAATGATCTCAAAGCTGCCTGTTAATTAGTCCATCCTCCCCCCACTAATTTGATATTTTGTCTTTATTGTATCTTGAATTGGAATTTACATATAGATATTTTACTAGAAGCTCATTAGTTTAACTGGCTTAATTTTCTAACCTTTCAATGTCAAGCTTTTTCAATATAATAGCTTAATCATTTCCCCTTTGTGATTCTTCATTTTTAAAATTTATGTTCTTTTTTTTTTTTTTTTTTGTGACAAAGTCTTGCTCTGTTGCCCAGGTTGGATTGCAGTGGTGCAATCTCGGCTCACTGCAACTTCTACCTCCCAGGTTCGAGTAGTTCTCCTGTCTCAGCCTCCCAAGTAGCTGTGATTACAGGCGCATGCCACCACACCTGGCTAATTTTTTTGTATTTTTAGTAGAGACGGGGTTTTACCATGTTGGCCAGGCTGGTTTCAAACTCCTGACCTCAAGTGATTCTCCCGTCTCAGCCTTCCAAAGTGCTGGAATTACAGGCGTAATCCACTGTGCCGAGCTATGTTCTATTCTTACACATTTTCTCTTCCTAGAAAATATCAGAATTATCAAATTCTTTCCACTAGGATTTTTTCTTTGCAATGGGACTAATATTATATTTACAGATTAATATAAAATACCTATATTTTATCTTAATATGTATAGAATTATTTTCTACCAATTTAAGACTTAAAATTTTAAAGTTTTGTCACTTAGCTCTTATGTTTTTCTTATTACATTTCAGCCAAGGTTTTATAATTTATGTTGCAATTGTGAGTGGGAATCTATTTTTCTTGGTATTTCCTTTTATAGTTATTGCTGAAAAAATAAGAAACCGAGATATAGAAACCATTATTTCTGTATCTTGATTTTTTTTTCACACTACTGGATTTCACCATAATCAATTCTTTATGTCTTCCTGAAAGTCCTCTCTTTTCTGATAAGCTAGTTCTGTCTCTCTTGGCTTTCTAGTGCTTTTATGGACATTTAACATTATATATATTTAATTATATAAAGATTATATATATTTTAAAATAGACTTTGTTTTATAGCAGTTTTAGATTTATAGCAAAATTGAACAGAAGATACAGAGAGTTCCCGTATCCCCCTTCTGTCACATACCCACAACCTTCTCCACTATCAACATCTCCCACCAGAGTAGTACATTTGTTATAATCAATGAACCTACACTGACACATTATTACCCAAACTCCACAGTTTATATTAGGGCTCAACAAGTGTTGTACATCCTATGGATATGGACAAATGTATAATGGCATGTAATTACCATTATATAATAGTATCATACGGGATAGTCCTACTGCCCTCTGTGCTCTGCCTATTCATCCCTCTCTCCTGGCAACCCCTGACAACCACTGATCTTTTTACTGTCTTCATAGTTTTGCCTTTTCCAAGGGTAATGTTGTTGGAATCATACTGTATATGGCCTTTTCAGATTGGTTTCTTTCACTTACTAATATGCATTTAAGGTTCCTCCATATCTTTTCTTGGCATGATAGATTTTTTTTTTTTTTTATCACGGAATAATATTCCATTGTCTGGATCTACCAGAGTTTGCTTAGTCATTCACCCACTGAAGGAGGTCTTGGTTGCTTCCAAGTGTGGGCAATTAGTAATAATGTCGTTACAAACATCTTTGCGCAAGTTTTTTTGTGGACAAAATTTTTAACACATTTGGGTAAATAGTAAGGTGTGTGATAGCTGGATTATGTGGTAAGAGTATGTTTAGTTTTGTAAGAAACTGCCGAACTATCTTCCAAAGTGTCTGGACCATTTTGCATTCCCACCATCAGTGAATGAAAATTCCTGCTGTTCCACATCTTTGTCAGCATCAGGTGTTCTGGATTTTGGCCGTTCTAATAGATGTGTAGTTGTGTCTTAGTGTCATTTTAATTTACAATTCTCTAATGACATACGATGTTGAGCATCTTTTCATGTGCTTATTTGCCACCTATATACTTTTATTTGGTGAGATATTTATTCAGGTCTTTTGCCCATTTTTTAAATTGAGTTATTCCTTTCCTTATTGTTGAGTTTTAAGAGTTCTTTGCATATTTTGGATAACAATCCTTTGTCAGATATGTATTTTGCAAATATTTTCTCCCCATCTGTGACTTGTCTTTACATTCTCTTGAGAGTCCTTTCATAGAGCAATTTTTAATTTTAATGGAGCTTTGCTTATCAATTTTATCTTTGTTACTGTATTTTAAAAACAATCACCATATCCAAGGATATCTAGATTTTCTCTTATGTTATCTTCTGGGAGTCTTATAATTTTGCACTTAACATTTAGGTCTATGATCCATTTGAGTTAACTTTTGTGAAAGATGTAATTTCTGTGTGTCTAGATTCAGGTTTTGTTTTGTTTTTGTTTTTGTTTTTGTTTTTGTTTTTGTTTTTTTTTTGGCATGTGGATGGCCGGTTGTTTCAACACATTTGAGGAAAAGACTGACTTTTCTCCACTGAGTTTTCTTTGCTTCTTTTTCAAAGGTCAGTTGTTACGTGGTTCTATTCCTGGGCTCTCTATTCTGTTCCCCTGATCTATTTGTCCATTCTTTTGCTAATATCACACCATCTTGATTACTGAAGCTTTATAGCAAGTCTTGAAGTTGAGTAGTGTCAGTCCACAACCCTGTTTTTCTCTTTCAATATTGATTTGGCTATTCTAGGTCTTTCATCTCTCCATATAAATTCAATAATCAGTTTGTCAATATCCACAAAATAACTTGCTGAAATTTTGATTGAGATTGCATTGAGTCCCTATTGAGTTCCTATTACATAGTGCTTAATAAACCACCCCAAAATGAGATCAAGTTGGGAAGAACTGATATCTTGACAATATTGTCTTCCCACCCATGAACATAAAATATCTCTCCATTTTATTTAGTTCTTCTTTGATTTCTATTATCACAGTTTGTAGATTTTCTTATGTATATCATGCACATATTTTGTTAGATTTATACCTAAATATATAACTTTGGGGGTGCTAATGTAAATGGTATTGTGTTTGTAATTTATTTGTTTATTGTTCATTTTTATGAAAGAGATAGATTTTTATAAATTAACCTTACATCCTGCAACCTTGCCATAATTACTTATAAGGGCCAGGAGGTTTTTGGAGATTCTTCTGAATTGTCTATGTAGATGATTGTGTCATCTATGAACAAAGACAGTTTTATTTCTTTCTTCCCAATCAGTATAATTTTATTTCCTTTTTTTGTCCAACTGCACTAGCTAGGACTGCTAGTATGATGTTGAAAAAGAGTGGCAAGAGGGGTCACCCTTGTCTTGTTGCTAATCTTAGCCAGAATGCTTCTAATTTCTCACTATTAAGCATGGTATTAACCATAGGGCTTTAAATATATATATTATTTATCAGGTTTAGGAAGCTCCCCTCTATTCTTAGTAGGCTGAGTGTTTTTATCATAAACAGGCATTGGATTTTGTCAAATGTCTTTTCTGTGTATATCGATAAGATCATATGATTTTTCTTTTTTAGCCTGTTGATGTGATGGACTACATCAATTGATTTTTGAATGTTGAGCCAGCCTTACGCATGTGGGATAAACCCCTGTTGATCATGGTATATATTTCATTTTATACAGTGTCAGATTTAGTTTGCTGGATTTTTTAAATATGAAATCTCTTCTATCATTTCACTGGATATTGGAATAAAAAAGATGTAGATGCATATATTCAGTCATTCCTTTTGAACCAGTTTTATTTCTAAAAGCTTAACAAAAGTCTGGAGAAATCTCTTTTATGTTCTGAGGAGTTAAAAATTATATTACAAGGAAGCAACAAGAGAAAAGGCTTATCCCCAGTTGTTCCTGGTGCCTATTATTGCTTAGTAAACCACCCCAAAACTTGGTGATTTAAACAACAATGGTCATTTATGTTGCCTGTGAATTGCAATCTGGGCAGGGCTCTGCAGGGAAGGCTCATCTCTGCCTCACAGGGACATTCAGTGGCTGGAAGGTCCACCTCCAAGCTGGCTAACACACAGTTGGCAAGTCCGTACTCACTGCCTCTGCATGGGAGCTCAGCCACAGCTCAGAGCTAGGCATTCTCACAGCAGGATGGCTGGTTCCCAAGGCCAAGTATCCTGAGAGAGAGCTACATAGATGTTGTGTTGCCTTCAGCTGTACTCTGTTAGTCAAGGCAGTTACAAAGTCACATTCAGGCTGAAGGGGAGGGAACAGAGACTCCATGTGAGGACACAAGGAAAAGGCAGCCACCTGCAAGCCAGAAAGTAAGGCCTCACCAGAAACCAAATTTTCCAACACCTTAATCTTGGACCTCTTTCCTCCAGAACTGTGAGAAAATAAATCCTGTTATTCAAGCCATCCAGTCTGTGGTACATAGTCATAGCAGCCAAAGCAGATTAAGACAAACCCCATTAGGCCTTGAATGCTAATGTTAGGCAAAGACCTAGCATATTAAGGCCGTTTTCAGACAGAGAGCTTTTTTGACTACCACAATGGTAAACGGAGCACGCCAGTCATGTAAAGAAGCCCATAGGGTAGAAATCCCTGCCATTCTAGTATTCTTATGACAAGCTGACTATATGCAGGCAGAACAAAGGGACAGATTCCCCACTAGTGATTAAGGAAACAATGTGCCTTGGGGAGACACGAAGGCTCTAGAATGGTATGAGCGCCTTCAGATGGATAGACTTGGATTCTAGAAATCCTTATGTGGATGGGTAGAGCCCAAATGGTCAGCACCTCCACTCATGCATGATACCAGTGCATAAGAGATACACATCATAGAGTTTTCATCTGCTGCTGGGGTCTGGCTCTTATACCTGTATGAACATGGGTAGAGCCTAGGTAGGACCATCCTATGAATGAATGTTCAGGAGTCACCCATCCCCATGAATGGAAACTAGGACTGATGGAACTAGGTATTTCCTGAACACTCAACCTAATGGTGAACAAAACCACATCTGAGAAGGAGAAAGCATAGGGACTACCTAGTGTTAGGAAACAGTCTCCAATTTCTGACTCATCCTGCTATAAGCCAACTTCTTTCCCGCAAGACAGTACAGGACACAGCCTACAGGAGGATAGGCTGTGTCAGGAGGATAATAGAAGTCCTGATCTTTCTCTTTCAGTATCCCATGCTGTCAGACGTCACTTTAGCTAGGCTTTAAAACCAGAAGGAAAAGAATCTCAGGATGGCAAAGGGATATACATGGTAGTGGTAAGACGATGAGTTGTGAGGGGCAGAGGAATAAGAAATTTAATGGTTTTTATTCAGACTTTATTATTTGGGCATGAACCATTGGTGATTAACTCAATCTCCAGCCCCTCTGCTCTCCCTGAAGGTTGGGGAGGCTGGAAGTCCATCCCTCTGATCATGCCTTGGTCTCCATTCCCCAATCCCCATCCTGAAGCTATCTAGGGCCCCCAATACCCAGTCATTTCATTAGAGAAGGACACTCATCACTCCAGAGATTCCAAGGGTCTTAGAAGCTCTTGTGTTAGAAACTGGGGACTAAGACCAAATATTATAACAAAAAGATGTTCCTAGCATTCCTATCATTCAGGCAGTTACAAAGGTTTTTGGAACTCTGTGTCAGGAATCAGGAGCAGAGACCAGATATCTGTTTCTTGTCATGTCACAAAAGAGGATGCAGAAAATCTGGGATTGTCACACTTCGTGGTTATGTAATCTCAGGAAACTTCTTTGTCCTCCATTGCTTCACAATTAAATGGGGCAGATATACCTCCCCTCTCTCCCTCTATTTCCTGAGCACACATTCCAGAAACTCAGCAAACTCTAGAGACTAAGACACAGCCCTGGCCTCCAGGGAGCAAGGTCTTAGGGTGCTGGAGAAAATTATCGTTTTTGTTCCCTTCCAATAGTGAAATCTATGATCATTAAAAAAATATGGTATACCTCCTAATTAAGCCAAGTTTCCCTTCTCATTTTAATTATCAGGAATTTAAATCAATCAAGGCATAAATTGGACCAAACATTATTACCACTGTTCATTGATATCCTTAACTAAGAATGTTACTGAAACTTTCCCTTAATACTTATTATATATCTTCCAAGTCAATCCTGAGAAAATCCATAAAGCTCATCTCAGGGCAAAAGCTTGTACATTTAAGTAACAGGATTCCAAATAAACAGTATTGCTGAGTTAACTAAAAATAAATCTCATCTAAAATATTAAAAATGGGTATTTTTAAAATGCTTTTTGTTTTTTAAGTGTTCCTGGTTAAATGTGGCATCTAAGAATGGTTTTTGCAACTTATAAAAAGCTGCTGCCTATCTTTTTAAAAATCCCTGCCAAAAAAAAATCACATAAATGGTGAATTTATAAAATGTCATAAAATTGAATTCATGTAATGGCAATGAGAATAAGTAAAAGGAAAAAATTATAAAGCATTTACTCACAATAGTATACATTCCATTCAACTATGCTGGGAATTCCATTTATATATGCAAAGTTTCTATTAACTTCTTTGGAATCCAGCATAAACCTTTGATAGTATTTATAAAAATTTTAAAATGTGAAATGGCAAAATGGAAAGAGAGCATTCAAAGAGAAAGGAAATTCTTGGTCAGTTAAAACATTTCACACCTCCCTAACTGCCTTTCTCTGCTTCTTGATTCAAAGTTCTAAGGCAAGTAAACACTAGAAATTAGTGTTTCGTTTAAAAAGCCTTCTTGGGTTATGCCAAATCAAAAAAAAAGGCATCTTAATTCACACTGTTGAAAAAACAGAGCATCTCTGAAGTTATGAGCTGTACATTTTACTTCTTTGAACGCACCCAGACACATTGCAAAGATATTCAGCAAATGCCTACTGAATTGAATCTTGATGAGAAACAGATAATTCTGTTCTTCTATTAGTTTTATTTTATGGGGGTAGCTTAAAAATTAATCAATTTAGATGATGACATTCAAGGTCAGGAATGTTTTTCCTTCTTCCTCACTCTATATTCCTGGAAGCCTTTTACAGCTTATTGTATTCAATATTCCTCCTTGTATAAAATACAGACTAGTCACCAGAATTCCTATAAAAATGAAAAACAAAAACAAGTGCTTCTATTAAAAATTTTAAGAAGTCATTTTGTCAAGAGAAAAGCCTTCGTTAATGTTCTCTTCAAGTCTAATCAAGGGCTTTGAGAAAAATGCTGAGCAGTTTCCTTTTTGCTAAAGTTCAAGGAAGACAAAAGAGACAAATTTACATTTTGATTGAACGTTTTATTTATTCAGCCTTCACTCGGCAAATATTTATTAGTGTCCACTGCACACCAGGCACTGTGATAACTACTTGTTAATGCTGGGTGAACTGCTAGAGTGAGCTACTAAAGAAGTGTATAATATGAACCACTACAGATCGTCGATGGTATGCGTGACCACTCTGTCCCTTGGAGGGGCAGTGGGAAAATAGGAAATGGAACTAGGTAAAACTCAAAGCGGCCCTTACCTCTTTCACTCTAACTCCATGCTCATCACAAATTTCAAGATCAAAAGCTTTGGGAGGCTGAGGTGGGTGGATCATTTAAGGTCAGGAGTTTGAGACCAGCCTGGTCAACATGGTGAAACCTCAACCTAAGCCCCATCAGGTGAACACCTAACATTAACCACCACATTGGTTCCAAGAGTGAGGATGGGGGAGGGGTGTTGAGAGTTTAAGGAAGGGGAATGAGAGTCATCTAGGAGAGTAGAAGAGAGAACAGACTAGGGAAATGGCCTGGCAACACTCAAGTTTAACTTGGTTAATCATCTTGTACTTAAAGTAATAGTTACGAGTTTTTCTTGGGTTATGTACAACTGCATGGTGAAGGCAGAGAGTCGGATTTAACCCAGACTGTAACTTTGGTGAGGATGTATGACCAAAAGAGAGAGGAGGGGGTGTATGGATGAGATTGCTTGTATGGATGAAGCATGGAATAACCGTGGCAAGGAGAGAAATAAGGAGATGAGGGGTGAGGGACAGTGAGGTGGAGGATGGATCAATGTGTTGTGGGTCCTGCAATGGTAGAAAGACCATCAAGGTGCTCGAGGGAGTGAGGAAGAAAATAGGAAATAGTGGCTGGAGAGTGGTTACTTGAAACTGAGCTTATGGAAAGGATGCAGAGGGGGGTGTGTGTGTGTGTGTGTGTGTGTGTATGTTTTCCGTAATGGAAAGGTCTAAGGTATAATCGTGGAAGTCAAGCTTTTTGGAGGTGAGGAGAGAACTGAGGGGGCCAGGACAATGGATGGATCACCAGATGCTGAAAGCACTAACTCGTATTGGAGTGATAAGGAACTGGAAGTGCCAAGCAGCAACTAGAGTCAGTCAAGGATAGCAACCACAAGAGCAAGTGGGTGGTACGACCTGCTGGCATGGGACACAGAGCCAGGAGGGCCTTGGGAGGGGGGACGAAGAGGGAAACAGGCACCACTGGAGAGAACTGCAGGGGCAGGAGTGCCCCAGGTCAGAGCCAGGTTTCAGCAAGACCAGGCAGGTGATAGGGGGATGTTCAGGAAAAAGTGGAGGATATGGGGGATTCTGCTGAGGACTGACTGTGTCTTCCAGACCAGAGTGTCTCAAACTTTAATGTGCAGCCATGTCACCTGGGTAGTCTTGTTAAAATGCAGATTCTGATTCAGCAGGTCTTGGGTGGAGCCCAGGTCTCTGCATTTCTTTTTTTTAATTATTATTATTTTACTTTAAGTTCTGAGATACAGTGTCTCTGCATTTCTAACAAGGTCCCAGGTGCTGCTGCTGCTGGTCTTTGGACTACACTCAGAGCACCAAGGTCCCATGTGGGAACTACCAGCACATGTGGCTGCTGAGCACTGAAAATGTGGCTCATTTGAATTGGGATGTGCCAGAAGTCTAAAATGCGCACTGGATTTTCAGGACAATAAAAGAATATAAAATGTCTCATTAATAATTTCTTGGGTGAGTGCAGTGTCTCAGGCCTGTAATCCCAGCACTTTGGGAGGCCAAGGTGGGAGGATCACTTGAGCTCTGGAGTTTGAGACCAGCCTGAGCAACACAGCAATACCCCATCTCTACTAAAAATCAAAAAAATTAGCTGGCCATGGTGATGCATACCTGTGGTCCCACTACTCAGGAGGCTGAGGCAGGAGGGTCACTTGAACTCAGGAAATTGAGACTGCAGTGAGATATGATCATGCCACTGCACTCAGCCACTGCACTCAACTTAGTTGAGGCTGCTGTAACAAATTGCCATAGACTGGGTGGCTTAAACAACACATGTTTTTTCTCACAGCTTTGGAGGCTGGAAGTCCAATTTCAAGGAGTCAGCCTCATGGGATCTGATAAGAAGCCTCTTCCAAGTTGCAGACTGCTGATTTCCAGTTGTCTCCTTACATGGTGTAATGGCAGCCAGATAATTCTCTAGGGTCCCTTTCACAAAGGCATTAATCCCACTCATGAGGCTTCTACTCTCATGACCTAATCTCCCAAAGGCCCCACCTCCATAGACCATCACATTGGGGGTTAGGATTTGATCTTATGAATTTGGGGGTGATATAAACATTCAGTCCACCCATAGAAATTATTGTTATTGAGACAGCGTCTCGCTCTGTTGCACAGGCTGGCTGGAGTGCAGTGGCGCAGTCATGGCTCACTGCAACCTCAAATTCCTGGGCTCAAGGGATCCTCCTGCCTCAGCCTCCCAAGTAGCTAGGACCACAGGTGGGTGCCACCACTCCCGGCTAATTTTTTTATTTTTTGTAGAGACGAGATCTAACTTTGTTGCCCAGGCTGGTATTGAACTCTTGGGCTCAAGTAATCCTCCTGCCTCAGTCTCCTAAAGTGCTAGGGTTATAGATGTGAGCCACTGTACTCAGCCAGGTTATATATTGAAATAATAATTTCTTAATATATTTAATTAAAATATATTTAAGGCAATTTTATCTGTTTCTTTTTACTTTTTAAATGTGGTTACTGAATACTTTGAAATTATATATATGACTGTCATTCTGTTTCCTTTGGACAACACTATTCTCAAGGGTACTTGAGAAAGGTTTCCAGAGCTTAAAAGAGGGAGAAATAAAGTCAGATAAAAGGATGTGTGGGGAAGCATGCAGGTCAGAGTCCAGGAGAGGCCTGGGCCCTGGGCCACATCACAGTGACATGCGAAGGGCGTGGTGAGATCAGTCCACCTGCTCCGAAGCTCATAGCAAGGACAAGCCTGAGAGATGAGGGGCAGGGGCAAAAGGCAGTAACGGGGAATATATTGGGACTGAAATATTTACACGTTTAATACCAAAGAAAGTAGAATTTAAAACACCCACCATTTACAGAATTTGCTTCATGTTCTCCAGGTATCTCAGGGCCCATAAAGGGAGAACTTTCTCAGTTTGAAATAGCATGATCTACAGAGAAGGTTAATTGAAGGAGTCAAAAAGCTCTCAAAGGTTGTAACCAAAAAATGCCACTTTGAATAATATTGCTGGCAATTTTGTGAAAGAAAATTAATGATCATGATACCTGTAAACCAAAAAGTATGAGACAGGTCTAAACTGATTTAGAGGTTTATTTTGCCAAAGTTGAGGGCCATAGCCAGTTACACAGCCTCAGGAGGTCCTGAGAACGTGTGCCCAAGGTGACTGGGTTATAGCTTGATTTTATACATTTTACGGAGACAGTAGTGACAGGCAGTGACACAGATCGATACATTTAAGATATACATTGATTCAGCCAAAAAAGGCAGGACATCTTGAAGCAGGTGGGAAGGGGCTTCCAGATCACAGGTGGATTCAAAGCTTTCCTGGTTGGCAGTTGATTGAAAGAGTTAAGCTCTACCTGAAGAGTTGACATCAGCTTGAATTAAGGTAAGTGTTGGGGTGGCAGTAGGGGTGGAGGAGTTGTGGAAGTTAAGGTTCAGGTAGAAGGCTTCAGAGAGAACAGATGGTAAATGTCTCTTAACATACCTTAAAACGTGTCAGACTCAGTTAAATTGCCCCTGGCTCAGGAAAAGACCTGGAAAGGGAAGGGAATTCTCTACAGAATGTAAATTTCCCCTACAAGAGACAGCTTTTCAAGGCCATTTCAGAATATGTCAAAGAAACATATTTTGGGGGTAAATTAGTTTGATTTCATTCAGGGCCTGTTATATGTCATGTGATATTGTAGCTGAGTCAGGTTGACATTGGTGTCTGATTGCTACAGAGAGTCTGTTCGGTGAGTCTTAGGATCTCTGTTTTAGTGTGAATGCTGGTCAGTTGTATCTAAACTCCAAAAAGGAGTCGGTATAATGAGGCATGTCTGACCCCACTTCTCACCATGGTAGGAACTGGTTTTTCAGGTTTCTTTGGAATCCTCTTGGCTGGGGGGGTCCATTCAATCAGTTGGGGGGCTTAGAATTTTCATCTTGGTTTACTCACCAAATAAAAAGTCTTTAGAGAAATGCCATTGACCGGTATTAGACACAGGTACAACTAAGAGACTCATCAAAATATGTGAAAATGTACCAAGGTTAATTTCCTTATAATATTTTTCATGTCCAGATAATTAGCACAAATAAAAACTTTCAAAAATTGCCAACAAGCAGACAAACAACTCTTATTCTTTGTTTGTTTTTAAAGAAATTTTAAGTCCTTGGTTGCAAGTCCTCTGCTTTGTGCTGACTTCAGCACCTTCCTGTGGTAACACCCCCTAATAACTGGATGTTTTGGATCTCATAGTTCCTGCTGGAATCTTGCTGTTGCCCATTCAAGTCTGGTGGTTCCTGTGTGTTGGGGTGGCCTTGCTTCTCCTGCTCTTAGCTCTGGAGGAGCCCTCGGCTGGTGCTGCAGTGAATCTGTCAGAGTCGTCCTAACCAGAGTGCCCCTATCCTGAATAGAGGCCGGTTAAAGCCAAACCTGCTGGGTTATATTCCCAGGGGATTGGGCAGTCCTGGTCACAAGATATTTAAGGTTGAGGGAGTAAGTTAATGATGCTAAATAAATAAAGACCCTGAATTCTTTCCCGTGAGAGATCCAAAAACCCACTCTTGGCATCTGGGACAAGACCCTTTTTCCAGTAACAATCCCCTGCCCTGGCCCTTTCTTCCTTCCAGAAAACTCAAAAAAAAAAATAGGCCTCAAAAAGAATGTATTAATCTGAGAAGAAACCACTGAATATGGCTACTAAGAGAAGCTGGGATTTTCTGATTTTTAATGTCGGTTTCAAAGAGAGCAGGTATACTTTGCAGGAGGGAACCATGCTAGCTGCAGAGTCATGGACCAGCTGGACCACAAGTTTTTACACAGTGTGCATGCTTTTGTTTTCCTGTCAACTTCTGTTGTTTTCATCAAAAGCCATCAGCCCACCTCAGCCAGGGCATCATAATGTACATGCACCAGAATGTTCCAAGAAACTTTCAGCTGAGACCCTAAGACCCTGGACACGCAATGCCAGAGTGAAGTGTGAGGACCACAGCTGTGCAGGACATGCAGAAAGGAGGGGCAGAGAGCCAATGAGATGATGTCCCACCGCTCACCTGTGTCAGTGGAGACCGAAGGAGACTTGGAGGGTGCTTTTGGAGAGAACTGCTGATGTTTTGTGAGCCTCACTCTCTCTGTGTGTGGAAATGCTGGAGGATGAAACTGTCTAAACTCTCCTGAAGTCCCGGGAATGGAGTTTTAATGATAATGTGTGATGGGATGTGTGTTCTCTTATGGTATGGGAGACACAGAGGACTCACAGAGGACTGGCCTCTGCCTCTTGACCAGGGATCGGGAGAGATGGGAACTGAGCTGGTCAGCTGCTCTTCAGAGCTGGCCAAGGAGAGATTTCTGCTGTGCTGGGAGGGCCTAAAAACATGCATGGATGGAGCCCAAGGACCAGGTGCAGATCTTATGCAAGAACGAACCAGGGAGTGACTTAGGTCCACCGAAAGACTGCCCAGAGGGACAAAAGGCTATCAGTGAAAAGAATCTGCAAATGAACTGCCGGTTCCTCAGGGGCTGAGGCAAGATCTTAATTTTGAGCAGGAGGAGAGTGTATTACCTACAACAACGATACCACAGATGAGAAAACCCCAGTTTTAAACCTGCTACATCCAAAGAGAGTAATGCAACTCTGGCAGTAGCAAAAATGTTGTGCCTCTCCTTTCCTCACTCCTAATTTCCCATCCCAGGGAAGGTTCAGAAACCATCTTCTGCAAGATGGGAGGAAGGGTAGCAGCCAGACTGCAGAAAGGGAGAAGAAACCAGCTACCTCTTGCTGTTCTCAGTGGCAGACTCCCCACCTGCAACAGGTCAGGTCTGTTACTGGAGAGAAAAGACAGGTAAGCAACACATGACAACTGCAAAAGATGTTTATAGTGGTAACTTTTACTTGGGACATGAAAATTATAAGAGCTGTGTGAAAATATGTTATTGTATACTGACAAAATTTAAGGAAGCTCAGCAAAACTTCAACCTGGGGAAATTGGGCACGACAAAGTTCACTGGAGACACTTACTGGGGTTATGATTTGAATCTTTGAATGGAATTATTCAAAACAATGGACTTACAAGTATAATGGTGATATGCTTGAGGAAAAAATTATTATTTCTGAATACTTGATATAAAAAAGTTCAGTTTTACCCAGGTGCAGTGATTCACACCTGTAGTCCCAGCTACTTAGGAGGCTGAGGCTGGAGGATTGCTTGAGCCCAGGAGTTCAAGGCTGTAGTATGTTATGATCATGCCTGTGAATAGCCACTGCACTCCAGCCTGGGCAACACAGCAGGACCCTGTCTCTAAAAACAAAGAAAAAGTTTAATTGAACTGGAAATCCCTTTGCATTATGATTTAACATTTGCATTCCACAATAGGAATAGCTAGTTGTTAGACTTAAAGAAGTATAACTTAAAGGAGCAAATGATCTGAATTCCAGTTGAGGAGAGGAAAGCGGTTTCCTTCAGTTGCAGAAAATGAATGATGTTCGTGGTGACAAAGTATTGAAAGCAGCCTGCGTATGGGTAGGTGAACCATGTGCCTGCACTCCATGGAGCGCCATGCAGCAATGGGAAGCAGAGGATGAAAAATACACAGAACACTTTGGATTGTGCTGAAAACAAAGCAAAGGAATAAAATGAGGTATAGAACACAATGCTGTCTACACAAATTAAAAGTACATCATACAAAGCAACGAAGCACATTTCATAAGAGCACAGACAAATAAGAAATACACATGAAATAGAATAGAATGGTTGCCCTTTGGGAGGGGCAGGGCAGTGATAATGAGAGTGGGATAAGGGAACAATCAGCCCAGCAGGGACCAATGATACAACTGAAGGGTATAAAAACCCACTGGGGTTCAGAAGAAAAAGAATTATTCTAAAAAAATGTTCATTTTCTCATTAAAATTTTGATCACATTTTATTTGGAAATTTTAAACTCAGCATTTACTACTTTCCTGTATACTTAACATTTTAGTTTTCTTTTAATCATATAATATAAAGAAATGATTTTTTTTTTCACTAAGTTCAACACAGCTGCCCTCTCACCATTGCCTTTAGTTTACCCAACATATGGAAAACTGTACTATTTTCCATTACTGCCCTGAAAAGGAAAGGCTGGGGAGCCCTGGCGTACTTTGGTTGTTACGTAGAAACTTGACTGACACATCTACTCATGTCTACCCTTCCATGCAACAGGCCCCAACTTTATGTTTGAAATACAAGTAGTATGTGGCTATCTTTAGCATCTGTGTTTTAAAAGGTTTGATGGTTATTTTTGCTGAGAACCTTCTCCCCCTACCCTCCTAGTCATTTCCCATGTGATTAAGAGGCATGATGGCCTGTCACTGGGACAGTCTGAAGCAACAGGATTCACATGAACCTAATGTGACTACCTTTCCTGCCTGGCAGCTTCTGACCTAGCCTTCCTGCAGCTAAGAGGAAGGGCCCTGCTCTCTGAGAACCTGTAGCTGCTGCAAAGACCCACACCTCTCCTCTGTGGTGCACACACACACACATGCCGTACTCTGCCAGGACTGGTACAAAACAAATTATCCTCTTTGACTAGGAATTTTCTCTTTCCTTTCACACTGGGTCTCTGGAGGGAGAGGAGGTGGCAGTAAATTTGCTTGTGTATTTATCACAGGCTGTGAGGCTGAGTCTGTGTGAGGAACCATTCATCTAGCAGAGGTGACTGCACATTAGCATCACCTTGGGAGCTTTCAAAACATACCAGTGCCAGCACTGAACCCCAGACAAATGGAATCAAAATGGCTGGGAGTGGAGTGTGGGCACCAGTAAGTTTTAAAAGCTCCCCAGATGCTTCTAATATGCAGCCAAGGTTGAGATCCACTGCTCTAAGCTGTACACTTGAAACTGGAGACTTAGTTAATTCAGCTTCTTATTGAATTAACAAGACAAGAACTAACTTTAAAAAATCAAAGTTTCAATCTTTTTGTAGCATAAGATCACACTGTAGGGTTCCAATCAGAAATTTTCAATGGATTCCCCTTACATCCCCCTCTCTTTTTGATCCCTGAATCTTACAGGGTTCCTTGAGGAATTATTACACAGTGACCTCACCACATTCTTATGAGATAGAAACAGTAAATATAACCAATCCAAGTTAACGCCAGGGCAGTGTCAGAGAGTTAAAGACTCATTCATTTCCTTCTTAAAATTTAACCATTGGTTTATTCCATGCGTATCTATTGGCTGCTAATTATGTGCAAGGAAGTGTCATCACGTGCTGCAGCAGATAAAAAGATACTTAGGATACCACTTCAGTTTTCAAGATGCTTACAGTCCAGTTTTCTACAACTAACTAAACCCAAGGAGGTGTGTAATGCCTTGAAAGAAGTTCAAGGTTTTATACTTTAAGAGTGGTAGGGATGAAGCTAAAAACAGGCTGGGGCTAACTTGGACTTTACAGGCAATGGGAGCTTATGAAATGGTGCAGGGTGGAGTGGTGACATGACAAAGTGGTGCTTTAGAGATTATTGTAGCATCTGGATGAAAGGTTAATTAAAGGTAAAGAGTGATTCTAGTTTAGGCAGGAAAACCAGTTTGAAGACTACCTCATAGTCTAGGTTGGTGTGAATTAATAAGGGCCTGACAAAACTCCTCTGTGTTGGGAAAAACTGGAACCAAAGTTGTTTTGGGGAGGAAAGGTGGCCACTGATGGGGAAAGCATGAGAAAACTTTTGGGGGTAATGGTAATATTCTATATCTTGTTAGGAATTTGGGTTCAAAGGGTATATTCATTTGTAAAACGAATCAGTAAATGTACACACAAGATTTGTGCACTACATTATATGTAAGTTTTGTCACAGAAATAAAAACTGTAAACATGGAACTCTAGTTAATGATTGCATTTAGAGGGAAGTGCACTGATGTCTGTAATCTACTAAATGTATCAGAAACTAAGACGGATCAATGGATGAAGAGTTATGTGATAAGGCAAGTGTAGTTAACATGTTCATGGTAGAACCTAGGTGGTGAGTATATGCACATTCGCTATACAATTCTTTCAACTTTGTTATATATTTAAAATTTATTGTACTAAACTGTAGGAGAGAAAAGTGTTTGAAGCAGAGAGTGAATCCAGTGGTATTTTAAAATTTGAATTGATAAAGCTTGGCATAACTGAATGTAGGGAATGAGGACCCAGAGAAGTGGGAGTTACCATGAACTTCAGTGATTAGAATAACAGGAAAATAAAGGTATTATTAATAGAAACCATTCACTGAGCCCCCAGTTATGTACCAGGTATTGTGGTAGGTGAACTACATAGTTTATTTTTCATCTTCACAACAATTCCATATGGAAAATAATATTATATCCATTTATAGATGAGAAACAAAAACCCAGACTGGGGCTGGAACAGACTTCACACTCTTATCTCGGTGATTCTGATTCCATTTGTCCGGGGTTCAGCGCAGGCATTGTTTTTCTTTTCTTTTTTTTGGCATTGGTATGTTTTGAAAGCTCCCCAGGTGATTCTAATGCATAGTCACCACTGCTAGATGAATGGTTCCTTACACAGACTCAGCCTCACAGCCTATAATAGCCAGACTGGTTAAATAGTAAAAGAAATAGGGAAGTCAGAAAAGGTTTGAGGGGGAAATGATAAGTCTGATTTTGAGATGAAAGAAGCATATTAAAATAATTTAAAAATTTCATATATTTCAGGTGTGAAACATGATACTTTGTTTTATTTTGTTTTATTTTTTGTTTATTTATTTATTTTTAGATGGAGTCTGGCACTGTTGCCCAGGCTGGAGTACAGTGGCATGATCTTGGCTCATTGCAAGCTCTGCCTCCCTGGTTCAAGCCATTCTCCTGCCTCAGTCTCCTGGGTAGCTGGGACTACAGGCACCTGCCACCATGCCCAGCTAATTTTTCGTATTTTTAATAGAGACGGGGTTTCAACGTGTTAGCCAGGATGGTCTCGATCTCCTGACCTCATGATCCGCCTGCCTCGGCCTCCCAAAGTGCTGGGATATTTTTTTTTTATTTTTTGAGACAGAGTCTTGTTCTGTTGCCCAGGCAGGAGTGCAGTGGCGCGATCTCGGCTCATTGCAAGCTCTGCCCCCCAGGTTCAAGCCATTCTCCTGCCTCAGCCTCCTGAGTAGCTGGTACTACAGGCGCCTGCCACCACATCCGGCTAATTTTTGTATTTTTAGTAGAGATGTGGTTTCACCATGTTGGCCAGGCTGTTCTCGAACTCCTGACCTCAGGCAATCTGCTCGCCTCAGCCTCCCAAAGTGCTGGAATTACAGGCATGAGCCACCACACCCAGCCTAACATGATATTTTGAAACATGTACATAGTGAAATGATTACTAAAGTCATGCAAATTAGTACATTCATCTCCTCACATAGTCACACCATTTTTTTTTGTTTTAGAGTGAGAGCATTTGAAGTCTCTCAGCAAATTTCCAGTATACAACACAGTATTATTAACTATGGTCACCATGCTGTACATTAGATCTCTAAACTCCTTCATCCTATAGAACTGCAACTTTGTACCCTTTGACCAACGTCTTCCTGTTTCTCCAACTCTCTGCCCCGGGAAGCACTGTTCTACTCTCTGTTTCTGTGTATGACTTTTTTAGATTCCACATGTAAGTGAGATCATGAACTAGTTTTCTTTCTTCACATGGCTTATTTCACTTAGCATAATGCCCTCCAGCTTCATCCATGTTGTTGTAAATGACAGGATCTCTTTTTTTTCTTTTTTTTTGAGACAGAGTCTCACTCTGTCGCCCAGGCTGGAGTGCAGTGGCGTAATCTCGGCTCACTGCAAGCTCCATCACCCGGGTTCACGCCATTCTCCTGCCTCAGCCTCCCGAGTAGCTGGGACTACAGGCGCCCGCCACCGCGCCTGGCTAGTTTTTTGTATTTTTAGTAGAGATGGGGTTTCACCATGTTAACCAGGATGGTCTCGATCTCCTGACCTCGTGATCCGCCCGCCTCGGCCTCCCAAAGTGCTGGGATTACAGGCGTGATCTCCTGCTTTTTTAAGGCTGCCTAATATTCCATTGGGTGTGTGTATGTAAGTGTGTATATATACATATACATCACATTTTCTCTATCCATTCATCTATCAACAGATGCAGGTTGTTTCTGTATCTTAGCTGTTATGAATTATGCTGCAGTGAACATGGGAGTTCAGATGATCTTTTTCAGGTACCGATTTCATTGTCTTTAGATATATACCCAGAAGTGGGAGAGCTAGATAATGTGGCAATTCTACTTTTAATTTTTTGAGGAACCTCTGTGCTGTTTTTTTATAAATGGGGCTGTACCAATTTACATTCCCACAAATAGTGTACATGCTTCCCTTTTCTCCATACCCTCACCAACACTTATCGCTTGTCTTTTTGATAATAGCCATCCTAACAGGTGTAAGGTGATATCTCATAGTAGTTTTAATTTGCATTTCCTTGATAATTAGTGATGTTGAATACCTTTTCATATATCTGTTGGCCATTGGTATGCCTTCCTCAGAAAAATGTCTGTTGCAAGTCCTTTGCCCATTTTTAAATCGGGTTGTTTGTTTTTGTTATTGAGTTGTGTGAGTTTCTTATATGTTGTAGATATTAACCCTTTACCAGATATATGGTTTGCAAATATTTTCTCCCAATTCATAGATTGCCTTTTCATGTTGTTGATTGCTGCCTTTGCTGTGCAGAAGCTTTTTAGTTTGATATAGTCCCACTTGTTCATTTTTGCTTCTGTTTCCTGAAATTTTTATGTTATGTTAAGAAATAATTGCCAAAGCCAAGATCAAAAAGTTTTAACTTATTTCTAGAAGTTCTGTAGTTTCAGGTCACATTTAAACCTTTAATCCATTTTGAGCTGATTTTTGTATATGGTGTTAAAGAAAGGGGGGCCAATTTCGTTCCTTTGTATGTGGATATCCAGTTTTCCCGGCACAATTTGTGGAATAGACTATCCTTTTCCTGTTGTGTCTTATTGGTGTCCTTGTTGAAGATCAGTTGATAAATGTGTGGGTTTATTTCTGGGCTCCCTATTCTGATCCATTGGTTTATGCATGTGGTTGTATGCTAATATCATACTGTTTAGATACTATAACTTTGTAATATAATTTGAAATCAGGAAATGTAATTCCTCCAACTTTATTTTCCTTTCTCAAGACTGCTTTTGCTACTCATGGTCTTTTGTGGTTTCTTACAAATTCTAGAATAGGTTTTTCTATTTTTGTGAAAAATGTCTGAAATTTTCATAGAAATTGCATTCAATCTGTAGATTACTTTTTGTAGTATGGACATTTTAATAATATTAATGTTTTCCAATCCATGAACATAGAGTATCTTTCCATTTATTTGTGTCTTCTTCAATTTTTTAAATCAATGTTTTATAGTTTTCAGTTTTCAAATCTTTCACTTCTCTGGTTAAATTAATTCCTAAGTATTTTATTCTTTTTGATGCTATCATAACTAGGGTTACTTTCTTGATTTTCTTTCAGATGGTTTGTTATTGGTGTATATAAATGCAACTGATTTTTGTATCCTGATTTTGTATTCTACAACTTTAATGAATTTGTTTATTAGTCAAATCGTGTTTTTTTTTCTGGAGCCTTTAGTATTTTCTACATATAGAATCATGCCATCTGTAAATAGGGATAATTTTACCTCTTCTTTCCAAATGGACACTTTTTCTTTTTCTTGTCTGATTGCTGTTGCCAGTACTTCTAGTACTCGGTTGAATAGAAGTAGTGATGATGGGCATTCTTGCTTTGTACTGGATCTCAGAGGAAAAATTTTCAGTTTTTCTCCATGGATTATGATGTTAGCTATAAGCTTTTCATAAATGACCTGATATGTTGAGGGAATTTCTATCTATTCCTATTTTGTTGAGTGTTTATCATAAATGGATGTTGAACTTTGTCAAATGCTTTTCTTCATCTATTGAGATGATCATATGGTTTTTACCTTTCATTCTGTTTGGTAGCATATGACATTATTGATTTGTATATGTTGAACTCATCTTGCATCTCAGGGACAAATCTCATTTGGTCATGGTGTATAATATTTTTGATGTGTTATTGAAGTCAGTTTGCTAGTATTTTACTGAGGAATTTTGTGACTTGGTAATGTTTAGTAGGAAATTTAAAATATGTGGGTCTTACTACACAGGATAAGGCTAGAGATCTATAGATTTGGTGATTGCCTACACTCCAGAAGGCAGCAAAACAGAGACATGTGAAAAGAGATAATGATTGAAATAAGGTAAGCAAAATGAGACTCTGAAGAGAAGCAATAAACAGAAGAGGGATAAAAATAGAGAATATGGGAGAATGGCCACAGCTGGAATGGGAAGAAAAAGAGAAGCTAGAAAAGTTTACATCGTGCCAAACTCTATCCCCATTCTGGAGTGGAAATAAACTGGGTAGGACTAGGAACTACAGTGGCAATTTCATGCTTAGCCAGTGTGAGATCAAGCAATTCTTTCTACTCCCTCCTGATTTACTCTTTATCCTTGTGACTAGTGTTCAACTCATATTAAAGAGCAGTATACCTTTTTAGCCAGTCATCTAGTGCAACTTTCCCTTATTCTTTTGCTTGTTTTCTTTTCTCTAAGAAGTTTGGGCTCTACCTGTTATCACTCTCAGCCAAGTGGACAACATGGATCTTTACTCAGTATTTTGAGATACTCATATCCTCAGTCCCTATATCATGATTCTGAATACTAGAAAGTTTGAAACTGCCTGTGACCATCACAAATCTTTTTGATTATGATGAAATCCCTGATGCTATCTCATGGTCAAAATGATAGTGACATTTTTCATCATGCAGCTGGTCCTACCCTGATTACTACTTCCTCTTTTGGCTAAGTCCATTCACATTTGTGCTGTTTACCCTTTGAATTCTCTTTCATTCCCACATGATTTAACACATAGAAGTAGTATAGAGTCAGATGGGGTTATTGTCTCTTCCCTGTGAGGAAAGAGATTTGAAGAAGATAGTAAGCAGTCTCCGCTGATACAAAGGAGACATAGAAGGATAGAACTGTAGTAAGATCTTTGAAGATGGCCTTCATTCTTTATCTGACTTACTAAGTTTAAGACTTTTTGTGGTATTAATACACACAAAAATTCTACTATCAATTTTTAATAGTGTGTCAGATAAATAAATTATATACAAATGATTTTAAAACAAGATGTACATCAATTCTGAAGTTCACAGGATCAATTAATAAAAGACGAGGTATACAGTGAGAAGGAAATTTTGGACAATTTCAAGAGTGTTGTTTCTGTAAAGTCATAGGGCAATTGCCAAATTTTAGTAAAAGAAATATTTGATATTGTGGAAATTGAGATAATTAAGGCAGAGTTTTAGACCATTTGTGGCAAAAGTTTGACTATGAAGGAAAAGAGGAAAAGTAGATTGATTGGAATGGCAGGTAGAAAAGAATTCCAAGGGCTTTTAGTGAGAACTATATACAATGAAGACTCCTAAACTTGAGCTTAATATATGCCAAGTACTATTCTGGACATTGAAGATACAAGTAATCATAATGTCATATTCTTACCTTCAAGTATCTCAGGGTCCACTGGAGAAGATAAATGGATTAACATACATTATAACAAATAAAGTGTTAAAATAGTAGTATCAACATAGATATTTAAAAGAAGGAGTATCTAACTTTTTTCTTGGAGCACAGGCAAAGCTTCATAGAGGAAGTGGCATTTAAGATGAGCCTTACTGATCATTAGTAGCTTGGGAAGAGAGAAAAGGGAAAGGGAATTTTTAGCAAGAGATATATGGCTTGTGCAAAGGCTTAAAACAGTGGAAAAGCATGGTATATTTGAGGATTCATGAGCAGTTCAATTTGACTGAGTTATAGGGTGAATGAAAGGGAGTATCAGGAGATGAAGCTAGAAAGATATGCTAACACAAGGTGATAAAAGGAACTTCTCTGACCTGGTAAGAAGTTTGGATTTTATTCTGTAGGCAAAAAAATAACTCAAGCTGAATAGAATATTATAAAATTTTTGTTTAAAAAAGAAAACTTGGCCAGGTACGGTGGCTCACACCTGTAATCCCAGCACTTTGGGAGGCTGAGGCAGGCAGATCACCCGAGGTCAGGAGTTCAAGACCAGCCTGGCCAACATGGTTAAACCCCTTCTCTACAAAAACATAAAAAAAATTAGCCAGGCATGGCCGGGCGTGGTGGCTCACACCTGTAAACCCAGCACTTTGGGAGGCCAAGGCTGGTGAATCACCTGAGGTCAGGAGTTCAAAACCAGCCTGACCAACATAGAGAAACCCCATCTCTACTAAAAATGCAAAATCAGCTGGGCGTGGTGATGCATGCCTGTAATCCCAGCTACTTGAGAGGCTGAAGCAGAAGAATCGCTTGAACCCGGGAGGCGGAGGTTGCCGTGAGCCAAGATCGTGCCATTGCACTCCAGCCTGGGTGATAAGAGCAAAACTCTGTCTCAAAAAAAAAAAAAAAAAAAGCCGGGCATGATGGTGGGTGCCCACAATCCCAGCTACTCAGGAGGCTGAGGTGGGAGAATCGCTTGAACCCAGGTGGCAGAGGTTGCAGTGAACCAAGGTCGTGCCATTACCGTCTATCTAGCCTGGGCAACAGAGTGAGACTCCCATCTCAAAAACAAACAAACAAACAAAACCCTCTAACTTTCAGGTATGATGGAATAGTTCAGACAGAATAATGCTTCTTCTAAGACCAGCTAGAGAAGTTAGATAAATATATATTTTAAATATATGTTCGAAATAATCAAAAAGCTACAGAGGAAAATAGTAATTAACAGGACAAAACCTTGGAGAAGGGAGAACCATATAGAGAATTCAGCTGACATTATGCAGTCACTTTTTTCTTCAGGACATTTTTAAATTCTAGGTATAGAGCAATAAAAGAAATAAATAATTCAAGCAAAGGGATCAGGAAGAGGATTGCTACTAAGAGGCAGAGAAACCAATGAAGCCTTTTACCATCTCACACTAGAAAGACAAAAAGTCATAGAGGCTTGATTTTTATAAGGAAAGAGAAGTGAGAAACTGACCTTGATACTTTGTTGGACTTGCCTGAAGACATTTGCTGAATTCTCAGGCTGTGCTGGGATGGAGATTAGAGGCCAAATAAAAACCTCTGGTAAATAGTGCACAGGTTTTGGTAATCACTTATTGCTGAAAAGGGAGGTATTAGATGTCAGGCCTCCATAAGTCCTCAGGTGAAACACCTAGATGCTATGACCGAAGAGTCAGAGTTGATCTAGAAGTAAACTGAACCTGTAGTCATCTCAGTCTCGAATGAGAACAAAGCATTAATCGCCTACTTGATCTGCTAGCAAAGGAAATAGTAATCACTGAAGGAAGATAAGATAAATCATCCACAATCCCTAAACATTTTCATACACAATGTGCAACATTTAATAAAAAGTTGCTAGGCGTGGCACACCTTATGACTGAAAAATAACAATAGAAAAAACACAATAAAAACAGTTTCAAGGAAAGCCAAATATTAGAATTATTCAAAAAATAATTTAAGATAGCTATGATTAATATGTCAAGATAATAGAGAAAAATGGAGAATTTTACTAGAAAAGTTGAATCCATAAAATAGAAATACTAGAACTGAAAAATTCAAAAACTGAAATTAAGTACTCAATAAAACAGTTTAACAGCACATTAGCCATACAAGACCAAAATAGTAGTGAACTAGAAGAAAAGTGAACAGAAAATATACAAACTGAAGCATAATGTTTAAAAAGGGTGGGTAATATAGAAAAGAGAGTACTGTGTACTTTTGAAATTAAAGTCTCCAAAAGAGAAAAGTACAAGAATGGGTCATGTATCAGTTTGTTCTCATGCTGCTATAAAGAACTGACTGAGACTGGGTAATTTATAAAGGAAAGAGATTTAATTGACTCACAGTTCTGCCTGGCTAGGGAAGCCTCAGGAAACTTACAATCATGGTGGAAGAGGATGGAAACATGTCCTTCTTCACATGGTGGCAGGAAAAAGAAGAATGAGAGAAGTGCAGACCAAGGGGTGGGAGAAGCCCTTCACAAAACTATCAGATCTTGTGAGAACTCAGTCACTATCACAAGAACAGCATGGGGGAACTGCCCCCGTAATTCATTCACCTCCCATGAGGTCCCTCTCCAAACATGGGGATTACAATTCAGATTAAAATTCAAGATGAGATCTTGGTGAGGACACAGAGCCAAACCATATCAGGTCAGAAGCAATATTTTAATCAATAATGGCTGCAAAATTCTCTGAAATTAATGAAAGACAAGCCTCAGATTCAAGCCTACAAACCCAAAGTAAGATGAATTTAAAAAATACAACCTAAGCACATTATAGCCAAACTGTTATAACCAAAGACGAGTGAAAATCTTTCAGGCAGTTAGATTTTAAAAAGGCATAGTAGTTGTAAAAGCAACAAAAGACTTAAATTCACTCCTCAACTGAGATGATGGAAGATGGAAGATAATGAAACAACATTTAAAAAGTGCTGAAAGAGTTGGGTGTGGTAGCTCACACCTGTAATCTCAGCTACTTGGAAGGATGAGGCAGGAGTATCACTTGAGCCCAGGAGTTTGAGACCAGCCTGGGGAACTTAGACCACATTTCTAAAAAAAAGAAAAGGAAAAAGAAAATATGAAAAGCAAAAGGTGCTGAAAGAAAATAATTGCCAATCTAGAACTCTGTACCAAGCAAAAATACTATTCAAAAACGAAGGCAAATTGAAGACATTTCTAGATAAACAAGAGTGAAAATATTCATCATTAGCAGATGTGAACTAAAAGAAATACTAAAAGGAATTCCACAGACGAAAGAAAAATGGACCCACACAGAAGCATAGAAACATGAGAAAATAATAAAAATGAAAAGAGATGATATGAGGGTAAATGTAAGTAAATATTCACCATATATGTCAATAATTTAATGTCCTATGGGGATTAAAATGTAGAATGAATATAGGAGCAGAAAAATATAAAACAGATGTTCACTAGAGAAAATAAACAAAACCCAAAGTGTATCATTTGAAAAGAACAATAAAATTGATAGGTCCTTTAGCATGACATCATAAATAGAAGCAAAGACACAAATTTTCAATATTTGGAAGAAAAATGAAATATCCATCAAGTTATATATATATTGAATAGATAATAAGGAATCTAATCAATAATTATGTCATTTAAAATTGTGGTGAAACTGAGAAATCCCTAGAAAAACATAGCTTACCAAAATGGACACAAAGAGAAACAAAAATTCATATATCTATTTTAAAAACCTAACCTATAATTAAAAACGTTCACACAAGTAAAACTCCAGATTCAATGGTTTCACCAGTGATTTCTTTTAAACATTAAATGAAGAAATAACAACAATCTTTCATAAATTCTTTTAGAGAATAGAAAGAGGAAACACTTCTCTACTTTTTTGTAAGGCCAATATGATCTTAATTCTAAAACATACAAGAAAGGAAAATTATAGGCCAATTTCTGGAAGAAAATGCTTTTAAAAATTACCAAATAAGAAAGACTAATACATTACAACAAGTAAGGGTTAATTTCAATAATGCAATGTTAGTTTCCCACTTAAAAATCAATCAACATGATTGCTGGCAAGATGGCCGAATAGGTCCAACAGCTCCAGTCCTCAGCTCCCAGTGAGATCGACGCAGAAGGTGGGCGATTTTGCATTTCCAACTGAGGTACCCGGTTTATCTCACTGGGACTGGTTGGACAGTGGGTGCAGCCCACAGAGGGTGAGCCGAAGCAGAGTGGGGCATTGCCTCACCTGGGAAGCACAAGGGGTTGGGGAATTCCCTGCCCTAGCCAAGGAAAGCTGGGAGGTACTGTGAACAGTGCACTCCAGCCTAGGTACTGCACTCTCCCCATGGTCTTTGCAACCTGCAGACTGGGAGATTCCCCCTGGTACCTACACCACCAGGACCAAAGTTAAAAACTTTGAAAAAAAATTAGATGAATGTATAACTAAAATAACCAATGCAGAGAAGTGCTTGAAGGAGCTGATGGAGCTGAAAGCCAAGTTTCGAGAACTATGTGAAGAATGAAGAAGCCTCAGTAGCCGTTGCGATCAACTGGAAGAAAGGGTATCAGTGATGGAAGATGAAATGAATGAAATGAAGCGAGAAGGGAAATTTAGAGAAAAAAGGATAAAAAGAAACAAACAAAGCCTCCAAGAAATATGGGACTATGTGAAAAGATGAAACCTACGTCTGATTGGTGTACCTGAAAGTGACAGGGAGAATGGAACCAAGTTGGAAAACACTCTTCAGGATATTATCCAGGAGAACTTCCCCAACCTGGCAAGACAGGCCAACATTCAAATTCAGGAAATACAGAGAACACCACAAAGATTCTCCTCCAGAACAGCAACCCCAAGACACATAATCGTCAGATTCACTAAGGTTGAAATGAAGGGAAAAATGTTAACGACAGCCAGAGAGAAAGGTCAGGTTACCCACAAAGGGAAGCCCATCAGACTAACAGCAGATCTCTTGGCAGAAATCCTACGAGCCAGAAGAGAGTGGGGGCCATTATTCAACATTCTCAAAGAAAATAATTTTCAACCCAGAATTTCATATCCAGCCAAACTAAGCTTCATAAGTGATGGAGAAATAAAATCCTTTACAGACAATCAAATGCTGATTTTGTCACCACCAGGCCTGCCTTACAAGAGCTCCTGAAGGAAGCACTAAACATGGAAAAGAACAACCAGTACCAGCCACTGCAAAAACATACCAAATTGTAAAGGCTATCAACACTACAAAGAAATGGCATCAACTAATGGGCAAAATAACCAGCTAACATCATAATGACAGGATCAAATTCACACATAACAATGTTAACCTTAAACGTTAACGGGCTAATTGCCCCAATTAAAAGACACAGACTGCAAATTGGATAAAGGGTCAAGACCCATTGGTGTGCTGTATTCAGGAGACCCATCTCATGTGCAAAGACACACATAGGCTCAAAATAAAGGGATGGAGGAATATTTACCAAGTAAATGGAAAGCAAAAAAAAAGCAGGGGTTGCAATTCTAGTCTCTGATAAAACAGACTTTAAACCAACAAAGATCAAAAGAGACAAAGAAGGGTACTACATAATGGTAAAGGGATCATGCATCAAGGATATTTATATCCTAAATATATATGCTCCAAATACAGGAGCACCCAGATTCATAAAGCAAGTTCTTAGAGACCTACAAAGAGACTTAGGCTCCCATACAATAATAATGGGAGACTTTAATACCCCATTGTCAATATTAGACAGATCAACAAGACAGAAAATTAAAAAGGATATTCAGGACTTGAACTCAGCTCTGGAACAAGCGGACCTAATAGACATCTACAGAACTCTCCACCCCAAATCAACAGAATATACATTCTCAGCACCACCTTGCACTTATTCTAAAATTGACCACATAATTGGAAGTAAAACATGCCTCGGCAAATACAAAAGAACGGAAATCTTAACAGTCTCTCAGACACAGTGCAATCAAATTAGGACTGCAGATAAAGAACTGCAGATTAAGAAACTCACTCAAAACTACATGGAAACTGGACAACCTGCTCCTGAATGACTACTGGGTAAGTAACAAAATTAAGGCAGAACTGAAGATATTCTTTGAAACCAATGAGAACAAAGACACAATGTACCAGAATCTCTGGGACACATTTAAAGCAGTGGTTAGAGAGAAATTTATAGCACTAAATGCCCACAAGAGAAAGAAGGAAAGATCTAAAATAGACACTCTAACATCACAATTAAAAGAATTAGAGAAGCAAGAGCAAACCAATTCAAAAACTAGCAGAAGGCAAGAAATAACTAAGATCAGAGCAGAACTGAAGGAGATAGAAACACACAAAAAAAACCTTCAAAAAATCAATGAATCCAGGAGCAGTTTTTTTGAAAAGATCAACAAAATAGATTGCTAGCCAGACTAATAAAGAAGAAAAGAGAGAAGAATCGAATAGATGCAATAAAAAATAATAAAGGGGATATCACCACTGATCCCACAGAAATACAAACTACCATCACAGAATACTATAAAGACCTCTACGCAAATAAACTAGAACATCTAGAAGAAATGGATAAATTCCTGGACACATACACCCTCCCAAGTCTAAACCAGGAAAAGGTGGAATCCCTGAATAGACCAATAACAAGTTCTGAAATTGAGGCAGTCATTAATAGCCTACCAACCAAATTAATTCAAGATAGATTAAAGACTTAAAGGTGTAAAACCTAAAACCATAGAAACCCTAGAAGAAAACTTAGTTAATACCATTCAGTACATAGGCATGGGCAAAGACTTCGTGACTAAAACACCAAAAGCAATGGCAACACAAGCCAAAATAGACAAATGGGATCTAATTAAACTAAAGAGCTTCTGCACAGCAAAAGAAGCTATCATCAGAGTGAAAAGGCAACCTACGGAATGGGAGAAAATTTTTGCAGTCCGTCTAACAAAGGGCTAATATCTAGACTCTACAAAGAACTTAAACAAATTTACAAGAAAAAAACAACCCCATCAAAAAGTGGGTGAAGGATGTGAACAGGCACTTTGTAAAATTAGACATTTATGTGGCCAAGAAACATATGAAAAATAGCTCATCATCACTGGTCATTAGAGAAATGCAAATCAGAACCACAATGACATACCATCTTACACCAGGTAGAATGGTGATCATTAAAAAGTCAGGAAACAACAGATGCTGGAGAGGATGTCAAGAAATAGGAACACTTTTACACTGTTGGCGGGAGTATAAATTAGTTCAACCATTGTGGAAGACAGTGGCAATTCCTCAAGGATCTAGAACTAGAAATACCATTTGATCCAGCAATCCCATTACTGGGTATATACCCAAAGGATTATAAATCATTCTACTATAAAAACACATGTACATATATGTTTATTGTGTAAACAATATGCAGTTTTCACAATAGCAAAGACTTGGAACCAACCCAAATGCCCATCAATGACAGACTGTATAAAGAAAATGTGGCACGTATTCACCACAGAATACTATGCAGCTATAAAAAACGATGAGTTCATTACCTTTGCAGGGACATGGATGAAGCTAGAAACCATCATTCTCATCAAACTAACACAAGAACAGAAAACCAAACACTGCATGTTCTCACTCATAAGTAGGAGTTGAACAATGAGTACACATGGACACAGGGAGGGGAACATCACACACCGGGGCCTCTCGGGGGGCAGGGGCTGGGGAGGGATAGCATTAAGAGAAATACCTAATATGGATGACAGGTTATGGGTGCAGCTAACCACCATGGCACATGTATACCTATGTAACAAACCTGCATTTTCTGCATATGTACCCCAGAACTTAAAGTATAATTAGAAAAAAAAAGAAAAATCAATGTAATTTACCACATATAAAAAGAAGTGGGAGTAAGAGAAATTTTCAGTCAACAACATGTACTTATAAAAATTCAAAAGACCACAGAAAGAATATTAGAATTATAGTTATTGGAAGTCCTAGCCAGAGCAATCAGGCAAGAGAAAGAAAGAAAGGGCATCCAAATTGGAAAAGAGGAAGTCAAACTATCCCTGGTTGCCAATGATATGACTGTGTACCTAGAAAACCCTAAAGACTCCTCCAAAAGACTTCTATATTTCATAAATGAATTCAGTAAAGTTTCAGATTACAAAATCAGTGTACACAAAACAGTGGCAATGCTATACACCAAAAACAACCAGGCTGAGAATCAAATCAAGAACTCAATCCCCTTTACAATAGCTGCAAAAGAAAAAAATACATAGGAAGATACTTAACCAAAGAGATGAAAGATCTCTACAAGGATAACTACAAAACATTGCTGAAAGAAATTATAGATGACACAAACAAGTGGAAATATAACCCATATTCATGGATTGAAAGGATCAATATCATGAAAATGACCATATTGCCCAAAGCAATCTACAGATTCAATGTAATTCCTATCAAAATACCACATCATTTTCCACAGAATTAGGAAAATGATCCCAAAATTGATATGGATCCAAAAAAGAGCCTGAATAGCCAAAGCAATCCTAAACAAAAAGAACAAATCTAGAGTCATCACATTACTCGAACTTCAAATTATACTATAAGACTATAGTAACCAAAACAGCATGGTACTTGTATAAAAGTAAATACATAGACCAATGGAACATAATAGAGAACCCAAAAATAAAGCCACGCACTTACAACCAACTGATCTTTGACAAAGCATACAAAAACATAAATTAGGGAAAGGATACCCTATACAATAAATGGCGCTGGGCAAACTAGATACCCACATGTAGCAGAAAGAAACTGGATCCCTATCTCTCATCATATACAAAAATCAACTCAAGATGAATTGAAGTCTTAAATCGAAGACTTGAAGCCATAAAAATTCTAGAAGAAAACCTAGGAAAACCTAGAATTTATGACTAAGACTCCTGAAGCAAATACAACAAAAGCAAAAATAAATAAATGAGACCTAATTATAACTAAAAAGCTTCTGCATAGCAAAAATAATAATCAGAGTAAACAGACAACCCACAGAATGGGAGAAAATATTTGAAAACTATGCATCCAACAAAGGATTAATATCCAGAATCTACAAGGAACCCAAACAAATCAGTAAGAAAAAAACAAATAATCCCATCAAAAATTGGGCAAATAACATTTCTCAAAAGAAGATGTACAAATGACCAGCAAACATGAAAAATGCTTAACATCATTAATCATCAGGAAAATGCAAATTAAAACTACAATGAGACACCATCTTACCCCTGCCAGAATGGCCATTATCGAAAAGTCAAAAAACAACAAATGTTGGCAATGATGTAGTGAAAGGGAAATGATTTTTGTTGTTGTTGTTTTTTGTTTTGAGGTAGGGTCTCACTCTGTCACCCAGACTGGAGTGCAGTGGCATGAAGATGGCTCACTGCAGTCTCAAGCTCCTGGGCTCAAGTGATGCTCCTACCTCAGCCTCCCAAGTAGCTGGGACTACGGGTATGTGCCACCATGCCTGGCAAATTAAAAAAAATTTTTTTGGAGAGACAGGGTATCACTATATTGCCCAGGCTGGCCTTGAACTCCTGGGCTCAAGCAATCCTCCCACCTCAGCCTCCCAAAGTGCTGGGATTACAGTCATGAGCCACTTCACCCAGCCACAAATGCTTATACTCTACTGGTGGAAATGTAAATTAATCCTATCTCTAAAAATAGTATGGAGATTTCTCAAACAACTAAAAGTAGATCTAGTCCAGGTGCAGTGGCTCTCGCCTGTAATCCTAGCATTTTGGGAGGCCAAGGCAAGAGGATTGCTTGATCCCTGGAGTTCCAGACTAGCCTGGGCAACATGGTGAGACCATGTCACTACAAACAAATAAGTAAAATATTAGCCACAGGAGTTGCCAGCCTGTGGTCCCAGCTAGAAGATGAGCTGTGGTCTCAAGAGGCTGAGGTGGGAGGATTGCTTGAGTTCAGGAGGTAGAGGCTGCAGTGAGCCATTTTCATGCCACTGCACTCTAGCCTCAGTGACAGAGTCCTTGTCTCAGAAAAAAAAGGTAGATCTATCATTTGATCCAGCGATCCCACTACAGGATATCTACCCAAAGAAAAAGAAGTCATTATTTCAAAAAAATACCCCTGCACACATATGTTTATTGCAGCACAATTCACAATTGCAAATATATGGAACCAACCTAAGTATTCATCAGCTGATGAATGGATAAAGAAAACGTGGTATATAAACACCATCGAGAACTACTCAGCCACAAAAAAGAGTGAAATGATGTCTTTGGCAGCAACTTGGATGGAGCTGGAGGTCATTATTCTAAGTGAAGTAACTCAGGGATGGAACAAATACCATATTTTCTCACTTATAAATGGGAGCTAAGCTTGAGTATGCAAAGGCATACAGAGTGGTAGAATGGACATTGGAGACTGAGAAGGGGGAAGGGTGAAATGAGGATAAGGGATAAAAAACTGCGTATTGGGTTCAGTGTACACTACTCAGGTGACAGGTACACTAAACTCTCTGACTTTCAACTATACAATTAATCCATGTAACCAAAAACCACTTGTACCCCTAAAGCTATTGAAATTTAAAAAGGAAAAAAAAAGAATTATAGTTATTTATATAGAATAACTGTAAGTAAATTTAACAATTTTGTGAAAGGAGATCAACATACAAAAAATCAATTTTTTAAATATTAGCAACAAAGTAACAAAAAAGAAATAAGGAAGATGATATTACTTACAAAAAATTTAAAACCTTAGAACAAATCTAATCAAAGATGTAAAAGATCTTTTGAAGTAGCTGTAAATAAATGGAGGGTTATATCATGTTAATGGGTTGGAAGACTCACGATTGTAAAGATTTTAGTTCTCCCCAAATCAATAGATTTAATCTAATCCTCATCAAACTCCCAGCAGGTTTATATAAAAATAAGCTGATTCTAAAATATATACAAAAACAAATGTGCCACATATTGCAAAGATGTTCTTGAAGAAGATTTGTAGATATTACTACTGGATTCTAAAACTTAAAGTGATCATAATTAAGACAGTGTGGTATTAGCACAGATAGGCAAGCTGACTAGACAACAGAATAGAAAATCCAGAAATAGACCACTATTGATTTTTTTTTTATAAAGGTGTTATGGTAGTGCAGTGGGTATGGTCTTCCCAATAAATGGTGCTGTGCCAATCAGATATCTATAAGTAAAATAAATGTATCCAGAACGCTTCTTCTTTACAAAAACCACAAGAAGGATTTTAGACCTAATGTAACAGATTAAACTAACAAAGCTTTCAGAAGAAAGCATAGGAGAATATCTTTATGACTTTGAGGTTGGCAAAGACTTCATTAAAAAAGTATTCATCATACTTTATTGATACATTGAAAAATTGGGCTCCAAGAAAAATAAGAGCTGCTGTTTCTCAAAAGACGCCATAATAGGAGCAAAGGCAAACTACAGTAGATATTTGCAGAATATTTGAAGTAGATATTTGCAGAGTATACACTTGGCAAAGAACTTGTATTCTGTAAAGGATTTATGTGACAGAAAGGAGCTCCTTACAGTAGGGAATCCATTCAGAAGTTCAAACTGGTTTAGAGACACCTTGATGTAACACAATCACACTTCGGGCTCTCAAATGACTCCAGCTCACCCGCCTTATATATATGTATGTATGTGTGTGTGTGGGGATGGTCATACTATACTAAAATGAAAGTAGTTGGAGCTCCATCCCCTTATTCCTCTATTTCTATGAATTCTCCTGATCTTTGCCCTTTGTTTCCTGTGTCGCTACTAAATTCCATCTCAGTTTATCCTTCCTCTTGTTTCCACCTCTCCTCTTCACAACTAATGTGGGATATAGTATTGGTTTTGGTGTTGTTTTAAATTCCCACAAACTATCACTAACATATGGTAGTTGTGTAGTGCACCCCTTTACCAAAAAGCTTCTTTGGAGGCAGTGGCAGGGGCGGACAGGCAGGGGCAGTGGTAATGAGGATAAGCAAGCACCAATAGTTAGACTTCCTTGTTCTCATTTCCTCAGTCACTCTCATCTCCCCAACCCCCCTTTCGCACCATGGGTTCCAGTTTACTGGGTTGCAAGGTCCTATCCCTCTATCTGAAAGTTTTTTCAGGAAACTCCAGATTCTTTTTTGTTTGTTTGTTTGTTTGAGACAGAGTTTCTCTCTTAATTCTTTATCATGTAGACTAAACCATTTAGCTTTCTTTGTCTCACTCCTCTGCCTTTTGTGATCATGTCCTATGGCTAATCTTTCAGCAAACTCCATTGACTTATTTCACCAAGCAAAGGAGAGGCATCTAGATAGGGATTTGGGGACTATCTTAAGGAATTATTCTTTAAAATCCCAAATTGAATTCATTAACATAAGACACACCCTTCTCTTCTCCCAACGTGGTTCTTATACCAAGTTCTTCATTTTGTTTTTCTTTAAAAATTTTTTCCAGGGGTTCACACTGCATTGCCTAGGCTTGTTAGAAACTATGGGTTCTTGGGCTCTTAATGCAACAGAAATTGACATGAGGCCCAAAGAGTTTTCCTGAGACTTCACTGGAGCTTATGCATGGGCATAAGGGAGGTAGCACAAGAGAGAGAATTCCCTCACTGACTCTCTGAAAAGGTTGAGATTTTTATTAGGCAAAGTACAAGAATTGATATTGAGGGTAGGGTATACAGGCTGGGCTGGGCAAAGCACGTGAAGGGTAGGGTATAGAGGTCTGCATATCTGGTTGTGATGGTTGTATTGAGTAATGGGCCAACTGGCGGTCTCACCCGTGGCAACAAGGCTGTAAATCAATTGTTCAGCTTTTGATTTTACACGCTTATAGGTGGAGAGCACTTACCTTGTCTCAAAGAGACTTTGGACTTGGACTTTTGGGTTAATGCTGGAATGAATTAAGACTTTGGGGGAGTGTTGGGAAGGCATGATTGGTTTTGAAATGTGAAAAAGACCTGAGATTTGGGAGGGGCCAGGGTCAGAATGATATGGTTAGGCTTTGTGTCCCCACCAAATTCTCATCTTGAATTGAAATTTCCATAATCCCTATAATCCCCACGTGCCAAAGGAGAGATCAGGTGGATGTAATTGAATCATGGGGGCAGTTCCTCCATGCTGTTCTTACGCTAGTGGATGAGTTCTCACAAGATCTGATGGTTTTATAAGGGGCTTTTCCCCCTTTGCCCGGCAATTCCCCTTCCTGCTGCCTTGTGAAGAAGGTGCCTGGGTTTCCCTTCACCCTCTGCCATGATTTTAAGTTTCCTGAGGCCTCCCCAGCCATGCTGAACTGTGAGTCAATTAAGCCTCTTTCCTTTGTAAATTACCCAGTTTTGGGCAGTTCTTTTTTTTTTTTTTTGAGACGGTGTTCGAACCAATACAAGAACCTTACATTTACAAGTAAGTGCAGTCTGATAGTATTTCATCTTCAGGGAGATACATGAAAATAACTGATAGGTTCAGGTTTCTGATAACTTTGTTATACCTTGAATTGGGTAAGGATTTCCAGAACTCTAATAAGGAAACTCTTGGGTTCGTAAAATTGCTAGAACCAAAATCTAGCAGAATAAGAATTAGTTACATGAGACTAAATGAACTCATGACATTTTATTTGAATCATTGCTGGTTTTGTTTTCCAGATTTAAGCAAAATTTTCTCTTTTCTCTTAGACTACCTATTGCTTACAGCAGCTTGGTAGATTACTCCTTTATAAACAAAATACAATTACTTTTTCTCCCTACTTGATCCATCCAGAATTCAGAAGCTATTAGTGACTATCCTTTTTTCACGGCAATAAAGTTATTTATGTAAGTTCAATAATAATCTGTTCTCTTTGTAACAGAACATAATTGGAAGCATTGGTTTTATAACCAAGGTTTTGACTGGAACGTCGTACTTGAGAATGTGTATAGATCAGATATGACCAAGTGATGCAGAATTTTTGCTCCTTAGTTAAGCTAAATCTGGGTTCTTGTGTCACGACCAGGAAAAATTAGGCATGTGGACACTCTGAAGGGTGAAGACAGTGGAATTTATTGGGCAAAAAGGAAAAAAAAAAAACTTTCAGCAAAGTGAGAGATACACTGCCAATGGCCTCCCACCTCGCAGATTGAATATCAGGCGCCCACACATGAGCTGAAGAGCCAGACCCCTCCCCCTACGTAAGGTGCAAATTCCTGGTCACTCCACCCCATTCCTCCAGTGCACATGTGGGCATTATTCAGAAAGAATCAGTTGGGAAAGGGTGGGCAAATGGGCAATTCTCCCTCTGGGTCGTGTTTTTCATCTGAGACCAGCAGTCCAATCTTTCAGCCTTCAGGCTGTTTTAGGACTGAAGGTGGGGTTTCACTGGGGACTTTTCACTGTCTACTGTCTCTATCACAAGCAGCTTCAAGAAACTAAGGTTGAGGCCCAATGGCTCATGCCTGTAATGTAATCCCAGCACTATGGGAGGGTGAAGCACATGGATTGCTTGAGCTCATGAGTTCTAGACCAATCTGAGCAACATGGTGAAAACTCGTCTCTACAAAAAAAAATACAAAAAAAAAATACAAAAAATTAGCCAGGCATGGTAAGGCGTGCCTGTAGTCTTAGCTACTCAGGAGGCTGAGGTGGGAGGATGGCTTGAGGCTGGGAGGCAGAGGATGCAGAGAGGCGGAGGTTGCAGGCAGACAGGTTGTAGTGAGCTGAGATGGCGCCACTGCACTCCAGCCTTGGTGACAGAGCAAGACCGTGTCTCAAAAAAAATAAAAATTTAAAAAAGAAACGAAGGTGGATTTCATAATGCCAATTAATCTCTCTTCCCTTTGGAAAAACTGGACTGATACCCGGCTTACAGGGTTCTGGGCCTTACAGGTGAGAAAAGAATGTCACTTCCTGGCAGGCCCAGGACCCTAGGATATCTTGAGGATCTCAACAAGAGAACAATTCATCCAAATCTGTAGGTATTGTTACTGGAAAGGGATACTAATACAGACTCCATTTAATACAGACACATTTAAAGCAGTGTGTCAAGGGAACTTTATAGCACTAAATGCCCACAAGAGAAAGAAGGAAGGATCTAAAATTGACACCCTAACATCACAATTAGAAGAACTAGAGAAGCAAGAGCAAACAAATTCAAAAGCTAGCAGAAGGCAAGAAATAACTAAGATCAGAGCAGAACTGAAAGAGATAGAGACACAAAAAACCCTTCAAAAAATCAGTGAATCCAGGAGTTGTTTTTTTAAAGAGATCAACAAAGTTGATAGACTGCTAGCAAGACTAATAAGAAAAGAGAGAAGAATCAAATAGACGCAATAAAAAATGATAAAGGGAATATCTCCACCGATCCCACAGAAATACAAACTACTATCAGAGAATACTATAAGCACCTCTACGCAAATAAACTAGAAAATCTGGAAGAAATAGGTAAATTCCTGGACACATACACCCTCCCAAGACTAAACCAGCAAGAAGTGGAATCCCTGAATAGACCAATAACAGGTTCTGAAATTGAGGCAATAATTAATAGCCTAACAACCAAAAAAAGTCCAGGACCAGACAGATTCACAGCCGAATTCTGCCAGAGGTACAAAGAGGAGCTGGTCCCATTCCTTCTGAAACTATTCCAATCAATAGAAAAAGAGGGACTCCTCCCTAACTCATTTTATGAGGCCAGCATGATCCTGATACCAAAGCCTGGCAGAGACACAACAAAAAAAGAGAATTTTAAACCAATATCCCTGATGAATATCGATGCGAAAATCCTCAATAAAATACTGGCAAACCGAATCCATCAGCACATCAAAAAGCTTATCCACCAAGATCAAGTCGGCTTCATCCCTGGGATGCAAGGCTAGTTCAACATGCTCAAATCAATAAACGTAATCCATCACATGAACAGAGCCAAAGACAAAAACCACATGATTATCTCAATAGATGCAGAAAAAGTCTTTGACAAAATTCAACAGCGCTTCCTGCTAAAAACTCTCAGTAAACTAGGTATTGATGGAATGTATCTCAAAATAATAAGAGCTATTTATGACAAACCCACAGCCAATATCATACTAAATGGGCAAAAACTGGAAGCATTCCCTTTGAAAACCAGCACAAGGCAGGGATGCACTCTGTCACCACTCCTATTCAACATAGTGTTGGAAGTTCTGGCCAGGGCAATCAGGCAAGAGGAAGAAATAAAGGGTATTCAGTCAGGAAAACAGGAAGTCGAATTGTCTCTGTTTGTAGATGACATGACTGTATATTTAGAAAACCCCATCGTCTCAGCCCAAAATCCCCTTAAGCTGATAAACAACTTCAGCAAAGCCTCAGGATACAAAATCAATGTGCAAAAATCACAAGCATTCCTATACACCAATAACAGGCAAACAGAGAGCCAAATCATGAGTGAACTCCCTTTCACAATTGCTACAAAGAGAATAAAATACCTAGGAATTCAACTTACAAGGTATTTGAAGGACCTCTTCAGGGAGAACAATAAACCACTGCCCAACGAAATAAAAGAGGACACAAACAAATGGAAGAACATTCCATGCTCATGGATAGAAAGAATCAATATCGTGAAAATGGCCATACTGCCCAAGGTAATTTATAGATTCAGTGCCATCCCCATCAAGCTACCAATTACTTTCTTCACAGAATTGGAAAAAACTACTTTAAAGTTCATGGAACCAAAAAGAGTCCACATTGCCAAGACAATTCTAAGCCAAAAGAACAAAGCTGGAGGCATCACGCTACCTGACTTCAAACTATACTACAAGGCTACAGTAACCAAAACAGCATGATACTGGTACCAAAACAGACCTCTGGAACAGAACAGAGGCCTCAGAAATAACACCATACATCTACAACCATCTGATCTTTGACAAACCTGACAAAAACAAGCAATGGGGGAAGGATTCCCTATTTAATCAATGGTGCTGGGAAAACTGGCTAGCCCTATGTAGAAAGCTGAAACTGGATCCCTTCCTTACATCTTATACAAAAATTAATTCAAGATGGATGAAAGACTTAAATGTTAGACCTAAAACCATAAAAATCGTAGAAGAAAACCTAGGCAATACCTTTCAGGACATAGGCATGGGCAAGGACTCCATGACTAAAACACCAAAAGCAATGGCAACAAATGCCAAAATAGACAAATGGGATCTAATTAAACTAAAGAGCTTCTGCACAGCAAAAGAAACTATCATCAGAGTGAACAGGCAGCCTACAGAATGGGAGAAAATTTTTGCAATCTACCCATCTGACAAAGGGCTAATATCCGGAATCTACAAAGAACTTAAACAAATTTATGAGAAAAAATCAAACAACCCCATCAAAAAGTGGGCAAAAGATATGAACAGACACTTCTCAAAAGAAGATATTTATGCAGCAAATAGACACATGAAAAAATGCTCATCGTCACTGAATGCTCATGCATTTCTCATCAGAGAAATGCAAATCAAAACCACAATGAGATACCATCTCACACCAGTTAGAATGGCAATCATTAAAAAGTCAGGAAACAACAGGTGCTGGAGAGTATGTGGAGAAATAGGAATGCTTTTACACTGTTGGTGGGACTGTAAACTAGTTCAACCATTGTGGAACTCAGCATGGTGATTCCTCAAGGATCTAGAACTAGAAATACCATTTGACCCAGCCATTCCATTACTGGGTACATACCCAAAGGATTATAAATCATGCTACTATAAAAACACATGCACATGTATGTTTATCGTGGCACTATTCACAATAGCAAGGACTTGGAACCAACCCAAATGTCCATCAATGATAGACTGGATTAAGAAAATATGGCACATATACACCATGGAATGCTATGCAGCCATAAAAAAGGATGAGTTAATGTCTTTTGTAGGGACATGGATGAAGCTGGAAACCATCATTCTGAGCAAACTATCACAAGAACAGAAAACCAACACCACATGTTCTCACTTATAGGTGGGAATTGAACAATGAGAACACTTGGACATAGGGCGGGGAACATCACACACTGGGGTCTGGCGTGGGGTGGGGGTATGGGGGAGGGATAGCATTAGGAGAAATACCTAATGTAAATGACAAGTTAATGGGTGCAGCAAACCAACATGGCACATGTATACCTATGTAAAAAAAACCCGCATGTTGTGCACATGTACCCTGGAACTTAAAATATTAAAAAAAAAAATAGTCTGACTCATGAAGAGCTCTGGCAATGGCTAATTAATTATGGTGTTTCTAGAAGTTAAATCGACAGGAAGCCTACTGCATTTCTGCTTAATTTATAAAAGCAGAAAACTTCTAGGTCGAATGGACAAAATACTGATTTGAATTATAAAAAGAGAGAACACAACCCCTCAATTTCCAGACTGGAGCCAGTTTACAAACCTGGAACCCCTTGAATGAAGGGGAGGCCAGGTGCCCTTCAGGAAGGACCCCACTACATTACCAACAATTTATGTAGTGAATCTTTCACCCATCCTTCCTCAAGGAGACCTCTGGTCTTTTACCAGGGTTACTGTGCACTGGGGAAAGGGAAATGATCAGATATTTCAGGAACTGTTGGACACTGGCTCTGAGCTCACATTGATTCCAGGGGACCCAAAACGTCATTGTTGTCCTCCAATTGAAGTAGGGTCTTATGAAGGTCAGTAATTAATGGAGTTTTAGCTCAGGTCTGACTTACATTGGGTGCACTGGTTCCCTGGACTTATCCTGTGGTCATTTCCCCAGTGTCAGAATGCATATTTGTCATAGACATCCTTAGCAGCTGGCAGAACCCACACATTGGCTCCCTGACTGGTAGGGTGAGGGCTATTATGGTGGCAAAGGTCAAATCAAAGCCATTAGAGCTGCCTCTACCTAGAAAAATAGTAAATCAAAAACAACATCACATTCCTGGAGGGACTGTGGAGATTAGCACCACCATCAAGGATTTGAAATATGCAGGGGTGGTGATTCCCAACACATCCCTGTTCAACTTTCCCATTTGGTCTGTGAAGAAGACAGATGAGTCTTGGAGAATGACAGTGGATTATTGTAAGCTTAACCAAGTGGTGACTCCAATTGCAGCTGCTGTACCAGATGCGGTTTCATTGCTTGAGCAAATTAACACATCTCCTGGTACCTGGTATGCCACCATTGACTTGGCAAATGCATTTTTCTCCATTCCTGTCCATAAGGCCCCCCAGAAGCAATTTGCCTTCAGCTGGCAAGGCCAGCAATATGTTTTTACTGTCCTACCTCAGGGATATATCAACTCTCTGGCTTTGTGGTATAATCTTTTTCAGAGAGACCTTGATCGCTTTTCGCTTCCACAAGATACCACACTGGTCCATTACATTGATGACATTATGCCATTTGGATCCAGTGAGCAAGAAGTAGTAAACTCACTGGACTTATTGGTGAGACATTTGTGTGCCATAAGATGGGAAATAAATCCGGGTAAAATTCGGGGAACTTCTACCTCAGTAAAATTTCTAGGAGTCCAGTGGTGTGGGGTCTGTCGAGACATTCCTTCTAAGGTGAAGGATACGTTGCTGCATTTGGCCCCTCCTACAACCCAGGAAGGGGCACAATGCCTAGTGGGCCTATTTGGATTTTGCAGGCAACACATTCCTCATTTGGATGTGTTACTCCAGCCCATTTGTCAAGTGACCCAAAATGCTGCCAGTTTTGAGTGGGGTCCGGGACAGAAGACTCTACAGCAGGTCCAGGCTGCTGTGCAAGCTGCTCTGCTACTTGGGCCATATGACCCAGCAGATCCAATGGTGCTTGAGGTGTCAGTGGCAGATAGGGATGCTGTTTGGAGCCTTTGGTAGGCCCCCATAAGTGAATCACAGCAGAGGCCTCTAGGATTTTGGAGCAAGGCCCTGCCATCTTCTCCAGGTAACTACGCTCCTTTTGAGAGACAGCTCTTGCCTGTCACTGGGCTTTGGTGGAAACTGAACAGTTGACTATGGATCATCAAGTTAGCATGGGACCTGAACTGCCTATCATGAACTGGGTGCTTTCTGACCCATCTAGCCATAAAGTGGGTTGTGCACAGCAGCATTCCATCTCCAAATGAAAGTGGTATATAACGTGATTGGGCTCAAGCAGGTCCTGAAGGCACAAGTAAGTTACATGATGAAGTGGCTCAAATGCCCATGTTCTCCACTCCTACCACCCTGCCTTCTCTCCCCCAGCGTGCACCAGGGGCCTCATGGGGAGTTCCATATGCTCAGTTGACAGAGGAAGAGAAGAGAGGAAGAGAACTAGAGCCTGGTTCACAGATGGTTCTGCGTGGTATGCAAGCACCACCCAAAAGTGGACAGCTGCAGCACTACAGCCCCTTTCTAGGACATCCCTGAAGGACAGTGGTGAAGAGAAATCTTCCCAGTGGGCAGAACTTTGAGCAATGCACCTGGTTGTCCACTTTGCTGGAAAGAGAAATGGCCAGATGTGTGATTCTATACTGATTCATGGGCTGTAGCCAATGGTTTGGCTGGATGATCAGGGACTTGGAAGAAGCATGATTGGAAAATTGGTGACAAAGACATTTGGGGAAGAGGTATGTGGATGGACCTCTCTGAGTGGCCAAAAACTGTGAAGATATCTATATCCCATGTGAGTGCTCACCAGTGGGTGACCTCAGCAGAGGAGGATTTTAATAATCAAGTGGATAGGTCCATGAACAAAGTGGCCATGGTGGCAGGGATGGAGGTTATGCATGGGCTCAGCAAGATCGACCTCCACTCACCAAAGCTGACCTGACTATGGCCACTGCTGAGTGCCCAATTTGCCAGCAGCAGAGACCAGCGCTGAGCCCTCAATATGGCACCATTCCTGGGGGTGATCAGCCAGCTACCTGGTAGCAGGTTGATTATATTGGACCCCTTCCATCATGAAAAGGGCAGAGGTTTGTCCTCAATGGAATAGACACTTACTCCAGATATGGGTTTGTCTATCTTGCATTCAATGCTTCTGCCCAGACTACCATCCAGGGATTCACGGAATACCTAATCCACCATCATGGTGTTCCACACAGCATTGCCTCTGACCAAAGCACTCACTTTATGGCTGAAGAAGTGTGGCAGTGGGCTCCATGCTCATGGAATTCAATGGTCTTACCACGTTCCCCATCATCCTGAAGCAGCTGGATTGATAGAATGGAGGAATGGCCTTTTGAAGTCATAATTACAATGCCAACTAGGTGAAAATACTTTTCAGGGTGGGGGCAAAGTTCTCCAGAAGGCCATGTATGCTCTGAATCAGCGTTTAATATATGGTACTGTTTCTCCCATAGCCAGGACTCACAGGTCCAGGAATCAAGAGGTGGAAGTGGAAGTGGCACCACTCACCATCACCCCCAGTGATCCACCAGCAAAATTTTTGCTTCCTCTTCCCGTGCCATTACATTCTGTTGGCCTGGAGGTCTTAGTTCCAGAGGGAGGAACACTGCCACTAGGAGACACAACAATTCCATTAAACTGGAAGTTAAGATTGCCACCTGGACGCTTTGGACTCCTGCTACCTTTAAATCAACAGGCTAAGAAGGGAGTTACAGTGTTGACTGAGGTGATTGACCTGGACTATCAAGATGAAATCAGTCTACTACTCCACAGCAGAGGTAAGGAAGAGTAAGCATGGAATACAGAAGATCCATTAGGACATCTCTTAATATTACCATGCCCTGTGATTAAGGTCAATGGGAAACTACAACAGCCCAATCCAGGCAGGATTACAAATGACCCAGACCCTTCAGGAATGAAGGTTTGGGTCACTCCACCAGGGAAAAAACCATAGCCTGCTGAGGTGCTTGTTGAAGGCAAAGAGAATACAGAATGAGTAGTAGAAGAAGGTGGTCATCAATACCAGCTATAACCACGTGACCAGCTGCAGAAACCAGGACTATAATTGTCATGAGTATTTACTCCTTCTTTTGTTAAAAACATGTTTTTGCGTGTATACACTTGTCCTAAGAAAATATCTTTATTTTGTTTCCTTTCTCCTTTATCATGTGATGTAAGATTTATTGACTTGACATCAACATTTAAGTATTGTTAACTTTATGTAATAGTATTTGGGTTGGGGATTGGTGTTTCCAGTTGTATGAAGGATAGTTATGTTAGGCATAATTATGACCTTATTATTGTCTTTATTTGAATATTATGTATGATCTCAGGAGATGTGTATGGGTTCAAGTTGACAAGGGGTGGACTTGTGATGGTGCCATATTAAGTGTCAATTTGATTGGATTGAAGGATACAAAGTATTCATCCTGGGTGTATCTGTGAGGGTGTTGCCAAAGGAGATTAACATTTGATCCGTGGGCTGGGAAAGGCAGACCCACCCTTAATCTGGGTGGGCACAATCTAATTAGCTGCCAGTGTGGCTAGAATATAATAAGCAGACAGAAAATGTGAAAAAAGGTACTGGCTTAGCCTCCCAGCCTACATCTTTCTGCCATGCTGGATGCTTTCTGCCCTTGAACATCGGACTCCAAGTTCTTCAGTTTTGGAACTTGGACTGGCTCTTCTTTCTCCTCAGTCTGTAGATGGCCTATTGTGGGACCTTGTGATCATGTGAGTTAATACTTAATAAACTCATATATATATATATATGTATATATATGTATGTATATATTCCTTTAGTTCTGTCCCTCTAGAGAACCCTGACTAATACAGACCCTGAACACAAGAGAAAATCAAAAATAATTTTCCACATCTGGCTAAAACTATGAGCTTTACTCTATATAACTTACTCTGTTTTATCCTGAGCAAGTTTATTTTATACCTTCAAGTCTACGATTTTTATTGAATTCCCTTCCCCACCCCAATTTATGTCTTTGTGGCAAAATAATCTTAGAGAGTCTTAGATAGTTTTGGGAGGAACTCTTTCCTCTACCATTTGAAGTTCCAGTGGTTGGAGGCCTGCAAATTCACTGACAATAGATTAATAAGAAAAAAGACAAGGTTTATTTTCATGTGCATTTGAGAGTTGCTCAATGATGAGCAACTCACTGAATAACCAGAGATAAGAATTTATATAAAAATTTAATGGGAGGGGAGGGGCTTGTGGTGTTAGAACTTGAAGGGGAACAATGGAAAAGTACTACTGGGCTTTTTGATTCTAATAGGAATGGACAGTCTGTCTCTTTGGCAGCTGAATTAGCAGGAAGCTCCCTTGGAGGGAGCTTCCTGCTATAGTCAGATCAGAGATGTTCATATAAGATTCCTTTTGGCATATCCCGTAGCTCAAATGCTTTCACTTTAAAATGATCTTTATGCCAACTTTGGGGGTGTAAATGGGCCCCCACAGATGTTAAGTATGGCTTACTCATATCTTAGGAACTCATGAATTCAAGTTTTCCAGAAAACAAAATGATTTTAATATCTCCCTGAAAAGTAAAACAGTGTATATTCTCCAAAAACAGGTATAACACTTCATTCCTTATAAGCATACATTTTATTGCCCTTCTAAAATTCAGATAACAACTTTTAACAGCTGGATATCTCATCTTTGCCTAGAACAACGAGGTATGCATCACCAGAAGGGATTGGAATGTTTTTTATTTTTTTATGGTTTCTTGTAGCTTACCCATCATCAAGTTGTTGATGGTAGAGAATCACTGCTGGATCAAGGACCAGATTATCCTTAATAACCTAATCATCAGCCTGTTAGAAGATTTTGGCTTTAATCCCTAGAGGGTGAGCTCTTAGTAATCTCTTCCAGACTATTGTGAAGTATGCTATACTAAGCTCTATCAGTGTTTTACCAGAAATTCTCTTCCTTGAGTACTAATCCTAATGCTTGTGAGACAGGATATTGTCTTGGGACATTTAAAAATGTTGCCTTCAATTTTACTATTTAAAAATATTTATTGAGTGCCATTGAACCAGAGATCTTTGGAAAGGTCTTATTACAAAAGGAGCCTCAGGGTTGTGTATGCCTTTCCCAGGAACAAGAAAATTAAAGATAATGAGAATCCAGAAAAAGCACACATGAATGTATATATAATCATCTCCTCTGTTTTGTTTCAGTCTTAAGATAGTACCACCAAAGCATCCTTACTGACATCTACACAAAAATATTCTATATTTTTGGTCTTTGAAAAATTAAGTTTAATATTTTCCCTCCATTTTTGATGACGTGAGAGTTCTGTAGGAGTTCTTATACCAGTTTTAGGTCAGTTTTGAAGTTTTATGGGATAATGCTTGCTGTTTTCCACACCAGAAGTCACTTTATTTGAATACCATTTTTTCTTTCCTGCTAGCATACTGGCAAAGACTATTGGAAAAAAAAAATGTGTAAAATTTGATTTTATTGCTACCCTAACATATTAGCCATAAGGTGGAAATGTGAGAAATCTCCCGCTTTGCAAAAGGAAGTCAGCATATTGAATCTCTGGGCTCTATGGAAATTGGTAATAAATTCTTAGAACTTTGTACCTAATGCAGATAATTGTTTAGTTAGTTGCTATCATAAAAACAGAGAGGCATGCCCTTCTTTTTTTGTTCTTTTTTTTTTTTTTTTTTTTTTTTTTAAGGTAGAGTTTTGCTCTTGTTGCCCAGGCTGGAGTGCAGTGACATGATCCTGGCTCACTGTAACCTCCACCTCCCGGGTTCAAGCAATTCTCCTGCCTCAGCCTCCTGAGTAGCTGGGATTACAGGCACATGCCACCATGCCAAGCTAAGTTTTTGTATTTTTAGTAGAGACGGGGTTTCATCATGTTGGCCAGACTGGTCTCAAACTCCTGACCTCAGGTGATCCACCCACCTCAGCCTCCCAAAGTGCAGGGATTACAGGTGTGAGCCACCGCACCTAGCTGCATGCCCTTCTTTATCCTTCTTTCTGGTTGGAATGTGGAGGTTATGGCTATAGCTCCAGTAACCACTGTGAACAATGAGGAAGAAGCCATGTATTGAGGATGGCAGAGAAATAAGGTAGAAGCCTGGCTGTCTATGGTCATAGAGCTGCCATTCTAGCCCAGGATTATATGAGGGGGAAAGAAACTTCTAGTTTATCTGTTGAAGACTTCAAAGTAACTAAAACACATGTATTAATTTTCTCTTTGGGAAACAATGTTGGCTAATCTTTCTATTCTGTGCAAACCTAAATTGTTATGGGCTAAATGTGTCCCCCTCGAAATTCATATGTTAAAGCACTAGCCCTCTTATTAGGTATTATTCAGAGATGGGGTTTTTGACAGGTAATTAGGTCATGAGGGTAGAGTCCATATAATAGAATTAGAGCCATGAGAGAAAAAAAAGAAACTTTTCTCTCTGCTCTCACACCACAGCAATCAACACAAAAGACTTCTGTGACCAAATGTGTGAGGGTTTTTCCCCACACACCAAGCAAGCAATTAGTTGTATAGGAGACACCAGCTGGGTGTCCTCTAATTTGATTCAATTCTGACACTGTCTACCTGAAGTTAGCATCAGATCCCACAGGTTGAGGGCTCAGTGCCACAAGACTGCCTCCACTTCTGTAGCAGGACAAACCGCAGACAAGACCCCTCAGGCACCGAGTTAAGGAAGGAAGGGCTTTATTCAGCTGGGAGCTTCGGCAAGACTCATGTCTACAACAGCCGAGCTCCCCAAGTGAGCAATTCCTGTCCCTTTTAAGGGCTTACAACTCTAAGGGGGTCCGTGTGAGAGGGTCGTGATCGATTGAGCAAGCAAGGGGTACGTGACTGGGGGCTGCAAGCACCAGTAATTAGAAAAGAACAGAACAGAACAGGGATTTTCACAGTGCTTTTCTATACAATGTCTGTAATCTATAGATAACATAATCAATTAGGTCAGGGGTTGATCTTTAACTACCAGGCCCAGGGTGTGGCGCCAGGCTGTCTGCTTGTGGATTTCATTTCTGCCTTTTAGTTTTTACTTCTTCTTTCTTTGGAGGCAGAAATTGGGCATAACACAATATGAGGGGTGGTCTCCTCCCTTATTCCACCCCTTTGAGAATCTCACTCAATAGTGGGAGTTCTCACTTTCATTCTCACTACCTGTGCCTTCTTGCAAGACCGATCGATAGTGATTCATATAGTACATTTGTGCTGAAGCATTTTTGTGAACTAAGGTAGCAATGAAGCTTTTTATCATTTGAAGAAGTACAGGTAGCAAACAAGGGAGCATTAACAGGTAGCAAACAAGGGAGCATTAAGTAGGTTTCTATTACTGTTATAATTCCTATTGTAAGAGTTTTAAATTTTTTAGGACTGGGAACCATTTTCCAAACATGGCCTCAGGATCAAATCCATGCCACACTTGCATGGGCACATGTGCCAGTTTTGTCATATCTCTAACTATGTCTTCAACTACTTGCCCTTGATCATCTATGTGTAGACAGCAATTAGTAAGGTTAAATTTTCTACAGACTCCTCCTTCAGCTGCTAACAAGTAGTCGAGAGCCAATCTATTTTGATAGATAGCATTTATCATCTGAGTTTCTTGCCAGGCCAGAATAGTCAAGGCTCTGCTGGTCTTATTAGTAATTATTTCTAAGACAGCTTGTAACGGTATGATTTGGTTGAGCATGTAAATGGGGTTCAGGTATCCCCACGAGCTGTCTTGTGCCCAAGTACCAGGTCCATAATATTTTATGATTCTTTCAGGGGACCATTAATCATCTTTTTAATTTTCTATAGCTATGCTTCTCTTTTTGCAGGAAGCACAGACAGGGAAGGCCAGGAGTTCACCTGTCTTTATGGGCAGTAGGAAGAAAGATGGTTTAATAGTGCCAATAACACAACTACCTGCCCACTGGTCAGGTAATTTGGTGTAAGCTCTATGTCCACATATCCAGTATAATCCAGTGGGGGCTGTTCAGTCCCAGTGGGACTCTGGGTGGGTTCACACAGTTTGCAACTTTGGGAATTTACTAAATGGATTTTTCTTAGTGTGGTTTGAACTCCAGTAGGTGGCTGCTTTCGTAGTATTATTATACAGCTTTTGCCCAAGGCAGCTGAGTCTTCCCACAGGAAAGGTGAAGTCCTTCCCCACTCTTGCTATACAGTATTGTCTAATGATTGAGGCTTTTAGGACCCAGAAGTTATCAGCATAATTCTTATGAGCCAAGAATTAATCAGGAACTGGGTCTGTAGGTACTAATTCTCAGGCTTCCTGTGGTTATTGATCTCCTATTAGAGTTCCTCTACATACATAACATGAAGTGACATTGAGAGACTGGGCTGCATGCTCAGCTAATTGCAAAAACAAATTTCTTGTTTTTCCTGGGATTTCTGGTACTGGTACATTCAGTTTATCATAGAAGGTTTGAAATACTGGCTCAGGAGTGCGTTTATAAACTTCTCCTCAAACCACGATATTTACTCAAGGATCCAGTCCAGCCTCATCAATTCCTAGGGTTACATGCTCCCCTTTTTTCCAGCGATGATCAAAGGGGTTGGTTATTACTTGTTCTAAGGGTTTACACTGACCACTGGTACAGGAAAGGCCACTTTTCCCTTTCTGAAGGTGGACAGGATCCTTTTTATTTTTTATCCAAGTAGCCTAAATGACACAAGACCGGTATCTACATTCATTTCCACACAGTCCTAATTCATGACAAATGTAATTATTTTCTGCCATATAGCCTCTTTCCTAATTAAGAGAACTACATCCTATTCCTAACTTATTACTATCAATGACAGCACAGGCATCAAACTTCAAGGTGACTTGTTTGGGCACCCCTTTTTCTTTTGTTTTGGCTAGCACTTTACTCGTATCATTTATGAGCCCCCACCATTCTTCAGTCCTTAATCTTATTTCAAAAACTGTGGTCATTGGAGGCTCAGATGGTTCATAACACACATCAGGTTGGTGATTTCCTGGGCTACATACCTTGCATAGAATAGCATTATACAAATTAAGTTTTTTTTTTAGAGTCCCAGTACACTTATAATAATCATAAAATAATAGGACTGTAGCAACTTTTTGTCCTACCTCAGTGACTTGATGTATACACTGGGAACAGTCCTCAGTCTGAGGAAGGTCAGTTAAAGTCCTTACTGTACAAGTCCAAATTTTAAGGAAAATGAGTACTGTGATGAGTTTTCTCATGCTTCGGCCATGCGTCAGCTTCCGGGTATGACTGGAGCGGGGCTTGTCATCTTTTTCAGAGTCACTTGGCAGGGGTTGGTGAACCTGCTCCCATCCACGTACAGCTCACAGTCTACTGATATTCAGGGATGGTTTTGGAGGTTGGGCCCGCTAAAATAAACTGAGTCCAACAACTCTACACAGTTATGTTCAACTGGGCTCTCTGATACCGGGAGCTAGGTGGTGGGATTTAGGGTATTGCAAACCTCAGTGATTATGCGGGGATTTTCACATGGCAGGCTTTGGTACTTGGTTAATCTAGCATTTGTTAACAATGATGTCCTTTGGTAGTCATTAAAGTTACCACAGCATGGGGGGTCTTTATATTCAGGTTTTGCCCAAGGGTTAGTTTATCTGCTTCTTGTGCTAACAGGGCTGTTGCTGCCAGGGCCCTTAGACATGGGGGCCAGCTTTTGGAAACCCCGTTTAGTTGTTTTGAGAGATAGATCACTGGCCTTAGCCAGGGAACCACAGTCTGGGTTAAAACTCCAACTGCCATTTTTTCTCTTTCTGACACATAGGGTATAAAGGGTTTTATCAGGTCAGGTAGCCCCAGGGCTGGGGCCGACATGAGTTCTTCTTTTAACTCATGAAAAGCTCATTGCTGTTGGTTGTAATAGATGTAGTTTATCCTATTTACATTTTTATTAAGTATCACCTACCAAAATATTGATTCAAATCCTGCAGCTATTTGATTTCAAGCTTTAAATTGATCTGGTGTTCTCCATGGGACTCCAATTGCATCTAAATGGACGTGAGACTCGATAGACCCATAAGGGGCTTCTCTCGCTTTACAATGTCTTATTTTCCTCCCTCTGGTTGATAAAATGCCAGGGTGAAAGGGATAGCGAATTGGACTAAAGTACAAGTGCCACTCCAGTTATTCGGCAGAGTGCCCACTAAAGATCCACCACAATACCACCTCACATCTGCTCGGGGATGAATAAGGGCTGACTGATTGATAAGCTCTTGAAAAATTTTAAGCTCACTGATTCTCTAGTAAAATGAATGTGTGATTTTGGGAAATTACAAAAATTGTTTGGGGCAGTCCATCCTTGCTCTTTAGTGGTCCACAGAATGTTGGACCAACTACGGCATAAAAGCTCTACATTGGGGAGCAAGACTCCTGGTTGACACTGGAGTCTTTATTGAAATTTCCCCAGATTAAATGGTCCTGATTTACTAATGCCCAGTCTGAGGAGAGTCAGGAAGGATAGAGGTACTTTTCTGAAGTAGAGAGCTGTCTTTGACTTGGCAAGTCCCCACAAGGTATAACAAGGCAAGCATTAAATGCAATAGTTTGAGGCAAAATCAACTTGGTTATGTTAATAACCAGATGGTCAGCAATAGAGCGAGGAAAGAAGAAAGTAATAGAATAGATGAAAGAGTTAAATTTTTCTTAGCATTAGTTTGGCATGGTTTTCCCCTGGGACTGTGGCCCACGACTCTGGAGGGGGTGGCGCTTTGAGTCGGGTGTGATGAGTCCATCCCTTTTGCGCTGTATGAACAGCAGTCTCAGTGGTTAGCAGCACAAGGTAGGGTCCTTTCTAGGCTGGCTTGAGTTTTTCTTCTTTCCACCCTTTGATAGGAAGGTGATCTTCAGGCTGGTGCTGGTTTACTGGAAATTCTAGGGGTGGTACTTTTACTAAAAAACTTTTAGTTTTGAGGGAAAGGAAAGTGGAAGATAAACCAAATATATAATTTCTAAGAAATCGACTTTTTCTTTTAAATGTGGGGACATCAACAGTGGACTTTGGTCTTTGGTGCCTTCTTACTGAGAAATTTCCTTTAGCACCTATTTTTATTAGTTTTTAGACCAAAGAAAGCCAAACACCATTTTATATTTAATAATGCTTCTTGTATGATTTTTATACCAGATAAGCTAAATTTCACTTTTATATTAGTGTGCTATTAATGTTAAATTTAGTTTTAATAAAACTTTATATACATACTTATTCAATTTTAATGTCAGACCATAAGGTAAGATTTTTATAGACTCTTTTTAACCTTTTATAATCTTTGTTAAAGAGCAGGTTGGTGCTTTAAGAAAAACCCATTGTGTTTTTACTTTAATGTCCAGTTCACAGAAAAACTGGATGATACTCCTTTAACTGTAGCTAATATGTTTACACACAGAATTTTTTTATATAATTAACATTTTAAAACTTGCTTACACCTTCAAAACAAAATTTTTTTAACCTTTTAGTGTAGATAAAAATTTGCATTCTTATTCGTCCCTATAATCCTTTTACCAAAGGTATATTTTACTTTCCTTATACACCTTGCACATAAACTGTTTTTTTTTTTAATAGTTTTACATTTAGGAGGCCTAGTAACTTTTAAATTATACAACATTTCTTGCATAAATTCTTTTTTTATAACATTTTTCTCTTTCATGACTTTTGTAGACAATTCTTCGACATGCCTCAACTTTCTGACTTATTACAAACATTTATGTCTTTAAACAACCAGTTAATTTATTTCAGGACAAGAATTTACCATATAACACTCTTTTTACATAAATTCTGCCCCCCCTTTTTTCCCTTTTGTTTTTCGAAGATGATAAACATTCTTTCCCAAAGTGAACTTCTTTTATGTCTGTGGACTAGACTGTCTAAGGCCACAAGATTAGAAGTTACTATAATACATGTTACACTGTTAACTTTTAGCAAACTTTACTTTTGTTGAAAACCTTGTAAGTTTAATAAGGCCTTGTTTTGTCCAAATTAACTTAGAATTGGTATAGATGGCTTTCGTTTTTTTCCTTCAATTACCTGGGAGGAACCATCGATCCTCCTGTCCTGAAGGGAGTTCCTCTTAGGTCTGGTTGGACCTTTGTATGGTAATTTAGATTTAGATCCCCGTTAGGAAACCTGCTGGGTTAAGGGAATTTTCAGTGGTTCCTGTTAAATCATCCTTTTTTTTTTTTTTTCGTTAGGATACTTCTGAACTGGTGAGGTGTGCTCACAATGAGGTTTCCTCTAAAAGTTATTTTTTTACTTTTTTCTATTAGCAAAGCAGTTACTGCTACAGATTGAATGCACTTGGGCCATCTGTGGGTTACTGGGTTAAGGATTTTTGATAGGAAGGCCTCAGTGCTTTCAGGATATGCCCTTGTTTACACTGACAACAAAGTGGTATTGGAGTGTTATAGGGTAAGGAGAATACCTTCAATTATAGGTTTTTAATTTACCTTGGCTTTTAAAGGAATAGGGTACACTGTTTTTCTTTCTTAACTACTTGTATATCTCTTTCTTTCTTTCTCTCTTTGATTTTCTCTTTTTCTCTTTGCCTTTCCTTTTGCATGTCTCTTTCTCTCTCTCTGCCTCTCTCTTTCTCTCTCTCCATCTCTCTCTCTTTCTGTCTCTCTGCTGGTCTTTCCTTGCCTCTGCCAACCACCTATGCTGCTGTTCTCTCAACCACTGTGTGTGTGTGGAGGGGGGATGTGAAACCAGCTATAACCAAGTGTCTATGTACGGGAACTGGTCTGGGTGCCTTGGCTTATGGGTTACCTTGTGCCATACCTTTGAAACAAGGGACCTGTCCAGGCTTCCTTCTGATGGCCAGCCCACCTCTAATGCTGGCCAGTCTGTCTTACACAAAGTTTTAAGTTTTCCTGTTGTCATAGTACTCCATAGTCTCCCTTAAATCCTTTCTTGAAATTTCTCAACATAGTTCCTAGTGGGGTGGGCTTACTTTGTGCCTTACCATGCTTCTTTGAGACAAAACACCATGCTCACACCACATGCACACCACAAAACAAAGAATGGGTAAAAAGGGCACACACACACTTTTATAGTTTACACCAAACCAGAATCAAAACCAAAATCAGAGTATCAAGAAATCCCAGCCAGGTCAAAACCAAAACCAAAGTATCAAGCAATCCAAGTCAAGTCAAAAACAAAAACCAAAGTGCTGGTACAGGCATGCCGTGGGTGATCAGGCCACGCTTCCACTCAGATGGAGTGGGCAAGTTCCAAAGACCAGTCTTACCAAGTTTCAGATGTCTGGACTCCAAGTGCCAGTCCCTTTCTGGTGTTCAGCCACTGCGTTGATTCTCCATGGGAGCCTGCCATGCCCTGCTCTGGCGAGGTGTTCCACTGGGCAGTTGCCTCCCCAGGAGTGCTCTCAGGATCTGTGTCACTCAAGCTGACCAGAGTCCCCTGTAGGGATGCTCCACAGGGCAGGCCTAAGCCGCCTAAGGGTCTGCCTCTACCGTCCGTTAATCACCTCACTTGCCAGTCAGGGAACCAAGAAATGTAGCAGGACAAGCTTCAGACAAAACCCCTCAGACACCGAGTTAAAGAAGGAAAGGCTTTATTCGGCTGGGAGCTTCAGCAAGACTCACGTCTCCAACAACCAAGCTCCCCATGTGAGCAATTCCTGTCCCTTTTAAGGGCTCACAACTTTAAGAGGGTCCACATGAGAGGGTCATGATCAATTGAGCAAACAGCGGATATGTGACTGGGGGCTGCATGCACCAGTAATTAGAAAAGAACAGAACAGGACAGGGATTTTCACAGTGCTTTTCTATACAGTGTCTGTAATCTATAGATAACCGATTAGGTTAGGGGTTGATCTTTAACTACCAGGCACAGGGTGTGGTGCCCGGCTGTCTGCTTGTGGATTTCATTTCTGCCTTTTAGTTTTTACTTCTTTCTTTGGAGGCAGAAATTGGACATAAGACAATATGAGGGGTGGTCTCCTCCCTTATTTCCAATGCCAGTTGCAAACTCAGGTTTTTGTTTGTTTGTTTGTTTGTTTTTTTAACCTGTGCTTCTGACCAACTGGCTATAAATCAACATCCTATGACTTCCTCCTTAGGTTCGATTAGTTTGGTAGAGCAGCTCACAGAACTCAGGGAAACATGTTTACTGGTTTATCATGAAGGATATTACAAAGGATACAGATGAAGAGATGTATAGGGTGAATTATGGGAAGGGGCATGCAGCTTCCATGCCTTCCTTGGGTGCATCACTCTCCAGGAACCTCCACGTTTTTAGCTGTCCAGAAGGAAGCTCCCTGAAGCCAGTCCTTTTGGGTTTTTATGGAGGCTTCATTATGTAGGCATGATTGAGTAAATCATTGGCCATTGGTGATCAACTCAACCTTTAGTCCCTCTCCCCTCTGAAAGATAGGGGGTGCTGAAAGTAGAAACCCTCTAATCCTGCCTTGATCTTTCTGGGGACCAGCCCCCCATTCTGAAGCTATCTGGGGGCTGCCAGACATCAGTGAACTCGTTAGCATACTAAAAGAGGTATTACCTTGAGGATTCCAAGGATTTTAGGAGTTGCATGCCAGAAAACCAAGATGAAGGCCAAATATATATTTTAGAATATCACAATCCACCCTGATCTTTGAACCTGAATACCTTATATCAAAAGGACATACAATTGAAAAGATACTGCCATATTGCTAGCATCCCATTTGGTCATTAATAATTACTCCAGTCCATCATCTCATATGACTGTCTCTCAGGGTGAAGCCACTCAGATTTGCAGGTTTCCATCCAATCTTGTCAGTTTCCAAAAGCAGGAGGAGTCTTGGCCAACACATGCTTCACCCTTTAAGGCAGCTGACATAATTGAGCTAAGACAGCATGTCCAGGATGTCATCTTTTCAGGTGTTAATGTAATACTAGATTTCTCTCAATTTGTAATCCATTTGTTCATTCTTTTACCCTCAGCTACTATTCTTCCTTCTCTTCATTTATACCCAAACTTTTCCACCTCTGGAAGAGACATTAGGTTCAGCTACTATGCTTGTCTACACTGCAAACAGCAATACTAGTCTAGCAGCAAGTTCCTTCCCTTCAGTTTATTCCCATTGACATAGGATAAGGTGAAACAGGTGCAAAACTAGTGGGTGATGATGCAGGATATTTTCATGACCCCTTTGTTGGATTCATGGCAGGGTGTCTCATTTACTTAGTGTGCCCCATTCAACCCCTTGTGGGAGGGAGCCTGCGAGCAAACGAGCACAGGAACTTACTGGCTTCTGTGGTGCCAGCAAAAGCAAATTCCACTTGCTTGGGTCTGCTGTGCTTCACCCCTCATGGGAGGAAGCATGCAGGTGAGTGAGTGCAGAAACCACCCGCTTTAGTGCCGGCAGGAGTGAACTCTGTGCAGGCCCCATGGCAACATCTAGCTGGAGGTGGCTGCAACCCCAAGGACCCAGAGGGCATGTTACAATGCTCTCTTAGCTCCATTGTCTGAAGACAGCAGTGTGTTATCAGCTCAGTGGGCCCTTTGCCTCATTGTGTGGGGTGGCTGCCCTCCACCAGCAAGGGCAAAGGACCAGTGTGACAGCCTTTTTGGGTACCTTCACCTGGTGAGTCCCAAATTCTTATCTGGTGCCCAAGAGGAATAAGGTCCCACATATGAATTGAAGGATGGTGAATGTGGAGCATTTTATTGAGTAATGAAAGTGGCTCTCAGAGGAGAGGGGAGCTGGAAAGAGGATGGGAAGGGCAGGTCACTGTCCCCTGAAGTCAAGCTGCCTCTCTGCCTCTCTCTTCCAAAGTTAGGTTGCCTCATCCAGCCACCATCTCTGAAGTCGAAGTTGCCTCTCCCCAATGTCCAGCTGCCTCTCCCTGATATCCAGCCGCTTCTTCTCTCTGTCAGCTGAGTATGGGTTCTTTATAGGCACAGGATGGGAGCAAGGGGGCTGTAGGTAGTTTTGGAAAAGGCAACATTCAGTTGGTAAAAAGACATTATTCAGAACCAATTGGGAGAGAGTGGGCTAACAGAAATGGAAGTTCTCAGTTTGAGCCATGGGTTTCAGGCTTTTTGTCTCAAAGGTGGGGTTTTGCCAGAGACCTACCCCATTTGTCTAGAATTTCTCTGCCTTCTGTCCCTAACATTGTTTTTACCACCAGGCCATATAGTTGCATTCACTGCTAACCCCAATTATGCTAGTTGGAGTGAAGTACAACCCACTTCTATCAGGCCCTTAGGAATTCTAGCATAAGATTTCTTAGGAATTATACCTACTTCCAGCACTTGTAGTTGTAGCCCTGGTCCTGTGACCACTGCATCAGGTAGAGAGATAAAAGTTGAGGTAATACATGGAGAAAAGGGAAAAAAGTATGATCATTATACCAGCATATTCCCCCCTTGGCAAGAATTGCATAGTCATACCTGCATACTCTCCAATCCGTCTTCCTCAGATGCACCAGAAAAACGGAGAATTTTAGATCCTTTAGTTCCACTCATGTTGAGTGTGAGCACACAGTCATGAAGATGTGTAATCCAATCTTTATGCTTTTAAATAGCGGTTTTAAATCAATGTTTTAATTGCCTGTTCTACTTCCCTATCAAACCATTACTCTAAGGAGAGTATCTCTCTGCCTATTGCTGGACATTACAGGCTCTACAGTGTGTTCCTTAGTCTGAAGAAATGATATTGACCAATAAATCCATGCAATATCTTATTTTCTGGTTTACATCTATATCTCCTTTTACCCAGATATGAACCACGATTCTTAAGGTTACTGGTAAATACAATTAGCATATTACATAATTATTTATTTCCTTTAACCCACAAAACATGTGCAATAGTTTCAGAATAACAGTACTAAATGCAACCAACGATATGATTACTGAAAATAGTTTTGATCTTTTTGTTTTTCATCTCTTTTATGATGCAATGATATCACTGTGTTTTAAACTCACTTGGAATAGTTAGCCTCTATGTTTATGCCTCCAACTAGGTATACAGTTAAGTTAATTTGTTATGTTTTATTCTCAATTTGTAGATGTCTTTTTAAAAATTATCTTTTGTTTTACAATAAGGTAGGAAATTCACATGGCTCCAAAGTTAAACATACCAGTTTGTAGTAAGCACAGTAACATCTCCCTAAGGATGTTTACCTCCTACACCAGGTGTGTGGTGTAAGAAAAGGGTCCAATTTCATTCTTTTGCACGTGGATATTTGGTTATCCCAACACCATTTATTGAAGAGGCTCTCTTTTCTTCATTTTGTCTTCTTGTTGCTCTTGTCAAAAATTTGTTGAATGTATATACATGGGTTTATTTCTGGGCTCTCTAGTCTGTTCCACTGGTCTGTTTCACAGTATCATACTGTTTTGCTTAATGTAGCTTTACATGTTTTGAAGTCAGAAAGTGTAAGGCCTCCAGCTTTGTTGTTTCTCAAGATTGCTTTGTCTATTTGGGTTCAGCTATTGTTTGGCTGAATTTTATGGTTCCATATACATTTTAGGATTCTTTTTCTACTTCTGCCAAAAAATGTGATTGGGATTTTTATAAGGATTACTTTGAATCTGTAGGTCACTTTGGGTACTGTGGACATCTTAACAATGTTAAGTATATTCCATGTACACATGGTGTCTTTTCATTTATTTATGCCTTCTTTAATTTTTTTAATCAATATTCTATAATTTTCAGGGCATAAGTCTTCACCTCCTTGTTTGAACTTATTCCTCAATATTTTACTCTTTTGAATGCCATTGTAAATGAGATTGTTTTCTTAATTTGTGTTTGCTTTGATTTTTTGTAGTGTATAGAAATGTGACTGATTTTTGTATCTTAATCCCACAACTTTGATTTAGGTAGTTTTATCCTGAAACTTTGCTAAATTAATTTTTTAATTCTAACAGTTTTTGTGTGGCATTGTTTTGGTTTTCTACCTATAAGATTATGACATCTGCGAACAAAGATAATGTGACTTCTTCCTTTCAGATTTGGATGACTTTTATTTTTTATCTTGCCTAATTGCTCTAGCTACGTCTTCTAGAACTATGTTGAATAAAAGTAGTGACAGTAGGCATCCTTGCCTTGTACCTGATCTTGAGAAAAAGTTTTTAGCTTTTAGCTATTGAGTATGATATTAGCTATGGACTTTTCATTTCCTTTGTTATTGGGAGGTAATTTCCTTCTATTCCTAGTTTGTTGAGTGTTTTTGTCATGAAAGAGTGTTGAACATTGTCAAATGCTCTTTCTGCATCTATGGAAATCATCATATGATTTTTATTCTTTGTTATGTTAACGTGGTATATCATTATGATTGATTTTTGTATGTTGAACTGTCCTTTCATTCCAGGAAAAATTTCACTTTGCTATGGTATATAGTACCATTAATGTGCTGCTAAATTTGGTTTCCTAGGTGACAATTTTTGCATCTCTATTCAGATTGGTCTTGAATTTTTTTTCTTGTAGCCTCTTTGTCTGCCTTTGGTATCAGGGAAATGCTGGCTTCATAAAATAAGTTTGAAAATATTCACTTCTTTTCACTTTTTTTGGAAGAGTTTAAGAAGGATTTGGCATTAATTATTTAAATTTTGATGGAATTAACTAGTGAAGCTATCTGGTCATGGACTCTTCATTGTTGGGAGGTGTTTGATTGCTGATTCTATCATTTTACTAGTTTTAGGTCTGTTCAGATTTTCTATTTATCATGGTTCAGTCTTGGTAGGTTATATGTTTCTAGGAATTTATTCATTTATTCTAGGTTACCGATGTGTTGATGTATAATTGTTCATACTAGTGTTCTATAATACTTTTTATTTCTGTGTTATCTTTTGTAATGTTTCCTCTTTCATTTCTGATTTTATTTAGAGTCTTCTGCATTTTTCCTTTTTTTATTTTTCTTTTCTTTTTTTTTTTTTTTTTTTGAGACAAAGTCTCACTCTGTCACCCAGGCTGGAGTGCAGTGGTGTGATCTTGGCTCACTGGAACTTGCACCTCCAGGGTTCAAGTGATTCTCCTGCCTCAGCCTCTGAAGTAGCTGGGATTACAGCTGCACACTACCATGCCTGACTAATTTTGTATTTTTAGTAGAGACCAGGTTTCACCATGTTGGTCAGGCTGGTCTCAAACTCCTGACCTCAGGTGATCCACCCACCTCAGCCTCCCAAAGTGCAGGGATTACAAGTGTGAGCCACCGTGCCTGGCCCCTGGATTTTTTTCTTAATATAACTAAAGGTTTGTCAACTTTATTGATCTCTTCAAAAAAGAACCTTTACATTTATTTTTTTTTTTACTGTTTTTCTATTCTCTATTTCATTTATTTCTGCTCTAATCTTATTGTTTTTTCCTTCTGTAACTTTGGACTTAGTTTGTTCTTTTTCTAGTTCCTTGAGGTTAGATTGCTAATTTGAGATATGTGTATATTTTTATACATAAAGTTTATGCTATAAACTTTCTTCTTAGTACTGCTTTTACTGCATCCCATGAATTTTGGTATATTGTGTTTCTATTTTAATTTGTCTCAAGATATTTCCTAATTTACCTTCCGATTTCTTTTTGACCCACAGGTAGTTCAAGAGTGTGTTGTTTAATTTGTACATATTTGTGAATTTTGCAGTTTTTCTATTGTTACTGCTTTCTAGTTTTATCACATTGTGGCCAGAAAAGATACTTGGTATGATTTCAATCATCATAAATTTGCTAAGATTTATTTTTTAACCTAACATATGTTTTATCCTGGATGATGTTTTATGTGCACTTGAGAAAAATGTATATTCTATACCAGCTGGATGGATAATACAGTACATGTTTCTTAGGTTCATTTGGTCTGTAGGTGATATCATTTGGAGTTGTGTCCCTGCCAAAACCTCATGTTGAATTGTAATTCCCATGTTGGATGAGGGGGCCTAATGGGAGGTGACTGGATCATAGGGGCAGATTTCCCCCTTGCTGTTCTTGTGATAGTGGGTGAGTTCTCACTAGATTTGGTTGTTTAAAAGTGTGTAGCACCTCTCCCTACTTTCTCTTCTTCCTGTTCCAGCCATGTAAGATGTGCCTCCTTTCTTTTCACCTTCTGCCATGATTGTAAGTTTCCTAAGGCCTCCCCAGCCATGCTTTCTGTACAGCTTGTGGAACTGTGAGTCAATTAAACCCCTTTTCTTTATAAATTACCCAGTCTCAGGCAGTTTTTTTTAGAGCAGTGTGAGAATGGACTAATGCAGAAAATTGGTACCAAGAGTGGGGTATTGCTATAAATGTACCTGAAAATGTGGAAGCAGTTTCAGAACTGGGTAAAGGGCAGAGATTGGAACAGTTTGGATGGCTTAGAAGAAGACAGGAAGATGAGGGAAGTTTAAAACTTTGTAGAGACTTGTTAAATTGTTGTGACCAAAATGCTTTTGGTGATATGGTCAATGAGGTCCAGGCTGAGGAGGTCTCAGATGGAGATGAGGAACTTATTGGGAACTGGAGCAAAGGTCAATTGTTATGCATTAGCAAAGAGGTTGGAGGCATTGTGCTCCTGCACTAGAGATCTGTGGAATGTTGAACTTGAGATTGATGATTTATGGTATCTGGCAGTAGAAATTTCTAAGCAGCAAAATGTTCAAGATGTGGTCTGGCTGCTTCTAGCAGCCTATGCTTATATTTGTGAGCAAAGAACTGACCTGAAGCTGGAACTTATATTTAAAAGGGGAACAGAGGGTAACAGTTTGGAAAATTTGAAGTCTAGCCATGTGGTAGAAAAGACAAATCCATTTTCTGGGGAGGAATTCAAGCTGGCTGCAGAACTTTGCATAAGTAAAGAAGAGCTGAATGTTAACAGCCAAGACAATGGGGAAAATGCCTTGAAGGCATTTCAGAGACCTTTGCAGCAGCCCCTCCCATAACAGGCCCAGAGGCCTAGGAAGGAAGAATGGTCTTGGAGGCCAGGTCCAGGGCCCTGCTGCCAGGCACAACCTTGGGACACTGCTCCCTGTGTCCTAGCTGCTCCAGCTCCAGTTGTGGCTAAAAGGGCCCCAGATATGTCTCAGGCTGCTGTTCCAGAGGGTGCAAACCATAAGCCTTGGTGGCTTCCCTGTAGTGTTAAGCCTGCAGGTGCCCAGAAGGTAATTGTTGATGCTTGGGAGTTTTCACCTAGATTTCAGAGGGTGTATGGAAGCACCTGTATGTCCAGGCAGATGTCTTCTTTGGGGCATAGCCATCATGGAAAACCTCTACTAGGGCAGTGCAGAGGGGAAATGTGAGGTTGGAATCACCATGCAGGATCCCCACTGAGGCACTGCCTAGTGGAGCTTTGAGAAGAGGACCACTGGCCCCAAGACCCCAGAATGCACCATTCACCTGGAAAAGCCACAGGCACTCAATGCCAGCACATGAAAGCAGCCAAAGGGGCTGCACCCTACACAGCCACTGGGACAGAGATGCCCAAGGCCTTGGGAGACCACCATTGGCATCAGTGTCTCTTGGATGTGAGACATGGAGTCAAAGGAGAATATTTTGAAGCTTTAAGATTTAACAACTGCCCTTCTGGGTTTTGGACTTGCATGGGGCCTATAGCCCCTTTGTTTTGACTGATTTCTCCCTTTTGGAATGGGAGTATTTAACCAGTGCCTATACCCCCACTATATTTTGGAAGTAACCAATTGGTTTTGATTCTACAGGCTCATGGGTGGAATGAATTTGCTTTGTCTCAGATGAGTCTTTGGACTGTGAACTTTTTAGTTAATGCTGGAATAAATTAAGACTTTGAGGGAACTGTTGGGAAGGCATGATTGGTTTTGAAATGTAAGAAGGACATGAGATTTGGGAGGGGCTGGGGTGGAATAATATGGTTTGGATTAGTCTCCCTGCCCAAATCTCATGTCGAACTGTAATTCCCAATGTTGGAGGACAGGGCCTGGTGGGAGACGATTGGATCATGGGAGCAGATTTCCTCCTTGCTATTCTTATGATAGTGAGTGAGTTCTCACTAGATCTGGGTGTTTAAAAGTGTGTAGCAACTCCCCCAGCTCTCTTCCTCCTGTTCTATCCATGTAAGACATGCCTCCTTCCTTTTCACCTTCCCATGATTGTAAGTTTCCTGAGGCCTCCCCAGCCATGCTTCCTGTGCAGCGTGCGGAACTGTGAGTCAATTAAACCCCTTTTCTTTATAAATTACTCAGTCTCAGGTAGTTCTTTATAAGCAATACAAGAATGGATTAATATAATAGGGTTTCACAAATCCTGTTTTGTTATCGATCTTCTGTTTGGATAATGTTCTATTCATTCTTGACTGTGGGGTATTGGAATCTCCTACTATTATTGTGTTGCTGTCTATTTCTCCCTTCAGTTCTGTCAATGTTTGTTTTATGTGTTGGGTCATATATATTTATTATTGTTATATATCCTTGGCAAACTGACCCTATTATCATTATTTAGTGACCTTCTGTGTCTCTTGTGACCAATTTGACTTATAGGCTCTTTTATCAGATATAGGTGTGGCCACCCTGTTCTTTTTGGTTACCATTTGTGTGAAATATCTTCATCTTTCACTTAGACACTATATCTGATATCTAGAGTGAGTCTCTTTTATGTAATGATACAGTTAAATCTTATTTTTTTCTTAAAATCCACTTAGCCACTCTATGTCATGTGATTTGGGAGTTTAATCCTTTAACCTTTAAAGAATTACTAATAGGGAAGGACTTACTGTTGCCATTTTGTTGATTGTTTTCTGTCTTGGAGCTTTTTGTCACTTTTCCTCTCTTGCCATTTTCCTTTGTGTTTTGTTGAACTTCTGAGTTACATACTTTGAGTCCTTTCTAATTTTCTGTGTGTCTTCTATGTATTTTTTTTTTTTTTGAGATGGAATTTTGCTCTTATTGCCCAGGCTGGAGTTCAATGGCACGATCTCAGCTCACCACAACATCTGCCTCCCGGGCTCAAGCGATTCTCCTGCCTCAGCCTCCCAAGTAGCTGGGATTACAGGCATGTGCCACCACACTCAGATAATTTTGTATTTTTTTATAGTGGAGGTGGGGTTTCTCCATATTGGTCAGGCTGATCTCAAACTCCCGACCTCAGGTGATCTGCCCGCCTTGGCCTCTCAAAGTGTTGAGATTACAAGCATGAGCCACCTTGCCCAGTCAAATATTTTCCTTGTCATTGCCATTGGATTTACATGAAACATGTTATAGTTATGACAGTCTATTTAAAGCTTATAACAACTCAATTTTAATCACATACAAAACTCTGCTCTTTTACTTCTCCCCTCTACTTACTGTCACAGATTACATATTTGATATAATATATATTTGATGTAATTGTTACTCCTCATCGTCAATTACACCGATCATTACATTTGTGTAAACTGTAATTGATATCATGAGTTCTGTTTTTAATGTGTACCATTAACATATTTTATAGTTATATACTTATAAGGCAGGTCTAGTAGTAGTGAACTTCTTTAGATTTTGTTTATTTGGAAAAGTCTTTATTTCTTCATTTTTGAAGGATAGTTTTTCTAGGTAATAGCATTCTGGATTGGCAGCTTTTTTTTTTTTTTTTTTTTTTTTTAAGATTTGAATTTCCATTCCCTCAGCCTACAAAGTTTCTGCTGAGAAATCTGATGATTGTCTTATGGAAGCTCCCTAGTATGTAATTACTTGCTCTTCTCTTGCTGCTTTCAAAGTTGTCTTTTTCTTTGACCTTTGCCAATCTGATCATAAGTGTTGTGGTTTGTACTTCATCAGTTTATCTAGTTAGAGATATTTGAACTTCTCAAATCTGGATGTCCATTTCTTTCCCTAGATTTTGGAGGTTTTAGACCATTATTTCTTGAAATAAACTTTCTGTTTCTTTCTCTCTGCCTTCCCCCTTCTTCTGAGACTTACATAATGTGTCCATTGGCCCACTTGACAGTGGCTTATACGTCCCTTATGTTTTCTTTACGCTTTTTCATTCTTTTTTTCTCTCCTCTCACTGGGTAATTTCAAGTGACCTGTTTTTGAATTTTCAAATTAATTCTTCCATTTGACCAAGTCAACTGTTGAAACTCTCTGGTACATCCTTCTTTCTTTCTTTCTTTCTCTTTCTCTCTTTCTCTTTCTCTTTCCCTCCCTCCCTCCCTTCCTTCCTTTCTTCCTTTCTTTCTTTTTGACAGAGTCTTGCTCTGTCACCCAGGCTGCAGTGCAGTGGCAGGATCTTGGCTCACTGCAACCTCTGCCTCTTGGGTTCAAGTGATTCTCATACTGCACCCTCCCGAGTAGCTGGGATTATAGGCGCATGCCACCACGCCTGGCTGATTTTTGTATTTTTAGTAGAGACAGGGTCTCACCATGTTGGCCAGGCTGGTTTTGAACGCCTGGTCTCAAGTAATCTGCCTGCCTTGGCCTCTCAAAGTGCTGTGATTACAAGCATGAGCCACCACACCTGGCCTCTGGTACATTTTTCAATTCAGTAATTGTATGTTTCAGTCACTAAATTATTGTTTGGTCCTATTTAATATTTTATATCTCTTTGTTAACATTCTCATTTTGTTCTTGCATCATTATCCTGAATTTGTTAAATATCTTTATTATGTTTCTTTTGAATTTTTTGTTAGGTAATTCACATACGTTCATTTATTTGGGTCAGTTCCTGGAGACTTGTTTTGTTTTGTTTTTGATAGGGCAATGTTTCTTGTTTCTTTATGTGCCTTGTAACTTTGTGTTGGGATCCATGCATTTGAAAAAACAGCTGCCTCTCCCAATCTTTGTGGACTAGATTTGTACAGAGAAAGACCTTCACAATTAGCTACTCCTCTTACACCTTTTTTTTTTGTGTATGTGTCTTCCCTGGAGTTACATGTGTGAATTATCAATTAGAAGGATCTGCTGTTTTTCTTTTCAGGCACTCCTAATCTCTTTTTTTCTCTAATGATTGTGCCTTGAGCAGCTCCCCGAAAAGACAGAATATTGGGTACATGGTGCACTCTTTTCTCCATTTCTCCCACAATGGAGAGGTCACTGAGCTGTGACAGTCACTGTCTGCTGTGCTGTGGGTCTTCTGGGATATAAGCAAATTACCTGTCTCTCTTTTGTTCTCAGGAGCTCCCAGGCCTCTACAGTTTGCTGGGTCCCATTAGTTTCTGAGACAGGTGAGATGGAAACATGTCTCTTGGGAAGGCCCCCAAAAAGCCCATTGTCATAGAAAGCACCTGGCTTCTAATGTAAATGTGAGAATTGGGGAGAAATATCTTGGTAAAAGATAGAAATAGGAGAGAAAAAGTATGTCAAATTCCAGGTCTAAATAGGGGAATCTCTGATGACTTTATTCTGTGTTTTTCTCTAACATACCAATATGATTAAAGTAATAAGTTGCTTAACAGCAACTGGGTGTAAACACTGTTATTTTTATTTATTTTCCAAATCAGATAAAATCTGTCTTTGAGCTCTAATGTGTCTAGTTGAAAACAGATTAAATTTATTGTTTATTTAGGTTACTCTAGCCCAACTTTATCAAGGTGGGGGCTGGGGTAATGCTATTGCTATCCAGAAAACTTGATGAAATCTTTCTTGTTCTTAGTCTATTAAACCGTTTTACTATCATCTGCAGCTCCTGAATCTGTCTGCTGGTTTGTTCGTGTGCATTGTTATCTATGGCCATCTCTGAAATGAATATTCTGTGTATTTCCAGTTTAGAAAAGGTACAGGGGACAGAAGAACATGTTAACGAATACCATAGGGATGCAACCAAGAGGTTTATTTTCTGAGCCCATGGTGACTATTGGAACACGAGCAACTCTGCTGCATAGGCTATTTCCCTGCTTTCTGTCAGCTAAACCTTTAGAGTAGGGGTTTGGTGCCTAGTCTCACATGTCAACACCATCAGAGGTCCTACCTCCTCCTGTAGCACTGTGGAAAGTGCTGTTCCCATTTTCATCACCAGCAGTTTATACTATACATCAGCATAGTTTGCTACTGGGATTAGGACTTTTCCCTTATTCTTTCAAATGAATGAATTCTTGCTTGGAATAATCCAGTATTTTTTCCTCTATTAGTATGTTAGTTACCTATGGCTACTGGAACAAAGTACCACAAAATAGATGGCTGCAAAAGGCAGATATTTGTTCTCTTAAAGTTTTGGAGGCTACAAGCCCAAAACAAGATGTAGTCAGGGTGGCTTCCTTCTGATGGCTCTAATGGAGAATTTGGTTCATGCCTTTCTCCTAGCTTCTGGTGATGTCTCACAATTGTTGACATCCCATGGTATTATCTCTATGTGTCTCCATCTTTCTCTCTGTTTTTTGTTTGTTTGTTTGTTTCGAGACAGGGTCTTTTTCTGTTACACAGGCTGGAGTGCAGTGGCACAATCATATCTCACTGCAGCCTTGAACTCTTTGTCTCAAGTGATCCTCTCACTTTGACCTCTCAAAGTTCTAGGATTACAAGCATAGGCCACCACTCCTGGCCCTGTCTCTGTTTTCTTTTCTTTTCTTTTCTTTTCTTTCTTTCTTTCTTTTTTTGTTTTGAGGCAGAGTCTCCCTCTGTCACCCAGGCTGGAGTGCAGTGGTGTGATCTTGGCTCACTACGTTTCCCAGGCTCAAGTGATTCTCAGCCTCCTGAGTAGCTGGGATTTCAGGGATGTGCCATCACATCCAGCTAATTTTTGTATTTTTAGTAGAGATGGGGTTTTACCATGTTGGCCAGGCTGGTCTCAAACTCCTGGCATCAAGTGATCCATCTGCCTCAGCCTCCCAAAGTGTTGGAATTACAGGCATGAGCTACCATGCCTGGCCTCTGTTTTCTTTTCCTATAAGAAACTGGTCATATTGGAAGGGTGCACCATACTCCAGTATTATCTTAATTAATTATATTGGCAAGTACTTTATTTCCAAATCAGGATGTATTCTAAGATATGGATGTTAAGACTTCAATATTTCTTTTTAGGGGTCACAATTCACCCCATAACAACTTGTCTGATCTTGTGCATGCTACCCTAGGAAGCCCACCACTCCCCTCATCCCACCTCCAATTTTAAAACACAAAACTTAGCTTGCCCTTTTACACAGTGAAACCTTGTCTCTACTAAAAATACAAAATATTAGCCAGGTGTGGCAGTGTGCACCTGTAATCCCAGCTACTTGGGAGGCTGAGGCAGGAGAGTCGCTTGAACCTGGGAGGTGGAGATTGTAGTGAGCCAAGATTGTGCCACTGTACTCCAGCCTGGATGACAGAGTGAGACTCCATCTCAAAAAAAAAAAAAAAAAAAAAAAAAAAAAAAAACTTAGCTTGCCCTTTTAAAGGAAGTAGGGAAAATACTTCTCATAGAAAAAATTTAAAGATAATCACTACTATTTTTTTAAATTGGAAATATCTTTATTATTTTTGCTGATTATAAGTGGAATGTATTCCAACTATAAAAATTTAAACAATTTAGAAACATGAGTAGAATATAAAACAGACCAGTTTCCTAATATAACAGAGGAGGTGAAAGAAAAGAACAAATTGTTGTGGACTTAGTTATTAGAACCAACCTTCCTTCTGAAAAGACCTACAATTTTGGGAAAAATAGAAAAGATTTTTTTTTTTTTTTTTGCAATCATTGAAAAGCTGCCAAGATATAAGAAATTCCCCGGCTAAAATCTAAGGGAAAATGAAAGCTCAGGAAGGTAAGCAGAGCACAGAAGCCTCTTGGGTTCTAAAGGCATTTGCTAGTCTGGGAAGGTTGATCTTTGGTTTCGATGGCCTTAGAAGATGACAGAAAGCAAATTCCATGATCTGCCTAAGAAGAGGAGAAAACACTCCTCACATTAAGATGGGTTCAAAAGGCTATACCATAAGGATAAAGTAATCAGAAGTGAACTCTCACCAGATATCTATAAGAAAGGCTACCCTGAAGTTTATCAGAGGTGATGTGGAGGACAGGGACCTTATTCCTGAGAAACAGTAACATGTAGCACTTCTTATGGATGTTCAGCATAAATTCTTGTCTCCTGCATAGCCAATTTTTTTTAAGCCTTGAGTTTATTTAAAACTGATCTTGGTATAATCACCTTGGAAGACAGTTTGGTAGATTTTATAAAGTTAATCTGTGCCTACCACCTGACCCAGGAACTCCATCCCCAAGAGAAACAAAAACATATATTTACAAAAATATTTGTAAATGCCTGTTCATTTATGTGAATGGGACTATTCATGAATAGTAGCCATATTGAAAATGACCAAAATCTGGAAACAACTCAAATGTCCATGAGCTGTTGACTGGATAAATAAATTGTGGTATATTTATAACTTGAGTTACTATTGAGAAATAAGGACAAATTGCTGATACATACAACAACATGGATGATTCTCGTTATACTGAATAAGAGTAGGCAGACACAAGAGTGTAAAAAAGCAAAAAGTGTGCAATGTAATTTGTGTCAAATTCTAGAGCAAGCTAAACTAATTTATAGTGACAGAAAGCAGATTAGTTGTTCATTAGGGTTTAAGGTGGGAAAAACAGACTGCAAATGGACACAAGATAAATTTCTTTTTTTAAAAAATTTTAAGTTCAGGGGTACAAGTGTCAGTTTGTTACATAGGTAAACTGACACACAGTAATTTTATAAGGAGAAAATTCTATTTGTTGACATTGACAGTGGTTACACAGTTTGTAAACTCTTGTTAAAAGGCACTGATATGTATTATTAAAGTATGCAAGTATTGTTTTATGTGGTTTCCCAATAATATTGTTTAAAAAGTTAGAAAAAAAAAGTGGTCATTTTACTAATAGTGCCACTAGGCATTTACCACTGGGTAGAGATATCTTTACCTTAGGCCTCAAAAAGTCTCCACAAATAAATTTTCATGGATAGTGCCTAGCACACAATTTAAAGAGTGTACATAGATTCACTGCATTATGGGCACAAAAAGAGAAAAAGGAAAAAGCAGAAACATCAGTTTGCAGAAATAAACTCATAAGCACTTCAGGCAGTGAAAATATCATCCATGGATTGATCATAAAACCATCAGGTTTGCTGCGTTTAAAGAAAAAAAAAATATGCAGGAATAGAACCCTATAAAAAGTGACCTACCAAATCTAAAAAAGAACCAAATAGAGCAATAAATGGAAAATAGAAAGATTAAACTTTAAAAATTTGTTGGATGTGTTTAACAAAAGATTAAACTCTACCACAGATAAAATTAGTTAACTGAAACATAGGGGAGAATGTTTCATCTAGCCTGTATTATTGAGACACAAAAAGATGCAAAATATGGAAGGAGGGTAAGAAGGTGAGGAGAATAAAGTGAGCTCTAACAGTTAAGTGGAGTTCTAAAGAAAGAATGAGAGAGGCAATATTTGAGAAGATGAAATCTGAGAATTTTCTGGAATTAATGGAAGATCAGAAATTCACACATATGGGATGCACACTAAGTACAAAGATGTCCTCATCTAGCCTCAAATAAATATCATGATAAAATAACAAATACTAATAAAAATGATGATAGCCAAAGACAAGATAAAATGTTTAAAGCAATTACTTTCAAAATATTATCAGAGTGTAAAAGCAGACTTCTCAACAGCAACAATTTAAACAAGAAGACAATTTGCTGAAGGAAAATAATTTCCAATCTTGTATTCTGTAAGCAACAAAAAAATACCTTTTCAAAAATGACCTTTAAAAAAGGCATTTTCAGATAAATGTCACTGTCAGCTGAGCATTACTAAATGAAATTTTAATGAATATACTTCTTGATGAGGCATGGTGGCTCATGTCTGTAATCCCAACACTTGCAGAGACTGAGGCAGGAGATTTGCTTGAGGCCAGGAGTTTGAGATCAGCCTAGGAAACATAGTGACACCCTATATTAGTTCGTTTTCATACGGACTAATATAGGCTATCTGAGATTGGGCATGTTCCACGTGGCTGGGGAGGGCTTACAATCATGGTGGAAGGTGAAAGGCATGTCTCACATGGTGCCAGACAAAAAAAGAGAATGAGACCCAAGCAAAAGGGGGTTCTCTTTATAAAACCAGCAGATCTCATGAGACTTATTCACCACCATGATAACAGTATGGGGGAAACCACCCCCATGATTCAATTATCTACCACCAGGTTCCTCCCACAACACGTGGGAAATGTGGGAGCTACAATTCAAGATGAGATTTGGGTGGGAACACAGCCAAACCATATCACACCCTGCCTTTTAAAAAAAATTAGCTGGGTGTGGTGGTGCATGCCTTTAGTCCTAACTACTTGGGCTGCTGAGGCAGGAGGATTGCTTGAACCCAGGAGTTTGAGGCTGCAATGAGCTACAATTGTGCCACTATACTCCGACTTGGGTGATAGAGTGACATCCTGTTAAAAAAAAAAAAAAAGAATATACTTCAGGCAAAAGAAAATAATTCCAGTGGAAGACATAACATGCAAGAAAAAGTAAAGAGCAATGAAAGTGAGAAGTATCTAGATAATCCTAAAGGAAAAAGATGAACAATTATATTTAATGGGATTGAAGAAAAACAGTTAATACTCACAACAGTAACTATAAATTAGGAAAAGGGTAAATGAAATTAAATTTTTTCTGAGATCCATTCATTGTCTAAGAGGAGGATATCTTTAGATTTTGTTAAGTATGTAACCATAGAATTGGTTCAATCTAGTTCATCTTTGTGCAATAAAATGTTGAATTGTTTTTCAATTGCTGTGAAGCCTTAGAATGCAGGGCAAATAACCTGAGCATGCCCAGATGAACCAAATGTGCCTTATTCATGACTCCAGGCAGAACTAAAAAGTCAACCACAGGTGGAACCAAACCTCTCATATGGAGGAACAGGGGCTGAATATGGCAGCAAGCCTGGGGATTACCTCATCTCATGCTCTAATTAGATAGTACCCTGGCATCACCTCATGGCATCATCCAATTAGATCACACACCCAGGCATTACCTCTTTGCAAGATCCAATTAGATCACACCTAATTACCCTTTCCCTGTAAAACCTGCCCAAGCCCCTGGCTTGGGGAGATTTTTTGGGGGAGATTTGAGCACTTTTTGGGGGAGATTTGAGCATCATTTCCTGTCTTTTTGCCAGTTGATTCACAGTAAAGTCTTTCTTTTCTCAAAAGCCTCTGCCGTAACGTTGGCTTCTATAAACATCAGTCAGCAAGTCCATTGCTTGCTTAGTAATAAGTATTCATGTTTTTATTTCTAGGATAACCATTAAGAGAATAGTATCAGCAACAATCTCACTACTGGGTATCTGCCCAGAGAAAAAGAAGTCATTATACGAAAAAGATACTTGCACACACATGTGTATAGCAGCACAATTAGCAATTGCAAAAATATGGAAACAGCCTAAATGCCCATCATTCAATGAGTGGATAAAGAAACTGTGGTATATTTATACCATGGAATACTACTCAGTCATAAAAAGGAATAGAATAATGGCATTTGCAGCAACCTAGATGGAATTCAAGACTATTATTCTGCGTGAAGTAACTCAGGAATCGGAAGTCAAACATTGTATGTTATCACTCATAAGTGGGAGCTAAACTATGAGGATGAAAAGTCATAAGAATGACACAGGCCAGGTGTGGTGGTGTACGCCTGTAATTCCAGCACTTTGGGAGGCTGAGGTGGGTGGATCACTTGAGGTCAGGAGTTCAACACCAGCCTGGCCAACATGGTGAAACCCTATCTCTGTTTAAAAAAAAAAAAAAGAATAATACAATGGACTTAGGGGACTCAAGGGAAAGGGTGGGAAGGGGGTGAGGGATAAAAAAACTACAAATTTGGTACAGTATATACTATTTGGGTAATGGGTGCACAAAATCTCAGAAATCACCACTAAAGAACTCATTCATGCAAACAAATACCACCTATTCTCCAAACATCTATTGAAATAATAATTTTAAAAAGCCCCTTTCAATCATACTGGAGTCTGTGCTAATGAGGTGACTCTTGCAAGATGGGGTCTGGTGGCCAGAGGAGCCAATCATGTGATTTAAAAAAAAAAAGCTTGGTGCAGTTGAAATCTGAAAGAATATTGATTAATTTTTCATACCTTATTATATTGAAGTATATGGTTTTATCTTATAAAAAAGAATAGGATCAGATGATCTAATTTGAAATCAGTAGAGAAAAAAATGAAATGATAAAAAATATTACAAAAGGAGTAGAAGAAACATTGAACAGCTATAACAAATATAAAGTCTAAAATATGCTAGATTTAAGCCCAAATATAAAATAATTATATTATATGCAAATGGCTTAAATACTTCAGCTAAAATACAAAGATTATCAGATTGGATAACAAGAACATCAAAACCATAAGAATACAATTATATGGTATCTACAAAAAGTACTTCCAAAATATAAGGTAGAGAAAGGTTTAAAATGAAAATAAGAAAAAAGATGTATTATTCACATTATAATTGAAAGAATCTGGTATAGCTATGTTAATAAACTAATGCTGGGGCCCAGCATGGTGGCTCTCGCCCGTAATCCCAGCACTTTGGAAGGCCAAGGTGGGTGGATCACTTGAGTTCAGGAGTTGGAGACCAGCCTGGCTAACGTGATGAACATGTCTATTAAAAATACAAATTTAGCCAGGCGTGGTGGTGCATGCTTGTAGTCCCAGCCACTTGTCTCAGAAAAAAAAAAAAAAAACCTAATTTTGGTATATTCATATAATGGAATACCATGCACCATAAAAATTGGTTAACTGCAGTTGTACATAACAACATAAATGAATCTCACATATATAATGTTAGATGAAAGAAACAGGACACACACACACAACACATTCAGTGTGATTCTATTTACATACTTTTTAAAAAATTTTATTATTATTATACTTTAAGTTCTAGGGTACATGTACACAATGTGCAGGTTTGTTACATATGTATACATGTGCCATGTTGGTGTGTTGCACCCATTAACTCGTCATTTAGCATTAGGTATATCTCCTAATGCTATCCCTCTCCCCTCCCCCCACCCCACAACAGTCCCTGGTGTGTGATGTTCCCCTTCCTGTGTCCATGTGTTCTCATTGTTCAATTCCCACTTATGAGTGAGAACATGCGGTGTTTGGTTTTTTGTCCTTGCGATAGTTTGCTCAGAATGATGGTTTCCAGTTTCATCCATGTCCCTACAAAGGACATGAACTCATCATTTTTTATGGCTGCATATATTCCATGGTGTATATGTGCCACATTTTCTTAATCCAGTCTATTGTTGTTGGACATTTAGGTTGGTTCCAAGTCTTTGCTATTGTAAATAGTGCCGCAATAAACATTCGTGTGCATGTGTCTTTATAGCAGCATGATTTATAATCCTTTGGGTATATACCTAATAATGGGATGGCTGGGTCAAATGGTATTTCTAGTTCTAGATCCCTGAGGAATCGCCACACTGACTTCCACAATGGTTGAACTAGTTTATAGTCCCACCAACAGTGTAAAAGTGTTCCTATTTCTCCACATCCTCTCCAGCACCTGTTGTTTCCTGACTTTTTAATGATCGCCATTCTAACTGGTGCGAGATGGTATCTCATTGTGGTTTTGATTTGCATTTCTCTGATGGCCAGTGCTTTTTAAAACAGGCAGACTAAATTATATCACTTAGAAATGCATAAACAAATGGAAAATTTTAAGCTAGAAACTGAATTTTGCAAAAGTCATAATGGTTATTTCTGATTAGGGAAGGAAAGGATTATGATTAGAAGTAACACACTGGGGGCCTCTGTAGTGGTCACAGTATTAGCTTCATTAAATTTTGCATATATATGTGTATATATGTGTGTATGTGTATATATATGCACAATTTTGCATATGTATGTATATATATACACACATACATTTGTACATACACATAATTTTGCATATATATATGTGTATATCTATATATACACACACACTCACAAATGCCACTAGTGTGGATTATAGCTAAAGAAATGGATAACACACTACTTACTAACGTAGAACAAAGGCCAATACACCCCACCAAACTGATACCCCCAAACTCACTTATATGAATAAGTGTATGAAACCTACTCCATAAAATTGCTGAAGGCAACTTTTCCATCAGATGTGTAAAATTAATGTAGGGATACATCAAACATTAAAAAGCAAGGAAAACAATAATTCTCCAGTAACAGTCCATAATTATAAGAAAATATGTGAAAGGTGGAGAAAAATGTAAAATAATAGTCATAAGGAAACTCAGTGAGATACAATAAAATGCAGACATACAAACTCAATAAAGTCAGGAAAGCAATTCATGGTTTGAATTGATTTGAATAAGAAATTCAACAAAGAGACAGATATCATAAAAAAGATATCATAAAAAAGAACCAAACAGAAATCCTAGAGCTAAATAATTCAATGAATAAAACAAATAAAATTGATAGCTTCAACAAAAGACCAGATCAAGTAGAAGTAACAATTTCTGAACTGAAAGATAGGTCTTTTCAAACAACTCAGGAAGTAGAAGAAGCAGAAGCAGAAGCAGGAGGAGGAGAAGGAGGAAAAGGAGAAAAGGAAGAAGAAGAAGAGGAAGAGGAGGAGGAAGAAGAAGAAGAGGAAGAGGAAGAAGAAGTAGTAGTAGGAGAACAAGAAGAAGAAAAGGAAGAAGAAGAAGAAGAGGAGGAGGAAGAAGAAGAAATAATGAAGCAAGGATATCAGATTTATAGGGCACTATTACACCAAGAAATATTCATATTATGGGTGTTCCAGAGGTAGAAGACATGGGAAAATGTGAGAAAAACACATTTAATAAAAGAATAGCAGAAAACTTCAGAAGTCTTGAGAGAAAGGTGGACATCCAGGTCTAGGAAGCTCAAAGAATTCCAAATAGATTCAACCCAAACAGGTCCTCTCCAAGGTACATAATAATCCAATTGTCAACAGTCAAAGACAAAGAAAGAATTCTAAAATCAGCAAGTGAAAAGTGTAAAGTCATACGTAAGGGAATCCCCATTAGACTAAGAGCAGATTTCTCTTCACAAACATTACAGGCCAAGAGAGAATGGGGCAAGATATTGAAAGTACTGGAAAAACACCCCTGTCAACTAGGAATATTATACTCAGCAAAGCTATCTCCTTCAGAAATGAAGGAGAAATAAACTCTTTCCCGGACAAGCAAAACATAAGGGAATTCATTATCACTAACCTGATTTTATAAGAAATGCTCAAGGGAGCCTTGCATCTGAAAGTGAAAAGATAATGATGTGAACCCAAAATATCTGAGACAGGTCACAGTCAATTTAGAAAGTTTATTTTGCCAAGGTTAAGGATGCACCCGTGACACAGCCTCAGGTGGTCCTGAGGACATGTGCCCAAGGTGGTTGGGGAATAGCTTGCTTTTATGCATTTCAGGGAGACATGAGACACTTCAGGACAACTTGAAGTGGGGGCTTCCAGGTCAGAAGTAGATAAGAGACAAAAGGTTGCATTCTTTTAAGTCCTCTATCAGCTTTCCAATGAACACACAATTTAGTCTGGCTTGGTGCATCTGCATTGTTACATAAAGGATAAGGCAGGGGAAACAATCAGATATCCATTTGTCTCAGGTCAACCTCAGAGGGATGACTCTGAATTCTGTCCTTTGCCCACAAGGAATTTCCTTGAGACAAGGAAATTCCAAGTCTCAAAACACTAAAACATCAAAATTATGTCAAGTATCTTATGTGACCCAGTGGAATAAACTAGACATCAATTACAAGAGGAACATTTAAAACTATGCAAATACATGGGAGTTAGAAAACATGCTTCTGAATGACCAGTGAGTGAAGGAATAAATTAGGAAGGGAACTTAAAAATTCTTTGGAACAAATGAAAATAGAAACACAACATACCAAAACCTGTGGGGCACAGCAACAGAAGTGTTAAATGGCAAATTTATAGCAATCAATGCCTACATGAAGACACTAGAAATATTTCAAATAAACAACTGATGATGCACAAAGATACAAATCTACAAAAAGAAGAAAAAACCAAATCCAAAATTAGTAGAAAAAGGGAAATAATGAAGATCTGAGAAGAAATAAACAAATTGAGGCTAAAAAATACAAAAGTTCAATGAAACAAAAATTTGGATTTTTGAAAAAAATAAACAAAATAGACAATTAGCTAGACTAACTAAAAAAGAGAGAAAACCAAGTAAATAAAATCAGAAATGAAAAGGGAATGTCACAAGGGATATCACAGAAATACAAAGGATAATTAAGAACAACTATATTTCAATAAATTTGAAAACCTCAAGGAAATGGACAAATTCCTGGACACATACAACCTCTCAAGATTTAACCAAGATGAAATAGAAAACCTGAACAGAGTGATAAGAAGTAATGCAATTGGGCCGGGCGTGGTGGCTCATGCCTGTAATCCCATCACTTTGGGAGGCTGAGGTGGGCAGATCACAAGATCAGGAGTTCGAGACTAGCCTGGCCAACATGGTGAAACCCTGTCTGTACTGAAAAAATACAAAAATTAGCCAGGCATGGTGGTGTGCACCTGTAATCTCAGCTACTCAGAAGGCTGAGGCAGGAGAATTACTTGAATCCAGGAGGCAGAGGTTGCAGTGAGCCAAGATTGCACTGCTGCACTCCAGCCTAGGTGACAGAGTAAGGCTCTGTCATACACACACACACACACACACACACACGAAGTAATGAGATTGAATTAGTTATAAAAAGTTCCCCAAAAAAGAAAAGTTCAGGACTGGATGGCTTTCCTATTGAATTCTATTGCTCCTTTAAACAAGAATTAATACCAGTTTTTCTCAAGTTATTCCAGCAATATTGAAGCAGCGGGAATTCTTACTAATTTATTCTAGGAGGTCAGCATAACCCTGATACCAAAACTAGGCAAGAACAGAACAGCAACAAAACAATCTACAGGCCAATAACCCTGATGAACATAGGTGAAAAAGTTCTCAGTGAAACACTAGCAAACCGAATCCAAAATTACATCAGAAAGATGATACACCATGCTCAAGTGAAATTTATGCCAGGAATTCAAGGATGGTTCAACATACACAAATCAATAAACATCATTATTACGTCAATAGAATAAAGGACTAAAACCATGTCATCATCTCAATAGATGAAGCAAAAGCATTTGATTAAAGTCAACATCCTTCATTATCAAAATTCTCAGTAAATTAGGTACAGAAGGAAAGTACTTCAACATAATAAAAGCAATGTATGACAAAACCACAGCTAATATTTTATTCAATGGGAAAAAGCCAAAAGCTTTTCTCTTAAGAACTGGAACAAGACAAGGATGTCCACTCTCATTGCTTTTGTTCAACATAGTACTGGAGGTCTTGTCCAGTGCAATTGCCAAGAGAAGAAAATAAATGGCATCCAAATTGGAAAGGAGGAAGTAGAATTGTTCTTTGCAGATGACATAATCTTATATACAGAAAAACTTAAAGGCTCTACCAAGAATTCTTAGAACTGATAAATGAATTCAGTAGAGTTGCAGGATACATAATTAATATACGAAAATCAGTAGCTTTTCTAGGCACACACAATGAACTAACTGAAACAGAAATCAACAAGGCAATCCCATTTACAATAGTTACAAAACAAATAAACTACCCAGTAATGTAACCAAGAAGGTGAAAGCCTGCTGTAAGGAAAACTACAAAACTTTGATGAAAGAAATTGAAGAGGATACAAACAAATAGAAAGACATCCCCATGCTTATAGGTTGGAATAATTAATATTGTCAAATGACAATACTACCCAAAGCAATCTACAGGTTCAATGTAATCCCTATGAAAATACCAATGACATTTTTCACAGAAATAGAAAAAAATCATAAATGTATATTATACTACAAGAGACTTTGAATATCTAAAGCAATCCCAAACAAAAAGAACAAAGTTGGAGGTATCAAATAAGAAGGGTGAGAATGCCCCCTGGGCTGACCAAAGCCCACAGGCCACTGCATCCCTTGCCAAGTGCCTACATCCCACTGCCATTGCTGCCATCATGCCCAAGACAAATGTTGAAGGGGATGCTAAAGGAGATAAAGCCAAGGTGAAAGACGAACCACTGAGAAGATCCGCGAGGTTGTCTGCTAAACCTTCCCTTCCAAAGCCAGAGCCCAAGCCAAAAAAGGCTCTCGAAAAGAAGGGAGAGAAGGTACCCAATGGAAAAAGAGAAAAGCTGTTGCTGGCAAGGAGGGGAATAACCCTGCAGCAAGTGGAGATGCCAAAACAGACCAGGCACAGAAAGCTGAAGGTGCTGGAGATGCCAAGTGAAGTGTGCACATTTTTGATAACTGTGTACCTCTAGAGGTGACTGTAGAGTTTGAAATACTCTTTTTATCAAGTTTTATAAAAAGCCAGCATTTTGTTTCACTTTTTTTTAAAGCTATGTTATTAGCACGTGGAACAATTCATTGTTGTTTTTGGGAAAAGAATGTCTGTGAAGCTGGATTGATGTGGAGAAAACACCTTTCCCTTCCAGTTTTGAGAGACTTCCTCTTGGCTCCTAGGAGGAGGGATTTCCTGACTTTGACACACATGGCCACCTTGTCACAAAAGCCATTAAAAACAAATTCATTTTTATGTCCTCTTCTCCCTTTCAACCTTTCGGCATAGACTTAACTCCCTTAAACCCAGACACCTGCTGGGATGTGACCCGCAATAATTGGTTACCAGTGTGTCAGGCAATCTGGACTTTCCAGTGGTATCACTGAGATGGTGCTCCTTAAAAGAGCAGTGGTTCCATTTGTAGGTTGTGGATCTTTGGATAAATTCTGCCATTTTCATTTCACTTCCTGAAAGCCAGGGTTGGCTCATGAAAAGGTGTTGAACAACATGCTAAATGTGAAATGTTAACCCTCGCTCTAAACTTTCTCTGTTCAGAGCATCAGATGAAGACTTAATAATTGAGTTTTATAGTGGCTTTCTGATTTTTGGTAGTCAACTGAAGAAGGGAGTTTGAAAGTTGTTGTGTACTGTTAATGATTGTCTGCCCATGTCCTGCTTGAAATACCATGATTGTTTATGGAAAGTACCTTTAGTAAAGCTGGATAAAGTTTGAAATAAAAAAAAAAGTTGGAGGTGTCACACTACCAGACCTCAAAATATATTACAAAGTTGTAGTAACCAAAATAGGCATTAAAAAACACATACAACAATGGAACAGAATAGAGAACACAGAAATAAATGCACATATTTATAGTCACTGATTTCTGACAAAAGTACCAAGAACACTCATTGGAGGAAGAACAGTTTCTTAATAAATAGTGCTAGGAAAAGTGGATGAAACTAGATCCCTACCTCTCACCCAATACAAACGTCAACTTAAAGTGGATCGAAGACTTAAATTTAAGACCTGAAACCATGAAATTACTAGAAGAGGAAGTTGTTCTGGGGGAAATGCTTCAGGATATCAGTCTGGGAAAAGATTTTATGAATAGGATATCCAAAGCACAAGCAACAAAAACAAAAATAAACAAATGGGATTATAGCAAAGTAAAAAGTTTCTGCACAGCAATGAGTACAATCAATAGAGTGAAAAGATAATTTACAATATTAGAGAAAATCTATGCAAACTACTCATCCAATTTGGGATTAATATCTTGAATATACAAAGAACTCAACACTTCAACAGCTAACAAAAAAGTAATAATAAAAGAAAAAGATGGACATGTGGGCCAGGCGCAGTGGCTCACGCCTGTAATCCCAGCACTTTGGGAGGCCAAGGTGGGTGAATCACTTGAGCCCAGGAGATCGAGACCAGCCTGGCCAACATGGTGAAACCCCGTCTCTATTAAAAATACAAAAATTAGCTGGGTGTGGTGGCACATGCCTGTAATCCTAGCTACTTAGGTGGCTGATGCATGAGAATTGCTTGAACCCAGGAGGCGGAGGTTGCAGTGAGCCAAGATCAGGCTACTGCACTCCAACCTGGGCAAAAGAGCAAAACTCTGTCTCAAAAAAAAAAAAAAAGGCAAATGATCTGAACAGACATTTCCCTAAGAAGACATAAAAATGGTCAAGAAATATGTGAAAATGTGCTCACATATCTAACCATCAGATAATTGCAAATCAAAACTACAATGAGGTATCATCTCGCCCCAGTTCAGATGGCTGTTATCAAAAAGATAAAAAATATAAAATGCTGTTGAGGATGCAAAGAAAAGGGAATTCTTATACATTGTTTATACATTGTTGGTGGAAGTGTAAACTAGTATAGCCACTATGGAGAACAGCATGGAGATTCCTCAAAAAACTACAAACAGAACTACAATATGATCCAGCAATTCCACTACTAGAATTTATCCAAAGCAAAGGAAATCATTATATTGAAGAGACATCTGCACCTCCACATTTATTGCATCACTATTCACAATAGCCAAGATGTGAGATCAACCTATGTGTCCAAAACCAGATGAATGGATAAGAAAAATTATACATGCACACACACACACACACACACACACACACACAAAATGGAATACTATTCAGTCATGAAAAAGAATGAAATCTTGTCGTTTGCAGCACCGTGGATGAAACTGGAGGACACTATGTTAAGTGAAGTAAGGCTAGAAGAGAAAGTTAAATACTGCATGTTCTCACTTACATGTGGAAGCTTAAAAAAGTACATTCATAACGTTGTATTTAGGTTGATGCAAAAGTAATTGCGACTTTTTTGCCATTGAATGCTATGGCAAAAACTGCAATTACTTTTGCACCAACCTAAAACACCATCACCACTATCTATTTCCAGAACTTTTTTCATTATCCCAAACAGAAACTTATGGTCTGGACTGTCCCAAATTATTGTTTCCAAGGACTACAAATAAACTACAAAAATTTTTATTGAGGGGATCATAACCATGCATCATACTGTTTATTCATTATTAAAAAGTATTTATTGAACTTCTAAGTACCCAGCTCCATGCTAGGTGCTGTGAATAATAACAGCAATTACTCGGATTTGTATAGTACACATTATGTGCAGGTACTGTTCTAAGTGCTTAACGTGTATTAACTCAACAAAGACAAGTAAGCTGGTCTTTGATCCCAAGGACCATACATTTAGAGTGCTAAGGATTATGATAAAAATTGGCACAGGCTAGCACAGGCTTAAGGAAGGTTAATAAACCAAACTGAACACCCAAGTCCACCTAAAAAGGATCTAACATCAATCCATTTTAAGCCTATTGTCCTTGAAGATTGGCTGAACTAGTTTCACAGGTTACATAAGCTGTCACCATATTGCATTATGGCCCATTCGGGTCGGCAGCCTTTAATACCGGCGCTTACTTCAGGGAGGGGTACAGGAACTTTCCAGTTCAAAAGGGATCACTCCTGTTAATAGATTCTTGCTGTATTCTTGTTCCAGAGCTATACCTCAGGGGGTGTTGCCGGTTAGACAACATTTTCCTTTTGTCCTCAGATTTGGGTGTGTCTGTGAAGTTTCCTTGTGACAGCTACAAAGTGCCCAATACACTGGCTGCTGGGAGGGGAATTTGTTCCTAGGAACTTTGCTCACAGGGATGACAAGAATCTCCTCATGATGCAGCAAAAATAAGGATTTGGAAAGCTTTTAGCCTATCCAGCAACAGGTCTCAAAATGTGGTCCCAGACAAAAAACATGAGCATCACTTTGGAAATTGGACCCCATGGCAATTTGAGTTTTAACAAGTTCTGGAGGTGCTTCTAACTCTAAAGTTTCAGTAGTCAATTCAATCTCTTTTCTTGTATGGTAACTTTGTCTGAAAAAACCTATTTAGTATCCTTAATATTCATACTTAGATATTATACTTAGATTTCCAAAATGGTCTCTTAAGAACAGAAAGAAGTCAATGAACTTTGGCTGTTAGACAGGGATCTGCAAGCCCCAATTTTTAAAAGTTTTTTTTTTCTTTTCTTTTCTTTTTTTTTTAAGATGGGGTTCCCTCTTTTGCCCAGGCAGGAGTGCAATGGCACGATCTTGGCTCACTGAAACCTCCGCCTCCTGGTTGCAAGCGATTCTCTCTCCTGCCTCAGCCTCCCAAGTAGCTGAGATTACAGGTGCATGCCACCACGTGGGGCTAATTTTTGTATTTTTAGTAGAGATGGGGTTTCACTATGTTGGTCAGGCTGGTCTCAAACTCCTGACTTCAGGTGATCCACCCACCTCGGTCTCCCAAAGTGCTGGGATTACAGGCATGAGCCACCATGCCCGGCCAAGTTTATTTTTAAAAAATCAAAGAACAGGTGACAAATGCAATATGGTCCTTAAAGCCTAAAATATTTAGTGTGACCCCTTTTAGAAAAACTGTGCTGACCCCTGCTTTTAGAACCTTATTTCATTTGAATTAAACACTTCTATTGCTTTTGTAAATGTAGTCTAATGTCCAAATTTATAGTAGAATACAATTTTTCCTCAAAAAATTGCTTTAATTTACTGAATTGTGTTTTTCTGTTAGTGAAATTTAAACTCTGTACTGCTTTTTATGACTGCCTATCCTCTGCTTGGAGAGGAACAGGTTCCCCATGTTTCACTCTCACCTGACAACTGTTAAGCAGACACATAGAGAAAGTTAAAATTTGTTTTGAGTCCTTAAGAGTGAAGTTGGCCGGGCACGGTGGCTCACGCTTGTAATCCCAGCACTTTGGGAGGCCGATGCGGGCGGATCACGAGGTCAGGAGATCGAGACCATGGTGAAACCCCGTCTCTACTAAAAAATACAAAAAATTAGCCGGGCGTGGTGGTGGGCACCTGTAGTCCCAGCTACTCGGAGAGGCTGAGGCAGGAATGGCGTGAACCCGGGAGGCAGAGCTTGCAGTGAGCCGAGATTGCGCCACTGCACTCCAGCCTGGGCAACAGAGCAAGACTCCGTCTCCAAAAAAAAAAAAAAAAAGAGTGAAGTTAAGGAATCAGACAGACGTATAAATGGACACCATGTGATGAGTGCTGTCATCAAAGCATGGCCAATGGGCTTTTGGAGCACATTAAGGGGACACCGATTTAGTACTCCATTATAGGGGGGCAGCCTCACTCATTTATCCTGTGCCCTGATTATGGACATTTTGGTTGTTTTCCAACTTTTGTCTATCAAAACAATGTTGCCATGCATAACCTTGTACATGGTTCATTTCATTCACATGGGAACAAAAGTGCTGGGTTGAAGGCTATGTGCTGAGAGACCGAACAGACCAGTGGACAATGGCCAGGCTATATAAAAATAGAATTCAGATCCACAAACTGCAGCAATAATCTCTGTAACAATTGGCCCAAAATGTTAAGAACTTGTTTTTTTTTTGAGACCATGTCTCACTCTGTCACCCAGGCTGGAGTGCACTGGTGATCATGGCTAACTGCAGCCTTGACCTCTTGGGCTCAGGTGATCCTCCCACCTCATTCTCCTGAATAGCTGGGACTGCAGGTAGAGCCAACATGTCTGGCTAATTTTTTTTTCTATTTTTTGTAGAGACAAGGTTTCACCATGCTGCCCAGGCTGGTCTTGAACTCCTGGGCTCAAGTGATCCACCCACCTTGCTCTCCCAAAGTGTTGAGATTATAGGCGTGAGCCACTATAACAGGTCAAGAACTTGAGTGATGACTGACAACTTCTCTAATTTTTATTCCTGCTTCCAACTAACAGCCAATCAGAGAAAGTCAAATATGTACCCTAACAATCACATAGGAGGCCCCACTTCTAGATAGCTGCCTCCAGCTTTCCCATGCCTACATCCTCCAATCAACACGCACTTGAAAGCTTCTCTTTATTCTACTATAAAGCTTTCCTACCTCTCTGCTTGCCTTTGAGTCTCTGCCGAAATGCAAGACGGTGGTTGACGCCCTTGCTATGGCAAGCTCTGAATAAATAGTCTTTGCTTGTTCTCACTTGGTTGCTCTTCATGTATTTCCGTAGTTAACACTGGAGGTCTGCACACTCTGTTGTCCTGGACTCAACTTTCAGCCAGGTCTGGTACCCACAGAGGCCCCCTGTGTCTTGCTACTGGAAGCACGGATGTGCTAAGTCAGCCCTGAGTCTAAACCCCATTCTCTTTGTGTTGAGTTCCTTGACTATGCTCACTTTGGTATCCAGCTTTTGTTAATAACTGGGTATTAGTTCCCATTTGTTTGGCAGCCTTGGTGGAATCATACCATTCTTTGTCAGTCCTTTTTGCTCACGTACCTGTGAGCTTGTGGTTCTCACTGACAGGCACCCACTTGGACAAACTCAGCTATGGGTAACCAATAAAACCAGATGAGGTTCTCCTTCTGTCTGGATTTTGTGTCTTGAGAGCTTGACTTTGATCCCGAGACAGCATTCTCTCTGGCTTTCTGCCTGCTGGGAGAGCAGATTGTGAAGCCTGCATTCGGCGGGGGGCCACTTGTCAGTCTAGGGGCCCGAGACAGGAGGTACAGAGCATTACATGCTTTCCAACCCTCACCAGCTCTCAGGGGTCTTCGAAGTCTGAATCCTCTCCTCTACCTCAAAACACTCCTGCTTCTTATACGCAACCTGACTCAGTCTAAATTCTTGTGCCTGTTTCTCTAAATGGCATAACTTCACCAAGGGTGATTGAGCCTTCAGTGGCCACTCGGCAGAACATTTCATTTGAACAAAATGGTCTGTTTGAGAAGAAATGAAATAGTGTTCCTCCGGCCCAATGGGTGGCATTTTTTGATCGGTACACCTCCAGATAAAATTCTGAAGTACAAAGTGCTTCACTAAAAGATTCATTGACCAAAGCTAATGAGCAATTCAACAAATGTAAGAAAGAACACAGTAGACTCATTTTTCTGGAAAACCTCCCCCTCCATGCTCCCTTGATTGTCTCCTAATATCCAGCTCTCTTTTCCTTTTATGCTCTGATCACTGTCCTTCCACATCCACACCGCCTCCCTCATCTTCCCTTGGTCCAGACCTCCTACTTTTCCCAAACGACCCTCCTAAAACTCCTCTTGCAAACCAGTTATGTGGGGCAACTGTAGAATTAAGCCTTGGACCTGGTCTGAATTAAGAGGTATAATTAAAGATTTCCCTAATGCCTGTAATCTCAGCACTTAGGGAGGTCGAGGCAGGAGGATTGCTTAAGCCCAGGCTTCTGAGACCAGCCTGGGCAACACAGTAAGACCCTGTCTGTATTTTTTTTTAAGTTGAAAAAACAAATGATCTCCTTAAAGCCAAAGAAGACCAGCAAATATTTATTAGAAAAGTTTAGAATTCCTCTGGAAGCATATGACCCAGGGATCCCTGACTTTGTACACATGTTGTACACATGTGTACCTTGTACATTTATCAGTGTGTACACATGTTGGTCAGAACCTCCGATGCTAAAGCTTGGAGGGTAAAAGCTGATTGGACTGACCAGGAAAGATACCTTATAGGATTCCCCTTTCCACAATAAACCTGACAGTCAAAAAAAGGGACCTACCCAAAATGTAGGTCAAGTGCCCTAAAAGTCATACCCCAAATGTTTTCAATTCAAATCTGCTGGAGCATAATTTAATCATGCAAACAAACAAAGAAAAAAGATGACACTATAGGAGGTTTCTGAGATAGACTAGAAAACAACTTCTGATGACAGCTGAGCGTTACAGAGGTGCTGAGGTAGCAGCAGCCCTTTCATCTGGCTTTGTCAATGGAGTTGAACCTGAAGTTGGAGACCTAATTCAAAAACAGAAATGAGAATGGAGAATAGCCACTTGAGATGAGCAGCAACACCAGGCACAGCATGTTGCAAGGGCTTTAGAACAAAAACGAGGCAAGATCCAAAGTAAACTGTGGCCTTGCAGATCAAACAGCTGGGTAGCCCACTCCCCAGTCAACCACCTATGGACAAGGACACTTCGGGATATCTTAAACTGGAAAGAAGATCTTCCCATCTTACACACACACGCACGTGCGCACACACACACACACACACACAGAGAACAGAAAAATAATGAAGACAAAAATTCCTCGATTCATATCAAAGAAGGGGTTGTGTAGAAGGACAAAGGGCACAATATCCTGTTACGCTTAAACACTCAAAGTGAATTAGCTTAACTGCAGATGGCCGTCCTCATCATCTGCTAGTAGACACTCTTTATACATTGAACCCTGCTGCCTTTGTTCAACCTCCTCACGGTAACAACTCACAAGTCATTGGGATTTCAAGTAATCTGTAGGCTTTTTGTGTCTCTCAGCCCTTAACCACAACCTTTGGGCTCTTCCTGTTCTCTGACACCAATCCTGCAAATTTAGTCGGGAGAGATCTATTCTGCAAATGGAATTGTAATATTAAATGCATACCAGGAGTGGGGGGACTATCTCCTGAGGTGTCAGAGGACCCTCCATTCATAATCATGTCGCCTGCTCTGGCTGTCTGTATACCTTAGCCTCTTTTGTTATATTTGAGGCACACCCAAGATAAGGATTATGGGGCAATGTAGGGTTGAGGGAAATTTGTGTTAGGATTTAATAGAACGTTCTGAAATTTTTGGAGAAAAATGATGGACATAATATTCTTAATAACAGCTACAGTAGTATAGAGTATATACAGCATCCAAATAGAAATAGTTGTAAATATTTGTCAACATTAAATTTAGTTTAAAATAAAAACCTTGGGAGCTCAGTAGTCAGCTGAGAAAATGTCCTAACCTTGCATTTTGAAGGGGAGATTGACATTTCTTTTTTTTTTCCCATTTTGTTTATTTATGTATGTATTTGTTTTTCAATTTTACTTTTTATTTTAGATTCGGGGGCGCAGGTGCAGGTTTGTTACAAGGGCATATTGTGTGATGCTGAGGGTTGGGCTTCTAATGATCCCATTGCCCAAATAGCAGACATAGTACCCGATGAGTAGTTTTTCAGCCCATGCCCCCAGCCTCCTTCCTTTTGGAGTCCACAGTGTCTATTTTTCCCGTCTTCATGTCCTTTTGTGGTGAAGCTAAACATTGGTTTAGCCTATAAGTGAGAACAGGCTGGGTGTGGTGGCTCACGCCTATAATCTCAGCACTTTGGGAGGCCAAGGTGGGAGGACCACTTGAGCCCAGGAGTTTGAGACTAGCCTGGGCAACATGGCAAGACACTGTCTCTACAAAATTTTTAAAAAATTACCTGGGCATGGTGGCGTACACCTGTAGTCCAAGCAACCTGGGAGGCTGAGGTGGGAGGATTGCTTGAGCCTGAGAGATTGAGGCTGCAGTGAGCTGTGATCATGCCACTGCACCCCAGCCTGGGCTGGGCTTTTGAGGCAGAGCAAGACCCTGTCTCAAAAGAAAAAAAAAAAGTGAGAACATGCAGTATTTGGTTTTCTGTTTCTGTGTCAATTCGCTTAGGATAATGGCCTCAGCTGCATCCATGTTGCTTCAGAGGACATGTGTTCATTCTTTTTTGTGACTTTGTAGTACTCTGTGGTGTATAAATTTGACATTTTTTTCTTTCTTATTTATTTATTTATTTGAGAGGAGTCGTGCCCTGTCGCCGGAGTGCAGTGGTACGATCTCAGCTCACTACAGGCTTCACCTCCCAGGTTCATGCCATTCTTCTGCCTCAGCCTCCCAAGTAGCTGGGACCACAGGCACCCGCCCAGCTGATTTCTTTGTATTTTTTAAAAGAGACGGGGTTTCACCGTGTTAGCCAGGATGGTCTTGATCTCCTGACCTAGTGATCCACCCGTCTCGACCTCCCAAAGTGCTGGGATCACAGGCGTGAGCCACCGCGCCCGGCCGACATTTTCTTTATCCAGTCTGCTATTGATAGTCACCTGGGTTGTTTCTATGTCTTTGCTCTTGAGAACAGTGCTGTGATAAACATACAAGGGCAGTTGTCTTTCGTGATTTATTTTCCTTTGGGTGTATAGCCAGTCATGGGGTTGCTGGGTTGAATGGTAATTCTATTTTTGCTTCTTTGAGAAATCTCCAAACTGTTTTCCACAGGGGCTGAACTAATTTGCATTCCCACCAGCAGTGTATAAGCATGTCCTTTTCTCTGCAGCCTCAGCGGCATCTGTTATTTTTTTGACATTTTAACCATAGCTATTCTGACTGGTGTGAGATGGTGTCTCATTGTGGTTTTGACCTGCATTTCTCTGGTGATCAGTGATGCTGAGCATTTCTTTTTGTGCTTGTTGGCCATACATATGGAGATTGACATTTCTGTTGGATGACAATTATGGGAAAAAAACTCACCAGGACTATAATCTTCCTTCTGTGTAGAAAGGGGCATTTCCTATGTCCCCAGACCATCACACTGACTCTACAAGTTTGGGTTCTCTTGTCATTATGGTGCTGCAGAGCAGGGTGTGCCACTCTGACACTCACGGGAGATCAGGTGGGTTATAGGTAGTGTGATTTAGTAGAGTGAAAACTATCCAAGTCACCTGGAATCCAGACATGAAGCCATCTTGATAGAGGGCCCAAGGGTAATCCACTTCAGTAGCCAGGAACCTCTTAAGCAAATGCCACTTTGTGATAAAAATTTATTGTATGGATCACAGTGTCCCATAAAGTAGAGACTCTAAGTCTTAAAAACAACACTGGCTGCTTGACTTGATTAGAACGCAGCAGTTTGATATGTTTAAATGTGAAGGGCGAGAGGCTTGGCTTCCTATGTTTAAGGAGTTGATCTCGTGATGTTTGGAGAGCCCAGCTTTGAGATGCCTGGTCTCTGCTGATGCTTCCCTTTGATTGCACAAAAGGGAGGGCCCGGTGGCTGCTGAATGGAACAGTCGGAGGCAATGACACAGGCTGCAGGTCTCTGCCAGCATTGGAGACCCTCAGACACAGTGTGGCTGGTGACCACTGGAGGAGGCAGGGTTCAGGTTTCTGGGCATCTGCAGGCCAGCTCCCAACCCCCCACCCACCTCCCACTTCCCCCGGAACCCCCAGCTCTCCACAGCTTGCACCTATCCTGCCTGGAGTAGTAGTGAGAGTTGTATCCCTTAATTCCCATTTTTATTGGGTTTCTGGACAATGCTGGAAGGCATTCAAAATAGCTCATATTTTTCTCGTACCTTGTGAGTCTAAGTAAAGACCCATTCATTTCAAGAAAAATAACTTGCTTTTGGTTCTGTCATTGGAGCTAGAAAGCTTACTGTTAAGTAGATTGATTATGCATCAGCCTGGAATAGCTAGTTCCTTGCTGTGTGACCTTGGGCAAGCCGCTCAAGTGCTCTGGGCTGTCATTTACTCACCTGTGAACTAAGAGGGCTGAACTGGATGATATTGAAGGTCCCTATTAGTTCTAAGTCAGGGCCCAGTATGCAGGCATATCAAGTTTCTTTTCTTCATTTTCAAAAAGTAAGCTTCTGAGAATATTTTTGACCATATTGCAAAGTCAAAGATAAATAATTATTGAGTGAGCCTGTTATTTCATGCCATTCCTTTTCTACTAGCTAATCTAGTTTGCAAAATACCCTATGCTGCTGGTGAAAGGAAAAAAAAAAACCAAAGTGTGAACCCAAAACTCATGATTCATTCTAAGTTAGTTCAACAGATTAGTTCCTCATTCCCTCAGATCTCCAGGGAGGAGACATCAACACCAGCCCATTGCTGATACCCTTTGTCCTGGCCTCCGGAGCGCTCCCTACACGGTCCCAAGTCTGCAAGAAGGGGGATCTTTTCTTGAAAACCTACAGTGCTAATAATTGTCAAAAATATATAAATTCTAAATTTAAAATTTAAAGTATTGGTGCCTATGGAATGTCCCCAACACAAAGAAATGATAAATGTTTGAGATGATGGAAATGCTGATTACCCTGATCTGATCACTCACTTTATATGTATTGAAACATCATCATGAACTCCATGAATATGTATAATTGTTATTAGTCAATTAAAACAAATAAAATTAAAAATGTTTAACAATAACAAGAAAAAAATGTTGTGTTGTCAACACTAAGTTTTAAAACACGCTGTAAGGTAGTTACTGAAAATTGCCTGCTGTGCTTGATATGTTGTGCACAGCATTATGGTTATTTATTTGGGGGTGTTTCCAGTTGTTTTCTCTTGCCGCTGTCGCCACACACAGCCCATTATGCAGCATTATGAGTGTCTCTTGGGCCAAATTTTCTGATCTCAGGTCCAGGATTTTTATTTCTTAGTGATAATAGTATGCATTTAAAAAAAGTATAAATGATTAGTATCAAATTCTAATATGTAGCTTTAAATTGGAAAATGTTTTAACTAGAAAAATTTTAACATCATATACAGGCTAGAGTCTTTTTTTCTGCCAGTCTTTGTGGATTTTACTGGAAAAATATACATACATCCATGATAGAATTTATTCTCTAGAAGATGATTGGCAAACTTTGGCCTGCAAGGCCACATCTGCCCTTCCTCTGCATCTGGTACTACTCTTGAGTTAAGAATGGCTTTTACGTTTTTAAGTGGTTATGTAGGTGCCCACATAATAGTCTCGACTTTACCTCTTGGTCCCCAAAGCCTGAAATATTTATGATCTGATCTTTTGAGAAAAATTTGCCAACTCTATTCTACAGAAAAGGAATGAACAACTAACTCAGCAATGCGTATGGAAAGGAGAGGAGTATGTAAGTAAACCTGAGAACTTTGGTAATAAGAAAAGAGAAAATTTTATTCAGATTATACAGAAGTATTTATGTTTATAAATGCATCTTTGACAATATGATCTGTTTCAGTTTATCTTGTTGGCATGATTCAAAGCCCTGATGTCAGAGATTGTTCCATTAAGTAGGCAGATTAAACACACACACACACACACACACACAGACACACACACACAGATAAGGACATACCAAGTAAAAGTACAATTAAAGAGAAGTTCGTGGGAAGATCCTGATTTGCATACCCAGAGTGGGTCTGTATACACATTAATCTGACAGCAGCCTGGACGATTTTAATGTTTCTAACTCCAAATATAAACTTGTGTTTCTCTCATGCAGATGTTGCCCTTTCTTCTGCTTATAGGAAAATTCCCATGTAGTTTCAAAGCCCTGTCATGGGCAAGGTAAACAGTGGTGCTTTTCTAGCTGTGAACAGATAAAATGTATATTCATCGATTAACTAAGCCTTGGAAATGAAACACGTCCTGTCTCTTGAATGCTGTACACAGAGCCAAGAGAAATAGATGGATCATCATGCTTTACAAAGGGAGTTCACAGTAGTCGCTGATATGAGGGAATCGTATCTTTGAAAGTTTCAAAACATAGATAAGATGAACTCATTTGTATTTCTTGGGAAATACTCTTCTGAAACAATGAGAAGCTCCTGCCAGGTTTAGGCTGTTCTGGTATGCAGTCAACACCGCCACCAGCTGGCCTAATTGAGAAAGACTATTTGTGTCTAAATTTCTCTTACAGAAACTATGCGATAAACATAAAACACCTGGCAGAGGGACGCAAAGCTCTATCATTTCAAAATTCAGTTTTTTTCCGGTTTTGTGAAATGGCTTTCACAGAAATGTGCCTTTAGGTGTGACTGTTACCTTTTGATAGGAGTGAATACGTATTGGTATCATATGCAGCTACAAACCATTTCCAATATACGTATAAAGTAATGGGAATTATGGATCTTTGTGGTGCTAATAATTACGTTTGTAAATACCCTGGTTTCCACTTTTTTGTCTTTTCATTTTCAAAATATGTGTATAGCGGAGACAAAGGAGAAGAGGGTGAACCTTACATTAACCGATTGTATCTCATGCTGGCAGGCGTTCATGAAATGTTTGGTGAAAGGGAAGTTTAAAATTACTGATTAAAGTGAGGGTCTGTGTTTACTAAAGCATTGTACTTTAAAGCCATTCTTCGTTGATATAGAACATTTCAATGGCGTTCTGTTGATTTAATCATAAAGGTTCTGATGTTTATATCTGCTTATACTCTTCTACTGCAAACATTCACTTCCCAACAAATTTATTTGAACCACACATTACATTTTGGGAAGTTATGTTAACCAAATATTGTTGCTACTATCTCTGTAATGTGACTGCATTTAACTTTACTTTTGAATTTGTTTTTGGAAAGAGTACTTGCAGACAATGGGAGCTGCCTGGAAGAAATACATATAAGCAACATTTGTGTAATGGGCTAAATCCTTTAAAAAGCAGTGGTGGAGGTGGTAGTGGAGGGGTAGAATTGATTTAGGGAAATCTATGTGTGTGTTAGCTGAAATATCTAAATCTGAACTCAATGATAATACCATATGTAAAATTTCCAATGCATGTAACTTGAAGTATAGTATATATGCCCAAAGACATACTTTATTCTTTGACAAATTTCTAAAATTTCTAGTGAAAAATGAAATTAAAAACCCCAAGCAACAACAACAACAACAATCTAAGAGAAATATGACATTAAAAACCCATTGATCATAGTTTTAGACTTTAAAATAACTTCTGTAATATTAAAAGTTGGGGCAGAGAACCAAAAGTGTGTCTGTATTAACACACAAATCAAATATTTTGGTTAAAACCATATTTTGGTTCCTATTCTTAAGGCAACACAACTTATTTTCAGCAATTCTGTCTTCTTGGACTCTAAGCAAGTTTTACGACTCTTGGAGAATAGCCCAGGGTTTCTTACTTAGTGATTAAAGTCTATTTGGAGTGCTTGGCATTTGTAATACTTTAAACATTAGTTTAAACTACTCCTCGCTAAAATGATGCTGTTGGTTTTTTGAACTGGGAGACGCCATAACCACCACCTGATCCAACCCTCTTTTTGGGGGGAAATGGAGGCCCTGTGTGGCCAAGGAAGTCATCTCAGTAACAAAATGTGTTTCTGAGTTAGGACGAGGATGTATGTTAGACTAAGCAGTGGGTGCTGGAGTTGTACTTCCTAATTGAATGAGTATTCTCATGAAGCACTAACTAAACTTTTTTATTGACTGTTGTTCACACATTCATTGTTCTACTTTGGGTCTACTATGTCTTAAAACAACCTTTTGGGTGTATACATTTAAAAAATTTATAGTATGTGTTGATGCATGCTATATGTATTGATGCATTAGATATGTCAAACAAATCAATAGCGTCCATGTGATTTAAAAATTAGTGTCTTCATTAAAAGATGAGTTCACAGTTAGACTTTAGCACTCCATGCAACTACTAGATCTGCTTAAGGACAGTGAGAACATGTGGCTGCTGCCGAGTGAGGAAGAAGAGGGAAACTGTTGACAACGACTTGTACTTTCATTACTATCCTTCATAGATGCCAATCATTTGTTTTTTATTCATTCATTCACTTATTAATTCATTCTGTGTTGTCTTCATTAAGGAGAGCCTATTATGGCAAAACTTGTGTTAAAACATATGTGGAAAGAGTAAAGTGGAGAAATTAAGAAAAAGGTGCTCTTGTATTTGTTTCCTAATTCTTCTAGTGGGTATTTTTAATCTTCCTTTTGAGCAGAGCAGCCTGTGAAGTTTCCTGGTCTTTTTCTTCTTTCCAGGGCTGTTCCGCAGGGCTCCTTTTTGCTTAGAGCAACATAATGTTTTCTTAATATGGACTCCCAAGACATCTATTGCTCTGGAGCAAATTTAGAAAGAGCTGGCATACTGTATTTTAATATTAAATTAATGTGGATTAGCCTATGTATGGCCAGCTGCACTTTTACATCAACCTTTTAGACATATAGAGGAAGTCTTTCTTCCTGTGAAAAAAATGTGCTTTAATAATAAAGACTAATTTTGAATGCTTCCAAGTAGCGATCCTAATTTGGTAGATTGCCCATAGACAAGCATTTTTTCCCTTGTTTATCTGGGCTCTTTGCTGTAACTTGCCTGAATTTTTCATTTGGTACTTTGGTGTTCATGAAATTTAGTATGAAAAGTTATCAAGGGATACAATTATATAGCATGAATTTGTTCATAATATCAGTCAGAAAGCCACAAAGCAAACTAAGATATATGCATTTTTTTTTTTTAGCTTAAGCAGTTTGGAAATTCATTTCATGTAGTAAGAAAGCCAGAGGTAGGAGATCCCAGGTTCTGCACCTCAGCACCATCATGACAACTTGTACTTCCTCCATCCTTCATGCATTGTAGAATAGCAGCCTCCAAAGATGTTCACGCCCACATCCCTTGAAACTGTGAAGATGGAGAATCACAGTTAATTACAAGAAAGAGCCTCATTTTTTTTTTTTTTCATTTGAGATGGGGTCTCCCTATATTGACCAGGCTGATCTTGAACTCCTGGCCTCAAGCAATCCTCCCACCTTGGCCTCCCAAAGTGCTAGGATTGCAGGCGTGAGTAATGGGGCCCGGCTGAGCCTCACTTTTTTATTGTAAACTTTTGTCTGCACTTTTTCCAACAAATGGATTCATTGCTGTGTGTTATTTGTTATGGCCCGTTGTAAACAAAATGCTTATATTATGGCATATAAACTGTTACTTGCTACTGCCTACAAATCAGATGAACAAGTAACAGCACATTCACTATTTGGAGGTCAGGAAATGATGGTTTAAGCATTTCACATCCTGACATAATAGTTAATTATGTATATGTGGACATTTCACTGTGTTGTAGTTATATATTAGGAAATTGGTTGGGGTTGTGGTTGCCATGCACTGTAGTATAACTTTTTTTCAATTTACAAACAATGATAAGAAAGTTTTTAGTGGTTTTTCACAGAATATCTGATTTTCAGGAACAAAGTAATGAAGTTAAGTGGGAAATGTTGGGATCATCCAAATTCACCCCCGATCCCCACCCACCGGCGTCACTGCCATTCTAGTCTAAGCCTTGACTGTCACGGTTGCCTCCTAAAAGGGTCTTTCTGCTTCCATTCCTGCCATCCTTCCTCCGACCTCTTCTCCACAAAGCAAACAGAAATTTTAAAAAAAATCGTGGTAAAATTTATATAATATAGACTTTACCATCTTCACCATTTTTTTTTTCTTTTGAGACGGAGACTCACTCTGCTGCCCAGGCTGGAGTGCAGTGGTGCGATCTCGACTCACTGCAGCCTCCGCCTCCCAGGTTCAAGCGATTCTCCTGCCTCAGCCTCCCGAGTAGCTGGGATTACAGGTGTGCACCACCATGCTCAGCTAATTTTTTGTATTTTTAGTAGAGATGGCATTTCACCATGTTGGCCAGGTTGGTCTCGAACTCCTGACCTCAGGTGATTTGCCCACCTCGGCCTCCCAAAGTGCTGGGATTACAGGCATGAGCCACTGCGCCCGTCTCATCTTCATCATTTTTAAGTGCACAGTTCAGTGGCATTTCTGCACTTACAGTGTTGTGCAGCTATCACCACCATCCATCTCCAGAACTTCTCATCTTCCCAAACCAAAACTCGGTACCCATTAAACACCAGCTCCCCATTCTCCCTGCCTTCGGGCCCTGGACATCCCTGTTCTGCTCTCTCTCTATGCTTTTGACCATTTTAGGTAGCTCACAAAGTGGGATCATACAATATTTGTCCTTTGTGTGTGGCTATTCTCTTAGCATAATGTTTTTGCAGTTCATCGTTGTTGTGGCGTGTGTCAGAATATCATTTCTATTTATGGCTGAGTGGGTATTCCAGTGTATGCACCATGTTCTGCTTATCCCTTCCCCTGTTGATGAACATTGTGCTGCTTCTGCCTTTTTTCTGTTGTGACGAATGCTGCTATGAGCATGGATGTACAAGTATGTGTTTGGGTCCCTACTTGCAGTTATTTTGGGCTTATACACAGAAGTGGAATGCTGGATCATATTATAGTGCTATGTTTAACCTTTTGAGGAACTACCAAACTGTCTTCCACGACAGCTGCAACATTTTACATTCCTACCAGCAATGCATAAGTGTTCCAGTTTCTCCACATCCTTGCCCACACTTGTTATTCACCCTCATTCTCACCTATTTTGCTAAGAGCCATCCTAGTGGCTGTGAGGTGATATTTCACTGATATGCACTTCCCTAATGACTAATGTTGTTGAACGTCTTGTCATGTGCTTATTGGCCATGTGTATATTTTCAGAGAAATGTCTATTCTGGTCTATGCGATTTCTGAATTAGATTTTGTTTTTGTTGTTGAGTTGTAGGAGTTAAATGCATGCATTTTTATTGTTTTCTTTTTGGTTTCCAAGTCATACTACCAAATTGTACTGTTAAGTTGAAAATAAAATGTGAAGATTTAGCTCACGTACTCTTGATATTTCTTGATAGTGTTGAATAAGGTGTTTATATAGTTAATAGTTGCTTTAAAAATGCCATGTAAGTCTCAGCCTTCATATTTCTAGGATTGAGAAGACAAATGGACATGCCACTGAGACGCATACCTGGTATTTAAAAAATGCCACTCCCAAAGTGTTGGGATTACAGGCATGAGCCATTGAACATGGCAAAATTTTTCAATAGAAGTTATGCTTTTCGGTAAAAGTTGCTTTGCCGGAGAATAACACAGCGGTTTGGGCTATCCTGCTTCATGGCTGCAGCTGCTCCTCAGCTACCATTGAGCTCCCACTTCCCTGCTCTTAACAGAGGAAGACATAGGGAAAGAAAAGGAGATAAAACCTAAAAAAGCTGCTTTCCCAGTTTGCTGTTGGCTGGGATGATATCTTATTACCTGCTGCACACCTTCATTTGTCAGTCTCCTTTGATTTCAGGAGGACATTTTAGTGGGCATGTGGTGTCTCCCTGTTATGGGCTAAATTGTTTTCTCCCTAAACTCATATGTGATCATATTTGGAGACAGGGTCTTTACAGAGGTAATCAAATTAAAATGAGGTCATTAAGGTGTTCCTTGTTCCAGTATGACTGGTGTCCATATCAGAAGAGGAGATGAGGACACAGACACACATAGAGGGAAGACCACATGAAGACAGAGGGAGAAGATGACCTCTACAAGCCAAGGAGAGGGGCCTCAGGCCAGCACGAGAGCGCAGGGCAGGCATCTCTTCCTGCTCACTGGGGAGAGCCTGAAGTCTCCACCGTGGTCACCACTGAAGAGCTGTGTGCTTGGAAGGAGGGCAGGGGCAAGAAGGCCCAGAACAAGGAGCGAGTGCCACTGTGTCCTCAGGGACCTGGCTTCTGCTGGGCCCAGCTGGGCGGCTCTACTCTGTCACCATCTCAGCTTCCCGTGGCTTGGCTGCTTCCTGTGCATGAATACACCATCCCCACTAACCAGCTGCATGGCAGGGCCTGTGTGTCGGTTGGAGTAGCTCTGTCTGTGGATGCCAGGGAAATGAACGAAGGTGCTGAGACTGCACTCAGGCACTTCCAGTAACATTACTGCATCTAAAGCTGTTTGTTTCTCTTTCAGAAGGTGAATTCCACGAGGGCCCTCTGTCATCTGTCCTATCCCCTGCACATAGTGCCATGCCTGGCATTTCATAAGTGTTTGTTAATAGTGAGTGTAGGATAGGAAAAGGTTTGTAGTATGGATAATATAAATAATTGGTCTAATGAGACTGATACTGAATTCTGCTATGCCACCTACTGTCCCATCCCTCCACAGGGCCTGTCTTGAGATGCACCTTGTTTGCCCATGGGGGAAACGTGCTTTGGAAAGTGCTGGACACTATGGCTGTGCAGGCCCAAGAAGGTGATGTATTTAGTGTGCTTCAAGAAAACTAACATTTTCAAAGGGAGCAGATTACCTATTATTGGTTACCCTTAATGTATACCATCTAGATTAAGCATATTTATTTCCAAATTATTTGCTAAGGTACAGGTCCTTGTCTTAGGCAGTCTGAGCTGCTATAACAAATTACCATAGACTGAGTTGCTTATTAACAACAAATATGTATTTCTCATGGTTCTGGAGGCTGGAAGTCTGAGGTCAGGGTGCCAGCATGGCTGGGCTTCGGTGAGGGCTCTCATCTTGGTTTACAGACAGCTAGACAGCTGTCTGTATCCTCACATGGCAGAGAGAGACGAAGATTGTAAGCACTCTGCTGTCTCTTCTTATAAGGGCACTAATTCCATCACGAGGGCTCTACCCTCATGACTAATCATTTCCCAAAGGCCCTGCCTCCTAAAATCACATTGGGTGTTAGGATTTCAACATATGAATTTCGGGAGGATTCAAACCTTCAGACCATAACAGTTCATGACTAAGATTATAAATGACCAAAGCCCAGTGTCACCAATAATCCAGCTCTAGAAAGTGTGGTAATGGAAACGACTTCATCCCCATGGGATGGAAACAGTTAGAAGGATGAATGACTCAAGCCTTGACAAGGATATGGAGAGACAGGGTGTTGCTAATGGGAGTGCAAACTGGTACAGTCATTCTGGAAAACCATCCGTTTCTTTGTGAACTCAAGTGTGCATCTGTATTCTGACCCAACAGTCCCACTCTTGAAGTTGTGCAATGTGTAGCTTTTACAACTATAAGCGGTGGCCCTGATTCAAGACCACAGAATGAGCCACTGGAACATCTGGGATGAGGACCTCCTACTTGCCAGGTAGTTGAAAGACCTAGGTTCGTCATAGCAACAGGGCCTGGAAAAGAGAAGAAATACAGCCTTTGTATTTCTGGGATTGAGAAGGAAAGCAGTCATGCCACTGAGAATCTCCAGGTCTGGAAAGGGGGTTGGTCATTGTGGATTCCATGAAGGCTCTGCCGGAAGAATCTGGAAGGACTGAGTCTTCAGAGCCTCAGCCCTGGGAGGCCGAGTGACAGGGACCTATACCGATTGAGGACAGAGAGGAATAGATCCCTGCTGAGCACTTCTCTTTTGAAAGACCCTCTGGCTGCAGCCTGGATGAGCAATGCTGACAGGTGATTTGCAGTACTGGCTGGCAGTGTGAACCAAGTTAGCAAAATAGAAGCAGCAGCCTGGGAGAAAACAGGGCTTGGAAGAAGACTGTGGTGGAGCCTTCCAGGACTCCTAGATGATCCAGGAGGACAAGAAAGTGCAAGTTTGGGATCCTGGAATTCCTGCCAATCTGCAGGTGGAGGCTTAAGCCAGTACTGATTTAATCTGAAATCTTAACGTGAATGAAGTGGCTTGCACAGTGCAGCAAGCGGCGGGAGCAGTGTCTCCATGCCAAGCCCACCAACATGTCCATTTCTTTACTGGGTGGTGACTGTCTCAAAAGGAGGATCCACGTTTGGTTTTACTTTGTATCACCATGACTTGGCACAGGATCTGGTACATAGTTCTCAGTAAACGCTAGCTGAGGGCCAAATAAGGAATGGTACAAAGTGTGTGGACACAGGTGAACCTTGTGGAGGTCATAAGAAGGCAGAGGGGAGCAAATGGAGTCCCAGACATCAAAGGAACTTCCCCAAAGCCCTCCCCACCCACCTCTCTCTTTCCCTCTAACAGTAGGGTTTACAAAGAGCAGCTTACTCTGGGTAATTTGCCCAAGAATCTGGCAAGGGTAGGGTCTCTGTTTCCAAATACTTCTCCTGAAGAAGCAAAACTCGGAGAGGGATATTGATTGACAGGTGATAATTACTCTATGATATACCCACCATGCTTACTTTGTGACACACCTTGGAAGAGAATCCATCCCAAATTGCACTTTTAGCTCAGATTTCATCCTGACCTTTTCTCATCCATCCAACATCCAGTAAAGTACTGGTTAGAAACCCAAATAACGACTGGAATGGAAAAACAAATTACCCACATTCCAAGAGCTGGCGTGCATAGTAGGAACTTAATTCACTTCTTGACTGATTGATTTCCCTAGAATATGTGTATTTTCTTGTAATACTTTGTACCTAGTAGTCCATAAAGGGGCACTTTGTTTCTAACATTTGAGGGAGAAGGCTATTGAAACTTTAACCGCTGATAAGATTTTTTTTTTTTTTTTTGGTATTTAATTTCCACAAATCTTGACCTTTGCTAACAGAATTTAGTTTTGGCCTCTCTATGGTATTTGACAGATTCCAACTGAAATGAAAACTTTAGCTGCAGTAAGTTTTAGTCCTTGGAATGGAGACTTGTGAAATGCTTTAGTCGGATTTAAGGATCAATTTATCAGTTTTATAATAAACAAATGCAGATCTGCTCTTTCTAGACAGGCTCTGTTGAGTTTAAGGGCTGGGGGTATTGATATGGAACCCTGAGTAGACCAAGGTGTAAAAGGTTATAAACAATCTCTTCAACTCCTTATCCTATTCTTGGGGTGAGGTGCATTTCAGTGTTTTCCTACTACATTAATATATGTCTATGGATATAAAAACAATCATAGATTAGATGTGAGATAGGCTTTAGAACACAGATTTATAGTTTTATACACACTGCGTAGGGTAGGTATTTCCACAGCTAAGTTGTATCTGGTTTACTTCTGTGTCCAAGCACATGGGAGAATTGCACATGCTCCTCCTGCCCTGCCTGGTCATGGCTGTGTGACTTGCTTCAGTCACTGAAATGTGGTTTCTGCCTTTCTAGCCATTTCCTTAGCTGTCATGGCTATTATGGAAGCAGGTATCAGATGGTCAGTCTGGGTTCCCGAGTGACTAGGATGAGCAGAGCTGATCCTCTACATTGAGCCTATGGATCATTAGTAAGGAATAAGCTGAGCCATTCAGGTTGTCTATGACTGCAGCGTAACCTAGCTAGTCCTGACTAACACAGTAAACTCCATATTGGTGCACATAAAATGAACACGCAAATAGATGGGAAATAAATAATAGGAATAATGGACAGAGTAGTGCATTCACCAAACTGTATCTTTTCCTTCCTGGATACCAAGATAGGCAACATTGTTCAGCTTCTCTTGCAGGTAGGAGAAATGTGAAAAGAAGTGAGTGGCCATTTCTAGGCCTGGCCCATAGAACATCTCCCGTACAATTCCCTGCATATTTTCTAAGCTTTTCTGCCATTCAGATGCAGAGAATCCGGGAAGGCTTCTGATGCTCTGGGAATAGTCGTGCCAGGAAATGGAAGGAACATGGGTCCCTGAAGGATCGCATGGAAGAAAGTCCTCACATTCACCTGTGACCCATGTTGGGCTCTGATTGAGTGATTAAAACAACAACCTTTAAATCACTGAGATTTGGGGGTTGTTTCAGAAATTAGCAATAGTTGGATACTTCCTTAAAATAAAAGATACCTATTTTAGTCTCAAACCAGCATCATGCTTAATGGGGAAATACAAAGTATTCCACCAAAGTTAGAAGCAGGGGCTGGGTGTGGTGGCTCATGCCTGTAATCCCAGCACTTTGGGAGGCCACGGTGGGTGGATCGCCTGAGGTCAGGACTTCGAGACCAGCCTGGCCAACATGGTAAAACCCTGTCTCTACTAAAAATGCAAAAATTAGCTGGGCATGGTGGCAGGTGCCTGTAATCTCAGCTACTTAGGAGGGTGAGGCAGGAGAATTGCTTGAACCCAGGAGGTGGAGGTTGCAATGAGCTGAAATCGTGCCACTGCACTCCAGCCTGGGTGACAGAGTGAGACACCATCTCAAAAAACAAAACAAAACAAAAACAAAAGAAAAAAAAACAAAACCCAAAACATTACAATAATATTTAGCATTGTTTTGGTGGTACTAGCCACTGCAATCAGATGAGAGAGAGGTCATGGATTTTAGCTATCTCAGACAGACTGTGGGATACACTGGCCCTAACACCTCCAAAGATTCACTGTATGATAAAAGGGAAATGAAATCAGGGAAGAATAGATGGGTCATATAATAAATAATGCTGGGACAACAGGACAAACATCTGAATAAAATTGGATTTGGTCTTAAATATTAGCACCATGTAAACTGTAGATCGACCAAAGCTTTGAGTGTAAACAAACAAAAAACCTAGAAAGAAAGGAAGGAAGGAAGGAAGGAAGGAAGGGAGAGAGAGAGGGAGAAAGAGGAAGAGAAGAGAGAAAGGAAAGAAAGAGGAAGGAAGGAAAGAAGGAAGAGAAGAGGAAAGGAGGAAGGAAGGAAGAAAGGAAGGAAGGGAGGGAGGAAGGAAGGAAGGAAGGAAGGGAGAGAGAGAGGGAGAAAGAGGAAGAGAAGAGAGTAAGAAAGGAAAGAAAGAGGAAGGAAGGAAGGAAGGAATGAAGGGAAGAGGAAAGGAGGAAGGAAGAAAGAAAGGAAGGGAGGGAGGGAGGAAGGAAGGAAGGAAGGAAGGAAGGAAGGAAAAGGAATGGAATTAGGGGCCTCGATCTTGGTTTGTAATTGTAAAGGACAATTATTCTGTGAAGAAAATGTACTTAAACTAAGAAAAACATTTTTTAAAAAGAGAAAAGTATTGGCTCCTGTTTTGAGAAATAACTATCCTGTGGAACGTGCTGTGTGCCAGCACTCATGCCCACACATACACATGGCACACATGCATGACTAACACACAGACACACACACACACCCCACACACTCCTGTATTGGTAACTTGGCTCTTTTCCCAAGTAGAATGAGACAGCACACACATTTAGAAATTGTTTCACAAACAAAGAACTAAGTTCCCTAATATTTAAATTATTCCTATGAACACACACTCTGGCTTACAACATGCAGTTCTGAGTGCCTCTGCTGAGTCTTGGCGCTTGAGAGGAGGCTCTGTTTGATCAAACACCATGTGTTCTGAACTGCATTTTATTTTACAGCTTTCCAAAGAGCTGTCCAAAATGCCCCCTGCCCCCTGCTTTTCCACAGAGGAACCCCAGCCATCTCAGTGTGTGTCTCCCTCACCCAACTGACCTGGCTGAAGGCTGTTCTAGGTGCCAAGAGGACCCTTCTGTCATCGGGGGGAGCACTCGGGGATGGTTGCATTTCCTGCCTCATCCCATTACTGAGGCTTGCTACTCATCTCCCTTTGGGGCACTCTCTTACCCGAGTTGAGATACCTCTGCAACTGAGGGGTTGACTCCATGTCATTTAAAATGGAATTTCCAGCTACATTTGTAAAATTTCATGATGCTCATAAGAAATAATAAATCTATGCAATTTAGTAGAGAAAAATTTCAACTCAACTCAGAGCCCTGAATGGAAGCTGACTCGCTGTAATCAATGCATCAGCACTGCTTATCTCCATGCTAACGAATCCACAGTTTTACTGACCAATAAATACCATGAGCCAGGCTTTGTTCCAGGTGCTTAAGGATGCTGGGATAAATAAGAAGGGCAAGGTGCATGTCCTCCTGAAGCTGATAATTGAGGGATGCAAACTTTGTATTTAGTATTCAGCATGTAATCAAGTCTTGCTGTGCTGTGCTGCTGGGACCCTCTCGGAACCTGGTGCTCGTGCCTGCAGCTGCCACAGTGTTGGTCGCTGACAGTCCTCAGCGAAGCCCCTCTTTGGGTACTGCCCTTAGTGGAAGAGAAAGACTTAGGTCCAAGGTCTCACCCTCCTCGAGAGGCACCCTCATCCAATGGCCAGCTGTTCATAATGGTATGATGCAAAGTCGCAGTCCCCCACTCGTGGCCGGGACTGATTTTTTTTCTTAGCCTTGTTCTACAAGTGACCTAATTTCTTTGTTAAGAGAGCAGAAAATAAGGACCTTGGTCATTTCTAAGAAAACAGAACACATAGTGACTTTGGTCATTTCTTAATCTTGCTCTTTCTTCTGTAAGGATCTACTATTTCCATGAAATCTGTGCCCTAATTATAAACATATTAAAAGGTAGAATAACCTTTTAAAACTTGTTGTCTCTTTTTCCAACCATATTTGATACTTAATCCAAGTCAGTATTTCAAAGGAGGTCTTCCAAACTAGAACCTCTTTTTGCTTTTAGAACCATCAAAATAAAAGTTGGCTGGGCGCGGTGGCTCACGCCTGTAATCCCAGCACTTTGGGAGGCCGAAGTGGGCAGATCACTTGAGCTCAGGAGTTTGAGAACAGCCTGACCAACACACTGAAACCCCGTCTCTACTAAAAATACAAAAAATTAGCTGTGAGTTGTGTTGTATGCCTGAGAATTGCTTGAATCCAGGAGGCAGAGGTCACAGTGTGGTGAGATTGCACCACTGCATGCCAGCCCGGAGTGAGACTCTGTCTCAAAAATAAATAAAATAAAATAAAGCAAATGTTTAATTAATTTAAAATAAATGTTTAAAAAACAAGCATACACGAGGTCCACATGAGACTCACTGGTGGAATTTGAGTTTAGCGTATCCCACTTAAAAATATTTCTAGGAGACGATTAAAGGATGTCATTCCTCTTTGTCACAGGTTTCTATATGCTGCAAGTGATAGAAAAGTCTACTGGAACTGACTTTAAGGTAAAGCAGGTGTTCTCAACTTGGGCCTATTTAGCATCCTCACTCTCCTTCCCCAAGGAACATTTGGCAACGTTTGGAGCATTTTTGGTTGTCACAACTGAGGAGGGGGTGCTACTGGCATCCAGTGGGTAAAGGCAGACATGCTGCTCAACATCCTACAATGCACAGGACAGTTCCTACAACAAAGAATGACCCAGTCCAAATGTCAATAGAGCTGAGGTTGAGAGGCCTGATGTGATGACAGTGGCAGCTCAGCATCCCTTTCCGAGGAGAAAGGAATTCCCTCCCGGTAGCCTCTCCAAAGGAAGGGCATGTTTTTGGTTTCCTAGAAGTCCCAGCAAATAGCTGCCCAGCCTCACTGCCTCAGGAGGGTCTTGCTCACTGAAGCCATGCCACAGGGTGATACATGATTTAACTCAGTCATGGCCTGACACTAGAGCTGGGGAGCCGGAGGAGGGGGCCTCTAGAAAAAAACTGAGGTAGGCTCTCACCAAAAGTGAATGTATGGGTACTAGCAGGAAGAGAGAGAGAGAGGTTTCCTCTCCTGACTCCAAAGCAGGGCTTCCATGGGACTTTGCAACAAAATGTCTTCTGGGTGTTTTCTTTGCACAGTTAGGGAAATACTGCAGAACCAAGTGAAAGCCATGTTGTGCCATTGGGGTCTGATTGCTCCAGTGCCACCAGACTATGGGCCCTCTGACGGGCAGCCTGAGCCTTCAAGGGGTATCTGGGGCCCAGAGTAGCCCTGAGTATCCAGAGTAATCCATTGGAACTAGGATGGATGCAGGAGTGCCACACTTCCCAAAGAATTCCTCTGTAGAACCTCAAGTCCTACATGTGTGTGAGCCCATGTGTGTCTGTGTGTGTTGGGGTGGTGATGGAGGGAAGTGCTTTGGTTTCACCTAAAACCCCCAAACCTTTAGGATAACAATTAGCAATCTGCTCTTTCTCTTTTCTTTTCTATCCAACCCATCCCCATTAGGAATTATTGTACAGAATAAGAAATGATAGTAATAACTAATATCATTGAGTGCTTACTACATGCCCGACACCTTAAATGCAAATGGCCACAAGGCCCCTGTGGCAAACATATTTTTATTCCCTTAGAAGGTGAGACAACTGAAACCAAAAGTGGTTATCTGAGACTAGTGCGTGGCTCAAGGGAATGGCGTGGAGGCAGGGAAGACATGGTGAATTGTTGCTCTAAATCAGATTAGATCACTGTGGCTCACAAACACGGTCCTGCTCTAATGAAGCTCCGTCTGGATGTGTCCTGCTTCAGTTAAGGATGTAGAAGGGGACATGTGGCCTGCCACTCTCAGGCTGGGGCTCCAAGAGCCAGCACCAGCATGTGATCTGGCTGCTCCCTCTGCCTCCTCCACGACGACCACCAACATGGTGATATTCCAGAGAAAGTGCACCATCAGTCAACCTGCATCCCAGGGGCCTCAGGGGCAGAGCAAGAGCAGACCCGAAATGGATAAGAACTGTGGGCAAGTGAAGAGTCTTTGGTGGAGGAAACTCCTGAGATCTTGCAGCTGTTTGCCATCCTAGAAGAATGTAGTTATGCTGATAGATTCAGGGGCCCTTGGGACTTTTGGCCTTAAAGATTTGGATCCCTAGAGTTCGCGGCTGAGAGGAGTGCCTGGCAGAGTCTCCTTTGGTGAGCTGTTGTGCTAGCCATGGGACCCGTGTGCAGAGGATTTACAATGAAGCAGTGGTCGGGTGGGTCCCACCTTCCCACACCCCTGGGTTGCTGGGATTGGGGGAGTGGTGAGTATTGGAAGGAGGTACTCAGAGGGGAGAGGGCTTCAGCCTATAATCTGATATCTAGGTAGACATTTGCCCTATTGTGAAATAAATGAAGTAAGGATTTCTAGGATCTTTTATATGAAATAAAATTAGGCCCAGATGGTTTCACTGGTCAAATTTTCTAAATATTTAGGAGAGAAACAATAACAATGCTATACAAAGTTTTCCAGATGAAAGAAAAAAGGGAACACTTTCTGTTATGAGGCATCTACCCTGAATATCAAAATCTGACAAGGAAAAGACAGGAAAATCAAAAGATGCTTAATTCCCTAATAAGATATTAGCAAACCAAATCTACTAGTGTATGAAAAGGATAGAACATCATGTTCAGATGTGGTTTATTCTAGGGATTCAGAGTAGTTTAGCTTTTGAGAATCAATGTAATTCTTTAGATTACTAGAACAAAAGGGGGAAATTGTATGCTTGTCTTGATAGATGAAGAAAAAAATTGGACAAAATTCAGCACTCCTTCATGATAAAAACTCCCAGCAAACTAGGAACAGAAAGGAACTTTCATAATCCAATAAAGAATATTTACAAAAAACCCACAGCAGCAAACATGATACTCAATGGTGAAACATTGAAAACTCTAGGGAAAGCTGAGGCTTTAAACAAACAGGTTTAAATGGAGTCCCCAGAAAAGCATGTGTACTTGTGGCACATGGGTACAAATGCACACATATGAATGTTTCGGCTTCATAAATGCAGTGATAGTTTTCTTTCCAAAAAGACCCTGAAGACCAAGCCTTTGCTCACTTCTGTGTTGATTGAAACACTGTTTGAAATGTTGAAATCTGAGGAAACTTTGGCTAAACTCACAAAAACAAAACCAAACAGGCCAAAAAGAAATCAGATATCTGATCAGGACTCCATATTGTGAAGGTTTTTGTGGTCACACAAATAGTGCATTAGAATGAGTTCTCTCTGTGAAGTCTGATCTTTGAAACTTTAGTGGTGCCTTTGGTTCCTGAGCTCTCTTGAATAATGAAGAGGTCTATAGAGTGTACATTTCATATGGGCCAGTGGTTCTCAACCTTGAGAAATGTCTGCACAAATCTCTTTCAAAGAAAAAAATTTCTGACAGAATCCCCCAGTGTTTAAATAAATTGTCATTGTTGTAGTACTTTAGTATGTACAGTCCCTAAAGCTATGCATAAACTCCCTTTACTTTTATAATTTTATAATTTATAGTTTATATAATTATATAATTTATATATTTAATGATCGCCATTCTAACTGGTGTGAGATGGTATCTCACTGTGGTTTTGATTTGCATTTCTCTGATGGCCAGTGATGATGAGCATTTTTTCATGTGTCTTTTGGCTGCGTAAATGTCTTCTTTTGAGAAGTGTCTGTTCATATCCTTCACCCAGTTTTTGTTGGGGTTGTTTTTTTCTTGTAAATTTGTTTGAGTTCATTGTAGATTCTGGATATTAGCCCTTTGTCAGATGAGTAGACTGCAAAAATTTTCTCCCATTCTGTAGGTTGCCTGTTCACTCTGATGGTAGTTTCTTTTGCTGTGCAGAAGCTTTTTAGTTTAATTAGATCCTATTTATCAATTTTGGCTTTTGTTGCCATTGCTTTTGGTGTTTTAGACATGAAGTCCTTGCCCATGCATTAAAAAGGAAACAACAGGTGCTGGAGAGGATGTGGAGAAATAGAAACACTTTTACACTGTTGGTGGGACTGTAAACTAGTTCAACCATTGTGGAAGTCAGTGTGGCGATTCCTCAGGGATCTAGAACTAGAAATACCATTTGACCCAGCCATCCCATTACTGGGTATATACTCAAAGGATTATAAAACATGCTGCTATAAAAACACATGCACACGAATGTTTATTGCGGCACTATTCACAATAGCAAAGACTTGGAACCAAGCCAAATGTCCAACAATGATAGACTGGATTAAAAAATGTGGCACATATACACCATGGAATACTATGCAGCCATAACAAATGATGAGTTCATGTCCTTTGTAGGGACATGGATGAAGCTGGAAACCATCATTCTCAGCAAACTATCGCAAGGACAAAAAACCAAACACTGCATGTTCTCACTCATAGGTGGGAATTGAACAATGAGAACACATGGACACAGGAAGGGGAACATCACACACCAGGGACTGTTATGGGGTGGGGGGAGGGGGGAGGGATAGCATTAGGAGATATACCTAATGCTAAATGACGAGTTAATGGGTGCAGCACACCAACATGGCACATGTATACATATGTAACAAACCTGCACATCGTGCACATGTACCCTAAAACTTAAAGTATAAAAAAAAGTGGTAATGGGAGGGAGGGACTTTTACTGTAAAATAAAATTATATATTTAAATTTGTAAATTTAAAAATTAAGTACATAGACTCCATACCAAAATCTCTGCTTTTAACGTGAATATGGAATGGACTATTAAGGTTCAGTTTCTTTTCTATTTTTAATTCAAGATGACCATTTTAATATCTTCTGCAAAATGATGCTATTATTCTGCCATTTCTCTCTATTCAAACCACCAGCAAGCTTTCCTGTAACACTCTGATATGTCATCTGGCCAGCAGTTGGCTCGAGGTATCATTAGGTCAAGGGTGGGCAAGGTGTAGCTTGTGGGCCAAACTCAGCCTACTACCAGTTTTTGTAAATAAAGTTTTATTAGAACACAGCCATGTCTACTTACTCATATTTAGTCTATGGCTGCTTTCACACTACGTCAGCCATCAAGTAAATGTGACAAAAGCCAAAAAGCCTGCAAAGTCTAAAGTATTTACTATCTGGCCATTTACAGAAAAAGTTTACTGACCCCTGATTGATAGGATAAGCTCTATTCTTTTATTAGCTCATTGCAATTAAGGCAGTACTTTTTTAAAGTACTCATAAAGCCCAATGCAGAAGGAAGCATTGATTATATCAAGGGGCAGTACTTGGTAATGGGTAGCCATTCAGATAACTCAGGATTGATTTACTGATTATAAATTATGTTTCTGGAGCAACTTAGACCACTTCACACTACTAGATGCTAAGTATTTAGCACTGACATAAAGTTAGAGGTGCTATGGTGTGAAAATGTCCCCTCCAAAATAAAGGTGTTGCCAATGTGATAGTATAAAGAGGTGGGACCTTTAAGAGGTGATCAGGCCATGAAGGCTCCTCTTTCATGAATGGGATTAGGCACCCTTGTAAAAAGGGTTTGATGGAGGGGGTCTGTGTCTTTTTGCTCCTTCTGCCTTTAGCTATGTGAAGATGCAGCAGGTAGGCCCTCACCACATGCTGGCACCTGGATCTCGGACTTCCCAGCCTCTGGAACTGTGAGAAATAGATTTCTGTTCTTCATAAATTATCTAGTCTCAGGTATTTTGTTGTAGCTGCACAAAACAGATTAAGACAAAAGGTAATAATTGCTGGGGGACAGTTGTGAATGGAAAAACACACTTACTCCCCTCACATAAGCTTAGCAGGATGGATGGCTTTACGTAAGTGAGGTGAGATGTGACAGACATCATGGGATCCAACAATAGGGGAAGTCAGGAACAGAAGAAGCATCTTGGAAGAAATCATGTTTGAGCTGAGACTTTGCATATGTGTAGGAGTTAGATAAGCCAAGAGGATAGGAGGAAACTTCCAGGCAGGATACAGAGCATGTGCCCAGGTACATTCTTAAAACTTTTGAGCAATGAAAAAATGAAGATGTCTATGGATACATTGGTCGCATACATCTGAGTGATTTGCACACTCTGACTTTCAGCTATTTATGTTTTTGGCCTGGGTTCCATGTTAGAATGTCGAGATAGCATCTCTGGGATAGTTCGTTGCTGGACATTTATTTTACATTAAATTCCATGTTTTCTTAGTGAGTACAGGAAGAAGTTTCGCTTTCCTACTTACCTTGTTCCTACACAATCTCAAAAGTAAAAGCAGACAGACCAGTCTATATTTGCCAAACTCTTTCATGCTCTGAGCTTGTAATATATTGGCCTATTTCTCCTTTTCCCCAAAGAAGGAAACTTTGCTCTCATATTTCTTTTTATGGTGAGGCAAACTCATACATACATATTTCACAGGAGTTAAAAAATACCTAATTTCAAGTCTCAGAATATTCCTTAATGATACTTTCTCCTCTTTCCTCATCTAGACCAATTAGATACAAATGCCCTCAATGGAGTGTGGAAAGAATATCTTATTCTGCAAAGGGTTTATTTTAGCAGGAATGTATTAAGAGTGAGATCTGTTTGGTCAAACCTGCTTAATGGCTGTGTGCATCCTTGCTCATGACAAACCAAGCACAGTCTCTTTCCTGGAGCTGGCACAAGAAGGTGCTGGGAGGTGGGTATTTGCAAACCAGTTCATGTGAAAGTACCTAATTTAGTGAAGTCTGTGTTAAAGCATGGCTCCCTATGTCCCCATGGTAAGACGGTCCTGAGCCAGCTGGCTCTCTGTCCTGTGTGCGCTGGTATCCTTGATGGGTGCCTGTGAAAACTGGGTGCAGAGAGCATGATTTCAATTCCTGGCCTGGTTCCATGCAACCTGCTAAGGTCCTCTGGACAAGTCATTTTATACATTTGGGCCTGAGCTGTTTGCACCAGATGATCACTAAAGTCCCTTCTAGCTGTAGCATTCTGTGAATGAATCTATTGAACATGTTGAAAATCCCTAGACAGATGGAAGTGGAGGTTGAAAGTTTATTTAGTACAGCATTTTATGGGGAAATCAGCACAACTGCAAGCCCTCCTCGCACTGCTTGCTGCTGCCATTTAAGCTAGTCACCTGTTTAACAATAGTAATAATTTGATTTGGTTCATCTCAAGGACAATTGAGATTGAAGGAAGGTTGTGAATTTGAGTGCAGTGTCCAAAGGATGACATCCGTGTTTGTGCCTCCTCCCCCCTCCAAAGCTCTTGTCTGAAAGACCACTGTTCCAGAACACCTGGGGCTTCTCTACCTGAGTTTATGCTATTCTCATTAAGCACAAGAACATGCAACAATTACGTAGAAGTGTGCGTGTGGGGAAAATTCAACACATTTCACAAGGGAATGGCGAGGGAGTGGGTATACAAAGCCGGCTTTGAACCTGCAAACCCGGGCCAGCCAACATGTCACAGGTGAGAGCGTGTTAGTGAGAGGGTGATGACAGTTCTGGAGCCATTAATTCATGGATCCTCAGATACACTCAGGCAATTGTTCTGGGTTTCCGGGCGGTGCGAGGGCGTTCCTCCTCCAGGGCGCGTGCAGGCCACGCAGAGCAGCCCTGCTGAACGTCTCCTGGTGTGCCGTCTGTTTCTCTGTTCCCCTTTCCATCTTCTCTCTCATGTTCCTACTTGTCCTTTCTTCTTGACTTCCTCCTTTCCAATGTGATGATTATGGACAAGTTAGAAAGAGGTAGTATAAAAAAATGAAGATAGTCTATTTGAATATTTGGCTGCCACCAATATAGCATAATATAAAATGCAGAAAAACCAGTTGGTAACTTCTCGTTGATTTGTAGGCCGTATGACACCCAGGTGTCATCAGGGCAGGTGGAGAGTGTCTCCTGCATTGTGGAATAAGCATGAAGCTTTGGCTCCGGCAATGACCACAGGAAGTGGCATAAAAATGAGTTTTTGTGTGGGGTAGAAATCTTTCCTGTTTGTGCTAGGAGCATTTGTCCCTTGTTATACACATAACACATATACAACCTCCCCCACACCCAACACACACACAGCACATCCAAATCCAACACACCACACACACATACACATATATGCACACATCCAAAACACATTGACACCACACACACTCCACACACCACACACACTCAACCCCTCCTCACAAACTCTAAACATATAACACACCACACAACACACACAAGCCCAGTGCACCAGATAAACATACATATATGCACACACACCCAATACACACACTACAGCCAAACCCAACACACTACACACACATACACATATGCACACATGTACACATACCCAACACACACACAGCCAACACAGACACCACACACACTCCACACACCACACACACTCAACCCCCTCAGAAACTCCCAACATATACCCAACACACACCACACACGTACACATATGCACACACCCAAAACACATTGACACCACACACACTCAATCTCTCCCCACACAGACTCCTAACATATACCCAACACACACACCACACAACACACACAAAAACAATGCACCACACAAACATACACACAAGCACACACACCACACCCAAACCCAACATGCCTTACATACACACACATATGCACACATGTTAACATACCCAGTGCACATACATACCACATATATATTTTACACACCACACACACTCAACACACCATACACACAAACCCCCAACATATACCCAACATACACCACACAACACACACAAACCCAACACATACATATGCACACAACACACACAAACCCAACACACACATGCACATGCACACACACATGCAATACACATACACACCACACACACACTCCACACACCACACACACAAACCACCAATATATCCCCAACACATGCACCACACCACACACAAATCCAACACACCCAACACACATACTCATATAAACACACACACACCCAGCACATATACACACCACACACCCTCTTACACACCACACACAAACCTCCAAGTATACCCAAGACACACACCAACCCAATGCATTACACACACATACACAAATATACACACACTCAACACACACACACCCAACACACACCCACATCCCACACACTCCACAACAGACTGCACACACAACCCCCATATACACACCTAACACACACACACCATACCACACGTATCCACCATGCATGTACACATGTGCATGCACACACCACACGTGTGTGCCCACTCACAGCCAGATGGGGAAAAGCAGGCACAGCCAGCCAGGGGTGAGCAGCTGAAGAACGCTGATGGGAGCAGGTAGCCTGGAGGGACGTGGGGTTAACTCTTTCCAAATAAGGAGCTTTCAAACTGCCATTTCCATATTCTAAGGCTTGACAGCTTTTACAAGGATGAAAAGAGCGTGTATTTTCCAGAATCCTTCATGTGACTATTTGCTTCATTTCAATACCTCAGAACGAAGAAAAGAAAAAACCCACTCACACCCTCGCCGGTGGTTGCTGCAGTGCAATTGGATGCAGGCTTTTGTTTAGAAGTTTGCAGCAGTCCGGGAAGGAGGTTTTCTTCCTCCCGGAGCTGAGAAGGCCTGTCTTCAGCACCAACTTGGCTTCTGGCCTTGCCAATAAAGAAGTAAGAAGCCACTGTGAAAAAACCATCATTCTCAACAATAGGCCAATAAACAGTTGGCAGAAATGCCATGCGTGCCCCTCCAAGGATGGGGCAGCATGTTTGAAGAGTCACCATGGTAGTGATATTTTATGACCATGAGTCACTTGTCTGTTTTTCAGGGAGCGCTTTGCTCGGTCCATCTCTTTTAGTACATTTCCATTTGGTGTGGTTTGGCTGCTGAGTGCAATGTGGCAGCAAGTTACTTAAAAACATTTCACAAAAAGCCAGATTCCCCAACGCTGGCATACCTGCGGACCACATAGATGGCTGTAATTGCAAACAGCTGCCCACCCACCCATGGAACAGTGAGAGGTCATTTTAAAACATGTTAAAAATAGCATGCCCCAGGAGCAGCCGGTTCATTTGTTGATTCAAAAATATTTGCCACCAAGAAGCGTGTTCTGAACATATACTCCAGTTAATGTTTCAGAGGTTCACTCAGGACTAGCCCAAGGTTAACTTTAGTCCAGTTGCTCTCTGTATCCATGGATTCAACTAACCACGGATGAAAAATATTCAGGAAAAAAAAACAATAAAAATAACAACACAACAATAAAAATAACACAAATTAGAAGAATGCACTATAAAACTACTTATATAGCATTTACATTATATTAGGTGTTATAAGGACTTGAGATGATTTGAAGTATACAGGAGGATGTGTGTAGGTTATATGCAAATGCCATTTTATATCAAGGACATGAGCATCCATGCATTTTGGTATCCAAGGGGGGCCCTGGGACCAATCTGTGGTGAATACCATAATTGATAATGATGATGATGGTGATAGCACATATTTATGGAGCACTTTCTCTGTGTGTGGTTACATCTTGGCATTGTGCATGCACTAAGAGCCCTCACACCCCACGAGCTGAGTACTGTCCTGCTTCACACCTGCATGGGAATTTCTGAGAGATGCTAGGAAGGCTGTACAGTATAAAAATGTCTCCCTTCTCCATTTGACAAATCGTGTTTGTTAGTTTAGAATTACCATAATAAAGAGTGTTCCTCAACTAGTCTTCAAGGTGCCCTGACAAATAGAAAGAAAGTAGGAGACAGAGGGAAAAAGGGAGGAAGGAAAGAATCAGGGAGGGAGGAAAAGAAGGAAAGAAGGAAGGAAAGAGGGAAGGGAGGAAACGAGGGAGAGAGGAAAGAGGAAGGAGGGAAAGTTCTAAAGTCAACTCAGTTTTTAAGGACTGTTAAACAGGTTTGTTTCTGTGGGACTTCTCAGAGCCTTTATTGTGACTTAGAGAAGGTTGGCATATGCGCTGTTTCCCAGACTTGACTTCTGATCCATTATTTCTAGGGCTGGTCTTGATGATTCCGTATTAGAATTGTCTCTGTGGGTGTTACACAATGCCCTCAAGAGGAAGGCCTCTTCTAAATGCATGTGATCCTAGAGAATTCTTCACACCTGTGAGGCAACTGGTTTCATTTATATTTTTTCTTCACAATGGTAGAGGCATGGGATACTTAGGTAAGATTGCCCCCCTCTTCTTGCAATGTTTATGGAGCACCAACTCCACTAGGGAATTTGGAGAAGATAGACCTTAATGAGGTTTGTGGGTGTGCAGAGGTACTGAAAAATGGGCCGAGTTATGAAAACAGAATAAAAAAGCATTCCTGAGTCTTAGCAGATTTTTGTAAACATGTGCAAACTAACCAACAATCTAATAAGCCAAACAGTTTTGCCAACCTATAAAGGGTATCACCAAAGCATATATACAAAAGCCTATATAAAGTATTTTAATTGATCAGTGCTAAAAATGTCATTAGAGAAGTTATCTGACCTGTTATATTACGTTGATGATAGTAATGACTATGATGATACACATTGTGCACATGTACCCTAAAACCTAAAGTATAATAATAAAAAAAATAAAAAAATAAAAAAATAATAATAAAAAATAAAAAATAAAAACAAATACATGGTAAACACAAATATATCGTTTTATTTAATTTCCCAGTCACTTTCTGAGATAGGACAAGCAGTGAATTTATTTCACAGCTGACCTATCACAAAGTTATTTACAAAAACCACTTAGGATAGTTTATTTATAGTGTGTTAAAGAAGCATTGGGAAATCAGCTTACATAATTTGTACATCTGTGAGATTTAACAGCTTTTCCTAGATACTTGCTCAATGCCAACGCTGTCTTCTGCAGGGCATGAGGCATATAAATAGAACCTAATGGGTGCAAGGGGCCGGGAGGGGGCTTTTGGCCCATTTTATTTGTTTGCTGACTTCACTGTACTCACATTAAAGATTACTGCTTTGACTGGTTCCTTAATTTTGAGATAACTGCATTAGATCTTAATCTAACTTTCTGCCTCAGTATATGTGTTTGCGATAGAACTTGCAAAAAAAAAAAAAAAAAAACCAAGGCAAAACCAAACTGAAACAAACGAAAACGAGGCAGGAAGATGTCATGGTAACTCAATTACATGAATAAAGTGGTCACTACCTAATTGTTACTGATCCTTTCAGAAGGAACATTTAATCATTAGGTGTTTATTCTACCTTTGACAGCCAGTTCCTGGTGGAAGCCATAGGCTCACTGCCTGCTCTTATCTTAGTATTATTTCTTTTAGAAATGAAACGACTTAGTCTCTGAAGGAATACATTGCATTGAAATGAACCAGGCAAAAGGAACCCAACAGTTACTGTCTTTGATCAGGGCACAGAATATTGCTTTATGCTAAAATGAGACGTTTATGGTGTCTTTACTTACGTGAATTAAGAAACGAGGGCTGTGTTGAATATCATAATGTAAATAAAAGACATTCTTGGATAGTATCGTTTTAGGAATGCCGTGTTGCAGGCAAATGTCAACTGCCAGAGAAATGAAGATAGATTGAATCGCCTAAGAGGCGAGCCAGCACTGTGCCAGCCAAGGGCCAAGCCAGCCACCACACAATTCGATCCTGGCCTGGCTTTTCCCTAAGACCGTTCCCGCCGCTCCCCTGTCCTGGTGCCTTAAGGGAGAGCCATATTTAACATGTGGCCAGTCTCCTATTTGATTCCTGGCTTCCTAATATTAAATTTTCTTCACCTCACAAAAACCATTATCCTGATTACTTCTGTCTTTCCTGACTAGTCAGGGGTAGATAATTAAGGCTGCATCCAAACCCTTCTCTCTTCCATCTTTCCCAAACATCCATCCACACTACAGGGCAGCAACATCTCATTACGTAGATTGAAGTGTTGGGAAACCAGGTATTGGTTGGTCAAGACAGCCTTGTCTAGGAAGTGACTTGGAGCCCAAGCCTGAATTACTGTTGGCAAACTTTGCAAGACTGTTCTGTTCCAGGAATAAGGGAGATGATGACCATGTAACTTGGAAAACTTGGTTTGGGGCAAATGATATGCTACATGATACATTTCCTGCTATGGAGAATGGCATGAACAGAAGAGGGAAGAAAGGTAATCCAAATGGTCTTCAGTTAAGAACGCCTTAGCCTCCGAAAGCCTGGTAAGGTTATGTGTTCAGAGTCTGAAACCCACATGCACGCGGCAGATGTTTCAATTTCTGATTTCATTTAAGGATTGTGAGATTGAAAACAAAACTGCTTAGAAATTATTTTTGAGATTTTATGGTAGGAGGACTAAGCTGTGACCTCTTGTGGGAAGAAATTTTTAAAAATAGACAAGCGTGAAACTTACAGAAAAAGAATTTTTATTTCTTTGTCCAACAAAGAAGAACTTCTTGTCATCTATTTCTTACCGATTTGGTTTTATCACCATTATTATAATTTTCTTTTAGTTTGGCAGTTAGTATTGTGAACTCTTGAGTAAAGAGGTTTTTGTTTAGAATTATAACATTTCTTGGAGCAGTAATTCACACCCATCTAGCCTTATTTGCATTCACGTTGGAAATTTCCAGCCAGGACACATACTTGGGCCAACTTTTTCTGGTCAGTTTTCTGTAGTATGTTACTTAGTTTGTCTAGAGTCCACTAAAATGCTTTTCAGACATATTCAGCTGCTGGAGGCTTGTTAATTTTGGGCACATGTAAGACTCTAATTGACATGAAATATAATTTACATATCTGTGATGAATACATTCTTTTTTTCCATCCATTATCCTGATTTTCTTTTTTCAAATAAAGGGCTTATCTTTTACGTGTGTTTGTATCTAATCAGTATCTAATTCTTCATCCTATCTCCTGTTTGTTCGTTATCATGAGTTCAGCATGGTTAGGTTTATAACTGATTCTCAAAGAGCTCAACTGGGCAAATACTAGGTCATAGGCGTATTTCATGCCTATGTGTGAGGCTTTATTTTATGTGAACAGAGCAAGCACATATTTTATCTTGTCCGGAGATATGTAGGTCATAGAGGTGAAGTTAAAAAAAAAAAAAGAGAGATCCAGATAGAAAAAAAGTTAATATTCCCTCTACTTTTGTGCAGATTTGAAAATTTTTATGATAAAAATGTTTTAAAATATCTCATATATACAGTCAATCCTCATTATTTGCCATTCCATATTTGCAAATTTGCCTGCTTGCTAAAATGTACTTGTAACCCACATCAACGCTTGCAGTGCTGTTGTGGTCATTCACAAACATCTGCAGAGCAGCAGATAATTTGAGTCGCTTGATGTGCATGGTCCCAGCTGAGGCTGAACAAGACATCATCGCTCTGCCTTCTCGTTTCAGCTCTCGTACCATACATAAGTGTCTTTTTTGCAGTCTATTTAACTACGGTTTTTGCATTTTTGTGCTTTTTGTTGGTGATTTCACTGCTTAAAATGGCTCCCCAGCAGTGCTGAAGTGACTATTGTTCCTAAATACAAGAAACTATGATGTGTCTGACAGAGAAAATATATGTTTTAGATAAGCATTGTGCAGGCATGAGTTATAGCTATTGGCTGTGAGTCCAATGTTAGTGAATCAACAATATATATTAAATAAGGTGACTTTAAACAGAGACACTGTTCATACAGGGTTTTATGTTGATCAGTTGATGAACATGTTGTGGCCAGAGGCTCGCAGGAACCTAGCCCTGTGTTTCCCTTAGGAGCAATGGTTCAGTATTCACTAATTCAGTGCACCTGGGATAACAAGACTCATCTGCTCACATATAAATACATTGCATTGCATCTAAATAGCACTAAGGAAATGCTGGTATGTTGTGATCATGGAATTATGTGTGTGTATCAGACAAGTTAGGCTGCAAAGGGTCCTGTCCCCTATTCACTTGGTCCATTGTGGACAGGACCCAATTCTAGTACTTAGATTGTACCACTGTCCATGATGTTCTCCAAGTCTTCTTTCTTTTTTTCTTTTTTTCTTTTTTTTTTTTTGAGACGGAGTCTTGCTCTATTGCCCAGGCTGGAGTGCAGTGGTGCAATCTCAGCTCACTGCAACCTTCGCCTCCCAGGTTGCAACTTTCACCTCCCAGGTTCAAGCGATTCTCCTGCCTTAGCCTCCCAAATAGCTGGGACTACAGGCACATGCCACCATGACCAGCCAATTTTTGTATTTTTAGTAGAGACCAGATTTCACTATGTTGGCCAGGATGGTCTCGAACTCCTAGCCTCAGGTGATCCACCTGCCTCGGCCTCCCAAAGTGCTGGGATTACAGGCTCCAAGTCTTATTTCTATTGTTTCCTTTTAGTTGTGGCAATTGCCATTGCGACCTCCTGGGTAAAGAGGTTCTGTTCAAAATGATCTACAGAGTAAAAGCCGGCAGGTCTATTCTCACTGCCCCGTTCTGAGGTTTCTCTCTCTGATGGGCTGCACTGTCTACAGGATCAGAAAACATGAGTCTTCCTGAACTGGTAAGAGTTTATTTATCCCCCAGACCTCACATTGTACCTGGCAGGCAGTAGGTACCCAATTGCATGACTGCATAGAATACTAATGAAACGTACAGTCATAAAACATGTTAAATTAAAAATCTTACAAAATAAGTAGTGACTAACGTCTAATATAACAGCTGGGAAATGGTACCCGCAGGGCAGAAGCTGTCTTAGATGTTTAGAGACTTAGTATTGGTTACAGAACCTATAAAATGCACAGAAAAATAACCATATACGTCTATAAAACCACACAGATTTCTTGTGATAAATAATAGAGTTTATGGATTTTATTGGTTTGGCAACTGACAGCAATAACTGTAAATAAACAACTGAGGTAACCTTTATTAGTCAGACCAGAATAGTAAAATATTGCCCAGGGGACAGAAAAGCAAAATTTTAAAGCTGATATCCTGGCTTGGGAATTATTTCACAATTAAGGTAACTTCTATCAAGAGGGCAATATTTTCCAGCTGTTCCCTGGAACCTTTACCATTTACATTCTGCTTTGTATTTTTGTTGAGTAATAGAAGCAATTAATTCTAAGCATTATAGTTTATTCTGCATTTGGACATCACGATTCTGAGGAATGGATTTTTTTTTTTATCTAGGCAGTTGAACAGGATATAAATGTCATTTTAATAATAGGAACTGAGAATTTAATACTATGGTATTAAACTGTAAGTATAAGTGAATAATACTAGTCCTAGCTTACTTGATTTCCTACAGAATTCTGGCCTATTCGTGGAATTTTTATTAAAGGAATGTGGTACTGCAACTTTTTTTTTTTTAAGTAAAGAAGATTTCAACAGAAATGCAAAGGAAAAAAAGGAAGATACACCTTGAGATACTCATACAATTCTTGATATAAAAAAATTCTCTTTGTCTGAAATATTCAGGAAAAAAGCAAGAGAGGTAAGATGCGGTTTTCACTTGAAGCATTTCCTTCACTCTTCATGTAACTTGCCTACATCAGTCAGTGTATGAATAAATATGGAACTACTTGAGGCCATACTATATATATTTAAAAAACCCAAGAATACTTTTGGAAAAGCCAAAAAGTATCAGCATAAAGTGAAAAATAAAATGAAACAGAAACTATTCCAACCAAACAGACGTAAGCCAGATGTTAGAGTCTCCCGCGCAAGGAGGGCCGTGTAAGGCCCCTGTAGCTGTGCCGAGTGCATGCTAACGTGGCCAGAGAGAGGTACATGGCTTAAGTTCACTCTCTTTACACATACAAATGACCGTTTCTCTCTGTTTTATTTTGGCACATTGACGTAAATGTGGCTAGCTATGGCAATAAAAATCATGATTAGCTATTTTATAACTCAAGTCAGAATTTTCATTGAGTGAAAGAAAGGATATGTTACCAATGAAGAGAGATGTTTGATCAATTAAAATGAAAAACATGTTTACTATACTTAACTCCTGTGTATTTAAATATTATCCTACTACAAACTTAAAAAGAAAAACTTTTCACTTACTTTTCCAGTGCTTTTTATGTTCTTCCCTTTTTTCTGGGTTTGCTGCTGTCTGCCAACTGAGCCACTATTTAATACACTTTCATTGAAACAAACTTCTGCCCTAACCAATCTGGGATGCAAAGAGAATCACAAGTTTTATTTAGGCACTTTGCGTTTTGGAAATTAAACAGAAAAATAATCAATATTCTTCTCCCACTGGCACAAACACATTTCTTTCTTTCTTTAGTTTTTTTTTCAACAAGGAGGAAAGGAAGATTAAAGAAATGGGATACTCATAAAAATCTGTTTTCCACAGACATGCCTTATGTGACAGGCTGTGACCTAGAACCACATGCTTTTGGGGCTGTGGGCACGGTGACTATTTCTTGGCAGAAAGATAGATTTCAAGCAAGTACTCACTCTACGTCCACCCAAATAGGTTCCGGAACTTTTTGGCTCATAGGTGTCAAGGTCTTTGTGCACCTGAACCTGTAGAAGGCCGAGGGGAAATACACACGATATTTTTATTATAGGACTGTCCTTCTTGAAACACAGCCTGCAGGGCTCATGGTTTGAATTATAGGGTGTCTCATGTGAAGTTCTCACATCTGGTTTGACAATCATCTTTCCAAAAATGTAGTCTTTTGTGAGCTTGTGACGCAAAATGATATGGTAAAATGAACACAGGCGACTCACAGTTGCTTAAGTTGCAGTAGTTACAAAACTAAGAGAAGGAAAAAATAAAACTGGGCAGAGTGCAATGTAATAAAATCTAATATATGAATAGGAGGCATATCTAGTGTCTGTCTACCTGTGGTGGGCTGAATGGTGACGCCCCAGAAGGATATGTCCACATCCTGATCCCTGGAACCTCTGAATGTGACTTTCTCTGGAAGAAGGGTCCTTGCCGACATAATCAGGCGAAGGATCTCAAGATGAGAAGACCATCCTGGATTAGGTGGGTGGGTCCTGAATCCATTGACAAGTGTCCTTATAAGAGACACTTGGAAGAGAGACAAAGAGAAAAGGATGCAGGAACGTGGCTACGGAAGTGGGGATTGGAGTGAGGTGGCCACAAGCCAAGGAACACTAGGGCCACCAGAAACTGAAAGACGTGAGGAACGGATTCTCCCCTAGAGCCTCTGCTCTGGGGGAGTGTGGCCCTGTGGACACCTGAATTTCTGATTTCTAGCCTCCAGAACTGTGAGAGAATAGATTTCTGTTGTTTTAAGCCACCCAGTTTATGATACTCTGTTATGGTAACTACAGAAAACTAATTATCTATCTATTGGTCTATGTATCTATGTATGTATGTATCTATCTATCTATCTATGTATCTATGTATGTATCTATCTATCTATCTATCTATCTATCTATCTATCTATCTATCATCTATCGATCTATCTACCTATCGACCGACCTACCTACCTACCTACCTACCTGATATGGTTTGGCTGTGTCCCCACTCAAATCTCATCTTGAATTGTAGCTCCCACAATTCCCACCTGTTGTGGGAGGGACCCGGTGGGAGGTAATTGAGTCATGGGGGTGGCTTCCCCCATACCGTTCTTGTGTAGTGAAGAAGTCTCACAAGATCTGATGGTTTTATAAGGGGAAACCCCTGTTGCTTGGCTCTCATTCTGTCTTGTCTGCCTCCATGTAAGACATACCTTTCACCTTCTGCCACAATTGTGAGGCCTCAGCCACGTGGAACTGTGAGTCCATTAAACCACTTTTTCTTTATAAATTACTCAGTCTTGGGTATAAATTACTCATCTTAATATCATCAATGCTTACCTCTTCACTGGGTTGGTTTTTGCCAACCCATTCCTATTTCTTTTATACATATTTAATTATCCCATGTACTCCAGAACAACTTTACCTATTAACTGAAAAAATGATAAATTGTAACCATTCTGAATTCGAGATAATACCTGCTTTCTGTATTCCACTTTATTACATATATACATATACACGAAAATATGTGCATATGTATTAAAGGAAATTTTGTGTTGTTGGATGCCATCTCCAGTGTCTGGGTTAGTGCTCGAGCCTCAAAGAGAAAGGGACTGTATGTCTTAGATTCCTTTCCAGTGGCTCTGATGACCAGGCTATTTATTGATCACAATTTTCAGGCACATCCTTTCGACTTAAATTAAAAGTAAGTCAGAATATGTGTTAACAAAACCAGGAAACCAAAGATTAACAAAACTAGGAAACCAAAACCATTCAACAAAACCTGCTTCTATTCCATTATTCTTTATTTCACTCAGTGGTATCGGGCCACATCAAGTCCCTTCAGCAAGCTCCCCAGGAGTTACTTGGGCCGTGTTTTATATGTCACCTGTCACTAGGTGCTCCCATTCTTAATGTCCCTCTGCCCATCTCCTCGCCACCATCCTTGCTGAGTTGTCATTTCATCCATCAGCCACACAGCTCTGATTATGTTCTGCATCAGGACCCGAAGGGTTTGACTGCCCAGCTCCCCATCCCCACACTGCTGCTAATAGACCCCCCACTTTCCTTCTGGAAACTGTCTCCTCCCCAACCCCACTGCTACACACACACACACACACGCACACCCTCACACATGTGCACATGCACTCACATATGTACACCTACACACTCCCCACATACATACCTACACATCCGCACATGCACACACACCCCATGCATGCACACATACCAGTGCATACATATGCACACACACCATGCACACACAAACACATGTGCACATACCCAGGCACCCATGGCTGTATGCACATTCCCTGAACACACACCACACCCACACCCAGACCCTCATACACATACACACATACACACACCTCTGCATGTACACAGTGCATACACACAAATACCCTATATGTGTGCACCCACGTGCACACTCCCTGTCACCACATTCCACACAATTCTCAGCGTCCCTCAACTACTGGGACCAGCCACTGTGGCTGGATAGTGCCCCTGTGACTCATCCAGCACAAGATTCAGACCTAACTGGGGTTCATCAGAGACCTTCTGGGAGATACCCATGGGTGTGGGGGAAAGAGTGGGCACTCTGGTTTTTCTGGGTGCGTAGGCTGAAGGGGTGATGAAAACCTGGAACTTCCACTGACCATTTTGCCACTGCAAGGAGAGAACTCAGCCAGGAATAAAATGAATTCAGGAAAGTGGAAAGTGGAGGAGGGGCCACAGGAGAGAGGGAGAGAAAAGAAGGGAGTGAGAGAAAGAGATAGGGAAGGAGAGGGAGAAAGAGAACCATCTTAATCTCTGGATCTCACAGGGGGTGAAGCAACTGCTTACCTTGAACTTAAGTCTTGGGAACCAACAGAATCCCTCTTTTGCATAGGCTAACTTGAGCTGGAATCCCATAACCTGCAACACAAATTGTCCCCATGGATCTAGTTGCTCTCCTGGTTAAGAGAGCAAGCCTAAGGCCCATGCTTCTTGGTGAGTTCACCTGTTGCCTATGTACAACCTCAGCATTGCCCTTTAAGCCCCTGTATCTTACAATCCAGTCATCCTGAGTGACTTGCAGCTTCCTGAATGCAAAAGGATGTTTCACCCTCAGGTCTCTGTACATTTATTCAGTCATTTATTCCAGAAATATTTACTGAGTACTTATTTCCTAAGCACTGGAGATATAGCAGCAAACAAAACAGAAAACAATTTGCTGCCTTCATGAGGTTTGCATTTTAGCAGAGGTGAGGAAACAGGATAGGATAGAACTAAAATTAATAAGTAAGATATGGAGTATGTGCAAACAATCACAGAGGCACCATGTGACCCAGTAATTCCGCTCGTAGCTGCACACCCAGGAAAAATGAAAACATCACATCACAAAAAACTCGTGTTCACAGGAGCATTATTTATAATGGCCCCAAAGCGGAAACAGCTCCATAGTTCGTGGACCGACTGGATGTGGACTGTGAGCACAGAAAGAGTCAAGAATAATTCCATGTGCTGTCCCTTTCGTCTGAAAGGCCTCACCCTGTCATCAGAGCACCTGCTGGTTGTCTGTGCCCTGGATTCACCGGAAGCACGTGGATGACGGGGCTGTATTCCTGCCACTCAGCAGCGCGGTTGGATGGAGTAGGATCTCCAAAGCAAGTCTGTGGATCAAATGTACAACTCAAGTGTACAGACTTGCCCCCAGGCCATTTTCAGCATGGTGACATGGCTCAGGGAAACAAGCATGGACATCTACACACCCAGAAGGGCCCTGCTAGGCCTTGGCTGAAGATCTCTTGACTGTTCAACACACAACAAGAACCCTGCAAAGCCTTCTCCCCACATCTCTTCAAGAGCCTCTGTGGCTACTTCTCCCTGTCTTTCTCAGTGCCCTTCCAGTTCCCCATGATTCTTCCTCTGTTCCCACCTGCTAAACTCTCCTCCTCCTTCCCTCCCCTGACCTACCCATCTCATCTGGATCAGGCCTGCCCTTCAGCATCTGACATGCTCCAATCCATCTGTTAGTCAGTGGAACAGAACTGAAAAGCTAACGAGCCTGAGCAAAGCGTCCTTTCTATTTAAAAGGTGAAGAGGGAAGCAATTATTAGTAACTGTGTTGCAATAATTTCGTTTTTTTTTTTATTTTACTTTAAGTTCCGGGATACATGTTGTACAGAATGTGCACGTTTGTTACATAGGCATACATGCGCCATGGGGGTTTGCTGCACCTATCAACCCATCATCTAGGTTTTAAGCCATCTCAGCAAAACAATTTCCTTTTATTCTTGTCACACATAAATGAATACTATTCCACGGTTCTTAATCTGGGATATGGGAAAACTTGTTTGATGTTGCTGTGTGTTTGCACGTGCTGTTTCTTATGCTTGGAAATCTCTGCTCTTTCTTTCTTCTGCAGTGAAACTCCTTGTCCAGATCCCTTTCCTGGTGTCCCCTCCTCAGCAAGGCAGAGCTGGGGGCAATGCAATGGGGAACCTTGTGACAGTGGAACAAGCCTGGGTTGGCATCTCAATCTCATTTCTCATGAGCGGGGACAGCTTGAACCAGCTGCTTACACTCATGCAGGCTTCTTACACCATTTTTGGAGTTGTGAGAAGTTGATGGTGTAACGTAACTCATCCCTCCCTGGCTGTATGGGACAGTAGCGTACCTGAGGATGGGTTAGGATTGCTGAGATGGGCTGGAGCTGGGGCAGGGGGCCTCCAGCTAACAGAGGCCTCCTGAGCTTACCTCATTTGGTCTCAGGGCTATTCTCATTTTCCAGATGAGCAGTGATGTGAACAATATTGGGAAGCATCAAAGAAATTGATGTAAAGTGTCTGGCACAGAGTGAGTGCTCAGTGACTGTGGGTGCCCTCTCGTCCAGCTCCTCTCTGCTCTGAGCATGCCTTTCTCATGGCACTTATGAGAATGTGCCATCGCTGTTTACTCCTTGTTTGTCCCCCTCCGCACACTAAGTTCTTTAGGCCCAGGGACTGTGTTACACTCATCTCCACAGCCCCAGGCCTAGCACAATGCCTCCTGCCTAGTAGGTCCTCAGTATTTGCTGAATGAATGGATGATGATTTCATGGAAGAATCACTCCCTGAAGTTTCCAGCCACAGGCTGAGAAAGCTCAGGATGAAAACATCAGGTCTCTTGCCCAATCTTCACCATGCTTTTTAGTGGCGGTCACTGCACTGCATGTTTTCTTTAAGAAGAGTGAGCTCATGCCAAGGACAAGGGCATGGGACCTGTGCCGGGCACTTCCCAGTTCCACGTTCTGGGTGTGGGGAAGAGGGAGGATGCCCACAGAGAGGGAGGGAACCAAATGCAGGAAAGGAGGGCAGGAGGGGTGGTGTTGGCTCCTGGCGGGCCTGGCATATGGCTGTGCTCCGAGTTACTTCTGGTCCTGTGTGTGGGGCTGAAGCTTCAGCTGCCACCAGACATCCCTGCCGCGTCCCTCTTGAGAGTCCTAACCTCACTTTCAAGACTCACCCCGATGCTCTCCATGAAAATAAAACACATCTTCCATGAAGTGTCCCCAGAAAGCTCCACGGGGGAGGAAGTGCCACTGAGAAATGAGCACCAATCCCAGATGAAAGTCATGAGCTGAAAGGCCCATATCAGGCTGTTGTGGATGACCTTGGATGCCCTTGAGGTGTCTTGAAGGAGGCAGCATTAGCTTTCTCGCAGTGTGTGTGTGGCAGGCCACATGCAAGCTTTTGGGCTGACCCAGTTGTGACTATCACTGTGTCCTCGGGTTTCATCTTGGGGAAGGGAGTTGGACCAGTTCTTACTCCTGGAGGCTGATTTCCTAAAGTGCAAAATTGGGCCAGTCTGTTGAGGCCCAAGTGTTCTGGAAAAGGTCTCTGACAGATACATGGAAACTGAATTTAGTTGCTAGTTAAGAGCTTTTGTGGGAGCAAAGCTATTGCCTGTGGGTTTCTTAATTATCAGGTATACATTAAGGCAGCGGTCCCTAAACTTTTTGGCCCTGGGGACTGGTTTTGTGGAAGACAGTTTTTCCACAGATTGGTTTCAGGATGAAACTGTTCCACCTCAGATCATCAGGCATTAGATTCTCATAAGGAGCATGCAACCTAGATCCCTCCCATGCACAGTTCACAGTAGAGTTCGAGCTCCTATGAGAATCTAATGCCACTGCTGATCTGACAGGAGCTCAGGCAGTAATGCTTGTCCACTGCTCACCTCCTGCTGTGTGGCCTGGTTCCTAACAAGCAATGGACTGGTACCAGTCTTTGGCCCAGGGGTTGCGGACCCCTGCATTAGGGGATAGAACAACATTTTGCAGAAAGAAAAAACTGGTCTTCTTCCTGCTTCTCCTTTTTTCTGTACTCTGCTTTCTCTCGCTTGTGGACACTTCATGGACATAGAAGAGGGGGTGTAACACTGCATCTGGCTCCTCCAAGTGTGGTCTAAGACCTGCAACCTCTGCATCTCCTGGGAGCTTGTCAGAAATGCTGAGGCTCAGGCCTCAGCTCAGACCGACAGGATCAGAATCTGTACTTGACAAGACTCCCCTGGTGACCTGAATGCACGTTCAAGTTTGAGAACATTGATCTAATCATGGAGATAGGTGTTTTGTGACCCAACAGTCCTCACTTGGATTCTAGACCCCAATCCATAACACACTAACTGTGTAACTGGGGCAGGTTACTCTGAGACTCTTTGAGTCTCCAAAACCTCATTTGTAGAATGGCACAGAAGTGCCCACTCTATTACAGAGTTGTTGATGGGATTAAATGAGTGAATGGATATAAAGCTCTTGGCACCCAGTGCTGGGAAGGGCAGCTATGGAGATGATAATCATTCCCCTTTGCCCCCCTTCTCAATTCTGGCACCCAGGACCCAGGCCAGTGCTCTCAGCAGGAGGGAAGCAAGAGCACTGGCTTGACCCGTTGGTGCTCAGGACGGGTAGCACTAAACAGTCCTTCCAATCAACTTCACGTTTCAAGTGCCTCACTGAGGATGTTGATAGCAATGGGTACAGTTGAGTAACAGTTTACTTGTATTATTTCATTAGATATTTTTATTAGTGCTGTTATTTCCATGCTTTTGAAGGAATTCATGAGTTTTCAACTTGTAAATGCAACAAATTTTAAAATAGCAGTCTTTAAAGTTATGGTTGTAAGTTTTAGGCCCTCTGAATTAATGTCCTGCCCTATGTATCTGGGCATGAGGCCACAGATGCCACACAGACTGTACCTAGTGCTGAGTGGAGCCTATGTGGAAGGGCTGCAGGGTTCAGCTGGAAGTATCCACTGGGGCAAAGCTAGTGTTGGAAAGATCCTGGTCTGGCAGCATAACGGGCATCAACGTTGTAAGACTACATGTAGCAGGGGGTGGCTGGATCACCTGGAGCCCAGGGACAAGCTTGGCACATCTATCCCTTTTAATTGATTTTACATATTGAAGTCTGCTCTCATGGGTCTCTTTGCCTTGAAGATAATTTTCTCTCTATTCTGCTAAGGTCCTGAACATTTCTGGCACATTACTTGGACTTGATGGTAAACCCATTGCTTTGTCACGAGGCACTGGAAGCTTATCAGCACTGACATGCTTTCCAATGTGCAGTCTCAACCCAGTCTCCTCAGCACACCCACTTCACTTAGACAGTGGGACCTCAATAAAAATGTGTTTGAAAGGACACTGTGCCATCATTATTGGCTTAATGGTCAGGGCCAGTGGGGAGAAGGGAGCAATGTTGAGAAGTGTGAATATGAGGGATATCTCACAAAGCAGGTAGGAAGTCAAGAAATGTAGGTGAAATGGACAGGAAAGATTTTTTTTTTTTTCCATAAGCCTCTTCATGTTTATCTTGGAAGTGAAGAATTCTAAGACTACTCCATGCATTGTCATTGTGGTAGCTACTCAATTATTCTTAGATAAAACCAACGATCCCAAATCTCAGATAACTGTAAGGAATAATGTTAGAAAAGTCAAGATGAAATCTTTCTGTGCTTTTGAGCATCACACTTGGTTTTGATCCAGGCAGCCAAACCACACTGTCCTGCATCATGGCCACTCTGTCAGTTGGTGACTTCTTGCTCCAGGGAGCCCTGGGAGCTGATAACTCTTGGTTGGGGAATGTTCCCCTAGCTTTTTACCAATTCAGTCTTTCATCGACTGGTTATTCTTGCTTTTGTGGGCGGCCATACAAATCACGTGCTGTGGGGAAGTCATGTCAATCATTTCACTGTCTACAGGATTCCCTGGAAGCTTGAAGCAATTTTTCAGATAATTAAGTCCACAGAATACTTTTTTTTCCCTCAATGATTGGGATATCTCAAGTGAGTCAAAACTTTATTGCAATTGCCTCAATTCTCCATTTTCCTGGTCATATATCAAAAAAGACTTTCTGCTTCCTATATGTGGGGCTTAGCGTCCACATTGTAATTCACCAGAGACTCTCTGGAGAGCTTGGCTTGGTCCCATGTATCCTAGTACAAGCTTGCCACTGGTCTAAGTTAGAAAATATCCAGATTTGAGGCTCACAGAAATGTCCAATTTTATACTTTTTTTTTTTTTTTTTTAATGGCGAGGAGTCTCTAACTGAGTGAGAGAGGATTTGGAAAAATGGCCAGCAGAGAACAGTAACAATAGTGACTAACATTTATTGAGTACATACTATGTGTTAACTGTGTGAAATAATTTTCATGTAAGCCTTTTGGCAACCTAAGGTTGACAGCATGGAAGCTTTGAGAGTGTAAGTTTCTTGTCCAGAATTTTATAACTAGAAAGTGACAGAGCCTGGATTCCAACCTATACCCATGGACACCAGAGTGTCTATATGTGTCTTTCCAGTGAGCGATGGTTCACACTCACTGGAAACATGAGTGCCATTGGAACATACTAGTCAATATGATGCTGAAAACAGTAACAGAAAGAGTGCAGGTGTTGAATACGTGTTCCTTTTCATACTGGAAAGAAAGATGGTAAGAAGTTGGCATGTCTTCCACGCAATTCCATCCCATCAGCTGGTCTCCAAATTCCCACTCCTCTTGGTTCCCCACTTCTCTTTGTCTCTTTCCAGAAGGAAACAAACTCCTTGATGACCCTCACTGAAAATTCACAAACTTTACAAATTTCAATAGATTAGCTGTGGCTTCTTTTTAAAATGCTCATAGGTAGCTGTGTCCTGGAGAGCTCTAAAGCCCTCTAATTTTGCTCACAGACTGAAGAAGGGAAACTCGAGTCACTGGAGACAAAGGGGCAAAGGCATGGGTTTGGCAGCAGAGGGAAAGAAATGGTCTGTGACCAGGGCTTAAGCTGTCTGTGTTGGCTCTGAATGACAGTATGCTCTTGCTCCAAGGACCTTAATTGGCTGATAGAGTGATTGCTTTGGCCAAAGGTCCAATTAATACTCAAGATTTGAGGATTGGTTTTCCAACCCCAGTTGGATGACTTTCCTGGCAAGCAAAGGTTACCACTGTAAATTCAATTCGCTTCCTTAACTGTGCACCCACTCTATAATGTAAGGCTATCACTCTGTCTGGTTAATTCCAGACAAGACTTTGTGAGCAGATGGGGAATTTGGATTTTCAAATTCGAAAAAAAAAAAAAGCATAAGTGAGTGTGAGTTTTATGTAGTTACCTCGATGCTCCACCTTGTGGAAAATGTGCTAAATCCCAATGTAGTAGGAGGCAGGATTGCAAATGTGAAACAGAGTGATTGGCCCAGGGGTTTATGCTTACTGAGAATGTTCTCATCAATAGCTTGCTGTGATTGGCTATGGACCTATTGAAATCACCATTAAACTAGAAAGCAAAGTTACTCAGCCCTTGTGTGGAAAGTGTCTAAGACAGTAATGCAGAGGCCATAGTCTGAAGGTGGCACCTCGCACTACAGAACAATGGTAGGAGCTCCAGGTTCGGATCATGGTTCTGAAATTTACTAGTTGTGTGCACTTAAGTTGCTTAGTCTAATTCATAAAGCAGGGATGATAATTCCTCTTTACAGCTTTGTTGTAAGGATTGCATTAAAGAAAACATGTAAAAGCATAAGGGCATTCAATTAATGTTACAAGAGCCCTTCCCTCAACCCCAAGGGTAGCTGCAGCTGTTCAGCCTGACACTTTATGTGTGCTGGTCACAGTGCTGTCTTGGAGAATCACATACGGGATAGTGCTTACCTCCCCATAGCAGCCACGTCATAGCAAATAGCTCATTAGCATGCAGTTTCTTCCCTCCCTGTTCAGCAGCAAGCAGACAAGCTGTCTCAGAGCCTGGATTTCAGCATGTTACACTCACCGCAAATATCCCGCAGACTGCCCACTCCGTTCTGCTGCCCTTCACAAGGCTTCACTTTGGCCTCCAACCCTTTTTTTCTTTCGTTTACCAGATGGAACTAAGTCTGTTTGTGAAAACACCCTTCCCCTCAGTTTACTTGGACCTGATTTTGCAAGTAGCAAGTCACTTTATTTGGGCTGGAGGAAAAAGCACTAAAGCAGATGTTGAGGTGACCGGGGTTCCTGGAAGACATTCTTCTTCTCTCCGGCGAGACGCATGATGCATGAAGTAGGAGCCCCTGGCAAGGAGCCCAGGCCGCCATGGCCTCACTTGCTCATGCTTCCTGGCATGGCCCTGAGGCTAGCTGCCTCTGTACTGCCTGAGCATCGTCCCCTGGCGTGTCACCAGACTACCCACTACCTGTGCTTGCACCCGCGGTTGGGCAGTTCAGTCACTGCAGGCTGAAGCTCCCTGTCACAGGAGTCCATCAGCACTGGAGTTCACCAAATGGCCCAGTCCAGGTCTGTGTCATATTGTTTTGCAAAAGCAAGAAAACTCATTCAGGGCTTGTTACTTTTATCCCTGACTTCCTAAGTGAGCAGTGTAGCCAGAGAGCTACATCCCTTGACATCCTTTAAGAGCCATGACCACTCCTGCCCTTGCTTTGTGACAGGCACTCCTGGATGCTGAGGTGCTGTTGCTGTGCACCGCTGTGCATCCTGTGCAAGGATGAGTTGCTCCCTCTTCCCGTGGCTGGCTCATTAGCCAGAGCAAGCTGTGGCCTTGAAGGAGCAGAAGGAGCATTTGACTCTTCCCAGCTGTCAGTCTTTGGAAAATTGAGCAAAGTGGAATGAAAGGCATTTATTCATTTAACTGGCAGTTATTTGAGCATCTATTATGTGGCAGGCACTGTGGTGACACTGAGGAGAGAAGGGTGAACAAGGACAGTCCTGAGCTCAAGCAGGCTGCTGGCAGGTAGTAGTGGGGGCAGACAAGCGAAGAGGCACCCATGCCATGGCCTGCAATACACCACCTCCAGGACAAGGCTCGGGACCCATCCCTGGGTCTTGGGGGACATTCTAAGAGGAAGCAGTGGCTCAGCATAGACCTGAAGGACAAGAGGGCACCAGTCATGTGTGGAGTGGGTCGGTGGAGATGCGCAGAGTGCAAGGAGGTCTGGAGGTGAGACTTCCAGGCAGAATGGAGGGAGATATGTCCCATAGCATGTGGACTCTAAGGGGCTGGGAGATCTTAGGGGTTCCCCAGAGGCTGACTGAAGGCTGGCCAGGGAGCCTTCCTGGTAAGGGCCTCCAAGGTCAGGTATGGGTGTAAAAGTAGCCATTTCTAGCACTGGTTGAGGTGCACTGCCCTGTCAGTGCCCCCAAATCCTTCAGCAGTGTCTGATACGATGTTCTAGACTGGCATTGTTTCCGGTGCAGGCCCTGTCTCATTCTTCAGGAAGCATGGTCATGGCAATACCTGGAGTCTCCACTGTAAGACCAGAGTGATGGAGGCAGCAGAGCTCCTCAGCAGACCAGGAGTCTCCAGAGGCACTGCAGAATGTCTAAGAAGCAACCTCATTGTATTCCCAAGACCTGGGAATCCAGGTCTCACAAATACGATGATACAATCTATAGCCAGGACATCTCCTCATGTGTAGGTAAGTAGGGCATGGGGTAAGTTCAACTGGTGTTTCTAGGCTTTCTTGCTTTTCTATATGCCACTGATGCCTTTCACCTTCATCCAATTTTCAATGAATACTAGGGTAAGCAACTATCCCAGTCTTCCCAGGATTGAGGGACTTCTCCAGATGCTGCACTTCCAGTGCTAAAAATGAGGAACTGAAATGAATTAGTCACCCAAGGAATGCTGGCCCTGTGCTATATGATCACATTTACTCTTTAAAGCAATGCTTTGAGGTAGGTAATATTATTTCCATTTTAAATAATTTATAAATAAGAGATAAAGTGTGTTTCCCAAGGCCATTATCCAGTAAGTGATAGAGACTGGGTTTAGGTTATATTGTCTGGTTTAAAGCCAGTATATTTGTTATCTGCATAATAAATTACTCCAAATCTTGGGCTTAAACCAACAACAGAAGTTTATTAATTCATAGTTTCTGTGGATCAGAAGTTGAGAAGCAGTTGAGCTGGATGGTTCTGGCTCAGGATCTCTCATGATATTGTCATCATAGCATTGGGGGCTGTGGTCATCTGAAGGCTTGACTGCGGCTGGAGGACCTGACTTCAGGATGGTGCTCTCACATGGCTGCTGGCAGGGAACTACACAAGAGACAGGCTACCATAGTCACTGTGTATCTGATGCTTCCACAGCTACCCCTTAGGACTCTAAGTCCTAGAATTGGGACTAGAAGTGGAGATTAAAGGGATTCCATAGGATGAGATTGACTACAAATAGATATACATGAACAGGCATACACAGGAATATTCATTATATGTGTAAATACCATCATCTGTATTCAGGCACACCTTGTTTTATTGTGGGTTTATTGCACTTCACAGATATTGTATTTTTTTTACAAATTGAAGTTTTGTGACAACCCTGTGTTGAGCTAGTCTATCAGCACTATTTTTCCAACAGCATGTGCTCACTGTGTGTCTCTGTGTCACATTTTGGTAATTCTTACAATATTTTGAACGTTTTTATGACTGTTATATCTGTTGTGGTGATTTGTGGTTTTGATATTACTATTATATCTTGTGGTGATCTGTGGTCTTTGATATTACTATTATATCTGTTGTGGTGATCTGTGGTCTTTGATACTACTGTTGTAATTGTTTTGGGGCTTCGTGAACTGTGCCCATATAAGATGGCAAACTTAATCGATAAATGTCGTGTGTGTTCTGAGTGCTCCACTGACCAGCGTGTCCTTCATTTCTGTCCCTCTCTTCAAGCCTCCCTATTCCCCAAGACACAATAATATTGAAATTAGGCCAATCATTAAGCCTACGATGGTTGCTAAGTGTTCCAGTGAAAGGAAAAGTTGCATGTCTCTAATTTTAAATTAAAAGCTAGAAATTATTAAGAGTGTCAGGAAGGCATGTTGAAAGCCCAGACAGGTTGAAAGCTAGCTAGGCCTCTTGTGTCAAACAAGCCAAGTTGTGAATGCAAGGAAAAAGTTCTTGAAAAATTAAAAGTCCTACTCTAGTGAACACACGAATGATAAGAAAACAAAACAGCCTTAGTGCTGATAGGGAGAAAGTTTGAGTGGTCTGAATAGAAGATCAAACCAGCCACCACATTCCCATAAGCCAAAGCCTAATCCAGAGCAAGGCCCCAACTCTCTTCAATCCTATTGAGTAAGGCTGTTCTTGTGTTGCTATAAAGAAATACCTGAGGCTGGGTGATTTATAAAGAAAAGAGGTCTAATTGGCTCCTGGTTCTGCAGGCTGTATAAGAAGTATAGTGCTGACATCTGCTTCTGGTGAGGGCCTCAGGGAGCTTTTGATTATGGCAGAAGGTAAAGGGGAAGCAGGCACATGACACAGTGAGAATGGGAGCAAGAGAGGGAGTGGGGGCTGCCATACACTTTTAAACAACCAGATCTCACCAGAACTCGCTCACTATCGCGAGGACAGCACCAAGACATGAGGGATCCACCATGAACCAATCACCGCCCACCAGGCCCCACCTCCAACATTGGGAATCATATATTAACATGATATTTTAAGGGGACAAACACCCAAACTATATCATCTTTCAAGGCTGACAGAGCTGAGGAAGCTGCAAAAGAAAAGTCTGAAGATATCAGAGATTGGATCATGAGGTTTAAGGAAAGAAGCCATCTTCATAACATAAAAGTGCAAGGTGAAGCAGCAAGTGCTGATGGAGAAGCTCCAGCAAATTGTCCAGAAGATCTAGCTCAGATCACTGACGAAGGTGGTTACACTAAACAATAGATTTCCAAGGTGGATAAATCAGCCTTGCATTGGAAAAAGATGTCATCTAGGACTTTCATAGCTAGAGAAGAGAAGTCAATGCCTGGCTTCCAAGCTTCAAGGGGCAGGCTGACTCTTTTGTGAGGGGCTAATGCAGCTGGTGACTTTAAGTTGAAGTCAATGCTCCTTTACCATTCCTAAAATGCTAGAGTCCCTATGAATGATGCTCAATCTACTCTGCCTGTGCTCTATCAGTGAAACATCAAAGTCTGGGTTACAGCACATCTGTTTACAGCATGGTTTACTGAATATTTTAAGCCCTCTGTTGAGACCTACTGCCCAGATTAAAAAAAAAAAGATTCCTTTCAAAATATTACTATTCACTAACAATGCACCTAGTCACCCAAGAGCTCTGATGAAGATGGAGATGAATGTTATGTTCATGCCTGCTAATACAACGGTCCATTCTGCAACCTGTGGATCAAGGGCTAATTTCGACTTTCAGTCTTATTATTTCAGAAATACACTTTCTAAGGCTATAGTTGCCCTAGACAGTGATTCCTCTGATGGATTTGGGCAAAGTTAATTGAAAACCTCTGGAAGGGATTTATCATTCTAGATGCTATTAAGAACATTTGTGATTCCTGGAAGGATGTTCAGAAGTTTGGAAGAAGTTGATTCCAACCCTCTTGGATGACTTAGAGGGGTTCAAGGCTTCAGTGGAGAAAATCACTGTAGATGTGAGAAAAATAGCAAGAGCACTAGAATTACAAGTGAAGGCTGAAGATGTGACTGAACTGCTGGCATCTCATGATAAAGCTTAGATGGATGAGGGGCTGCTTCTATGGATGAGCAAAGAAAGCAGTTCCTTGAGGTGGAAGCTACTCCTGCTGAAGATGCTGTGAACATTGTTGAAATGACAGCAAAGGATTTAGAGTATTACGTGAACTTGCTTGATAAAGTAGTAGCAGGCTTTGAGAAGACTGATTCCAGTTTTGAAAGTTCTACTCTGGGTAAATGCTATAAAACAGCATTGGAGGCTACAGAAAAATCTTTTGTGAAAGGAAAAGTCACAGATGCATCAAACTTCATTGTCCTAAAGAAATAGCCACAGCCACCCCAACCTTCAGCAACCACCACTCTGATCAGTTAGCAGCCATTAACAGTGAGGCAAGACCTACAAGCAAAAGGGTGATGACTTGCTGATAGTTAGCATTTTTAAAGCAATAAGTACATTTTAATTAAGGTATGTACATTGCTCCTTTAGACATAATGCTATTGCATACTTAATAGACTACTGTATAGTGTGAACATAATTTTATATGCACTAGGAAACCAAAAGTTTGTGTGATTCCCTTTTTTTTTGCAGTAGTCTGAAACTGAACTCACAATATCTCCCAGGTATGCCTGTGCTCAAATAAGTGTGCTTTTGAAATAATCACCATTGGCTGGGTGTGGTTGCTTATGCCCGTAATCCTTAGCACTTTGGGAGGCTGAGGTGGGTGGATCACCTGAGGTCAGGAGTTCGAGACCAGCCTGGCCAACATGGGGAAATCCCATCTCTACTAAAAATTAGCTGGGCATGGTGGCAGGTGTCTGTAATCCCAGCTACCCTGGAAACTGAGGCAGGAGAGTTGCTTGAACCTGGGAGGCAGAGGTTGCAGTGAGCCAAGATGGTGCCATTGCACACCAGCCTGGGTGACAGAGCAAGACTCTGTCTCAAAAAAAAAAAATCACTATCTTGGTAGTCTACATACTTGCTCTAAGGAGGTTTTCATCACACCAAATATTTTTGTTTGGATATTAATTATGGATAATAGTTTATTCCTGATTTTCCAAACTTTATAATATCAACTAATATATCATTTTATAATCACAAAAACATTTTGTTCCAAGGTTTATAATATAAACATATGTATTGATTTTATAACCAGATGAAAGTTCTTTTAAAAAACATTTTTATACATACATATTAACATATATATGATGGATACTGCTTGGATTTCCACTTATGTCTTTATAAAAAAGCAGCCTGTTCAGATGTTTCAGAAGGCAAAATATATACTATTACTAGCAGATACAATCACATATAGAATTGTATATTCCATTATATATGCAAATATGTACACCATTTCCTGGAATTCAAATTGGTGGGAGGGTAGGGAAGGGAGGGAGGTTAGGAAACCAGAGATGCCAACAATAAGACATTGGAGAGAAGATAAATGGGAAAGACTTGGAGTGAATGTTACCCAGTCCCAGCACAGCGTTGCTGGGTGGTCCATGTTAATTTGAAGGAGCTGGAATTGTACAGTCACAACTACTCTTTCTGAACCTTAGTTACTTCATTTGTAAAGCAGGGGAAGATAGTGACACTTGTGCTTTCAACTCCATCGAGCTGTCGTAAAAAAGAAATGAGAAACTGCATGTGAAAATACTTGGAAAAGTGTAAAGTCCTAACCCGGAGGAAGGTGCTCCCACCACCATCATTAGAGCTGTTATCTCTGGAAGCGTACCAAGACCTCCTAGGGACAGGGCCGCTGCTCCCAGAACTACGCACTACTACTGTTTTGCAGCCCTGGAAGCCCTTCTTTAAACAGTAATAGCTACACGTCTTGCTCCAGTTGTCAGACACCTTAGCCACGGTATTTTCTTAAGCTCTGTTTCCATGTGCGGCCTGGAAGTGCATGGTTCTGTGGGTGGAAACGAGGCTGTTGGCAGGGCTCTTTGCTTGTGTCTTCTTGCTTATGCCTGGATGTGAGGTCAGGTGGGGTAGGTGTGCACAAGGCCTGCCACCTGGTGTTGGTGTGTACACAGGGCTGGCATCAGGCCACAGAGCTCCTAAGGAAGCAAGTGCAAATGGTCCCAAAGGCAGTAAATGGAACATGCGAGTAAACCTTAACACTTTTTCACATTCCTTGCCACATCAGCAAGGCCAAAAATGGGAGAATTGCATTTCTTTGACAAATATTTCTTTTTTATTCATTTTCTTATAAAATTATCCCCAACCTGTCTGAAGAGTCTGCCAGCCATTCATGTATCTACACGAGGCAGTTCTGCATCTAAAAATAATTTTATTGGCCATTTGAATTTCCTTTTGCATGAAATGCCTGTTTGAGTTCATTGCCATTTTTCTATTGAGTTGTCATGTTCTTATTCATTATTAGTAAGATCCTTTGTATTAGTCCGTTTTCACGCTGCTGATAAAGACATACCTGAGACTGGCAGTTTACAAGGGAAAGAGGTTTAATGGAGAACTCACAGTTCCACATGCCTGGGGGAGCCTCACAACCATGGCAGAAGGTGAATGGCACGTCTCACATGGTGGCAGACAAGAGAAGAGGGCTTGTGCAGGAAAACTCCCCTTTATAATAACCATCAGATCTTGTGAGACTATCACAAGAACAGCACGGGAAAGACCTGCCCCCATGATTCAATTACCTTTCACTGAGTCCCTCCCACACACGTGAGAATTCAAGATGAGATCTTGGTGGGACACAGCCAAACCATATCATCCCTGTACAGATCATTGATATTAGACTTTGTGGGTTACATGCGTTACAAGTATCTTCTTTCACTCTTTGCCTTGTTTTCTCATTTTCTCCAGTATGTTTTTTGGTGAAAATATGTTTTTAATTTTAGGGTTGCCAAATACCTTACAAGCAGGAATTCTTGTAATTTCTGCTTATAAGAGCCTGTTGGGGGAGGCTCTCTCAGGTTTTTTTTGTCAGAAAAGGTTATTATTTATTCTTTGTTCTTGAAAAAATAATTTGACTAGGTATGGAGTTCCAGGATGACAGTAACTGAAAAAATTTCGCAAACTGAAAAAAAAATTCTACTCTCTTTTGGCTTTGATTATTGTTGATAAGAAATCAACCTTTAATGTAACTCCTTCCCATTGAAGGTTGTTGTCTTTTCTCTCTGGCTTGCATTGAAAACCTGCTTGTCTTTGATGTTCTTTGGTTGTTGTTGTTTTTTTTAATAATGCATCTACCTTTGGATTTATTTTATTTAACCCACAGGGAATTTATTGGGCTTCCTGGCTCTGACAGTTTGAGTCTTTCAACAAATCTGGAAATCTCTCAATCATTGTTGTATTGAATATCACCTCTTCTTCATTCTCTCTTGTATCTTCTACTGAACTCTAAACATATGGTACATCTTCTTATTCTCTCTTCCATCTGTTTGTTTCTCTGGGCTGCATTTTGAACGATTTCTTCATGCCTATTTTCTAGTTTAGTAATTCTTTCTTTGGTTGTGCTTAATCTGCTGTTTAACACGTCTAATAAACTTTTCAATCTGAATATTATAGTTTCCATTTCTAGAAGTTCTACTTTACAAATTTGATTCTCCTTACAAATGTGCTCATTTATTTTCAAAACTCTAAAGGAATGAAATATTTATTAAAACCTTAAAATACTTGGCCAGGCACAGTGGCTCACATCTGTAATCCCAGAACTTTGGAAGGCGAAGGTGGAGGACAGCTTGAGGTCAGGAGTTTGAGATAAGCCTGGGTAATGTAGTGAGACCCCCATCTCTACTATATATATATATATATATGCCAGGCATGGCGGTGTGCATCTGTAGTCCTAGTCTTGGGATACTGAGGTGGGAGGATTGCTAGAGCCTGGGAGCTTGAGACTGCAGTGAGCTGGAATTGTGCCATTGCATTCCAGCCTGGGTGACAGTGATACCCTGTCTTTAAAAATAAATAAAATACTTATTTTATATTCTATTTGATAGGTTCCATACTGAAAATCTTGGCCTCTCTGACATCTAATCTGTCTGTCTGTCTATCTATCTATCTATCTATCTATCTATCTATCTATCTATCTATGTATCATCTACCTATCTGACACAGAGATGTGCCACCTATATTCCACATCAAGGAAAGAGTTGATGCCCAGATGTCTATGCCCAGCTGTGCGGGGAAATGAGCTCAGCAGGCAGCCTCCATCTGCAGGGAGCTGCCTTGCCTACGGCCATGCCCTATTCAAAATAGCCTGCATCTGGGGACAGAGTGAGGGTATCAAGACCTGGGGACAGAGTGAGGGTATCAAGACCTGGCCATTTTGGCCTGGTGTGGGGCACCTCTCATGGACGATATTTTCACCCACTGGGTTGAACAAGGGTTTGTTAGAGCTATATTACAGTTCAACTTCTCCTTCTCCTCCCCCCTTTCACAGTTGCTGACCCTAATAAACACTGTATTCCAAGGTCTGACCCTGTGGCTGCTTCCAAAGCACCCAATCTGCAACATGTGTGAGTGTGTCTGCATGTTCTGCTGCTACTTGCTCATGTTCCTTGCTCTTGTTCCTTGTTTCCTTCTGTATTTCTGTTTCTTGAGACTTTATCTGTTGAAATTCTTTGAGATTGAGTTGAGGTTGGGTTCCTTTTGAGAGTACAGATGGTCCCTGACTTATGACGATTTGACTTAACAATTTTTTGACTTTACTGTGGTGCAAAAGTGATATGCATTCACGGAAAACTGCATGATCCTCTTTTGAGATGCTAGGCAGTCAGCCAGGAGATCATGATCGTAAGGGCAAACAACTGATAAGTGACAGTGAGCTGTGTTGTCTGTTGCCCAGCTGCAGGTTAATGTAAATTCTGAGCACACCGAAGGTGACTAGGCCAAGCTCTGATGTTTGGTAGGCCAGTCGTATTAAATACATTTTAGACCTATGATATTTTCAACTTACAATGAGTTTATCAGGAGGTAACCTCGTGGTAAGTCAAGGACCGCCTGTATATGAGATTTCTTCTAGAAGTCGCCTGGGGCATGACCAGCTTGAGACCAATTTAAGTTGTCTGTTTTTTCAAAACACAGACATAGTGTGTATTGGCTGAAAACCCATATGAGTGGGGATTGTAGTTAATACTTCTCAAGATAGGCATGTTCTTTCTTTTCCCCTTCTTTGCTAGTCTGTTTCCTACTTACCCTTATACTAAGGCTGTAGATGTTCTTGGCTTCACTTGGTGGGGCAGTCTGTCCACCTTGGGTGGGCTTAATTTTCCATTTCTCATGCCCCTGTAGCTCTCAAATGGAAACGAAAGGTCATCAGAGTTCAGTACTTAGTTTTCGGTGGAGGCTGCTTTGGATCTTCCTTACTTTCCATAGTTCCCAGGCTCGGTGTCTTACTTTGAAACTGGAAACTCCTGCTTCCAAGTTTCAGAGTAAGATAGACGCCTCACTTTATTGCCGGCATGTTGATTCACTAAAATGTTATTTTCTTTTGTTTCATATTTATCCAATTTCATTTATTTTCCTTTTCTGAAACTGGGGCTGGGTCATTTAGGGTTTCTAGTCCACCACACTTGGGAATAAATGTCTGGAGTCATGTTTAAGTGGACTTTACCTAAAAGGGCCACCTGGAGACCCAGAGACCCGATGGGGGAGAGAGTTTGTGTTGACTGGACCATCAGAAACAGAGTTAATAGGGAGTTGTAAGTGGTTAAACATGGGAAGCAGGGAGCTGTTTTTGAGAGATCCACAGTTATGCAGAACGTCTCTTAAATGTACTCCAAGAAAAATAGCCAGTTTTGAGGGTCCCCAAGACAAGAGAGCACTATTAGAAGGTGGAAGCACTGTCTGCCAAATCAGACCTTCCCTGTCCTTGGCTTTCTCCCAGAAGGAGCCAGAGGAGGGTTTGTAATGAGGGGGCAGTACAGAAGCATGGAGCTTAGAAACAGAGACAAGAGACCCCTGCCCACTCCAAGGCCTCCAACGCAAAGCCGAGAGTGGGGAGAAGCTTTAAGTAAAGTTCAGAATTTTGATTAAGATGGAGGAACAAGCACACCAATGGCTAAAAGAAGACCACTCTTGTATGTTCTTACAACTATGGTTGTACCCAGTCTCCCTTCAAGAGGAGGGCAGGAACAAACTCCACAGGACAGGTTGAAATGAGGGGGTGCAGAGAATAAAGGCATTTCCTGGTAGAACCTTGTGGGGTTTCAGTATGCTTTTTTGTTTGTTTTTGAGACAGGGTCTTTCTCTGTCGCCCAGGCTGGAGAGCAGTGGTGCAATCACAACTTACTGCAGCCTTGACCTCCCGGGCTCAAGCAGTCCTCCCACCTCAGCCTTCCAGGTAGCTGGGATTACAGGCACACTCCATCAGGCCCGACTAGTTTTGTATTTTTAGTAGAGATGGGGTTTCACCATGTCGGCCAGGCTGTTCTCAAACTCCACCCACTTTGGCCTCCCAAAGTGCTGGGATTACAGGAGTGAGCCACCATGCTTGGCCATTTTTTGCTTGTTTGTAGAGATGGAGTTTCGCCATGTTGCCCAGGCTGGTCTTGAACTCCTGGGCTCAAGCAATCTGCCCACCTGGGCCTTCCAAAGTGTTGGGATTACAGGCGTGAGCTACTGTGCCCGGCTGCTCTTTGTTTAAAGTAAGGGGGATTTGAGTACATTTCTCTGTGGTTGAGAATGAGCCTATATAGAAGGAGATGGTGAAGGAAAAGGAGAGGGAGATAGTCATGAGAGGGAAAGCCCCTCGGATGCAGAAAGGTGGGCTCCAGAGTGGAGGTGAAGTAACCTTAAATGAGGGGGGAGGACACCTGTTTCATTTTAATAGGGAGGGAGAAGAAAAGGTGAATGTACTTACAGGTTAAATCTGTATATTTTGTGGGAGAAATTTGAGGGATTACTGATCTGATGACTTCTTTTCTCTTTGAATTGGGGCAGGGTTATTTTTGTAGGGTAGAGGGCCAAGTGATGGGGTGATGAGTTTTAGGCAAATCAAGGCCACTTGAAAGAGCTTCTCTGGAGCATGGGGGGCCTTGTCACCCAACCAAGGCTGAAAATCAAGAATTCATATTGGAACTCATCAGATACAAAGCAGATGGGGACAGCTGAGGGTCCCTGTGCAGAACAAACTCAATCTTTCTGGTGTCCAGAGTTTTTAGTCTTTAACATAGAATTTCTTTCTCCCCCTTCCCTCTCTTCCTACACAATTTCCCAATTTCAGGACTCCTTGATGTAGGTTGTAATGTGATCAGTTAGAGTGTCATTTTTCTCAATTAAGTCCCTGTGCTGTGACTTGATTGAACAAACACCTCTGTCTTCAACTCTAGCACGTATGTATAATATCTCTCTTGGGATAGGTTATTTCTGAGCATGACAAAACTGTGCCAGTATGTCTTTATTCCTGCAAATATTGTCTTCAAAAATTAGTAATCTTAAAATTCAGGGAACTTCACCAGAAGCTTCCATCTGCCGACTGCTGGTGCAAGGAAATAAAGACTCAGATGCTTGCTGGGGGTGCCACTGCAGCGGTCATCCAACTTCAGCAGTGTCAGAACCAAGAGGGTTGTGGACGGCCTTGTGGGCCCTACTCTTAGAGTTTCTTATTCAGTTGGTCTGGGTCAGGGTCAGAGACTTTCAATTTCTTCTAAGTTCCCAGGTGATGCTGCCAGTCTGGGAACCATATTTAGAGAACCACTGTGCTGAAATTATAAGACAGGTGGTAGCAAAGCTTCATAATGGTCATAGTCGAGTGGTCCTCATCTTTGATCTGAATAATGCACTCAAAGTCAAGTTTAAAAGGAAATGTATCCTAAAGAGATCCTCTTGCTGGGTTCCTCAATTTTGTTGAGCAATGTTCTGCTTACTGTTTTCAATGTTGCACTATTTAATCAGGCCTACATGTAAAGAGGAAGGTGGAAGAGATAGGCAGCTCTGGGCCCCTAAAGGCGTGAAGGATACCATCGGAGTTGTGCTGTCCCAGCTTCTTATACACAAAGGCAGATGAAGAATGGCTATTGGGTTTTTGCTGGCATCTTTATGTCAATATTATGGATCTTTTTTTTTTTTTTTTTTTTTTTTGAGATGGAATCTCACTCTGTCTCCCAGGCTGGAGTGCAGTGGCGCGATCTTGGCTCACTGCAACCTCCGCATCCTGGGTTCAAGCAATTCTCCTGCCTCAGCCTCCCAAGAAGCTGGGATTACAGGCTTGCACCACCACACCCGGCTAATTTTTGTATTTTTAGTAGAGACGGGGTTTCACCATGTTGGCCAGGCTGGTCTCGAACTCCTGACCTCAAGTGAATTGCCCCCCTCGTCCTCCCAAAGTGCTGGGATTACAGGCATGAACCACTGTGTCCCACCAATATTATGGATCTTAATGGCTGATGAGAAAGAAATGTTACAATGTTTCAGTGACCCAAATCAACCCAAGGCTTTAGACTTAAATACACCAGACCAGGTCTTACTTAGAATAAGAGCTGAAAAAGGAACTTGTACTGAACATTCCATAAAGATAAGACATGATAAATACTCACCATTTGGATATTGACAAGATGATTAAGGTCACAAAAGGTCAAAATCCATCACATTTTCCAAAGCCAGTGATGGGGAGAACTTCTGAGGTGATGGATCAAGTACAATTCTAATAAGGGACCAGGGTAAGTGACTTGGCAACAATTTCCTTGGGAAGCTGCCAAAATCTTATCTTCAGTCTCAAAACTCCTGTCTGCAGTCATAGCTAGTCTAGAAAGGTAAGTCTTGATTTCTTAGCTAAATGAGTGAAGTTTGTATTCTAGAAAGAAAATAGAATACAAATAAAAATAATAATGGAGAAGCAAACTTAAATTCATGGAATTAAGTCTTTAGTGAACCAGTTTGGGTATAAGTGTAGTGATCTGTTTTGTATTCATCATGATAATTTTGTTTCCTTTTTACATGTTTAAAGCATCACTAAGACTTATGCCATTTAAATGTTTGGAAGAATCTGATTAATTTTTTATATTATTTAATGCTTAAATGTTTAGAAGGGTCAAATTTGTTAAATGCATAGTTTTGTTTAATACTTACTTGATAATTTAGCTTTTTATTTAATATTAAGTTTATGAAAGCAGTGTATATTTAGGGAAGTGTTAAATGTTTTAAAAATGATCAGCAGACAATAAAGAAGTACAAATAATGGTGAGCATGTTTCTCTCCAGACATGAAAGCCAGATAGGGAAGAATTTGCAGCCTCATACTGATTGGCCAGTTGAGGAGTCAACTCATCTCTCTTATAGAAAAAAGAAGATTACATTTATGGAATACAGAATATACTGTGCTCTCTACTTACCAAGAGATTTCTTTCTCTATTGACAACTTTTTGTTGACGTGATTACTGTGCAGGTTCTGACAGTCGATTCTTTCCACCTAGCTCACTGCTGAAGCTATAATGATTTCCATTTTGCAAAAAGAGGATGATTACTTATTACCTGTGACCATTTCTCAATTCCAGAACAATTGAGCTGCATAGTCCCTGAGATCTTGTAAAGGCATTTGGCCTGGAAGATGCTCTGCCGCCATGTGCCAAGAACAACGGCTATAGGGAAAATGTTTTGTTAACCCTAAAGCAGCAACCTGAACCTCTTACTGTACAATATTTGCTCCATTCACAATTAGCTCGACTTGAGTCACAGGATGGAGCTTACCAAAAGGAATTCCCATGTCCAAGGAAGGAACCAAGATCACTGAGAGGTTATAGTATGAAAAGTGCAGAGAAAAAACCTATTCTAAACATTTTATTAATTGTCAATAATTATTTTAAAACATTTAATATAGTCTCCTACCTGGTCCACTGGCATCAAGCTGCCAAATTTACACGGTCACTTTGGGAAGCCAACTGGCAGGCAAACATGGAAAGTGCTGGCTCCTAGCGTAGTGAGAAGACCAACAGATAGATGGTAATTTTCTTCTTTGTTTTATTTTTCTTTTTCTTCTCTCCCTCTTTTTCTTCCCTCTTGCCTTTCCCTCCCATTGCCCACTTTCTTTTTTTGGCTATTGAAGATTTATTGCCTTTCAGTACTTACAGATGATGTTTTCATAGGCGCTAATGAGGTCCCAGCAGTTTTTAACAATAACAGGACATTACTGTTCCTAAGATATATTACGTGTTTTCCCTCATCTTTCTCCCTTGAATGAAATGCTTAAAAGTAGTCTAACCCCCAATTCCCTTCCCTTTACTGTGATAAATGGCTCCGTTACTTAATAGGGCTAAATACTCTGCTGTGACTTTTATACTGCTCATTTGAAGAAGATCTTATGAAAAGCTTTTCTTGTGTGTTTTTCAGGTACTTTCTAGGACAGTACCTGAGCATGTGCATGCAAACACCTGTGTGTTATCAGCCTTGAGAGTCCGCTTTTCTTTTTTTTTTTTTTTCTGAGACAGGGTCTGGCTCTGTTGCCCAGACTGAGTGTAGTTGTGCAATCATGGCTCACTGCAGCCCTGAACGTCTGGGCTCAAGAGATCCTCCCACCTCAGTGTCCCGAGTAGCCGGGACTACAGGCGTGTGCCACCACACTTGGCTACATTTTATTTTTGGTAGAGATAGAGGTCTTACTTTGTTGCCCAGGCTGGTCTCGAATTCCTGGGCTCAAGTGATCCCCCTGTCTCAGCCTCCCTAAGTGCTGGGATTACAGGTGCAAGCCACCGCGCCCAGCAACCCTTTCTAATGCCATCCTTGATAGTCGTGCATCTTGATGCCAAGTCTTGCAGCATTTCCTGATCCTCCTTGAGAGCTGTCCGGGGAGACTGCTCCCTATCTCTCCAGTTCCTGGGTTCTGGGGCAATTCATGTTGTCACCTATGGCTCCAACCCCATGTGACACGTCCATCTTTCACAGGAAGTCGCATCCTTTTCTGAGTTGCCTGCAAAGGCCGGACATCCTTCAGTCGCCTCAGTGCGACCCATGACCATGGAGGTATTTTTTAAATGGAAAAACCATTGCCATGAACAAGTCCCTCAGCACCACATGACTTAACTAGGGTGGTCCTGACACTTGTTCTTCTGTGGTGACAGGGTTGGCAGCCAACTCCAGAGGTATTTTTTTGTTGTTGTTCTTAAGGGTAAGACAGATTAAATGTGAGTAACAAGCAACAAAGAAAAGGGACCAAGCTGCATCCCATGATGTAACACGCAGGGATTTCAATACAGTCAGGGTTTTTCCTTGAGGAGTTACAAGCTGTAGGGAATGCCTTTTAGCCAGAAGGGCTTCGAGCAGGAAAACTCAAAAACATTCTGTATTACTGTGTTCTATTTTGGTTCTGGGCTAGCTTTGGATGGGTGGCTTTCACTCTGCCCTGAAATTAACATGTTATAAATGGACAGGTTGGGTCTCAGATCCAGCAAAGAAGCCAGCTTGAAAAATCATTCTGGGAAATGCACTGAATCACTTGTTCCAGGAACAGAAAGCCACTGTGCCTTGAGAAACAGGCCGTCGGCAAAGTCCCTGAGACAAGCACCCTCGGATTTGCTGTCCAATCGTCACCGTCCTCCCTTCATTCTAGGGCTTTCTGTCACTTCACTACTCGTATTATTGAGGGCTTGACTTCTGCTAATAGGTTCTCTTAAAAGACTATCTGGAGACAGCTTTTTAAGAGCCTTCCCTTTCCGGATCCCTTTGGGATAGAAACCGCAGAGCTATTTAATAGTCTGTGATAACCCTTATTTTCCATCCTCTGTTTTCTGGGCAAATCTTCGCACACACAAGGTAATGACTGCAAATGAATTCCAGGCAGGAGCAGAAATCCTCCTGCGCTGTGCATAGTCTGCCCCGCGCAGGCCTGCATATGGGCTTTGCACACTGCTCACTTTTTGTGCCACTTCAAAGTCCTGTCCCCTTGAGTCCCAATCAAGATACGGCTCATTCCACCCTTGGGCAGGAGGGCAATGCTGATGAGGCTGTTTATAGCTTCGGTTCCTGCGCACTCCATGTTATTTAGTTGTTGTTCCTCCACTTTTTCCAAACAAGCAGTCTGTCCAAAAAAAAAGGATCAAATGGAAAACTTTATAAATACTCCAAATGGTGGAAACAGGAAGTGGAATAAAAATGATGTAGCTATTCACAGAAAACATGCTGTCATTTTTTTCTCTGTAAATATATACCATTCATTTTCAGAAAGAGGCTGTGCCTAAAGAAGAATTAAAAAAAAAAAAAAACTACACAGTGACTCGGCTGACTTTGGAGACTGTTCAGAGAAGCTGCCTCAGGCTGCGCGGGATGCTCTGGGGTGGGAGGGGCAGAACGGCACGGCCCGGAAACCTCTGAAAAATAGGTACAGGTTCTACTGCGGAAATGCAAAATGATGTCTTGTTGGGTACCCAGGTCTCAGTGTCTTGTGACTTATTGGACAGCTGAAATGCTTCATCCATATCAATCATGTCAATGGTATTAATTCCAATTCCAATTGCAATTCCAATGATCTAATCCTTAAACCACATTCAATTTCTTTTTGGTAACTTTGTTCATATAATAATAACAATGAACATTTATATAACGCTTACTATGTGCCAGGCACTCTTGTAAGTGTTTTACAACTGTGGACTCATTTACTGTTCACAGCAATTCTATGTAGTAGGATATTATCATCCCCATTTTATGAGGAGGAGACTGAAATATAAATGAACAACTAAGTTTTCTGAGGCAACCTAAGTTGTAAATGATGGAGCTGAGCTTCAGCCTAGGTAGTTGGGTTTCAGGACCCATGTCGTTACTAGTATCTCTTTATTGTGAATAATAAAAGACTAGAAAAGCAAACACAAAGCACACTGTGGTTGTGAACCAATCAAACATTTCTTTCTTTTTTCTTTCTTTCTTCTTTCCTGTTTCTTTCTTTCTCTTTCTTTTCCTTCCTTCCTTCTTTTTTCCTCTCTTTCTTCCTTCCTTTCTTTCTTTCTTCCTTCCTTTCTCCCTTCCTCTCTCTCTTCCTTCTTCCCTCTCTTCCTTCCTTTCTCTCTTCCTTTCTTTCTCTCTCTTTCCTTTCTCTCTTCCTTTCTTCTTTTCTCTCTCTCTCCTCTTTCCTTTCTCTCTTCCTTTCTTCCTCTCTTTCTTTCTTCCTTCCTTTCTCTCTTCCTTCCTTCTCTCTCTCTCTCTCTCTTTCTTTCATTCGTTTTTGAGACAGGATCTAGCTCTGTTGTCTAGCCTGGAGTGGACATAGTTCACTGCAGCCTCCAACTCTTGGGCTCAAGCAATCTTCCTGCCTCAGCCTCCTTAGCAGTTAGGACTACAGGTGTGTGCCACCATGCCCAGCTAATTTTTAATTTTAATTTTTGATTATATGTGTGTGTGTATGTGTGTATATATATATATATGTTATATATATCTAGAGAGAGAGAGACATGGTCTTATATATATATCGATATATATATATATATATCTAGAGAGAGAGAGAGAGAGACAGACAGCTCTGTCACTCATGCTGGAGTGCAGTGGTGCAATCACAGCTCACTGCAAACTCAACTTCCCAGGTTCAAGTGCCACAGCCTCCTGAGTAGCTGAGACTCTAGGTGTGCACCACCACACCCAACTAATTTTTATTTTTTGTAGAGACAGGGTCTCCCTGTGTTCCCCAGGCTGCTCCTGAACTCCTGGCCTCAAGTGATCCTCTGGCATCAGCCTCCCAAAGTGTTAGGATTACGGCACCCAGCTCAGACATCTCTTGTTGACACCATTGGGCTGCAACTTCAAAAGAAGACTCAAATATGATTATAAAGGGATTGCTCAACCTGAATCAAACAACGGTATCCAATCTACATGTGTCTTTATAGAGAAGATTTCACGCAGACAGAAGAGAAGGCCAGGTGAAGACAGGCAGAGACTGGAGGATGTGGTCGCAGGCCCAGGGACCCCGCAGCCATCAGAAGCTGGAAGAGGCAGGAGCAGAGTCTCCCTTAAAGCCTCCAAAGGGAGCACAGCGCGGCCGGCACCTTGATTTCAGCCTAGCAGTGCTGGCTTCAAACTTCCAGCCCCGAGAATGGGCCTGTCTACATTCTCTCTATTAAAACTGCCATCTTCCAGGGGCAGAGGAGCCAGAGGAGGAGGATTAAATTCTGTATCCCCTGTAATACAGCCATCTGAATGCAGCAGTTCTCACAGTTTTGGGGCTCAGTGCCCCTTGTCACTTTAAAAAATTATCAAGGACCCCAAATAGTTTATCATTATGTGGAGCATACCTATAGACAATTACCATATTAGAAACCCAAACTGGGCAGATTTAAAATATTTAATTCACATGCAAACATCTTTCATTAATTCACATAAACATAAGCCTATTACATGTTGACATAAATGATGTTTTTATGAAAAACTGCTGTATTTTCAACACAGAAAACTCAGTAAAGTGGCATCGTTTTACTTTTTTTTTTTTAAAACAAACCTCTATCATGTCTGGCATAATAGAAGACAGTTGGATTTTCATACACGCTTTGCATTCAATCTGTTGCAAAATGTTGTTTTGGTTGAAACGTATAAGGAAAATCTGGCTTCACATAGATACGTAGTTGCAAAAGTAGAAGCATTTAAATAGTCTTTTGGATAATTATAAATATTCTTTGAGTCTTCATAAATTTAAATAAATGATAATTTTTAAAAGTTAATTGCAACAGATTCTGAAACAATATAAAAAAAACTTTTGGTACTCTGTTATGTTAAAATTCATTGATGTATTTTATATTTTGAATTATCTGTAAATGATTTTTATTTACTTATTTTAAATTGTGGTAAAATAGACATAACAAAATTTACCACTTTGCAGGGCACAGTGGCTCACACCTGTAATCCCTGTAATCACTTTGGGAGGCCAAGGTGGGTGGATCACTCGAGCTCAGGAGTTCGAGACTAGCCTGGCCAACATGGTGAAACCCTGTCTCTACTAAAAAATATAATAATTAGCCGGGCCTGGTGTTGCATGCCTGTAGTCCTAGCTACTTGGGAGGCTGAGGCAAGAGAATCACTTGAACCCGGGAGGTGGAGGTTGCAGTGAGCTGAGATTGTACCACTGCACTCCAGCCTGGGCAACAGAGTGAGGCTCCGTCTCAAAAAAAAAAAAAAAAATTACCATTTTAACCATTGTAAGTGCACAGTTCAGCAGGGTTAAGTATTCTTATTGTTGTGTAACCATCATCACCATCCATCTTCAGAACTCTTCATCTTGTGAAACAAACTCCGTATTCATTAAACAATAACTCCCATTTCCCCTCCCCAGATCCCTGACAACCCCATTCTATTTTCTGTCTCTGAATTTGACTGCTAGTCGAATTCCACCTCAAATAAGTGGAATCATGCAGTATTGTCCTTTCATGACTGGCTTATTTCACTTAGCATAGTGTCCACAAGGTTCATCCATGTAGCATGTATCAGAATTTCTTTCCTTTTTAAGTCTGAATAATATTCCATTGTGTGTTTATGTGTGTGTGTGTGTGTGTGTGTACATATATATATATATTCCACGTTTTCTTTATCCATTTATCTGTTGTTGGACACTTGAGTTGTTTCCGCCTTTTGCTATTGTGAACAATGCTGCTATGAACATGGGTGCATGCGAATCCGTTTGAGTCCCTCCTTTTGATTTCTTCTAGTATATTTCTAAGGGTGAAATTATTGGGTCATGTGATAATTCTATTTTTAGTATTTTGAGGAACTACCATACTGTATTCTATGATAGCTGCACCATTTTAGAATCCGATCAACAGTGAGCAAGGTTTCTAATTTCTCCACATCCTTGCCTATATTTGTTATTTTCTGTTTTTTTTAAATAGTAATCATCCTAATGGGTGTAAAGTCTCATTGTGGTTTTGATTTGTATTTCTGTAATAATTAATGATATTGGGCACCTTTTCATATATTTTTTGACTCTTTGTAAATCTTCTTTGGAGAAATGTCTATTTGAATCCTTTGTCCATTTTTAAAATCAGGTTATTTCTGTAGTTGTAGTGAGTTGTAGGGATTCTTTATATATTCTGCCTATTAATCCTTTATGAGATGTCTGATTTGCAAATATTTTCTTTCATTTCAGGGGTTGCCTTTTCACTCTGTTGATTGTGTCCTTTGATGCACAGAAATGTTTAATTTTAATGTAGTCCAATTTGTCTAATTTTATTTTTGTTGCCTGTATTTTGGGTGTCATATTCAGGAAATCCTTGCCAAGTCCAATGCCATGGTGTTTTCCTCCTAAGTTTTCTTCTAAGAGTTTTATAGGATGGTGGCACAGCCTCCCTCCTGACTGTGATCAAAGTGTCAGCTGGGCTTTGTTCTCATCTGGAGGCTCAGCTGAGGAAGAATCCACTTCCAGCCTCCCTTAGGTTGCTGGCAGAATTCACTTATTTCTGGTGACTTGCTTCTTCAAAGCCAACAAGGAGAACAAGACTCCAGAGAGAGGCTACTGGCAAGACAGAGTCTTTTATAACATAACGTTGTAATAAGAGTGACCTTCCAACACCTTTGCCATATTCTATCGGTTAGAAGCAAGTCACAGATTTCATTCATGCTCGAGGGGGGTGAACTAGAATGTGAGTACTAGGAGGTGGGGTCATGGAGGTCACTTTGAAGTCTATTCATCCCATCGGATGCATGTTTTAAAAAGATGTCTCACTATAATGTGTGGAGGTTAGACTGTAGTGTGGCGGAGAGACAAGGCTTAGTGACAAAAGGCTGTTGTATCTGGAAATTAGGAAATCATTAGGAACTGCTTTTTCAACAAATATTCATAAAATCTACTATATGAGAGTCACTGGGTTAAGTGTTAAGGATGCAGTGTGGAAGTAAGATTTCTCATTTTTTAACTTTAAAAAATTTTGATTGACAGAATAACTATATATATTGATGGAATATATGTGATATTTTGATACATGTACACAATGTGTAATGATTAAATCAGGGTAATTGGGATACCTATCACCTCAAACATTTATTGTATCTTTGTATTGAGGATATTCAATATCCTCCATTCTAGCTATTTTGAAATATACAATAAATTACTGTTAACTATAGTCATCCTACTATGCTATACTATGCTCTATCCTATAACTTAATTCCTCTTATCTAACTGTAATTTTGTTCCCATTAACCAACCTCTCTGTAACCCTCCTACCCGCTTCCCTTCCCAGCCTCCAGTAACCACTAGTCTACTCTCTACTTCTATGATCTCAACTTTTAAACACCCAGTGGAATATTATTCAGTCATAAAAAGAAAGAAACTCTGTCATTTGCAGCCACATGGATGAGCCTGGAGGACATTATGCTAAGTTAAATAAGTCAGGCACAGAAAAAGAAACACTGTGATGTCACCCATATGTGGGAGCTAAACATAAAAAAAAGTTATCATTTTTGAGAAAGGATTTTCTTGAAAAGACAGGGGCAAAAGTTATTTTAAACTGGTTGAGGAGGAAACAGGAGGTGTGACTGTAGTGATGGCCATCTAGAATATTTTCATAGACTTTGGAGAAGAATAGAAAGAGAGAGATGAGACAAGTAGTTTGAGGGGGCACAGGGTTGAGAGTGTTTATGTATTTTCTTTTTGTATTTATTTTCCTCTGGCTGAAAGGTAGGAATAGTAGAAAGAAAGAGGCAGAAGATACAATAGAGGGCACATTCCACTGGAGAACTGGGGGGATGGAATGAGGGGCATGGGAAGAATTATCTTGAAAGGAAGTGAAGACATCTTTTTGAAACCACAACCATAAAAACATTAGTAAGGTTAGTCTAAAAGTAGAGGGGAATTGAGGGAGTATGTGCCAGATAGCATCTGTTTTCTCTGTCAACTCAGAAGGGAATGATATTTATTAAGAGGTGTAAGGGCGTTGTCACTTTGAGGAGAGTAGGCAAAGTTGGGTGTAGCCTTCACTGGAGAAGGGAAGGGAAGGGGGACTGACCTCCAATGACCAAGTGAGCTATCGTGCAGGACTGTGGTTCCAGTCCAGACTCAAAAACATTAATTTCCAATGGAGCCAATCCACATGGGTGCATCATTTACTTTGGTAGTATTTGGGAAATTGAGGAAGAGGAATGGAGAAAAGAGAGAATCAGGGTGTTCTGGGGCTGAAGTCAGCATGGGCCAGGGCAGCAGAAGATTCCTGTGGCAAGAGGTAAAGACAGCTACTGAGACTGTCAGAAGGCAGCAGCCTCCGCAGAGTGGGGAGGGACAGGAGCCATGCTCAGGTTGGGTGGGGGTGACAGTGGGGGCAGCAGAGAGAGAAAAGTTGCATTTTCAGAGGGGAGTTTTATATTTTAGCATCTTTAAGGTCATTGTAAATTTTAGTGCAGGCTAATTCAATCAGGAGAATTGAGTCAGTAAAAAGTTAACGTTAATAAAAATTTCCTAAAAGCAATAGGCCTTGAGCTACACATTACACCAGATGTCTTCGTTCTATGAAGCCTTGGGGAATGGCCCTTTCCCCTCAGAGGCCACTACAAGGAGACAGGGTTTCCAAGGACCCTCCTTCCACCTCTGTCTGCTTATACATGGATTTATCTGTCTGATCGATTAGGAACCTGTAGGCTGACATTTAAAGAAAGGGTACAGAATCTAAAAAGACATTTGAAAACCACTACTCTACAATGTAAGAGACTTCGCATGTGGTTCTCAGGGATACTCTGCATGGATATGCACAACCTGAGAGCTTGTTAAATGTGCAGATGCCCCACACTTACTCCCAGGCCATCTGCTTCCCGGATTCTGGGAGACCCGATCTGCATTTCCACAAGCACAAACACGACTTCAGACAAAGTTGGTTTAGTGGGTCCAAGAAAGTTGACACCCATGGCATGCAGAAATTGTTCTAGGTGTTTGTAGAAAAACAGGGAACAAAACAAAGACCCTGCCCTATGGAGTTCATATTCCAGTGAAGGAAGGTAGATAATAAATTGATTATACGATCTATGAGAAGGTGGTGAGGGCAGTGATGGGAGAAAAATAGACCAGAGGGTGGGCAATGGAGGGTCATGGTAGGGACAGGCTGCAATACTAAGGAGAAAGGTCAGGTGAGGTCAAAGAGGGAATGATGGGAGCTGGGTAGGTTGGGATGGGCGACTTCTGCTTTTGCTCAGAGGGCCACAGAAAGCCATCTGAGAGTGCTGAGCAAAAGACTGAATAACCTGCAGTACATTTTCTGAGGGTAATGTTGGCTCTTGCCTTGAGAGTAGATCTGGAGGTGGGGTAGAAGTGGGGGAATCTATTAGAAGGTAATTGCAGGAATCTAGGCAAGAGATGACAGTGGGTTGGACCTGGTAGCAGCAGGGCAGGTGGTGAGAAGAGTTTGGTCCTGGGGATATCTTGAAGGTAGAGCCAGAATTCCCCATAGGATAGGATGAGGCATAGAAGAGAAAGAAAGAGGTATAAACAACTCTAGAGATGGGTCAGCATCAACTGAAATGGGAAAGGCTGCTGGTTGGGGAGGGAAGATTGAGAGTTTGATTTTGGACTCATTGAAGTTGACGTGCTTATCAGACATCTGTGGGGTCTGTGGAGTGGATCGTTGAAGTTTGGGAGAGAGGTGTGGACCGGGGAGGGTCATTGGCATATAGATCCTGTTTACAACCATGAGACTGGATGAGATCCCCAGGGGAAGGAGTGTCTATAGAGAGAGGGTGGAGGCCAAGACATGGCTCTGGGAAACTCCAACACCTGAGGTCAGGGAGTAGAGGGGAGCCACAATGAAAATGGGAAGGAAAAGGCCAGTGAAGTGGGAGGGAAAGGGGAGTGTGGTGTCTGAAAGCCAAATGAAGAAAGAGAATCAAGGAGAAAGGAGTGACTGGTCATGTCCAGAGCTACTGATGAGTCAAGTAAGATGAGGACTGAGAACTGGCCGTGGAACTTTATAGTGAGAGAAAGTGTAGCATGATTGTATGCTGATAATCTGGTTGAATGGGAAAACATAGTGATGTAGGAGACAGGGAGCAATGCCCTTGAGTAGACCTGAGGATATGGGCTGGATAGTGCAAATAGAGGGCTTTGCTTTAGCAGGAGATTGTATAATTTATCTGCAATAAAGGTAGGAAGGCAGAATGCATGGGTGCAGATGCTGGGAAACGGGTGGGTGAGGTGTGGGAGTGTAGGCATTCTCTTCTGGGTGCTGTGATGTTCTCAGGGAAGTAGAATCGAGTTTCTTGAGAGTTAGACATGATTGAGATTGTATTTTTGTTAAGGAAGCATGACCAAGCCAGAAGAAGCAAGGAAGCTGAGGATATGTGCAAAGAAGTGATTATACCGATTTACCATGGAATGTAAACTAAGCTTCGAGGGCATCACATGAGTGTGGGCCACGGAAGGCCTGGATCGCTGGGTTGGAAGCACCAATGAGTCAGCAGCATTATTGCTCTGGGAGATCAGACACACTGAGCAAGGAAGAGAAAGTGGGGGCCAGAAATAAATGTTTTTGGTGCTATTAGAAACTGTATTTTCCTTAATAGAAGATGAATTCTTCAGGAATCAGACCTTCAGTGTATGTGAATGAAGATGATAAAAGGAAAGGAGGGGACTGTTAGGTCAAATAAAAAATTATTTATTCATCATTTACTTTATGCCCTGTTGTGTGCTTGCCTTTGGGGAAACTTTTAATTTAGTTAAATCTACATTTTCTAAGAATTTCTAGTGAAGTGCTAAACTAGAGTGTATTGACCATTAGAACTCCCAGTGTATAGAGAAGGTGCTGTGTTCCCACCATTCTTCAATGGGTGAGTGTTTCTTGGGGATGTGGTTGGTTCTCAAACTTCTGCAGCCACTTCCCTTTCTTGCCTGCCATCTCGTGTGCTTACATTGTACATATATATTCAAAACTCCAAGATATAGGAGTTCTAACCCTGACACTTCTGAGTACATTTACCAAGACAATGAAATAACCAACTTAAAAATCAATAGCATTCTGCGTATCTCGGGACACTTGGCCAATGTTCAGTAAGGAAATTCTATCACAGTGATGTGATGACGTTCATTCCCATTCTATTCCTCACTGGCACTTAGTGTAAATGGTGCCCCCTGAGGTGGTTCTGTGCCTCCTTGGAGATTCTCACTGGGATTTCTGAACTGTCCATCCTGCAGGCATCACAGGAGCCAGTGTCCCCAACACCAGTGAGTACACTAATCACTCCTTGTCTGCCCCCGTGTCACCAGTTCACAGATCCTTGAACCACAGGTGAAAACTCTGTCATTGTTTCCCGTAAAGTTTTTTTTTCAGGCTTTCTACAGAAACTCTCATATATTATTAATGAGAGGCCATGGAGCAAGTGAGTGTGTCATTGTATTTAAGCTGACACTTGAATGAGAAGAGTTGGATGTTCAAGGAGACACATTAGTTTGCTCCCTCTGGGGCAGACCCTGCCTGAGAAAGCAAAGGATATTCACTTGTGTTCATTTCCACGCCCACACACGTCCTCTGTTTATCTGCGCCTGCCAGCCACAGAGGATTGATGGCCTTCAATTCACCCTCACCAGCACCTGTGATTAAATTATTTCTCTCCTCATTTTGCATGGATACTTTAAGCAGGGCAGGCAGATAGTCATTTCCCTCCCTCTTGGAAAGTGTTCCAAGGGGACGGAGGCCACTCAGAAAAACACCAGTAAATTCTATTGGCTTCAAGTTTGGATTTGCATCCTGCCTTGGGGTGATGGGTTGGGCAGAGGCCTGGGAGAAGGAGGGAAGTGGAAGGAAGAAAAAGGTTTGCATCCAAACCAGAAGTCGCAGTGTCTTGCAGTTCCTTTTATACTTTCTTTCAGGTAAGATTTCACTTCTTTTTATGCAAACTCAGGCCAAGCCTGTGGTCAAATTCTGCCCCTCAAAGGAGGGGTGAGGATAGGGGGACAGAGTGACAATCTGAAACTCTGGCATTTCCTGATGTCATTCTTCATACTACAAAGGCTGATTTCTCCTGCTTCCTTGGCTTCCCCGGAGTGCTTACTTCTTCTAACCAGTGAAAACTGAATCTCACAAGTAAGCCCCCAAATTTGGTATCTTGATTGGTGGGGTTCATTCCTGGGGCACTTACTGAGGCAGCTGCTGAGGCCCCATTCCTGCCCAAGCATATTTTTTTGTGCAAAATAATAGTTACATTGACCCAGCCCTCCGTCCAACCTAGAGTACATGTCTCATCTCTCCCCTTGGTGAAACTGCAGATCCTATTTCTGAGTCCTCTTTGAAGACAAATCTTCATATTCTGTCTTATTCATTACAAAAGCTGTTTGCCTTATCTACTGAATATATATATATGTATATATATATATATATGAGCTTGTATTATGACTTCTTTAAGTAGAGGGGCTGATGTTGTCTGCTAATTGATCTTTTGGCCTACTCATGAGCTTTTGGAAACGGAAACAAGAATATTTGTTGATGATACCATAAAGACCCTATGAAATGGCTTTAACTAACTTCCTGTAAGAGATTTGCTGAAAACTCGCTTATGACTTCAGGGTGATTTTTACTTATTTGGTGTCTACTCTATTGGCCCCATGTATAGGATGAGGAGAGAGTACTGAAATGATCAGATGCCAGTCAGGCTCCAGAGCGTGTCCCTCCCAGCATGAGTTCTGTGTCCACTAAAGAGATGGACCACAGTGCCCACAGCAGCATTGTTCTTAACAGCACAATCTGGAAACAACTCACGTGTCTGCGTACAGAACCGTGAACATGTAAATTATGGTGGATTCATTCAACACAGAGCAGTGGAAGGGAGCAGATTACTGTTACCTGCAATACGATGACAAAAGGTCAAGTGAAAGCAGACAGCTCCAAAGAGTACAGACTCCATGGTTCAGTTTCTATGAAGTTCAAAACTGGGCAAAACTAATTCCTGGCAATGGAGGTCAGAATAGTGTCAACTGGGAAGGATCATGGGGCAGGGGTCTTGGGTCCTAGAAACTTGTATGTCTTCATCTAGGTGGGGTCACCCAGGTGGATGCGTGTCTAAAAATCAATTGAGTTGCTTACTTAAGTTGTGTGCGTTTTGTCAGATGTAAGTGATACCCAAGTTCAATACTGAAAAGAAAAAGATGAGTCACAGAGTCCCTGGCTTGGAAGAGCTCATGGTCTGGTAAGAAAGAAAAATGCAAAGGGAATCATTTCCCTAGAATGTACTAAGCGTGGTCATAGAGGCACGCACAACGAGGAGACACAGAGACAAGTATGGGGCTCAGGGAAGGAGGAGGAGAGAGAGAGAAACACGCAGAACTCTTGGAGAGAGGCAGGACGCTTGAGGAGAGGAACAGCTCAGTGTGTCTGGTGTGGTCCGTGCCACTGTCACGCCAATGAAGCTGCTCTACAGAAGGCCACTAAATCCCAGGGATCTTTCCCAGCTTTTCTTCTCTTTGATCTCCATGGCATTTGGTTTTTTCAATGGCTTTTATTTTTGGAAACACTCTCTTGCTTAGTCTCAGTGACATTTCCCAGTGGTTTTTTTTTTTTTTCTTCTCATTCTTGACCATTTCTTTTTGTTTTCCTTCCTGGTTCCCGCTCCCAGTCCTGCCCTTTAAAGGCTGCTGTCCCACAAGGGCTGGCTGTGTCGTCTTCCTGTCTCATCCTGTCTCTGGGCAGCCTCATCCATCCATGTCCATGGTTTTAGCTAACCCTACCTCTCCTTCTACCTTCCCCCAGCCCCACTGCCCAAATGTTGTTGACTACAAATTTGGTATCTCCAACCCATATGTCCACCATTACCTTAAGAATTGCGTTTTACATCCCAAGTGGACATGACTACTCAGATGTCCTGCAGACAGCCCAAAATTTCATATTTCTAAAACTGGGCTTTTCATTTCCTCTGCTCCCCAAATGTTCCTCTTCTTGTTCTCCCTCATGCTGCAAACTGTCTTGAGAGTTGTCTTTTGTCCCAGGCTCAGTTGGGTGGTCTGTCTCTGCTCTTTGGCCCTACCTTCTGTGCACCCCATCATGGCACAATTCATGCTCAATTCAAAGCAGGGAGCAAAATGGAGGCAGCCACTGTTGTGTGTCTCCACTGCTAAATGAGGCTTTCCCAAGTGCAAGGCTGCAGGGGGGCTTTGGGAGAACGCTTGGTGGAATGCGATTAGGCTTACATTCTTTACTGGCAATGGCCTCAGAGTTTTCCTGCTTTTTCCCATAGCTCTGTGTGGACACTGGAATTATGAACCTGGTATTAGTTTGATGCAGTGACAGAAATATAACTGTTGACTCAGGCAGAATGGGAACCTACTGAACAGTGTTGGATTCAATCTGGGGCACAATTGAATCCCAGGCCTTCGAGGATGGTGTCATTCGGATTTGGTCTCTCCCTTTCCCGCTGCCCTCTGTATCTCAGCTTTCCTGCCTGGTGGCTTTGCCCTCAAGGGGAAAACTGAAAGCTCAGGACTTACTTGACCTTTATGGCTGGCAGTTCCAGCAGAAAGAGGAAGCTTCTCTTCATGACAGTGTCTCTGCACCTAGCTGGGATCATGATCTCCCCGCTGAGCCAATCACCAAGGCAAGGCAGGTGGAATGCTCCTGCACCCCGCCAGGAGCTTGGTGTCCAGCCAACCCTCCAAAAGCCTGAGTCCGGGGTACAGTCAGGCCCACAGGAAACCTGAGGGGCTGTTAGCAGAAGAGGGAACTTATGCTGGCCAAGCAAAACAGCACTTGTGCATCAGAGGCCCTCTTTGAGGAGGCGTGGGAGACACGGCTGTCTGGTCAGGGTTCGAAGTTGGCGACACCACGCTCCAGACCCAGCCTGGGCCCCTCGCTTGTGGCTCAGCCTTAGGCTCACTCCACCTGGGGCTGTCCTCCTGTCAGCCCCACACTGCCTACTCCACGAGTCATTGTCAGGTGAACAGGACTCAATGAAAAGGAGCCTTTTAACCTGTATTTTCAATTTGCCCTCTGTCTTTACCTGCCATGGCCTGTGCTGTGTCATGAGAATGAGGAAGGATGGTGCAGCAGCCAGTGCTGGCTGGTCTGTGTGAATCACCTGCAAGTCATGCAGAACGATGTTGTGGCGGGGTCAGACTTCCAGCATCCGCAGCTCACACACCTTTCTATTCCACACAGGACCTGGCACTGGGCTCTGGACCACCCCTGCCCTTGGTCCATCAATGTTGCTCACACTAAAAACAGAAGCCATGCTGGAAGACAAACAGAGCTGCTGACCTAAGCCCAAAGTCCAGGTAAGGTACAGACAACAGGCAGGCACCGGAGTGGCAAGGACCATCACGTGGTTCCTATGTCCATGCGTGTTCTGCCCGGGCGACAGCTGGCGCTCTGAAACACCATTCACAGCTCCAGTCCTGGCCCTGCCGCCACCTTAGCTTGTGTTCTCGTGCAGCCACCGACCCTCCCCAGATGTCCGTGTTTTTATCAGGAGAATGAGAAGCTGGATGTCATCGCTCCTTTGCAATGATTCTGAGGTACTGCATTTAGGGAGAAAACCCCACCACACACATGCTCAATACAAACCCTATTTCTGGGGGTAGATTTGATTTAAAATGTCACCATAAACCATTTAAAGCATCCAGTAATTTACTAATAATGTGTTTCCTGATGAGGGGAGGGAAGGCCGTGGTTTCAATCTCTCCTACTGATTCAGTATCCACTGTTCCCTAAAATAAAAATCAGCTTCATCGAAAGCTGCTGAAAGTTTTATGTCGCCTTAGTGCACACCACACCTAAACTCAGCAGGACACTGTTTCCTTGTCAGAGGATACATAGCAGAGAGTTCCAAATAATAGCTCAGCTGTCCAATGTCTACTTAATGGATTAGCAAAGTTAACAAATGATATCTTATTCCTGGCTCCTTCTGCTGAAATGCGATACTTCCAAAGGCTGGAAACCGTTCCCACTTGGTGACCTTCCTCCTTTCAAAGAATGAACATATTTGCTTCTCTCAACCTAGGCCTTTTCCCCTCACCACAGAATAACCCAAAACATCTGGAGATACTGTGGGGTCTCTCTCAAGAAGATTACACGTTCTTTTCAGCTTTTACTTTTCTGGGAGATGAATCTTGACAACTGGAAATTAGCAGCTGAGTTATGGCAACAAGGAGGGCCTACCTCACGGTCCCTGGGGACCTCTCCGTCCTTCTCTTCAACATTGTCTCTGCCGTTCCCTGCTTACTCTCCCTCCTTCCTTCTTCTTTCTTTCTTTCCTCAGATGTTTCACTGAACCTTGAGAATGTAAGTCACAGAGAAGCTTCCTCCTCCTCTCTCCCGTTTCTAGCAGGGAAAGAGGCCCCTGGAATAGGAATTGGGCATTCCTGGCTCCCAGCATGTTTCCTCTGGGCCTGGCCTGAGGCCAGGGCTGCTGCTTAACAGGGCAGGTTTTACCTCATCTCGAAATACCCCTAAAGGCCATCTAGCTCTGGTCTCTGTGTAGGTGTCAGTAACAGCTGGAAACCTTGAAGGCAGGTGGAACATGTTCCTCTGTCCCTTCTGTCATTAGGGGTTTTACAGAGCTGGTCCGCGCCACTGCTAATCACTCACTCATTCCTTTCACACTAATCTTCAAGCAAGGGACCTGGTTGAGTGTCTGCTCTATGACAGGTGGGGGACTCTTTGCCCATGGAAGCTCTAGGGCCATTTTCCAGCTGAGATTTAAGAAAAAAGGGAAGATGTGGGTCAGAGGACACCCACAGAGGACAGGTGCTTTCCTTCTCAGGTTGCCGCAAACATCCTGATGTCTCTCCTCTTCAGTTCCCAGTTGAGAGCTGTCAGCTAGGTTCTTCGAGGCCAACTTTTGCTAGCGTTTGGTTAGAGAAAAAAAGAGGAATAAACCCTCCTCTGAGTGCGATGGTTACAAGGATGCCCATTGGTATGTCGAGCTGGGGATCAGAGCAGAAAAGCCAATGCATCATAGGATATTGTAAGGATGGATTATTTCAGGAAAAGACGTATTTTCCCTTGGGATGTGAACAAGTGTGTGTGGGGGGGAGAATGGGTAGAAAATCGGGTGATGGGGATATAAGGAGAGTGTGGGAACACACTAATGGTTGAAGTGCAGGAGGGTCTAAAGAGCCAGGCTTGTCTGCCTTGGCTGATTTTGGTACAGGTGGAATGTGAAATATGAACTGTTTACACATCTCCTATTTCCATGGACTAAGAAAAACAGAGAAAGCTGGGCACAGCGCTATAACTGAGCTCCCTTCTTCTGAGCTCCAAACCACTTCTTTAAAATGGACCGTTAGATCTTGGAGGAAGCCGTTTTCCACTAGGCCTAGTGGTGCTGGAGCAGAGCGTGTGCCACCAGCTGAGAAAACAAACCCGAGAAGGAGAAAGTATACTCAGGTTAACAGGCCCTGGGCAAAAAGTCTCGTTCCCTGCCTCCCCACCCGGCCTGCCCTCCCCTGGGGCTGGAACCGTGGGCTTTGGCAGGAGAGGTCTCAGGTTGGGGCTGAGGATTGGCTGCCCCAGCCGCATAGAACATAAAGAGATTTACAGTCTTCTACTTCTGACTTTTATTAAATGAAAACCAGAGGTATAAAAATAAGGCAGCAAATAACACCATAACAGGAAATAAAAGGGGCGAAGCGGGGGCAAGACCGCACCTTGAGGATGGCATGCCCATGGTGATGCGGGTGTTCACAGCCACAACTCTCAGCAGCCACGCTCCACGGAAAGGAAGCCACCGCGGATGAGGGCGGCGGGGCAGGACTTTCTGCATCAGGGGCTCGCGGGTCTACAGCTCACTGAGAAAGGTTTAAGCTTTGGTGAAATCTTAACTATGCCTTGTCAAGATTTTTCCTCTTTCGCTTGGAAATCTTTGTTTATTCTAAGTAACATCTCACATATTTGTTTCCAGTTTGTTTTATACCTCCCTGAAACTAGTTAAGTTAAAAGCCACCTGATGCTGGAAAACCCTTTATGGACTGTGCATGTGGATGTGCCTGTGTATGTGTGTGAAAGAGAAAATAGTCATACTTTTTATTTTAAGTAGCCAGCAATTGGAGCTAAGGATGACATTCTGAACCTTCATCCGTAGTTTCCGAGTGGGGTTGGTTCTTTGGAGGCAATCCATGAACCTCCCAGCCACAGAGCTCTCATTTGATTGGCAATTCCCAGCACTGAAGAGCAAATCCTGCTTTGGGAGCCTCACGTATTTCTTTTCCTTTTTCCAGACCCGTACCTGGCCTCTGATTCATCAGCTAAATTCAGGTGGAAGATATCAGGTGCTTATAAAAATATTCTAAAGTCATGCCTAAACTTTTAAGGGGGAAAGGTCTAGATGTTTCATTAAACATTTATCACTTTTTTGGAGGGAAAGAAACTTTATTTTCCTCTCTTGGGGAATTACCCAGAAGCCATAAAATCCTGTTTTATAACTGAATATCCCAGTTTACATCTCATGGAACGAAGCAAAATAAATACAAACTTTAAAAATATGGTCACAGCCCATATATTTTAAAAAGCATTGTCACCACGGACCAACGCAGCTCAAATATGTTTCTTTCATGTTTAACCCTATGGGGTGGGTAGATTTCCCCCCCATTATCAGTCTTGTTTCCCTATGAACTGTCTGTTTTCTGCTGTAGTATTAGTAAAAAGGAGTGGTAATGGAATCTTATGTCTTATTTACAAAGTAAAATGTTACCAAAATCTGAGAATAATTCCTAGGGATGAATTTATTTTCTCCTTTCCCCACCGGGTCCTTCAGATTTTTCTTCAGTGGCTTTACTTTTGCTTTTCTTCAAGTTTTACTTTCCCTTGGAGTTTATATGAAGGAAATGGAATGAGGTCTGGGATTTGCTTCAAAACAGTCCAGTAGGGCGAGCCAGTGGGGGATGCAGGTGAGGGTCTAGGTGAGACGAGCTTGGATGTGAGCTAACTGTTATTGAAGCTATGTGTTGGGCGCAGGGAGGTTTATTAGATTACTCTGTTTTGCCATATGTTTGAAAATTTCCATTAAAATGTCTTCCTCAATTCTCTCCAGATTCACTTTTCTCTTTTACTGGACCCTGGTTTGTTGATCCATAATTCTCTCCTGCAGACTCCATGTTTTTTCTGGAAAGGGCGCCATTTTGCCCAGTTCATGGCCTCTGGCAATGAGATTCCTGGAGCTCTTTGTGAAGATATCTCAACACGAGAAGACAATGCTTGCCACGCAGTGTGGCTGGGTGCTGCCATCCAGCTTCTGTCAGGGTGCATGTAAGACATGGGTCCACCAGGGCACGGGCTAGCATGAACGAGATGGGCCCTGTGGCACCAAAAGCTTCCTCCTTTCAGCTCCATTTTTGCCTCCTGTTCCCTCTCTTCCCCTTCTCTTTGTCTCCCTTCAATATTTCTTCATCTTATTCCTTCTCTTTCCTTCTTTTCTTTCAGTACCAAAGTCACCTCTCTTTCCTATCTCTGGTGTGGGAAAGCTGTTCTGTAACCATTTCTCAAATTCAAATTCCTCTGGAGTGGCGAGCCAGAGCTCTTAGCCGCTGTAGGGTATCCATCCGCTCTGCTTTACTTAACGCAGAACACATCCAAACAGGTGTCTAGACTTAGCCCTTGTTTGACGTGGGGCAGAGGAGTGCCAAGGGAAATAGCTTGAACTCTGTCTATAGTTGAGGATTAGCTATGTTCAGGCAAAGCAAATGGGATGTGTCGGGGGAGGATATTACCAGCTGAAGTCAGAAGGCAGAGATGGACCTGAACTTCTGAAAGTCTTTCTGCTCTGCCAGGCTCCCCAGAGCTTAATAAAACCTGCCTCTATTATCACTACATGAAGCTAAAATGGATAACCAATAAAATAGATAAGAGTATCAGAATTCTACATTGCTTCAATAGGCAAGAATGACAAACTAGAGCCAATAAGGTAAAATGAAATATTAATAATTCTAAATTCCTGCATCCAGGTGAAAATGACCAATTGCAGTAATGTGATAAAGACCTAGCATTATTCATATGCAAAAGACCTGGGGCTTCCAAAAGTTTGGCCTGAGCCAATAATGAAATGCAATTACTGAAAATGCAAACGTACTTTCAACTGAGTTAGTAGATTTGCAGTATACAGATCAGAGGAGGTAAGAGTTTCATATTATGAAAATTAAGAAAAATAATGAAAATAATGAAATCCAGAGGCAAGTGAGTGAGATGAAGAGGAGTCTGGAAACGATAAATTATAAGGGATCATTGAAGAAACCAGGGCTACCTCTCCTGAAAAGAAAGAAAGAATAGACAGTGCCTTCTCTTGGAGGGCAGAAAGAAGGCAGGCCGACAGAAGCTGCAGGGAGCTCCTGATGACACAGAGCAAGCTCTCCTCCTCTCCTCCCCATCTCTCCAGTGGTATGTAGCTGCAGGGCCAGGACAAAGGCACGGAGCAGCTACTGGAGGACTCAGAAGAGCAAGTTGTGGAAGATTGACTGGAGAAGGAGGCCAGAACTCCAAGTACTGCTGAGCTGGCAGTGAGTCTACCAGGTTTTTCTTCCAGTTCTCTTCACCGCTTGGTCCAGGATGTGGGTGCAGCTGCAGAAGGGCTCAGCACAGTGGGTAACTAAAGTTCCAGCTTTCCAGATGGAGGATCAAAAAGGGGAGGGCCAGGGAACTAGCAAGGACTCACAAGAGCACAGAGGGGAAGGATTTTGGGAAAGCAACCCTTCAAGGTGGTTATGAAATCCTGGGCTCCCCCTGAGCTGCACACGAATGAATCTGATTCTAATCAGCACACAAAGGACTTTGAGAACTGAAGTAACAGACAGACCACCATCTAGGGTCCAGACAGTCACTGAGAAGCACATCTGTGGACAGATGTAAATAACACTGCAAAGGCCCTGAAAATTGAACTGACCTTGAAACCACAGACCAAAGATGGCAGGTTGGAACTTAAGCCTGAACCTACCTGGATTTTATTGTGTGCTAAGACAAAATACCAACATTTCCCATAGGATTTAAACAAGACCCCATTCATAACATAATAGTCAAACTGCCTAGGACACAACCCAAAATTACTTGGCATGGGAAGAATTAGACAAATCTCAGATGGCAAAAAGCAATCAACAAACACTAAGGTGACACAGACTTTGGAATTAAATGACAAAGATATTAGAGGCACTATTATTAATATTAAAATGTTCTAAAAAGCAATTGTGGACACTCTTGAAATAGATGGAAAGATAACTTTAGTTACCCCACTCTGCTGAACTAAAAAATAAAATAACTGTAATTAAGAAACAACTTCACTGGGTAAGCTTATTTTCCTTTGTTTTTAATATATTTAACTGTAATTTTATAATTGATTTTTTAACAATTACATTTTTAAACACCTGTTTGCCAATTCCTAAAAATTTAAAAGTCAGCTCTCGTGAACTGGTACAAGCTAGCTTTATAACACAACTGACATCCACCATGAACGGTCTGTTGTAATGAACAGTAAATATCCCACATTGCAGGACTCCTTAGAGAACTGAATATAGAAATAGACACTGTTAAACACCATGTGAGAGATGAACGTGCATTTCTGAACATAGTTAACTTGTGGTCCAGGGAAGATACTTTCGGAAAGGTTGATGTAAATGAACAATTCAGCCCTAGGTGCTCTGATTCTTTTGACTACATTTTATTCTCTCTCTTGCTCCATAGCCACCTACACTGTTACTTTCACCCTGACCATCTGTTTTGCTGTGTTTGTCTTCTTTCTACCTCTCCCCTGAAACTCATCTCTTGGACAAAGGAAGCCCTCGTTATTATTATTATTTCATAGACAGCAGCCAAGCTTAAAATCTGGAATTATGGGTAGGAATTTTGGAAAGGCTGTAATTTCTTTCTTAGTTGGTGAAAAGGGGCTTTTGCCATTATTCTTTCCCAGACTTCTTATAAGACTTACACCATCAAAATTGTCTCTCACAACATTCATACTCTTCGCAGCTATTAAATCATAGAGAAGATGGAGACTGTCTGAGAAGCTTGGCCAGGCCAGCCTCTGGGATACTGTTTGACATCAGCTCCCTTTTTGGTGGTCATATGCATGTGATTTGTCCCCACATCCCCATCTGTGCTGACCTTCCTCCCACCACTTACTTACTGGGGCTCTCGGCCCTTGTTGACAAGAGTAGGAGCAGCCAAATAGTTAGGGATGATGTGATTTCCCCCTTCACTCTCAGATGGACGATAGATCACAGACTCGCTATCATCAGCATCCCTGGATCTCGTATGGGAAACACTCCTTTTTATGACTTCAGACTACGTTTATGTCAATGAAAATCATCCCCAAGCTACAGGAATTTGACTCAATAGCTAATTTCTCTTAATTTGCCCACAGCTGTTTTACCTGTGTTGACAATTTTCCTAAAGAAAAATGTTACCCCTTGTGGAGTTAAAGGCTTTTTCAATTTTGCCAGCATTTCAGAAATAAATGGTGTGCTAGTGCAAAGTTGCTTTTCAGTGAACCACGGTCTTGCCAAAGCTGCATGTCCTCCCACTACATCATGGCTGTGAAAGGGAACTTTTAAAGCGGGTGGTGCCTGAGGTTTAAGGCTGGCTGGAGACAAAAACAAATGGAGGAGGCAACTGTTTTGAAAAACTACAACTCCCATGTGGAAGCCCCATTTGGGAATCAACATTTTAACTTACAGTGGTTGAAATACTTAATTAAATTCAAAGTAGAAGCTGGCCGCCACAAGACACCATCTCACCATTCCTTTATGAGCCCTTTAAAGTTGTAACTCAAACTTTGGCAAGTCGGTTTTAAGGCAGATTTGTTGACACGCTTGTGGATGGCCAAAGTCAGGCTGCTGGTTTGCTTATTCAAAAGAATGGAGACTGTCTCTATGTACACGGTAACGGGGCTGTGATTCATAATCACTGCCTCTCAATGTTATGCTTTATTTCTCTTCCAGAAATAGCAATACACTTTCTTTCTTTAGACATTCTAGGTGTTTTGGAATACATAGATTTGTTTACTTTTTTACTACTTCTAAAATTGCTGGTCTCATTAGTGGAATGAAGAAATTCAAGTTGAGTGTTATCCTTCCTTGCATCTCTAACTCCTGAGGCAGAGCTGGTTGGGCAAATGTCAGGAAGTGAATGAGTGAGTGATGATGGTAATGGGTGAAGTGGTGTTTATGGTCATATACAGGGCTGAGTACCAAAGGTCAACATTTCTTTTCAGTTGGTAATGGGCTCACTGCTGTTAGATAACAACTAATATTTTCAGGGGAAAAAAGTCAGCTTAGAAATGAAGATTTATCTTTCCCCACCCAATCCCAGAAAATGATTTTGTATTTATTTTGATCTAGGCCCATTGTTTTTGGCTGTGATTCAAGAAAAGTAGAACAACCCTCTTTCCAAGTGGGAATTTGGGGGCTGCTATCTTTCTCTATATTTTTAAATCCTCAAAATCAATAGGGGTAATATTGCCCCCAGATGAATAAAAATTGGTTCTTAAGGGGGGTGTTTTAAAAATCCTTTTTATATAGAAGTCACAGATATACACATATGTAGTACATAAACACTGTATCTGTGGTATTAGAATCATATGGGGGATTGATTAGGGAAAATGTCTAAAAAGCGTTCCTTGGCGGAGGGGTGATAATGAGTAAAAGATTGAGAAACAATCTTTTACTCATTCTAAGTGGTCACTTTTTTTATAACTTGCTATTTGTAACACTAAGCATAGTTTCAAAATCCCTGACTCCATTTACTCATAAAGAGATCCCGTAGGTTGGACAGGGTGGAAATAACAGGTATATCAACTATTCCAATCATGTATTTGCTAATCTTTTTTTTTCTTTTTTTTTTTTTTTTGAGATAGTCCCAGCCTGGAGTACGGTGGCACAACCTTGGCTCACTGCAGCCTCCGCCTCCTGGGTTCAGACGATTCTCCTGCCTCAGCCTCCCAAGTAGCTGGGACTACAGGCATGTGCTACCACACCTGGCTAATTTTTTGTATTTTTAGTAGAGACGGGGTTTTATCTTGTTGACCAGGTTGGTCTCAAACTCCTGACCTCAAGAGATCCGCCTGCCTCAGCCTCCCAAAGTGTTGGGATTACAGGCGTGAGCTATGGCGCCTGGCCTATTTGTCAATCTTAATGGCCAAAATGTAACTATGTTATTTCAAATAGCTTCAGTGTTGCTATTAATTTACAGATTTATATCATGCCTATGTTTACATTGCTATGTTAGCTACATAAATATACTCCCATTACAATGAATAAAATTGATATAATCTTTTTAAGAAAGAAAGAATTTTTAAGAAAGAAAGAATGGTCATTCATTTTAGACAATATTTGGCCCAACACAATAATAGATAGTTAATTTGTGATCAGTTAACAATTAAGTTCTCTTTATTATAAAAATGTCATGCTGACATATGTGATTAAAACTTCTTGGATAGAATCTATTGCTGCTGTTATTGCTGAGGTAAGAACTAAGGGAAATTTTCCCTTTCATGTGTGAAGAGTTATATCCCCTTTTAATCTGTGATATCAGCATTTGTCCAAAAGCAGTTCTGTTTTCCAAAGATGATCATCCAGGCTAGGCATTAGAAAAACAGAAAATTCTATTAAAAAGAAAACATAAATCTGAGCTGTGTATTTAAAATAAAGAAACTAGCACTTTCCAAAGTAAATGAAACAGGGTTTATCTTATTTTTCTCAGAAAAGGAAGGTTTGAAGCTAACCCATTTATGATTTCAAAGTCATGAACAAATTGGTGAAATAGTGATGGATCCAGTGTATATTTTATAGTAGCATGGAATTTAAAAAATAGGAACTCCTACAATATTATTTCATCCAAAGCATAATAAATAGAGAGAGTAGGGTCATTGGAGTCGATGATTTAAACAAATACCGTAGCTCAAGAGGCACCTAACATTGTGTGGAAAAGGTTGAAAAATGGCATTCATCTGCTTGATGTTTTAAACACACTCCTCCTTCACGATTAACATGAAGATAAACCAAGTGAGGCCAGCTTTGCATTTTTCTTTTGGGTCAAAGGAAGTCACTAAGATATAATTTCATGTCCTACTCTGAAAATTTGGGGCTTAGTGTTATCATGATTTAGGCCATGTTTTTGATGGATTATACCGGGAAAGAAAAGTTGCTACAGTGCTCAGACCATTTAATTCCTTAGAAAAGTAACGTGATAGTTTCTCATGCCTCACATGAAGCCCACGCTGGGGAAAGGTGGCCTTCTGAGTGCAAAGCCAGTCTTGAAGTGCAGGGTCTTAAGGTGCCCATAGTATTCAGTTTGCGAGTAGGGAGAGTAGATGCTAAGTTAGTTGTTAAGTGAATAAATCAGACTGTAACTTCTCTTGGGCAGGAACTGTGATTTTCTTGATCTAAAGGGGCATCAAGAAGGAGGAGGAAAATATTCTGTTAGGTTGGTGGAAAAGTAATTGAGGTTTTTGCCATTTAAAAGTAATGGCAAAACTTTTAATGGCAAAAACCGCAATTACATATGATCTATAGACAGGAGATTAGGCAAACAAAGTTCACATCCTTCAGAGTCATCCTAGAGTCATTCCAGAGGGCTGTAGACTTTGGCCCAAACCTTTAAACCTGCCTCGGTTTCTATTTATGTCAGATAAAACTTACTTCTGTGCCATCCTTTTCTTTCAGGAAATGATTGATCCGGAAGGGTTTTGCAAGTGACTTAATAGCATTTAGACTTGTTTCTTTGTCAATAAATGGGGACACCAATAGTTACCTTCATGTTTCTTCATAAAACTTGTAGAAAGTGCTCAGCATATAGTGGGTGCTCATGTAAGTAGGAACTGTCTATTAGGGTTCAACTGAAACCAAAAGTTGCTGTGTGAAGATAGAATTGAGACCACCCATGTCAACATGATTTGTTTGTTCATGGGACACTTTGCCCAGGGGAGATAAGGTTGTAAATCAAAACTTATTTTCACTGTTTGCTTCAGGAAATTTCTTCAGTGAATTTATTGGAGAAAATAGTCTGCTCACCGAGGTAAACAGCTTGCTTATTTAAAAAACAGTGAACTTACCCACACTCACTTCAAGACAGTCATTTTGCTTCATCCACCAATCCCAAATGCCCAGTCCCTATCATTCCTTACCTTGGAATACCTGCCTTAAACAACTCGAGCCCACAGCCCAAAGTCAGAAGGCTCCACTGCTGACTTTGTTCTTCTGAGACTCTGCTAAGATTCCGTTAAGGTGATGTTGTCTCTTCCTTCAATGAGCTCAAATAAACTTAATTTTGCTTAATTAGCAGTTAATTGACTGGTGACATTTTGGGGGGTTCAATGGTAATAATTATACACTGGGTTTTGATCTCTTCATTGTATGTTTCACGTGTGTTGGTGCTAATGGCAGTGGCGGTAGACTTTCCTCTGCTCAGTCCTTGGGCTACTTTCTGGTGTTACATTGAGTTAGTTTTTTTTTTTTCTTTCTTTCTTCCTTCCTTCCTTTCTTTTTTTTTTTTAAGAAAAATCTACAATTTTTTAAATTAAAAATTGTTTTGCATCTGACTGGGAATAGTGGCTCACGCCTGTAATCCCAGCACTTTGGGAGGCCAAGGTGGGTGGATCGCTTAAGCCCAAGAGTTCAAAACCAGCCTGGGCAACATGGTGAAACTCCGTCTCTACAAAAAAGTTAAAAAATTAGTCAGGTATAGTGGCACACACCTTTAGTCCCAGTTACTTGGGAGGCTAAGGGGAGAGGATTGCTTGAGCCTGGGAGTTTGAAGCTGCAGTGAGCTATTATGGCACCACTGTACTCCAGCCTTGGTGTCAGAGTGAGACCTCATCTCCAAAAAAATTGTTTTGCACCTAGAAAAAATGTTATTTTTCTTTTACTTTTCAGTGGCTTTTTTCATTTATTAAGTTTTTTAATTTATTTTTAATTTTTAATTGACAAATTATCATTTTATATACTTATGGAGTACACCATGATGCTGTGATATAGGTATACCCTGTAGAATGATTAAATCAAGCCAGTTAACAGATCCATCACCTCATATACTTATTTTTTATGGTAAGAACACTTTAAATTTACTCTTGGCCATTTTGAAATACATAATACATTATTATTAACTATAGTCATCATGCTCTGCAATAGATCACAGAAATGTATTTCTCCTAACTGAAATTTTGCACCCTTTGACCAGCATCTCCCCAGTCCATCCACTGTCCTGCCCTTGGTAACCACTATTCCACTTTCTACTTCTAGGTGTTTGGGTGTTTTGGATTCCACGTATAAGTGAGATCACATGGTATCTGCCTCTCTGTGCCTTGCTTAATGTACTTACCATAATGTCCTCCAGGTCAATCCATGTTGTCAAAAATGAAAGCATCTCCTTTTTAAAGGCTGAGTGGTATTCCACTGTGAATATACACACCACATTTTCTTTATGTGTTCATCCATTGCTGGACACTTAGGTTGACTCCATATCTTGGCCATTGCGAATAGTGCCGCAATGAACATGGGGGTGAAGACGTTCCTTTAACGTACTGACTTCAAATCCTTTGAGCATATACCCCAAAATTGGATTGCTGGATTGTGTGGTAGTTCTATTGTTAGTTTTTTGAGGACCCTCCATACTGGTTTCCATAATACCTGTATTAGTTTACGTTCCCACCAACGGTATGCAAAGGTTCCCTTTTCTCCACATCTGCACAGTTCAGTTCAGTTCCTCAGGGAGCAGTGACACCGGCAGCCGAGGGAGCGTCATGGATTCCAGCTTTACTGATTGTCTGAAAGCTGGTGGGGCATGCCTACCTGCCTAACTTACTTGGCTGCTGGAGACCCTGGCTTATTCTCCCTTTCTTGTGTAGTAACCAGAATTTGCTGAGCATTCCAAAATGCTTGGTTGTTCCCGGGGAAAAAAAACCCAGGCAGCAGCTAGAGCTGGGTATTCTGCTCAGGTGACCAAGATGGAAGCAAAGTTAATGAGTGAGAGATGCCACGCCAGCGATGACATTGGGCGGGCCGTTGTTCCAACCCCTTGGTTTCTACCTGGGTTTGGCAGAAGAGCAGCTAAGTCTTTGACTCGTTTGGTGTGACTTGGGCTGAATCCTGTTGTTATCTGTCAGCCTTGCTTTACAAAAACCTCATTTCCTAAGCTGAGTTTTGCATCCATCAGAATAATAAATCAGCCAAATTGTCTCCATCTGGCTTTTGGCAGCAGAAAGCTCTTTAGGCTAAGAGAGAAAGGAAACCTTTCTTTATCTTCTTCAAAAGCTATAAGCAGTCACATTTTTAAATGTATGTAAATTTATAGTCTTTTAAAAATATTTTCATGCAATATAGACGAAAAAGATTTTAAACTTGAAATTCTGTAGACAGCATAGTGCGGCCATTCCCAGTTTGGGTGTCCTTGATGTCTAGGGGTTAGGGTTGACAGATTCGGCGAATAAAATTACTGGAAGCCCAATTAAATTTAAATTTCAGATAAACAACAGACAGGTTTTAGCACAGATATATCCCAAATATCATCTGGGATATACTTATACTAAAAAGTTATTTGTTGTTTAACTGAAATTCAAATTTAACTCTGTGTCTTGTGTTTTATCTGGCAGCCCTCCTAGGGATTCATGAAAGTGCTTGAACTAAAGCCAGGTTTTCTTACTCGTCGTTCTAGATTCTTTTGGAGCATGCTATAAGCTTGCTGTGCTTCTTAAATTGATTTATTAGGTTACCTGTGTGGGACAGAGCAAAATCCAATTAGCAAGAAACTACAAAAAAGGTATTGTCACATAGAAGCAGAAGTTTACTGTGGGAAAGGAAAAGGCAAGAACAAAATTGAGTCTTTTGAGTTCAGGCTTCAGGGAGGGAATGGAGCAGTGCCTGGCACAGATCTTGAGTGTAGTGCTTGGAAATAATATTCAGCTGTCACAACTCGGTCTGAAAGTGTGTCTTTCTATCATTCTTTCTTGCCAGGTTCATGCCCTATGAAAGGCAGTCAGGGAGTCTATTTTATGACACTAGGCTGATTGTGGCCAGATGTTATTCTTGCTGTTTGCTACATTTTATTGCTGTTATATTATCTTTAAACTATTGAACGATGACATGTAATGAAACTCCTAATATCCAGTAGTCAAAATCATTAAATTACAAGGTCTGCGAAGCCCATGTCCATCTTGAAAGCATTTTTCAATACCTTCCACACTTCTCTAACGTCCATTCATTTATCTTAGTATATTATAGCTAAGAGCCCTACATTCATGCTCTGAAAAAAAAAAAAAAAAAACAACTTCTGGGGAAAATATGTTGATGTAGTTATTGTTTTCATTATCATACATCATGTTCACATTACTATGGGAAAGAGCCCTTTTCGCTTAGGGAAAAAAAACAAAAAATGTCCTGAGAGGCGGGAAGGTGGAAACACACCAAATACAACAGCACCCTCCACTGGGCGTTAAAGGAAAGTGTGCTTTTGTGATGTGGACAGGAGGAAGTGAAGAAAGCCATTGTAATGAGAGGCAGATTCAGTTGCTGTTTGAAGCACAGGCGTTAGGGTATCAGAACATAAGTAAGTGATTGGAATCGGGCCATTTTTTAAAGTAGCGAGAACAATATAAAGAAATGTCCACTGACTCTCGGTGCTGGTAACTGAGAACGGAACTGTAAATCATCTCGAGTGAGTGTTTCGCTGTGACGTCATCGCAGAGGATGTGGGGTCCTTCACCATGATTAAGTTTTCCCTCTCCTTTTTGTTGGAATAGATTCTGACAGACAAAAGCAAATTAAACTCAGATGCAGTTCTCAACAGTCTGGAGAGGAAGCTGGATGTGAGTGCTGACCCTGGAGCCACTGGCTCTGTGAAGTTTGGTTTGCTTTGGAGCTTGACCCAGCTGCACCCGGGCGTCACCTGCTTTTCACCGCAGCCCACCTGGAACAGCGGAAGTGTCTGTTTATTCCGCAGTGAAAGCACTCTGTTACCAGTGCCGTCTACCTAGTGCGACTCCCCCGCTTTGGCTATCTTGTCTCATCCTAGAATTCTCACTGTGTCCTAGAAAGCCCCAGTGTTAGAGGTGTGAGGATCTTTAAAGACCATCTAACCTGACCTCTGCATTTTACACTTCATAAGTCTGAGGTGAGTCACTGAGTCATCTATATATAAATATTTTATTTCAACTAGCTGCAGGGTTGCTAATAACTAACTCTGTTTGGTGGCAACACCAATTTTTCAAAGAGATGTTTCATAAAGGACCCATTATAATCGAGTACTATCCAGGATGGAGGGCATCCAGCTGCCGGACTAAGGCTACTGAAACAGTTTGCTTTATTGCTTTTAGGGTCCGTTTTATTCATGGAAATGGATGAAGTCACACCCCAAACTGATGAATGGTTAGTTTTGGTCTGTTGGGGAATTATTCTTCCATAACATCGGTATGTGAAGTGGATGGTAAACCATTATACCCAAGGCAAGTCTAAAATGCGGTTTGAGTTTTTCACTGGCTCCTAGAGATGCCATCGAATCAAGTTAACTTCATGGCCAAATTAATATGCTTAACAAAATTGACCAATATTTTAGTATAATTAAGCAATAAGAGAGAAACTAAGAGTATCTCAGACACTTTATTTTTCTTTCATAGAAAGTTTCTAAGTTCAGTTATCCCAAGTCTTAGGTTTATAAAATTGAAAAGCAACATGAAATAAAACCAAAGCAAAACAAAACACCAAAGATGAGTTGACTCTCTTTAAAGGTCCTTAGAGCAACTTCACCATGTGAGCCATGCAGCCAAATGTTTCTAATGAATTGTGGTAAACAGAGCTAAAGAAACTAAGCGTGTGTGTGGATGGTAGTCTCTCAGAAATCAAGTCAGAAACTGGTTGCCAAACCATCATCCTTCACCCACGCTGTTAGGTTTACTTGTCACTACTGTTACTGGGGAGGTAGCCCAGGGGCAACGTAACCTCTGGTTTTCTGAAAGATGCCGCATAGACTTCTTCTGTGACCAATTTCCATAAAGTTCGTTTAGCAGTTCAAACTTTATTAAGACTCTTGACAAAAACAGCTGCTAGAATTGCAAAGGAATGTAATAAAAAACATAGAGTCAGAAACAACCGGAGTCTATAAAAGCAATATCCAGAGTGGCCAAGCCCCCTTGGGGGTGCAAACTGATCCCGGTCTCCATCAGCGCCGCACGGACCCCCGTGGGACACCCGGGCTTGACTGAAGTGCAAAGGCTCGAGGCTCCTGCCATCACCCGGCTGATAACCTAGTTACGGTCCAGGCAGGATGCCAAGTAAAGAATAGCACAAGCAGGTGGGGCATGGAGTTTTAAAGAGTGAAGATGCACTGGAGCAAATTCATTTTATGTTGCTTTTATTATGCAGTAAAGAAAAACCTCCAACACGTACTCATTTACAAAAAAAAAAAAATAAATGTTCAGTTGATTGTAGTTTCCATATTAGCACGAAGGGGCACAAATTGGTGTTAGCCAGAGACTCTGAGATGCATTTGGAAATCTTAGTGGAAAATTTCAGGTTTGAATATAAATACATAGCAGGAATTCGTGCTGACAATCCACTATTGTTAAGCTGCTCTGATGTGGGGACTCTTTGAAATACACTTCATATGTTATTAGAATGACCTCTAGACCGTTCAGGGAAATATAGGAACACAATCACCGGTATTGCTGTCCACATAAAAATGTAATATTCAGAAAATGAAAAATTAGAAAATACAGTTTATTTTTGTGGGTTTTGACTGAAATCCCAAGTGAGGCAGTTTGAAGAAGCTGGCGTGATAACGGAGGAAATGGAATCAAAAGTTAGTTCCCTCCCTTGGCCCTGCCTCTGCCCCTTCCAGCACACAAGCACAGAGTGAGGAGAGGACCCTCTCTGGAGACACTTGGAGTGCAAAATCAAATCTTCAAAGTAGGATGTAGGAACAGGCATTACCAGGATTGGCCAGTGAAGAATCATTTTGGAGGATCTTGGATGAGTGGCCATCTTAGTGTGAAAGCTGGGGATACAACACCCTGTGTACCGTCTTCAGAGGATGGGATTCCATTTGGGGATATAGAGAGGCAATCATTCAAGATCTCCCAGCTGTACAGCTCTTGGCAGTACTTGTATTTGCAACTTCCCCTGCCCCCTCAATGTGAGTGTTGTCTCCTGGGTTGTCTAATGTGGTGGTCCTACCATTCACTCATTCATTCATTCAACAAACATGTGAGAGCTGATTATGTGTCAATCACTGTGCTAAGCAATGGGGATGCAGAGATGCACACACAGCCCCTGTCCTCAGGGACTTCAGAGATCAAACAGAGATAGACAAGGACAATATAAGTTCTATGTCAAAGGTGGGAGCACAGAGGAAGATCGACTAACTCAGATTGCCAGGGTCTGGAAAGGGTTTGAAGGTGAGGTAGCAGTGGACTGAGACCCAGAAATAAAGTCAAGTCAGTGGATAAGGGATGGAGGGTTTTTCAGGCTGAAGGACTCCTGGACAGCCAGAGCATTTGGGGGGCACTGTGCCCGCTGATGGAGGAGTGCTAGGTGGTGAGGCTGGAGCACGGGCAGGAGGAGGCTGTGGGGAGAGGCTGGGGAGGCCAGGGAGGCCTTGTGGGGTCCAGGGTGAGATGGCAGCCTCCTTTTCAGGGGGCTCCTGGCTTCTCCCCATTCAGCTCGCACTATGTGAGGGGGACCAAAGTCTTGGACAGTGTCTGCTGTCCGCCTAGTTGCTTAAGTTTTATAAGGAAGAGTGAATGACTCAGTTGTCCAAATTCACCGAGAGGGTCTCAAACTGGGTTCTATAGACACTGGTCAATGTCCACTGCAGAGGGGCTGAGAAGATGCTGGAAGAGCCGTTTCCCTCACACACTGAAGACATGATCTATGAAGACGTGAAAGCACATGTTACAGCTAAAACCCAGTTCCGTTGGCATCCGCAGGACGGCACAGGCCAATCGCGGCTGACGCAAATGGTGGGAGGTGCTCGTGCCTTTTTCATGGTGATCAGAAACAGCAGTGTTGCAGGTGATGCCACTTCACTTAACACTGGGTGTGGGCGGATTCATCTGCTCTGAAAATTACATCTTTGGTGGACATCAGCTTGGACTTCGGTGAGGACACAACTTTTTTGAGGGTTGTGTGTGTATGTAAATTGTTTTTATTTTTCACCTTTATTGAGATATAATTCATATACTTTACAACTCACTCATATAAAGTGCATAATTCAGTGGTTTTTGGCATATGACGCTATTCATTTTTTAAAAAGGTGGTAAAATAATTTTTTTTTTTTGAGACAGCGTCTTGCTCTCTCTCCCAGGCTAGAGTGCAACGGCACAATCTTGACTTGCTGCAACCTCCACCTCCTGGGTTCAAGCGACTCTCCTGCCTCAATCCCGAGTAGCTGGGATTACAGGTGCCTGCCACCACGCCTAGCTAATGTTTGTATTTTTTAGGAGAGATGGGTTTTTGCCATGTTGGCCAGGCTGGTCTCGAACTCCTGACCTCAGGTGATCCACTGGCCTTAGCCTCCCAAAGTGCTGGGATTACAGATGTGAGCCACTGCACCCGGCCCTTTTAACAATTTTTAAAGTGTACAATCAGCAGCATTAATTACATTCACAAATCTGTACAACTGTCCCCATATCTAGTTCCAAAATGTTTGCATCATCTCAAGCAGAAGTCCTGCCTAATGGTTATTAAACAACGACTTCCCGTTCCTCCCTTTCCCTATCCCCCTCCCCTCCCTAACTGAATCCACTTTCTGTCTCTGTGAATTTGCCTGTTCTAGGTGTTTCTTGGAGGTGGAACTGTACACTATGTGTCCTTTTGTGTCTGGCTTATTTCACCTAGCATAATGTTCTCAAGGTGCATCCATGTTGGAGCATGTGTCAGAATGTCCGTCCTTTACATGGTTGAATCATATTCCATTGTACTTATATGCCACATTTTATTTCTCCATTTATCTGTTGATGGACACTTGGGTTGTTTCCACCTGTCAGCCATTGTGGATAGTGCTGTGTGGACATGGATAAGTATCTGTTCAAGGCCCTGCTTTCAATTCGTTTGGGTATATTCCTAAGAGCAGAATTGCTGGGTTATATGGTCATTGTTTAGTTTTTTGAGGGACCATCAAACTGTTTTCCATAGCAGCTGCACCATTTTACATTTCCACCAGCAAGTATGAGGGCTCTAATTTCCCTATCTCCTCAGCAATACTTGTTTTCCACTTTTTATTTAACTTTTATTATAGTCATTTTAGTGGATGTGAAGTGACATCTCCTTGGGGTTTGATCTGCATTTCCCTAGGAACTAATGATGCTGATTTTTCATGTCCTTATTGGCCATTCGTATATCTTCTTTGGAGGAATGTCTATTCAAAGTCTTTGCACATTTTAAAATTGGGTTGTATGTCTTTCTGTTGTTGAGTTGTGGGCATTCTTTACATATTCTGGATGTTAAACCTTTATCAGATACATGATTTCTAAATATATATTTCCCATTCCATAGGTTGTCTTTTCACTTTCTTGCTAATGTCCTTGGATGATCCACAACTTTTCCAAAGCAGGTAAAATAGCTTTTCTCCCTCTTTCCCTCTCCCCATCCCTAGCTTTCTTGCTGCCTCCCTTCTCTGTGAAGGCAGACAATTAAGTGACTGTGGGAAGGAAGGGGCTTTGATGTGCTGGGACACCAAGGGAGACCTTCTCAATCTGGCTTTCTCAAAGAGACCCTTTCTTTCCTGAGGGTATCACCCTGCAGAATATAAAATTCCTCATAGTGAATTAATCATTTCCCATCTACAGAGGCTACTTTTCAAAGTAAATATCCCAATCATCTCTCACTCCTGGGCAGAGTCCTAAGCTCTGCTCAGCCACATCTGCTTCTAGCATCCCATGTGTCAGGACGCCCACGTTCCGGGGCAGAAACTCCACCGTGCAATCACAGAGCAAGGCTGCTTCTAAGACCTTCATGTCTCCGCTGCTTCATAATGGGGAAGAGATGTGCCTGAATGTTTCAAATTAAGACAGGGTGTGGGAACCTAGTCCTACAATGAAATGACGGGAACCTCAAAGCTGGGGTCATTGCAAAGGATGCTGTTCCTGTTTTCCATCTGAGTCCAAGACTGAGCTTGGCGTTCTGTGGATAGTAGTCCAGTTTCATTAATGGGGTCAGGGCCACTCCCACTCCCGGAGCCCCTTCTCAGCTGGGTGAGTGCCCACACCTGCCAGCAGCCCTCCCTGTCTGTCAGCTGTCCCCAACTCCAGAGGTCCTGTGGGTGACAAGAACAGATTCATCCCCCAGGACTGTATCAGTGAAACTCGGCCAGGGCCTTGTGCTTTTTTAAAAAAAAAAAAAAGAAAAAAACATTTATTCTGGAAAATTCTAAGCACATGCAAAAGAAAACCTCCAGATTCCCACAGTTAGCTTCAACAATTATCCACACATGGCCAATCTTGTTTCAATTTTACCCCCACCTTCTACCCCCTGCTCAGTACCATTCTGAAGAAAATTCCAGGCCTCATATAAGTTCAGTCATACAGGTTTCAGATTATATATCTAAAAGACAAGGACTTATAAACATAAAGACCCAAATCCATTGTCACATGTCAACAATATTAACAATGATTCCTGATCATCATCCCATATCCAGTCATGGCTCACATTTCCAAATGTCTCATCAGTGTCTATTAATGATCCTATCTGTTTGTTTGTTTGAATCATAGATCCAAAAAAGATTCACGCATTGCATTTGGTCAATATGTTTCTGATAACCTGTAGCTACACGGGTGTTAAATAAGCTGAATCTGGTCCTTGGGAGAGGGGGTGGCAGGTAGTGTGTTCTGGAGAGGTGGACCTCATCACAGCAGAGGCCCCTGAAGTGGGTCTTCAGGAAATGTTTGCAGGAGGTTGTTCTCAGAGAAAAGTGTTAAAATGGAGGATGGAGTGGGGGGTTGGGGGAAGTTTAGGTGGGATATTTACTTCGTAGCATTTAACATTTTTATAGTGAGACTGTATTTGTACATTATGTATGAAATTTAAAAGTGAGTTTAAAAATAACGAAGAGAATAAAATGAAGACAGTGCATCAACCAGCTTGGCAGGTTCTGGAGATGTGGCTTGGAGACAGAGAGGTACATGCAAGACACAACAAGAACAAGTAAGGCCCTGAGCGGAGAAGGCCAGGAGCTCCCTCCATCCTTTGTCTCTTCCTTGGGCTAGATGGACAGCAGAGAGGAGGACCTGGGCGTTCTTTGGTCCTTGGGCATGAGCTCCACCCTCCTTCTTTTGCTAGACCTGTGGACATACAATTTTCTGTACGTAGATTTCAATCCTCCACCTTACCCTGCTGTGATTTTTAGGATCCTGTCCCCCATGGCTCACGAGATATTGAATGCAATTACGAGAATCAGATAGAGATGAAAAACTACTAGCTCTGATGAAAAATGCAGGACCAGCAGCCACAAGGGCTTTTTAAATTAAAACAAAACAAAACAAAAAAACCCTTGAAAAGGTCAAACTCCCTATGAGCCTCAGGCACAGTCCTAGCTGCCATCCCCCACCCTGCTGGAGAGAGCAGGGCAGGACCCCTGACCGGGCCTGAAGATGAGGAGCCCAGGAGAGGCAGAGGTGCGCTTGCCCTTACTTCCTTCTCCCAAATGAACCCGTTAAACAGAGGTCGCCATTCTCTGGGGAGGAGAGAGTGAGGGATGGAGAGAAGCTGCAAGACTCCTCCCCAGCTTTTCCCCAGAGGAGTGTAGTGGAAATTTCATTCCCTCTTAGAAAACCTAAGGACGTAGGAATAATGCTGCCTCTGGCTTAGCTTCTGTGCTTCATTTAACTAACTGGAAATGTCTTTCACTCTCCTGTGACTGAAAAGAGAAACAGTCTTTTAAATACCTCATCCCAACCACCATATGGTTCTCTAGGGCTGACTGGGAAGTGCCTGTGTTCAGACTCTGCCCTTAGGGCCTAGGGATTTAGTGAGGAGAAACAGCATAGACTTCAAGGTGAGTGACTGAACGTATTTGGCTGCTGTGTGTCGTTAAGATAATATCCTAATGATGTAACCAGGAGGCCAGCAGAAAGCCCCTGGTTTAGATGTTCTCATCAGATTCAGAAGCTTCATTTCTAAGGCAAGTTATCTCCAAATGGAAGATTCAGCACTGTTCTGTTGCATGTGGACAGTGAAACGCTAAATCTACAGCTGTGGAAACATAGATCCCATTGTACACAATTTTTTAAATAAACTCTATTTTTTAAAGCAGTTTTAGGTTCACAACTTGAGAGGAGGGCACAGAGATTTCCCATGCACCCCCTGTCCCCCTCTCAGCCTCCCCGACCACCAGCATCCCCCACCCGTGTGAGACATTACTTACAATGGATGAACCTGCATTGATGCATCATTATCACTCAGAGCACATGGTTTGCATTAGGGTTCAGTCTTGGAGTTATAGTTAATACATTCTACGGTTTGAGTAAATGTCTAGTGACATTATCCACCACTGTAGTATCACACAGAGCAGTCTCACCACCCTAAAGATACTCTGTGTTCCAACTACTCATCCCTCCCTCCCCTCAACCCCATTATCGAAAGACAAAATTACCACAAATGTAGTTCAAAGGCCGAATTGGCTGTTACTTGTGATTCTAGAATTGGGCAACATCACATTCTGTAAAGTAGAATGGATGCTCCAATGAGATGAGCAGGGGCAGTTAGTTGTTTTTGTTTGTTGTTTTTTTGGTGTGTTTTTTTGTTTTTGTTTTTGTTTCAACGGAGTTTCGCTCTTGTTGCCCAGGCTGGAGTACAATGGCGCGATCTCGGCTCACTGCAACCTCCGCCTCCGAGGTTCAGGTAATTCTCATGCCTCAGCCTCCTGAGTAGCTGGGATTACAGGCATCCGCCACTACGCCCAGCTAATTTTTGTATTTTTGGTAGAGACAGGGTTTCACCATGTTGGCCAGGTTGGTCTCGAACTCCTGACCACAAGTGATCTGCCCACCTCGGCATCCCAAAGTGTTGGGATTACAGGCCTGAGCCACTGTGCCCAGCCCGAGGTGGTTAGCTCTATAGGCAGAAAAGGGCTGAAGAAAGCAGAGATGGGACAAAAAAGCAGATTGGGTGCATCCAAGTTACTTTCCTTGTAGGGTTAAAACAGAGGGGACTTCCTTATTACAAGGATTCAGATTGACTGTAATATCCTGGGTTTTTTGGGAAAACCGACCAGTTTCAAAGCTGAGCTTGATTATGTGGCGCTGAGCACAAGGGACTCCATTCTGGCTTGGTGTGGTCTGCTGGGGCCTGGCTTTGTCCAAACCAATGGCCTCCTGTAAAAGGTATTTACCACCCACTGGCTTTTCAGGTCCTTGAGTTTTGACTCCTCTTTCCAGGCTCGGGCATCTTTTATGTCTTCCAGACCACTGGGGCTCCAGAGTTTCTATCTTTAGGCCTGGAGAGTTTTCTGAGAATTTCCATTCCCAAGGTTGCCCCTCACTTAGCCTGCAACAGTATCCCCTTTCTTTGTCTCATTAACTGCCATTGTAAGCTAATTTATTCATGTAAATCAAGGAATCAAAAAAAAAAAAAAAAGCAAACATACCAACTGAGTCAGGGGAGAACAGAGAAATAAAAGTGTATGGTAATATTATGGTAATAGCATTTTGATTATTCAAAGAGCATTATTTTTCCCCAAGGCTATGAACAAAGGTTGTTGATTTATATGATGGGTAGTACTCTGTCAGAATATAGTTATTTATTTTAATTTTATAATTGCAACTTCTAGGGTTAAGTCATCTTAAGGCACAGTTACAGAGGAATAACAATTAGTTAATTGAAATATGTGACTAGTATAAAATTACTAGTTTTAAAATCAGTAAAACATATGACGATCTTTCTTAACTTATACAAATGAAGACTGAAAGGTTGTGTTGTCTTGGCCAATGACCCAGTTGCAAAAGTAGAGGGTAATTCAACCTCATGCAATTCCCCAGTTCAAGCTGTGATGATGGATGTCCACTACACTTATTTTATGTTGACATAGAGTGGTTAACCTAAGCACAAATGTTTGATAATAACAGTGTATATAGCAGGCCTGGACATATGAGGCTTGTTCACTATTTCAGAATTAACTTTTGCAGTGATAAAAGCCACAGATGTGTAGAGAGAAGAAGGAGAAGCAGAAGGAGAAAGAGGAGAAGAAAAGGAAAAATTCTTGGCATAAATTGTTCATCAACAGGCGATTTTCATTAAAACAAGGCTAGGATCAACTCTGGAAAGCTTGATAAATCCCTGATAAGGTGCCCAGATGTTCTAATGAACTTTGTTGGGAGTTTTGCCCAAAGGCCAATGATTGGGATGGCCTCAGCATCTGATACTGATTCTTCAAAGAAGCGCCCCCTCCTTGCCCTGGGACATTGAGTGCCTGCTGGAGAGGCTGCAAATTGGATCAGCCTAACAGAAACTGCAGTCAGGCCTGGAAGCAATATTCAGGCTCACTTTTCCAGGAATAGTGTTCCAAGAAAGAAAGGATTCTTGGGATCTTTTCACTGCCTGACAGTGATGAGTATGTTTTTCCTGACAGAGTACAGGCTGCCTTCTAAGACCCCCAAAACGTTTTCAAGTCTGCTTCTTGAAGGCCTGAACACAGAAGATTCACTCAAAAACCAATTTATCCACAGTTCTTCGGTTGATCTCAAGCAGAGTCTCTCTCCTCGAGGAACTTACTGTCCTATAGAGACATATGCCAACTGACGAAGACCATGACGTGGCCAAAACACAATAAGACTGTTATCTTTCTAAGGCTCCGAGAGCCTCAGCCTAAAGCTCCCATGTGGGGCTTGATGGCTGCTGACACCCAGGACTCTGTTCCCCTGTCTTGCACGTGCATGGGCTACTAGATCTACTGAATTCGTTTCACCAAAGAAAGATTCGTCATCAGTTGTTCATCCTAATCTGATTGCTTACATTTTGTAAAATTTACAACAGGGAAGAAGGAAATGGACTTGGAGAACATAACCAGATATCAGTTGCCTGAGCTACAAAATGATTTTTTAAAAAGTTGGTTCTCATTTGGAATATGGTTCAAAATATAAGACCAAAGATATTCTATTGTCCTACAAAAGGGCATCAAGGTTCATAAATGAATTTGGAGATATTTTACCTCAAATGAAAGTATGTTCTGTCTTAAAAAAAAAAAAACCGATCAGCCTTCACTTGAAGTTAACTACAAAAAAAGGAATATATAAATAGCAGGATTGGCTGGTCTAGCCCACTGTTCTTAATGCCATATTGCTGTTGCATTCATTTCATACAGTAATAGGCTGTTAGATCTGAAAGGAAGCTTAGCCCCAGAATGGCAAATCACTTTCATTAAGAAAGCCAATAGCAGTGGGTTGGTGGTGGCTGCCCGGAGCCCAGGATTGAGAAGGATTCTGAGTTCACGTCAGAGCCCAAGGACCTGATCAACGGAAGATGTCTGTCATGGACATGGACTTGGGGAGGGAGGGCACGCCTCATAGGTGCCAGCCTTCTTTTCTTATGGATAAGAAACTGGATGCCCAGAAGCCATTGACATACAATAAACCCAATGTGTGTTCCTGGCAGAGCTTAGAGGAGAACCCCGTGTTTCCCCCTGATGTAGGGGAGCACAGACCGCAAAGGAGGAGCTGAGTCAACCAGGGGAGCCAGCAGCCGGCAGGGAGGACACGCACACGGAGCAGCCCTGGCTGCACACACCACACCGTGCAGTGGGGCAGCTGTTATGGCCCCAGCCCAGTTTCCTGTCCACTAGAGGCCTTTCCTTGGCGGTGGATGGGGACTGGAGAGCAGGACTTGACCGAGCAGAGAATGAGGGAGGGATGTGCCCCGGCATATGGGAGAAGAAGTATTCCTTGCACGAGTGGCAGCGATTAGTCACACTTGGTTCTAACCATGCTTCCAAGCCTGGCTTATCTTTAACACCCAGTCTACCTCAAGACAAACAATATAAAGGAGAGAAAAACACTTTGGGGTCATTTAGAATTACTTGCGTCACAGATCCAATGACAAAGGCAGCCATCGAGCCGCAGAGCAGGGAGAGGAAGCTGGGTGCCAGGTCCGCAGCTCAGCTGCCAGCTCCTCACCTTGTGCAAAAAGTACTTTTGTTAGACATCCCTTGTCAGGACTTAGAAACTGATGTTTTGTTCCAGAAGTTCTTTATCCTGAGATAGCTCTAAACTAGGTAGCTTGCCCCAAAAAGTCAAAAAAAAAAAAAAAAACATTAAAAAGTGCAACCTCTGAATTGAGCCGACAAGAATAGCATATCTGGGAACAATAAAATTTCATTATGCTAATAAAGTAGCAAAATTTGAGGCCTAGAATAATAATTTAAAAAAATTTAGCTGGATTCTAATGGAGCAGAAGACCAACTGTTTGAAGACAGCAGAGCAAACGCTAGCAAGTGCTCATGGGCAGAAATCACCAGTATTCTAATCTACCTGGTAGAAATGATATTTCTGAATTCTGTTCTGAAATCTTAACAGAACATGGTTCCTCTGTTTTGGTGAACTCCTATCCAATGGTGGGGTGTTTCAGGTGTTGACAGCCACCCATGTTCTGATACAAGGAACGTTCCCAGCTCCTCTCTGTTCCCTGTGACCTTGGTTTAGGTGGATATCTTAGTGTGAACGCTCTGGCCACCACGGGACATGTCCAAGCTGACCGACTCCTGCAGGCGCCTGATGAAATTCTCTCTCATGAAGCCTTGCCTTGTAGTCTCACTCACTGAGGCTGTCTTTGCGTTGTTTGAACATCTGCCATTCCATTTGCCCTGCACTGATTTTTAATGCTACCCACCGCTTGTACAAAATAGTGACTTCGGCTACAGACCTGTGGTGCAGTGAGCAGGTTTGTCCGAAAGTGCCCCTGGGGGCTCTGACTTTGCGTTGTCTGATAGATAAACTCTCTGGTACCAGGGGGTTCCCTATTTTTTTCAGTAGAAGAAGCTGCTCCAAACCTTGTTCCCTCAGGACTGGGGATTCCTCCCATTGCAGGAGGGACCACAGATTCCCACAGGTGCATAAACTCTCCAGGCTCAGCTGGGCACGGTGGCTCACGCCTGTAATCCCAGCACTTTGGGAGGCCGAGGCGGGTGGATCACGAGGTCAGGAGTTTGAGGCCAACATAGTGAAACCACGTCTCTACTAAACATACAAAATCAGCCAGGACTACGTGCCTGTAGTCCTAGCTACTTGGGAGGCTGCGACAGGAGAATCACTTGAACCCGGGAGGCACAGGTTGTGGTGAGAAGAGATCATGCCACTGCACTCCAGCCTGGGCAACAGAGCGAGACTCCGTCTCAAAAAAAATAAAATAAAATAAATAAATAAATAAATAAATAAATAATTCTCCAGGCTCAGGGTGGCTGATGTTCAACAGGTGTCTCATCCTGTAAAGAGCCGACAGAGCAAACCCAGACAGCCTGGCACCGAGCAGGCTGTCGATGCCCCCACAGACAGGGCTGCTTTGCTGTGGGGTCTCTGTGAAGAGGGAGGCCTGCGTCCCCTCCTAGAACGAAGCCCACACCTCAGGTCCTGCTGTGCCCTGGGCTGGCACATTGCCCTGTGGGGTGTCGGGAAGCTCAGGGAGTCCTGTGCCTGTTCTTCTCTTGTTGACCCAGGCACAAGTGAAGTCTCCTGAGAAATCCTGCTCAGGTCATACTGTGCAACTTCCAGACGTCCTCCTGCACTTCCGCAGACGAGGGGTGGAGGCTCACAGAGCGTCTCGCTGGGCATGAAGAGACCCATCCTGTGTGACTACGTCTGATCTCCCCTAGTGGATCAGGGATGGTTTAGCCGGATGGGGCCATGGTAGCTCCTATGACCTGGTGAGAAAGCTGAGGAAGGGAGACACGGGGAGATCCTGGGAGATCACAGGGTTACCGTGAAGGTCACAGCGATGAAGAAATGAAGGCTAAGGAAGGGGGCTTGGATAGCAAACCCACAAAATGAGACCCTGAAGAGTCCTGGTCCAGCCCCCACGTGCACTTGAGCAAAGTCACTCAAAGTCTCTGAGCCTCACCGATGGCCTGGAAATTCAGGAGTCTGCCCGCCTGTGATGCAAAGTCCTCTTCTTCTCTGTGTCCACCGCCAGTTGCCCCTTTTCCTCAGCATCCTCTTCGCTTCAGCATCCATGAGCCCTCTCTTGTTTCATCCTGTCCTGCATCCCAGTGACTGTGGCTTTTCCCTTCTCCATCTGCCTCTTCCACCCTCTCCTCCTCTCAGGCCGTGTCCCCTCCTTACTGGCCTGGAACATCTCTCTGTGCAGGGCCAGACGTGCCCAGGACAGCTGCCACCTCTGGGCACTGTGGGCCAGCGCACGGCCTGGGGCCTCCTTGGCATTTGCTGAATTTAATTGAGAAGAAAACAAAGCTACGTACCAAGCGAGCGCCATGGTAAGGCACCACGCACTTCCAGGGTATCCATAGGTGCCCTAGGGACAGAGGGGCCGGTTGCAAAGGCGTGAGTGTCTGGAGAGCGAGGAGCTTTCCACAGAGCAGACTGCATCACAGGCCTCCAACTACAGAAGCAGAAGGAGCCCAGGGGCCCAGCTGCGGGCTCTGAAACCCATCACTGGCTTCCACCTGTCCTTGGAGGCTGTGCTTCCTATAGGCAGCCGGGATACTGAGGCAGTATCCCTCCTGGGAAATGGGGAATTCCTCTGATAGGCACTGTTGGCTTGAGAGCTATCTCATGGCTCCTCAGAAACATTCTTAGACTATGGAGTGGTCCGGAGGCCTTCCCCAACCCTCGCCCCACTCTCTCCTTCACTCGGTCTGACTTGCATCCCAGCCTGGCAGCTCCGCTAGGCTTACCTGGCTCTCCCATTCTTAGAGGTGTTTCCCTTTACAGTGCTTGCATATTTCACAGGCCTTGGTACCTGCTTCTCTGGGGACCTGGACTAACACAGTGGGCCTTGCATCTGACCGGTGTTGGCAGACACAGGGAGGAAGCCTCACATGCTGACCCTCAGAGCTGGAAAGGGATCTTGAACCCTGTGACAAGTCAGTAAATGTCTGTTGTTTCCCACTCCTGGGTAGTAACCACATGAATGGCCAGTGTCTGTAGAGTGACAATTAAAAATTCCTTAGACATGCCCAACAAAAATGTGATAGAAAATAACAAGCACGCTCTGAGATTAGGGCAGGAAAATGATTGATACAGAGTTTATTGATACAGGGTTATTCTGCTAATTATACAAATCTCTGCTTTTTTTTTTTTTTTTTTTTTTTTTTTTCCAACGGAGTCTTGCTCTGTCGCCGGGCTGGAGTACAATGGCACAATCTCGGCTCACTGCAACTTCCACCTCCTGGGTTCAAGTGATTCTCCTGCCTCAGCCTCCTGACTAGCTGGGACTACAGGCACCCACCACCACACCTGGCTAATTTTTTGTATTTTTAGTAGAGATCGGGTTTCACCATATTAGTCAGGACGGTCTCAATCTCCTGACCTCGTGATCCACCCACGTCAGCCTCCCAGAGTGCTGGGATTACAGGTGTGAGCCATAGCGCCTGGCCAAATCTCTGCTTTTTTTTTAAAGCTTTGAAGACCCGTCTAATTAGTTAAGATGTATGGCAAGCATGTCACAAACATTTTTTCAGCTAGCTCAAGCCATTCTACTTTATAAAAGCATTCCAGGAGTACCTGTTAGGAAATTCAGATGATCAAATGAAGACTGTCAAGAATTCTTTCCAGATACTAATGCCCAACATCCACTAGGCACTCTTGGAACCATGACTGATTAGAATAATAATTCTAAGTTAAATGGTGAGAATGCTGGGTCTGCAGAGGAATGGGGTTGGATTCCCTCAGCAGGAGCTGACCCTTTGTTCAGTGGGGTGTGGAACAGTTCGTGGAAATGGGGGGACGGCACTGACCTAGCCACTTCATAGGTGCGATTATTACAGCATCGCCATGACGTATTTATTACTATGCCCATTTTGCAGATATGGGTGCAAATGAGGCTCAGGGTGGTTAACTTTCACAATATGAGCAACTGAGGCTCAGGGTGGTTAACTTTCACAGTATAAGCAACTGAGGCTCAGGGTGATTAACTTTCACCATCAGTCAATAAAATTGAACTCCATGTCTGTTTTGTGTAGTCCTCCCTGCCTCCGTACTTTCAAGGGCCTGCATTCATCCCACCAGGTGAGAAGATGCTAAATGGCCCTGCAGAGCGCAGGCAGAGTCCATGCCCATCCACTTCTCTGCCCTGAGTACCCAGCCTCTGTCTGGCACAGACAAGATCCCCCAAGATGTTGCTGAGTTGCAGGGAATTGAGTGACAGTTTAATGAAGGGCCATCTTTCCAGTGTTTAGAAACCATGTTTGCTTATTTGTTTTTGCTTCAGCTTAATTTTCCTTTAAGCCTCCACCTGTGGGTCTCTGTGGTTTTCAAAGTTTAGACTAGTTCAGCAACTACAGGATTGCCCTGCCCTGGGGCAGTCTTCCTTCCAAAGAGCAGGCACAGGTACCAAACTCTGTGCCCTGTTCTTTGGTCTGGAAAACATAGTCGCTCAGCAAAGCCGGTTGTCAGCCCTCGTGGTCTGAATTATACCTAACTGACCTGAAGGAACCCTGGTAGCCCTGAAAATGGAATGCTCTTGCGTGAGTGGGTCAATACCTCTTTTGAGTTGACTTTTCCTTCCATTTCTTAGGAGTGGCTTTTTGAGAAATGTTTTAAAAGTGTACCTTTTCTTAACACACAAAAAAATGTTCATTATAGGAACATTAGATATAAACATAAGCAAACAAAAGAGAATTTAAAAACACTCATGATTTCTCATGATTTCTTTTTGTTGTTGTTTTGAGACGGAGTCTCACTCTGTCACCCAGGCTGGAGTACAATGGTGTGATCTCAGCTCACTGCAACCTGGGTTCAAGGGATTCTCATGCCTCAGCCTCCTGAGTAGCTGGGATTACAGGCACCCGCCACTACGCCCAGCTAATTTTTGTATTTTTAGTAGAGACGATGTTTCACTATGTTGGCTAGGCTGGTCTGGAACTCCTGACCTCAAGTGATCTGTCTGCCTCGGCCTCCGAAAATTCAGGGATTACAGGCGTGAGCCACCGTGCCTGGCCTGATTTCGTTTTTTAAATTTACCATAATTGTGACTACATAACACTCGTGATTTCATCGTCCAAGAATCACTGTTCTTTACACCCCAGCACGTACCTGTCCAGCCCCTTTATACATTTGTCCCGAGTGTCCCATCATGTTTCAGTGACCCCTGGGAGCCCACATTGCTCTCCATGCACACTGATGCTGGAGGTGCACATTTGTAATTTTAAGATATTCACAGCAGATATTGGTAAACATCTGTTTTTCTACTTGTGAGAACATACAGTGATAATCATATCTTTTTTTTTTTTTGAGATGGAGTTTTGCTCTTGTTGCCCAGGCTGGAGTGCAATGGCACGATCTCAGCTCATTGCAACCTCCGCCTCCTAGGTTCAAGTGATTCTCCTGTCTCAGCCTCCCAAGTAGCTGGGATTACAGGCATGGAGTAGAGATGGGGTTTCTCCATGTTGGTCAGGCTGGTCTCGAACTCCCGACCTCGGGTGATCCGCCTGCCTCAGCCTCCCAAAGTGCTGAGATTACAGGCATGAACCACCACGCCGGGCCTAATTGTATCTTTAATTGGGATACTCTGTATTTAGACATAGTTGTTTTTAATTGTATCAGTTTATACAGGCTGCTCTGTAATATCTTTTTTTAAGTTAAAATTATGTGGTGAACATCTTTCTACATTCACCAGTCGTCCTGGTAGTGGCAGGATGGAACCTCCCGTTCTCACTTACTCACTGACTCCTCTGTTCCTGGATATTTAGTGGTTGATGCTTCTCCCTACTCTAAATTACAAAGGATGCTTTCAGGAAAACCATTTCACTACGTCTTTTTGTTTTTCTCCCTAGGATATAGTCCTCAAAGTAGAATTTCCAGGTGAAAGGGTATGCAGATTTTTAAAGCTTTAAATACTCATACCAAATACAGTTCCAGAAGCGTTGTTCTTATTCACATTCCCACAGCATTGATGAAAGAGTCTATGTTCTGACGACAGGCTCTTGCAGCTCCGTGTGTGGCATGTATGTATGTACGTAAAATTGCCAACTTGATGAACAGTGTTTTATTTTTGAAAATTTGGAATGCTATCGTTCCCTGTTACTTTTTAAAACATGGCTGGTTTGCAAGAAAATAAGCCTATTTTTCCTAAGAAATGAATTCCTGGTCTTTGATGTCTCTGGCTAGAAATACCTGTGTTTTAAAATGTGAGTGTTATTCTTATTCGGGTATGTAAGACCAACAGATCAGGAGATGACTACCACTGAAAAGGGAGCTTATTACACACAGTTCCAAAGAGGAGGGGTGTGCCGTGTCATGGGGGCACATGAAAGCACCAGGCTGGTTGGGAGGTAGAGGAAGGGGAGAAACTGTGGCCAGAGCCTTCACTGTGGTTTCAGCAGGAAGGAACAGGTAAGGAAGGGCAAGCAGGCTGAGGATCGGCCAGGTGGAATAATTTCAGCAGGCTCTGGCTCATAAGACTGTCCCTAGTTGTCTGGTACATGGACCTGGGTGTATTAGGGAAGGTGGATGGTGGCCCAGAGCATGAGAGCCCCATGAGGGAGGTGGTTGGGGTGTCTATGAAAGGTGAGCTTGCAGGTGAATTGTTTATCATCTCAAGGAATTAACTAACTGGGGGGTGGTGGGGCAGAGTGGGGAGGAGCAGTCTCTCCAGGGTCAGCCTAGGCCCTGGATGTGGAAGCACCAGAGTATAGAAAATAAAGGCACGGTTCATACGGCATGCCCCTGGCTCATGGATGGTGTGCCTGAGTGTGCAAAACGATCTCGTGTCAAGTGAGGTGGCTCAGGCTGCTGTCCTTGTCGCTGCAAGCCCGGCTTGGAGAATGAAAGCTCACTTGTTGTAAGGGTCCTCCATGCATCCCAGCACCCCTGGGTGGGGCCAAGGGTATGCTGCACCTTCTATCACAAGGAACAATTACTATTAACAAGACGGTGCCGCGGAATGCACTTCCTAAATTGTGGACAGTGTTAGCAAATTCCTAAAAGCACTCAATACCTCTTCAAGCAGGAAGGTGAAGCCTTGTTGTTCAGAGTTCACTTTTTCTTTGTAACGTATTCTATTTCTGAGACCTTTCTTATACATTTTATTTAGCCAAGGCTCTTTGCCAAGGAGTTTGCATCCACCCCACTGCTATTTGAGGCCATGCTTGCTGTGAGTTTCTCCAATTCCTCTCCCTGCTTCACCCACTCCTTCTGAAAAACACAGCTAATTGATGTTCAATTTGGCCACAGAAACCTATTATTGGAATTGATGGAATACAGGAGGATTTGTGGACTAGAATTTTTTTTCTTCTTCAAGAATTACAAGCTAACCCCAAATTATGGCAAGAATTCTTCAGGTTCAATAATTAAAAGCAAAAGGCAGTCCCCGCGGAGAAAAAACAGTGTGGTCTGGAAGATATCTTTCAAATTGAAGCAGACTGTGTAACTCCCAAATATTATGGATACAAATTAGCTGTATTTGATCACTGGGTCTTATTTACCCTCGTTGTCTTCATTTCTGTGGTTTTCTCATACACTGTGTTTACAGGACACTTGGTTTCACAGCTCAGTGTCGGAGTCTGGGCTGCAGGGGTGGTGAGATCGAGCTTCATATTTGAGGAGGGGGAGAGGGTAGACAGAGAGAGAAAGGGGAGACAGAGAGACAGAGAGGAGAACAGGAGACAGAGGGAAGGGAGAGTATAAGGGAGAAACAGAGACACACAGGAAGGGAATGAGAAAGACAGGGAAGACAGAGACATAAGGACAGTAAGACACAGAGGGAGAGGGAGAGGGAGAGGAAGAGAGAGAGAGAGAGAGAGGGAGAGGGAGGGAGAGAGAGAGGGAGAGAGAGAGAGAGAGGGAGAGGGAGGGAGAGAGAGGAAGAGAGAGAGAGAGAGGGAGCAAGAAAGGGAGCAAGAGAGAGAGAGGGAGAGAGAGAGAGAGAGCGAGAAAGGGAGCAAGAGAGAGAGAGGGAGAGAGGGAGAGAGGGGGAGAGAGGGAGAGGGAGAGAGGGGGAGAGAGGGAGAGAGGGAGAGGGAGAGAGAGAGAGGGAGAGAGGGAGCAAGAGAGAGAGTGAGAGAGTGAGAGGGAGAGAGAGAGCGAGAGAGAGAGTGAGAGCGAGAGTGAGAGAGTGAGTGAGAGAGGGAGAGGGGAGCGAGAGGGAGCGAGAGGAGCCTTTTTTGGGAGATATGCTTTTCCTCAAAGACACAGAAGTCTTACACATTCAGACCAAAGATATGCTAAAAGCCAGCACATTGTGTTATGTGAAATGTTTCGCTTGTCTCTTGGAATGATTGATGTGAACCTGAGAAGAATTTGAAATTTGAGCAGCCAAGCAACCAGGAATTAAGACCTTATCTAAAATTTAGGCGAAAACTCCAGACCACTGTAGTTAAGAAATCGGGTTAGAAATCTCCTGAGAAGTGACTTTCCCACAAGATTTCTGCTGCTTCCTAGTTCTGAATGGATGAGAAATATGACAAAAATGTACCATTGCATTTAGCATCGCCTGTCCCTTTTTCTGGTTTGGGGTAAAAGTAGGAAACCAAGAGATGCAAACAAACGGATAAACAAGCGTCCCTCCAGGGAGTCACTCTGGTGTTTGGGGCTGCGCTGGTTTGGATTTCGGGAATGTCGCAGGGGTTCTCTTTTCCAAGCTCTCTTTTCTGTTCCCAGAACCTCAGCCTGCAGCGGATGTGGCACTATTGTCACAGTGAATGCGGACGGTTGGGCACTTGCTCCCCTCCGGTGACTTGACTCAAACTTCTGGCTGGTTCAGAGGGAAAACAAGACTGGTGGTCTTGATGGACCCAGTTTGTGTGGGCATCTGTTCGCGTGGCCCTTGCATGCACAGCCTGCCCTGCAGAGCTGGTGGGCGTCCCAGCAAAGTCCCAGAGCAGAATGGGGGGATCCCAGTGGGTGCTGCGGGGACGCTGGTGGTGGCCTTGCTGTCCTCACCTTTGCCCACAGCTGGAAATTAGTGCTTCATGTGTGAGGAGTATGTGTTTACACTTCCCCTGCACCAGGAGTCTCCACACACCCAGTGCCTGGGCGTGCATTTATGCTGTGGGGCGTGGAAGCAGTGGGGACGGTGTAGACAGAGCCACACCTGTACCTGGGCAGGAAGCAGAGCGGAGAATGTGCTTGGGAGTCTGTGCGTTCATGCGTGTGTGTGTGTGTGCGTGCATATGTGTGTGCATGTGTGTGCTGCATGTGGACGTGTGTATGTGTGCGTGTGTGTGTGCAAAATGGGGCTGTGGTGATCTAGTCTGCTAGATTCTAGGGGTTATAATTGACTTCAGGATGGATCACGAGTAGCTGCTTGTATCCCTGACAAGCTGACCATCCTGCACTGATCCATGCAGGCTATTTCTATGACAAATTGGATTTGCTCCCAAACAGCCCATTCTTGGGGAAATGCACTGCATTTCTTCTTTTTTGGATAAATGATACGGCCTCAGATATGGGCTGGCTCCTCCCCTGGCTGAGCCGGGTGAAGATGCAGGAGGCCACACTCTTCCTGGGGTGGCTGTCCTGAGAGCTGCCAGGCCCAGCTCACTCCAGCTACTTCCTCAGGATGGGAAGCCCAGGTGAAGGAGGCACATGGGGAAAGTTTTGGTCATTTTATCTCTTTCCAGAATAAAGCTCCAATATTGTAGATTCACGGAAGAATTTTGTTTCATTTCAGTTTTGGGCTTTTCTACCCAATATAGGTCAGCTGGATCTCACAAGCTATTCTGGCTTCTAAGGCATAGCCTGTCGATTCTAAGGAAATTTGTATTGTTATCCTCCATCAAAGAAAGGGGTAGGGGAGAGTTTCTTGGGGAAGAGGAAACAAGAATTGCTAAGACTGGTTAAGAGAATATCTACTCGAGAGTTTAGTTCTCCCATGCCTTTGGGAGACAGAGAATTCTATAAAGATCATGAGGCTTCCCAGAGCTTTCCACCTTTTCAAATGAGGAATTTGTTTAAAATCATCCATAATTTAGTAATATGTTGCTTTAAGATGGCAATATTTTAAATAACCCCATAGTAATCAATAAGCCTTCTATTCTTTTCATTGTTATTTGCTAGAAACTTTTGCTGGACTTGCTCCATGGATCACAATTTATTATTTGTTTGGTGTATGAAAATAGTCCATTAGAAATTGTGTTAGAGTTTACTTGATAGCTCAGTGTCCAGGAACAGCCAGAAATCTATTCACCTCCCTGTCTACAATGCTTGATTGGTTCCAGCATTTCAGGCTGATAGCACTTATTTGGTTCTTGCTTGTCTCCAACTTGCAGTAAGATAATCTTTTATAAAACATATATAAAGATATAAAACATATCTTTCAAGGTTTATCATTTATAGCCTATAGATTGAGCCATCAAAAAACAAATGATTTATTTAAGTTCATTAGTCTTAATTTTAGACGTGTTTCTGCCACTCTGAAGCTTATTAAACCAATTACCGTAAATGAGTCTGTTCATTCCTTTTCCACGAAATGCACGGGCCCGGCACACGTAACTGCTTTAACTACTTAGCTATTAATTACATACTAACTACATAAATATGGAAAATCATCGTGCATGTTTTATGTATCACCCCTGAGATGTGCATGTTTGTTTGAAATTGAGTGGAGTTGTATCAAAATTGCATTTCACTTCTATGAATTCAACCTTATGTGTTCAGCAGAAAGAAAAAAATATTAAATGCTGTGGTCAGTTGCACACTCTCATGCTTCACTGTGTGTCCTGGAGTGAAGCAGGGCTGGGGGCTCTGCAGGTGCCATGCCCCTCAGCAGCCACATGTGGCACAAACATCCCATGTGCTAAGTGTAAGCCTAGGGCTTAAAGAGAAACGGCCTCTAAACCCAGGCAACACCTTCATTTGGTGTCCAACCATAGAAGCAGCCAACACTTCTACCAATGAAGAAAATGACAAAGGGCATGTCCACGTGGGGCATTCTGAGGACGGTTCAAGGTGACGCCCTCTTTCCCTCTTATGTTCTGATATGAGAAGCTACCCTGTGGGTGAGCTGCAGCTCCACTCAAAATTAATGACGGATGGGGGGCATTTTCAGCACAATTTGAATTTCCTCGTTTCTTTCTCATGTTTATTTCTCTGATGTTTCTGTGATCCTTTCCTGAACTTTAGCCTGTACTCAGCACGTGCTCGTGGCCAGCTGAGGAAACCCAAGGCGAAGAGATGAGTGTGTTGGAAAGTTGGAACAAAAGAGTCGGCAGGGCGTGTCAGTCTCAGCGTGGCTCCAGGCAGCACCTTCCCTTAGCAAAAGCTGTTTTTGAAACAGAAAATAATTCAGTTCTGATACATGTGCAATTCTTACAGAAGCAACCTGTGCCTCAAAGGTCCCCTTTTTTAGGGTTTCTAAGGAGGTAACCACGTCCTAATTAAACATTAAGTAGGCCTAACCTGACCACTGCTTTTCAGTTATACTTTTAAAAGAGCCATTTTCTGAAAATATGCCTTGCCCTGATTTGAGCTGAGAATGGATTTTTATCATTAGCTATAGCTGATATGCTGTGAAGTTAATTGCCTTCAAAATCTGAAGGTGCTTTAGTCATGAACCAAACGTTAAAATATAGAGTGAATTTAAAAATTATAGAGTGAATTTGGGCATTTCCAAGCATACACGATAATAGGTTTCCTTTGGACTGAGTCATCTGAGTTGACTTTTTACGGAATAAAAATGTAAGCAATAAATGGAGACTCCCCAATTTTCTCTTTATTGGATTCAACAGTCTTCTGAATCTGAAGTCCCATTTGCATCACTGTTAACCAAAAGCTGCACCAACGTCACCTGGCCCTGCAGATTCTGGTGTACTAGATCACGGTGGCACAGAGATCTGAGGTCGGGTGATGGTAGTAGTTAGTCTTTGTGTGAGCCGGACCCTTCCCCACGTCTCCAGGAGAAGGTTTCCAGTTGTTGCTATGGCCTGGCTTGTGCGGCACCATTGGGAATGCTGCTCATGGAACAGGATGGCCTTTCCTCTCTTCCCGTCTCCAGGCCATCCTGCAATTGTCTGGTGTGAGGTCCTGCTGTAGGCATCCTGGCAAAAAAGAGAAACTCACAGACAGAATGCATGACAGACATAAAATTTGCATCACAGAGCAAAGTGGAAAGATTTCCACAGCTTCCATGGCTGTGTGTCTGTGCATGGATCTCCACAGGTGCTTTACTCTCCTGGCAGTCAGATGCTCCGGGCTGCCTGGAAATAGGCCATTGGCAAGTGTTCATTAGCCTTAAAACATGGGACAGGCTTTTCTCTCTGGTTATAAGCAGCTGGAATTCCCCGTTTTGTGGACATTGCTGCCTCAGGGTTTATAAGCTAGTTACTTCACTGTACTGTAAGACCTTGGTCAATGCTAGCAGAAGCTGTCCTCTAAGTGTCCTCCCCTAGTTCTCTTCCCTTTAAGTTATGACAAGAGCTACGTGTATCAGAGAAGGGACAAGAGCCTCTTTTCTCCTAACTCACATTCTCACTCCATCCCAAGACTCATTACATCCATCTAGGTTCCCTTTACAACAGCAAAAATTATGCCCCTGGACATCTGTGTAGGAGGAGAATTTGTACTTCACCTTAAGGTCATGGAGAAAAGTCATGTAGGGGGTATAAAGGGTTGAAAAGCAATGCCTCTCCCCGCCGCTGTCCAACCTCAAATTTATGTCTACTTGGAATCTGTGAATGTGGCCTTATTTGGAAACAGGGTCTTTGTAGACGTAATCAAGTTAAGATGAGGCCGACTGGAGTAGGGCGGCCTCTAAATCCAACATGACTAGTGTCCTTACAAGAGAGGAAAGCTTGGACACACGCACATACACACACACATGCGCACACACACACACACGGAGAACACCATGTGAACACAAGCAGCAATCAGGGGATGCTTTGCAAGCCAAGGAATGCCACGCATTGCTGCAGCACCAGGAGCCGAGAGAGAGGCCCAATACAGAGAATCCCTCAGGGCCTCTGGAAGGAACAGACCAGCAAACACCTGGGTCAACACTTCTGGCCTTCAGAACAGTAGGAGGATACATTACCATTATTTTAAGCCACACAGTTTGAGGTGATTTGTTACAGCAGCCTTAGGGATTAGAACTGTGAATAAATGTTAGTAGCTCTTTTTGAATTATCTATACTATAAAATGAAACAATACCGGCTAGACACTAGTTAGGGAAGTTATCGGTGGTATTTAACGCATCTTACGTTGGTAGTAGTGAGGACTCCACAATTGTTTCCCACTTCTCATTCCTTATTCGATGGAGACATTTCAGGATTTTCCTCTCCATCCATTCCAATGAGATGCCTGTGTCATTATTTTCCTTTGTGGCAGATAACGCAAAGTAAGAGGCATTTTTCTCCTGGGTCTGCTTGAGTGGAGAAACACCCCCGGGGTCCCCCACTCCCCACACACAAGGCCGCACGCCGGAAAAAGCAGGATGGTTTTCAGGTCTGGGTTAACCCTGCCCCTTGGATTGCTCTCAAATTCGCGCTGAAAATTGACACCACATCTCTGTTGTGTACTTTATCTCCGTTTCTCTTCCCAAACCCCAGTCTCCTATTTTCTGTCTGTCCTGAACAGCGCTGGCCAGGAGGGAACATGGGTCAGAAGGGCAGGCGGGGAGGAGCTGGTACAAATCACGGCACCGAGACCCTGGTTTTTGGTGTACTGACGTAAATTCTGCCAAAGAGTTTTTACCAGTCTGCCTGGGGGCCTGAAAACATCTTCATCAGGGCCTTAAACCAGAGGCTTTCATTGGTCCAGAATCCCAATAGGAGAGGTGCAACATGCACACACACTCAGGAAGTGATCAAAAAGATGAGTCTACCCAGAATGAAAATTAATACAATCACTCCAGAAAACTATTTAGCAATGATCTCCTAAAGCTAAACGTACACATTATCTAAGATTCAATGATCCAACATACATGCACACAGAAATGCATACACTATGTTCAGCAAAAGACACGTGTATGTTCATGGTGGTACCGTTTTCATAGCCCCCGATGTGGAAACCACCGAAGCATTCTTCTAGAGTAGAATGAATAAATGCTGTGATGTCTCCAAACAGTGGAAAACTGTGCAGCAATGAGAATGAACATATGCAACAGCCTAGATAAATGCCGAAACGTAATCTAAAGCAAAAGGAGGTCAACACAAAAAGGTACATATAACACGGTTCCACTTACATAACATTCAAAAACAGCACAAATGGGACGATGGCATTAAAAGTTTGTGTGAAAGCTCCCACTGGAGGTGGAGTGGCTGGGGCCGGGAAGGAGCTTGGAGGATGCTGGTCATGCCTGTTTCTTGATCCCGGTGCTGCTGGCGTAAATGTGCTTCCTTTTGGAAGATCCATCCAGGTGTTCAGCTGTGGGTTGTGCGTGTCTAGCAATATTCACACAGGCCAGCATTGTTCAGTGTAGAGTGTAGACCGCCAAAGAACCACGAGATAGACCAAAGACTTTAATAAGGGCTTTCCAGAAAAGCCCCTCAGGTATGTACAACCCTAATGGGCCACATTGGAGCATGCATTACAGCACAGATCCTTTCCTTTCTGCAGCCACAAACATCCCCGAACCTCAGAACATTCTAGTACATGGCGCGTGGCTCCAGCCTGTGCCTGGCCAGACCTCCCCATTAGACCCCGTGTTGAGTCAGAGTCTCCACAAGAAATGAATGGTGAAACAAAGTGTAATAATTTGAGGGGATGGACAAAGTTGACGACAGGGTTTAGGGAAATGACAGGTGATAGTAACACTGGATGAGGGTGGCCAATGGTTACAGGAACCTGAAAGGAGAGAGTGCTGTGGCAAAGGCTGACTGTAGAAGAACCGTCAGCTTAGCTCAGGGGACAAAGCCCATCAGAAGCAACTCCTCAGGAAGGAAGCTGGGGAACAAATATCCTGACCTCACTCTCTATCACCAAAGCAAACTGGAAGGCAGAGGACAGGAGCCCACTGGGGAGGCCCATGCCAGGATGGAGAGATGCAGCGTGGACTGTGGGAACCAGAACAGAACCCCTGGGCACAGATGCCGAGAGTGCTGCGCGTGAGCCACGGAGAGCTGCAGCCCTTGGCCAGGCCCTCTGTGCCCCAGCTTTGAAAGCCTTTCAAAGCCTTTGAAAAATAGATTGTGTTTGCCTAATTTATTACCTTTAAATGCTGTCTTAAAAATGTCTTGATTTCTGACATGGTCGAGAAAGGGTACTTAGATAAGAAAATGAATGAATTCCTTGCACAGAGTTACCCTGGAAGAAAAATGCAGCAAGATTTGCTTTTCTTTATTCTGATACCTTTTTTCTTGTGGTTTGCTAAACACAAATGTGACAAAATCTAAAACACGCAAAGTAAGATCAGGAGCAGTGGCTCATGCTTCTAATCGCAGCACTTTGAGAGGCGGAGGCAGGAGGATCGCTTGAAGCCAGCAGTTCAAGACCAGCCAGGGCAACATAGGGAGACCCCCATCTCTACAAAAAATAAAAAAAATTAGCCAAGCTTGGTGGCATACGCCTATAGTCCCAGCTACGCAGGAGGCTGAGGTGGGATGATTGCTTGAGCCCAGGAGTTCGAGGCTGCAGTGAGCCACAATCGCACCACTGCACTCCAACCTGGGTGACGGAGTGAGACCCTGTCTCTAAAACAAAAACAAAACCAAAACACCCTGCAAAGTAGAAATTGTTGAACAGAAGCCAGGGGGTGGGCGAAGAGACGACACCTGAAGTCAAGACAGGAACTGGCAACAACAAAATCAAGGGCAGGAGATGGATTCTGGTATCTGCCTTCTCCCTAAAACCTGCATGCGGCCATCTCTCAAGTATAACACAGCCAGGCCAAAGCCCCAGAACCTCAGTGCACATTAGAGGACTTTTCCTTTATTTGCTTTGTGCTTACCTGAGACTTAATAATGGAGAAGAGACAGGGAGAGCACGTCTGTGGTCATAGTTCATGTACATTTAAAACATGAATTATTTTGGTGGGGATGACATAGACTCAGAAATGTGCCCACAGGAGCAAACAGCTCAATGCATTTCACACTGTGGACACACCCAGCAGCCATTAGGCTGTGACGTTGTCTGGAGCCTTGGGTACGCTTGGCTGACCAGTTAGGCTGAGTGCCATGGGAGGGGCTGCCTGAGCCACCCTCTGGGAATCAGCCCAGGCTTCTTGTTCCTGGTGCACTCAGAAAATGATGGATCATCCTAGGGAGAAAAATTATCCCAAAAAAGTGCTTGCATAGAGTTCTGGAAAGGAAAGAAAAACAAGATAGTTAAGTGGGATGGGATGAATTGAAGATGATACAGGAAGTGTTAGGCCATAGTTTATAGAAATAGTAGCATATGGCCGGGCGCAGTGCCTCACACTTGTAATCCCAGCACTTTGGGAGGCCAAGGAGGGCCGATCACAAGGTCAGGAGATCGAGACACTCCTGGCTAACACGGCGAAACCCTGTCTGTTCTAAAAATTAGCCAGGCATGGTGGCATGCACCTGTAGTCCCAGCTACTCAGGATGCTGAGGCAGGAGAATCGCTTGAACCCAGGAGGCAGAGGTTGCAGTGAGCCAAGACCGCACCACTGCACTCCAGCCCAGGGTGACAGAGTGAGACTCCATCTTAAAAACAAAAAAAAAGAAAAAAGAAATAGTAGCATATCTAACATTTCTGCCCAACCTCCTTTACTCATCTGGAAGAAGCAGGAACCGGTAACGATGTCACGAGTAAATGTAGTTAATTCTAAGGCATGACTTGCTTGAGAGCAGGAATGTTAATATCAGGGATGGTTGTATTGTCAAAAGAAGATGTGTTTATCGAAACTTAATTGAACCTTTAGGCTGACAATGGGCTTAATAAAAATGGCCTCTTTTTGCTACTTTATTGCATGAAATCCAGTGAAATGAGTCAGAAGAAAAGTGACCTAATACATATTGCCACTCCATCAAATTCACTGTCGCAGGGAGCTGTGGATTTAATGATACTGACCAGACTTTACAAGTATTGGGTTCTTTTGCTCCATTAATAATATTTAGGGTGTGTAGTAGCCACAAATGATGGTGAGCCTGGAATAATGAGCCTTCAGGTCTTGGGGCTTATCCTGCTTTCTGGTTATGTTTTCCATATAGGATTACATAATTGGCTAGCAAATGTATAATGGTTTGGATGTAATAATGGCATAGTCTGACTTCCTAGCGAGCCCTGACTTTCCAAAACCCAGATTCATCCAAAAACTTAAAAACCAAATAAATATTCCTTCAAGTAATTACTGCATTCCAGTTGTCATCTGGCTTGTAATGACTGGTTTTCAGTGTTCAGTGATGGCCCGGGCATAAAATAAATCTCGCTCCGATCCTCCGTGTCAGCACAGGCATTAAAGCCGATAAACCATCCTCTGCCTCGTCCATCATTGCCACCACGTTCTGAGTACTGGCTAATATAAACCTGCCCCGCCGGCCCAGCAGCCACCAGACAGACATTTTATGGTTGCTGTTCCCTAAGCCAGATGAAAATGATTATAAACTACAAGGGCTCTTTTGATATGACCTATTAATAGCCATGTTATTTTTTTGATGAGGGTAGCAGGGAGCCTTGGCATGGAATGGGTGAAGAGTGGGCACTGTCTCATCTCCCAGGGTGATGCCTGGGGTTGCCTTGTGCCTCGGCCCCCGGGACAACGCTGTGCCTCCATCTCCCACACTGCTGCTGCTGGCCTCCTTCTGTCCCTCCACTGGGAAAGAATGTTCGACATTCAAGCTATTCCAAGTAGCATCCTTGATGTCTCGTTTCACGGGTCTGTTTCACACCGTGGTGAGCGCTAGCTGTAACTCTCATACCTCAGCTATTTGTCTTGGCAGCTCCTCCTGTTTTGCTAACTGGACAGAATCAGGCAGAGGCGGCCTCCCCTGCACATAAGGGAAGGGGTGACATCTGTCATCCTCTTCTGCCTGCGGGACGCCAACAGAGGCCTCTGGGCAGGGCCAGAGGGTAAACGTCCTTCATCTTTCTCTTTCTCCCTCTCTGAGCTGTGAGGAAAATGCTGAGGGAACGATTTTGCTCACAGCCTTTTGGGCAGACATTGAAGCAAAACAGATGAGGAGGGTTGGCAGGGCTGACTTGGCAGTGGATACCTGGGGAGGACACCCAGGGCTCCCACCTGCCATGCTGGCCACCCCTGGCATGAGTATGCACTTTGCACCGTCTCCAAGCTATGAAAGCCCCTGCATGGGGGGTGGTGTGTTTTCCATGTGCCCAAGTGTCATGGCACCCCAGGCACCATCCAACAGGGCAGGGGCATTAGCCCAGGCAAACCTTTCTCATAAGTTTAGATCTCCAGGCTCATCAAAATGGTTGAATACCTCTTGATGCCAAGGGAAGGAGAATGGGCCAGGGGAGGCAGAGCTTTAAGGTAGAATTTCTTCTGAATTAGGGGTAACACTGACTATCAGGTTGCAGGGTTTATAGAGTCATGAAAGAGGATTCAGAATTCGGAGAATGAGTTCTAGTCACGTGTCAGGTGGGAGTATCTATCTCACTCTTGGCTTCTGCTGAGGGAAGTAGGGATGAGAAATTGGCTTCATCCAAGGTTGGCTACCATATTTCTGTGACTCATGGCTTGTGTCTGGCACTGGCCTTCAAGAAATGTTAGCTCCATTGTTCCCAGTTTGGCTTCTTCATTGGCCTTTACTAGAGATTTGCATATTGGAACACATGTTCATCTAAAAGTCCTCCAGGATAAAATCCTCCTGTTGTCATTTGGACAACTTTGAAACATTCTAAGCAAGATGATATTCCATGGACACCCCTTGCTGTGGCCCTCTCACGACTATTGTGTCCAGATGGTACTGGGGAGAGCTCAGCCTGTCCTTGGCCCAAGCAGGACGGAGTCAGTGACAAGAAGGACCGGGCTGGAGTCGAAGAGAAGAGAAGACAAAAAATAATGTGTCAGAGTGTAGAGCATTTGTCTCTGAGGACGGGGCCAGAACAGTCCATCCTTGGCATTCACATGACGTGGTTAGAGATTTGAACCCAAATAGTTATCTCTGTGGAGGACAATGTCACCAAGGATCTTAGCAAGTGGTCACTGAAAGCCAAGGAAAGGGTGTCATACATACTATGGGAAAATTAATTTATTCTGGAAATGTTGTCTTAACTATGGGGAAATTAAGTTTTAAAGAAGCCACAGAAAAGTGACAATTAAAATAAACCATGTGTGGGCACTTTTTGGCAGTGTTTTGGGGCTTTCCTTGCCTCTATAGGGATCTTTTCTCACGTGCTCCCTCATGGGAGCTGTTTCTCATTGGCTCAGATTCATCTGCCAAATAGACTCGTAGCTTCACTCCTCCACTCCTGCCCACGGGGTCTTGAGAAAGTTGTTTCACCTTATTGAGCCTCAGTTGAGTCGTCTGTGAATAGGAAGAATCTTGATTACCTCTTGGAGTTCCTGTTATACATAAGCAACAGAATATCTAGATAAAATGTGTGCAATTGAATTTTCTATTTTGCACCAGACTCTTTTTGTTTAGGAAAATGTTGAACAAGAAAAACCTCTTTATTCCCCCCTGCCTCTTACATCGAAAACTCTTAATTTCTAGAGCAAATACTTCACAGTTTCCATCGTAGCATATTTCGGTGTCTTTCATCATGGATAGCCAGAAAGTGTTATCTAGTTCATAAACCATACACTTCCCTATTTGGCAGGAGTGAGCAAAGGGCCAGTTGCACCAAATAGGGATTTTATTTTCGCCTGGAGAGCGTGGCTTACATTTTGATGGGAGAGGACAAGGAACGTTTTGGAGCGTGCTTCCCAGGCTCTGGAAGGACAGCACAGCAGAAGAGGGGCACCCCCAGCCCTGAACACATCACAAGTGAGTATCACAGATGTCCAGGGCCTTGGCCTGGTTCCATACAGGCACTGTCCAGGCAGCCAGCTGAGGCTCCATGCCGGGTCTCCACTTCCTCCTCTAGGCATGCTGCCTCCTCATCCCTTTCAGCAGGGTCATTTAGAGCTGGTATGCTGTGGCTTCCCTGTGTGGGAATCGCCAATTTGCCGCTCTTGTCACTTTTCCCTCGTTATGTTCTGTCTCTCTCTCACACACGGACACCTGCCCTACTGTTATTTAAAACATTGCTTTTGGCACTTTCCAAGCCAAGCTATAAATAAAGGGTGGACTGACCTTGTCAACTGTTAAATTGGAGCCATGGTGCATTGCCTAGAGCATCGCGGATGACCCCGAGCAGCACAGCAGACCAACGGCTGAGAAAGAGCTCATTCAGCTCATCTAACTAGGATGCTGTCCTGCCAGAGCCCTGGGGGTTCCTGTCTCCTGGGCAAGAGCAGCATGCAACCCTTATGAACCCATCTTGGAGGGCATTCGGGGAGCCCAAGACAAGACCACTGGGAGCCTCAGGGTCACTTTGGGGGGTCTCTGTGCTGGAGGGCTGTACCTCTCATGAAATAGACAACTGACTGTAAGAAGGAGGTAAATTATGCACGGACAGGAAAATAAGAAGCTCCTACTTAGGGCTGTGATATGCGTGGTAGCCATTTAACGTTGACAGCATCCATGTGAGACAGGTGCGAGTACTGCCCCATTTCATATTGGAGGACATTGAGGCACACAGACTGTATGACTTGCCCAAGGCTGCCCACCTGGTTAGAGGAGCTTCAGGATTCCAATCCGGTCCTAACTCAACACCAGGGGTGGCGCCTACAGGCTGGGGTCAATCTGGATGACTTTCTGTTGTAGGGCCTGGCAACTAAAAATTGTTTTTTACATTTTTAAATGGTTGACAAAATTAAAATAAGAGGATATTTCATGACATCATCAAATTACATGAAATACAAATTTCAGCATCTACAAATACAGTTTGATTGGGACACAGCCACCCTCATCTGTTTGCAGGCTATCCCTGGCTGCTTACAGCATCCACATAGTCCATAAAGCCTGAGATATTTACTATCTGGCCTTTTACAGAAAAGGTACCAAACACTAATCTAAAATGTTAGCATGCATCAGAACCCCTTGTGGGGCTCGTTAGAATGCAGCTCCCTGGCCCCAGACCCAGTCTCTGAGTCAGTAAGTCTGGAGCAGGGCCTGGGAATTTACATTTCAAAATAATTTCCCAGGTGATGCTCATGCTGGTCCACAGACCACTTTGAGAGCCACTACCCTAAACCCCGGTGCTCTACTGCTTGTTGTCAGGGTGGCCGGGTCAGGTGAGAAAGAAGCCTAGACATCCCTAGAGCCACCTGCTGTGCAGCCACCTTTTGAGAAAGTGTCCCCAGTGATCTTTTCCCAGGTTAGCCTTTGTGGCTTGGGCAGCCAGCTTTTTAGAGATGTGAAACCGCACACGTCTTCAGAGTGAACAGCTGCTCGCCCCCATGTGCTCAAGGGGTGCAGGATGTGGACACATCCTAGTGAATGAGCTAGACAACGTAACTGGAACTGTCCAGAACACCACGATGGGTGACATTGCCATCTGCAGCAGTGCTGTACTTCCTTCCACCAATTTGTAAAGTGCAGGCAGGACGCTGGATCAACTTGCTGCTGCTAAGGCCAGTGACCTCTAGGGCGTATTCCCACATTCCTTTGCAGTAGCTGCTCGCCTTTGTAAGCATGTGAGTTATTCACGCTGTCTGTTGTGATCCTAAGGAATCCAATGGTCAGGACCAGAACTTCTGAAGTACAGCCCAGCATTGCTGTCTGGCATCCCCAGAAAGCAGATTTTGAGATTAGCATGATGGCCATTAAGCAGGGCGTTCTCTCTGGAGCAATGTCTAGCCGGGGTGGGAGTGGGGAGAGAGAGAGGGGGGGGCTGCTGAGGATATCACAGGGAGATGGCAGCCTTTCTGTGGCATAGGCCTAAGTGCACACTCACCTGGCTATCACTGAGAGTACTCTCTGTTCAACAGGGCCACTCAGGGGTTCCACTGCATGGAGATCTGAGTGTCCAGGGAGGGGACGTGGTGAGCATTTCTCTGTTCAAAGGGTGCAAAGGAAAATCTGCCCCATTCCTGCCAAAGTGGTTGACATGGAGGGAAGGGGAGTGCCAGTTCTGTAGGCTGAGGTAGTGGCTGTTAGAACTGCTCCTAGGCTAGCTGGTGTTCTGGAAGTTTCCCCTCTATGTGAGATGAAAGAGCATATCTTTAAGAGCTGCAACTTTGAAGCTCTAATATAGAACGCTTTTGGTGGCAAGCAATACTTCGGTAAGGGCTTGAAGACCCCTGAAGATCCTTGGTGGCCTAGGCAGTTCCTTTATTGCCAGCGCTGTGCAGGACTAAGCTTCAACAGCGCCACTGTGGGGCAGCAGAAGCAATTGCAGTGGTGCATTGAGGGTTTTCTTTTGCATTGAGGACTCAAGTCCCACCTTCATCCTTGGACCTGGTAAATCTTTGGGGTTCATGGACAATTCTGAGGAGGAGATACTTGAAAGTGATGTTAGAATTTGATGTTTTGGTTTATTGTATCAGAAAATAAAAGAAATTGGATTTATAGCTCAGTTTGTGGTTCATACCAATTTAAATAGCTTTGAAATGCTGACACGACCATCACGGATTTTTGGTTGCTGAAATCCCATAACTAAAGCAATGCCTCAATAAGCTTTTAATCCACAGCTCTCATGCCCAGGTCTATAACAATGTTTTTACATGCCTATGGGGAGAAACAATTATGAGGAAAACATTTATAAAGTTAAATTTATTACATTTCTAGTTCTATTTTTTATTTTGCTAGTGTATTGTTATATATTTTCCTATGTATTTAGTGTAAACATTTTCTTCGTCTTATAAAACGTTAGCGATTTTAAATGATGATGTGTCCGGAATTGGTTCCTTCCGGTGGGTTCAGTCTTGCTGACTTCAAGAATGAAGCCACAGACGCTCACAGTGAGTGTTACAGCTCTTAAAGATAGTGTGTCCAGAGTTTGTTCCCTCAGATGTTCAGATGTCTCCAGAGTTTCTTCCTTCTGGTGGGTTCGTGGTCTTGCTGACTTCAGGAGTGAATCCGCAGACCTTTGCAGTGAGTGTTACAGCTCTTAAAGGTGGTGCGTCCAGAGTTGTTTCTTCCTCCCAGTGGGAATGTGGTCTCGCGCAGACCTTGCAGTGAGTGTTACAGCTCTTAAATGGGGAGCGGACCTGACCATCCTCGCTAAAATACAGTGAAACCCCATCTCTACTAAAATTACAAATATTAGCCCTGAGTGGTGGCAGGTGCCCATAGTCCCAGCTACTCGAGAAGCTGAGACAGGAGAATGGTGTGAACTAGGGAAGCGCAGCTTGCAGTGAACAGAGATTGTGCCACTGCACTCCAGCCTGGCCAACAGAGGGAGACTCCATCTCAAACAACAAAAACAAAAACAAACAAAAAGACAGCACAGACCCAGAGTAAGCAGCAGCAGAATCTCTTGCAAAGAGCCAAACAACAAACCTCCCACAGCGTGGAGACAGACCCAAGCAAGTTGCCGGTGGCTAGGGCAGCCTGCTTTTAGTCCCTTATTTGGCCCCACCCACATCCTGCTGATTGGTCCACTTTACAGAGAGCTGATTGGTTCATTTTACAGAGTGCTGATTGGTCCATTTTACAGAGTGCCGATTGGTCCATTTTGACAGAGTGCTGATTGGTGCATTTACAAACCTTTAGCTAGACACAGAGTGCTGATTGGTGCATTTACAATCCTTTAGCTAGACAGAAAAGTTCTCCAAGTCACCCACCAGATTAGCTAGACACAGAGCCCTGATTGGTGCATTTATAAACCTTTAGCTAGACACAGAGCGCTGATTGGTGCATTTACAAACCTTTAGCTAGACACAGAGTGCTGATTGGTGCATTTACAATCCTTTAGCTAGACAGAAAAGTTCTCCATGTCCCTACCAGATTAGCTAGACACAGAGCCCTGATTGGTGCATTTACAAACCTTTAGCTAGACACAGAGCGCTGATTGGTGCATTTACAATCCTTTAGCTAGACAGAAAAGTTCTCCAAGTCCCCCACCAGATTAGCTAGACATAGAGCCCTGATTGGTGTGTTTAAAAACCTTTAGCTAGACACAGAGTGCTGATTGGTGCGTTTACAATCCTTTAGCTAGACAGAAAAGTTCTCCAAGTCCCCACCAGACCCAGAAGCCCAGCCAGCTTCACCTCTCAATGGGATTTTTAAAAATGTTTTTACTTGGCAAATAAAGACTTAGCAACCTAATATCTACCTCTCAAAATTTTTTGTAAATTGTACTGATCTATAAAAATCTATTGAGATTTGTTGATATAATGACTCATAAAAGCAATGTAATCCAAATTAAAATTTGTAAAGCACTGCATAATTTACATAGTATTTCTGTCTCAAGTATCTTTAAACCATTAAGTTAAGAGTGTGACTTTGGACGGGTGCGGTGGCTCACGCCAGTAATCCCAACACTTTGGGAGGCCAAGGCAGGCGGATCACCTGAGGTCAGGAGTTCAAGACCAGCCTGGCCAAAATGTCGAAACCCCGTCTCTACTAAAAATACAAAAATTAGCTGGGCGTGGTGGCATGCGCTGTAGTCCCAGCTGCTCAGGAGACTGAGACAGGAGAATCTCTTGAACCCAGAGGCAGAAGTTGCAGTGAGCCAAGATCGCGCCACTGAACTCCAGCCTTGGCGACAGAGTGAGACTCCATCTCAAACAAAAAAAAGAAAGAAAATCTCCTCTAGTCACTTCTAGCCACAACAGTTTGATTTTAATAATTAGAAGACCTACTTCTATGCAGAAATATGAACTCCAAACCTCTGGATATGGGGACAGAAATTGCTATGGCACACTAAAATCTTTGTCCAAAGAAATGCTGTCTTCTATTTTCTTTGCCATTAACCATTTTATATCCTTGAGATGGTGTTGAGTTGAGCTGCAAAGCCGGCCTTGGCCACCTGCCCTGATAGTCTTGCCCAGATGCCCTAGCACCTTGCCCTGGAACGTGGCCAAATTGGCCACCTGCTGTTTTGTTCGTCCCTCTGATTTCTGTCTCGGTTGCTCTCTTTTGGAGTTCTGCAGTTGTGTATGTGCTTTTTCTTGTTCTGGGTCAGTTTTTTTCTCATCTGTCAAACCAGGACACATAATTTTACAAGGTCACACAGTGAGGAAAGCCTTGCTAAATCTTACTGCTACGATTCACGGCATTGCAGAGGCCCTGCTTTTAGAGCTGCAACAGATCTCAGAAGTTTTAGGCTAATTCCTTCATTTTACAGACGACTAAAATGAAATCCAGGGAGTTTAAGTGGCATGACGAGAGCTAGAGGATCCCTTCTCAAGTAACTATGAAACAAAGCCTTCGAAACGCATACATTGGTACAGAGTTAGGCTGAGAGGGGCCTGAGCTTACACAATGTGGGTGTCCTCTTTCAGAAAGAAGAAATACAAAATTAAGTACACAATTGTTATCATTTAGAAAGATAAAAGAAATTACCATGAATTACACACTTTCAAAACCTGTGAAATACCACAAACAGCATAAAATCCAAGAAAATAATATCTTTATTACTTAATTGTCCAACCAATCTCTGTAATTCCTGTTTTCTTATATTTTCTGCTGCATAATGTTTGATGGCCTTTTCTCTGACTACAGTTTTGTAATGTCATTTCTATAGAGATAATAGTGAGAAAATTCAGTCTTTAGCACAATCGATCACAATTTGGTTCTTGTTGATAATTTGAAAATTTTTCTTTCAGTTTTACAACTCACTGTTGATCAGTCATGTAAGTTTTAGTGTTATTGTCAAGTTGTGGATAACTTCTGTCAACTTTTTTTCATATGTAAGCTGCAAGATTTGGAAAATCTTTTGACAGACTAGCTTCTGACTCTATCTTTTTCAAACTTCCATTCTCTTCCCTCCCCACATACTTCCCGTGCTGTGGAACATGTTTGGCTGGGAGATGACCTGTGGTTCTGCACTTTGGGTCACACGCTGGGTGCATCAGCAGAGTGGGCTTCCTGAGCATTCCCGGACGCTATGTCCACACCAGGATGGCAGCAATGATTTTACTGTACCTGGAAGTAATGATCTGTGTAAATGTAATCCAAACTAAGTGTATTCCAATCCTCCACTTGCTTTGACTTGGAGCACTGAAGGGCTGTGTCCTAGGTGCACATACACACACACATATGCACACATACACATAGAGCCTTTTGCAATTCCAAGCGTGTCCCTTAGCCCCATGAGGCAGTCGGTGGCTTCACCCCATCTCTTTGCTCCTCCCTTGGGAACATGCAAATTCCTCCAGCGAAAAAGGGACCTCCAGTGCTGAGCTCAATTCTCCCTTCTGGAAGTTGGCTCGGTAATTCTTTACAGTCTTATTAGCACCTGAGCTTCAAATTATTTCTATGGGAAATTTTGGGTTACAGAATCTAGAAAACAATGAAAAAGTAACCACACTTCTTAGGAGATGCGACAATGTGTACAAACACCAGCTGAAACAGCTAAAATGGCAACAGAGCCACAAAGACTCCAGAGAGTGGAGGTACAAATTTAATAGAAATAGAAGAAGAAAATAGGAAGTTTAATAGATATACAAACTTTTATATAACTTTTTTTTTACTATGTTCTAGGTGATAAAAGACAATAGAATTTTAGTAGACGTGAGAGGTTGTAGTGTATGCTACAAAAACCAAAGGCAAATTGGAAAACCAAAAAATTCAATCATCAAAATTAAAAACTCATTGGCTGTCTCTGACAGAGGAGTCATTAAGGATAATTGGAAAGCAGATTAGGAGAAAACAATAAAATACGATAAGGACAAATAATGGAAAACTACAGAAGGGTGGGTCAGAGACAGAGGATAGAGCAATAAGGCTTAACATCAGCAAAAGAGGAGAGAATATGCAAAAGAAATTTGAGAAGTGTAAGGACATAGGAAAAACAAGCTCAGTTTCTCCTGCTATACTCTCAAAACACTCACACTTCTGTATCCCCAGATGTGTGGAGTTTTTCCCCACATACCAAGGAGTTCTGCAGATGATTCTCCAGTGGACACCAGCTGGGGGTCTTCTAATTCTGTTCAGCTCTGACACTGTCTAGCTGGAGATTATGTCAGATCCCACAGGTTGACGGCTCATTCCCACAAGTCTATCCCTCAGTTTGGATGCCACTTGCAGCACAGGTGGTGACCTGTGCTTTTGACCAACCAGCTATAAACCGGGATTCCACCAACCCCCTCCTTGGGTTTATTTAATTTGCTAAAGTGGCTCACAGAACTCAGGGAAATTCTTACATTTACACATTTATTATAAGGATAAATTACAAAGCATACAGATGAACAGCCAGATGGAAGAGATACGTAAGGCAAGGAATGGGAAAAGGGGCACAGGGCTTCCATGCTCTCTCTGGATACAGCACCCTGCAGGAGCTTGTACATGTTCTGCTATCTGGAAGACCCAGAGCTCAGTCCTTTTGGATTTTTCTGGAAACTTCATTAGGTAGGCATCATTGATTATATCATTGGCTGTTGGTGATCCACTCAATATTCAGCCCTTCTATCCTCCCTGGAAGTGAGAGAGGTGGTTGGGGCGCGGGGGAGTAGGAGGTGGGCTGAAAGTTTCAACCTTCCCTCTTGGGAGGGTTGAAAACAGTGAACAGCCCCCCACCTGAGACTATCGAGGGGCTCCAGTCATCTCATTAGCATACAAGAGCCACTCATCATTCCAGAGATCCCAAGGATTTTGGGAGCTGTGAATCAGGAAACCGGAAGACCAAATATACATTTCACAGCATCACAGGAAGAAGCATGATTAAGAACTTTCCAAACTAATTACAAATGTAAAAAATCTGCAACATAACTTAAATGTCACAAAATCTAAAAAAAAAATTATTATCAGTTAACTTTCTGATGCAGCTCTGAAACACTTTTTCTTACTTATTTTTGTTGTGCCCTGTTTGATCATCTCCTCAAAACACAACAGTTTTGCAGTACCATTTTCTATAGAGAAATTAGAAAGATAATTCAGACCTTCCTCTAGTGTGTTTGATTAAAATGTATTATTGAAGATTTGGAGAATTTTTTTTTTACTTCCCCTTTTCAATTCAATATTGGTCACATTATGTAAAGTTCAATATTGCTAGATTTAAGGAAACATTCATTATATATGAACTGTAAGATTTGACAAATAAAAATAAAATTCTAAGCCCCCACCCAGCTGAACGGATCCACTCTTGGCCAAGGGGACCCTGAAGAAACCTTAAAAACTGAGTTCCTGGCCACGACAGGAGGGAAGGGCAGCCGGCCTTGTTATACCGCCTCCCTTGCTGACTGCCACTGGCTTTCTCTTTAAGGGTTACACAGAAACCAGCCATTTGGAAAGACTGGCTCTACCTCTGATACCAACTAGCCCTCATGCTGCCCCTCCCTTACAGTTTTGACACAGGACTGACCAGCATTCCTTCCTGATGAGAGACCACTGGCAACAGAGTGGCTCTGGCCAGTCTACGGATGCTGCACACAGAGGGCCTCCACGTCCTCTGCTTCACCTTTTGATGTTTAGAGCCTACTTGTAATACATTTAAATGTTAAGTCTCCCCTCCAAAGTGAGCAGGCAAGCACGTTGCATGCCTGTTAGCTACCACACATGCCCTTGCCTCCCTTTTGTGAGTTCCCATCGCTCCTCCTATGACCTGCCGAACATGTCTACTTAGCCAACCTGCTCAACGTACATTCCAGTTCCCTTGACCCCTCCCCTGAAGTACTTGTTATGGAGGTTACACTTCCCAGCCTGCAAGATGGCCATCCTGCAGGCTGTAATGCTTTATGAGAAATAAAGCTCTTTTACCAAATTTATGAACCTCATTATTCTTCAGCTGGCAGATTTCAGGGCATTTCAGTTTTTCATGTACAGTGACTAAACATATTCATTGAATTGATGACCTGCATTAGCTAGTTTGGTTAATGATTTCCTATAACAAACTTTTGTGAAGGTTATGGTATTTTCATTGATGTAACTAATTTGTGTATGGAAGTGGAGGCATCAGGAGAAGCCCTTTAGCTTGGCAGAATTCCGCTGCCTGGGACAATCCCGCTGTTATTGCCCATCGCTGCTCTGGGCTGATTGCAAACACCAGGGACTTCTTAGCATCAACCAGAGGATGCATCCCTGTCTCCCAGGGTCACTGTCTAACATCCCTTCAGGCATGATGGCTCTGATTTTCTATTCCCAAGGGATTTTTGTCTGATCAGAAATAGCCCAAATCCTATTTGTCAATTGTACTGTTTTGTTTTTTTGCTACCTGCTTTTCTGTTGTTATGCTTTCAATATCTTTTCAGTGAAACACTCCCCAGTAGCCTCCCATAACTCCCATGTACCCACTGTGTCCACTCAGAAAAAAACAACAAATTCACTGTTTACAGAAACTCAGAGGAGTACTTGATTTTTGTCTGGAGCCAACTAATTATATCTGCAAAGTAACCAGAAAATTCCTCACAGTGTGTCAACTCCACAGCTAGGCAGAGGAGACAAAACTCAACTAGGCTGATGTATGGCGATTCAGACCCTCCCAGGAGCTGAATAACACCCCGGTGTCACCGTCCTGGCAGCACAGTGATATGTTAGATAGACACCTCTTCTGACTGGATGTGACTGGGCTTGACATGAGCAAGGAAGAAATGGCTGACATTAGATCCATTTCTGGGGGGTGAGTTTGAACAGGGAGTGGAGAGGGAGCAAGAGGGCATCTTGTGCTTGGCAGGAAAACTTGTACTGAGTAAATATGTGCCTGAAGGGAGGCCAGGGGACAGCAAAGGGAAGGAAGGAAGAGAAGAGCGCAGAGGGATCCCTAACAGGGGCCACCAGAGAAACTTCCCTGAGACCCAGGAACATCCAAGATGCCTGGAAAGTTCCGTGCCTTCTCCCTGGCTTGGGAGGATCTGTAGGCTATAGAATGTCTATATCTGTCAGTGTGAGTTATACCTCCAGGGCACACTCCTGTATTTCATCACACATGGGTTTTCTTCATCTCACGGGGCTGCAACCTGAGTCTGTTTGTGAGCCCGAGGCCCGGCCCTTTAACATGTTTTCCCCAACTCTGAATCTTTTCATCTGCTTCCCAGCAAGTCCTGGAGACGTCCAGGTGGTAATTGAAATGACTGCATAGGCACCAGGTTCAGGTGGAGCATGCTGATTATAATCTGGTTGGCTGAAAAACTTGTTGGCAGTTTCTTTCTTAACTCTCTCATGCCAATGGAAAACAAGCCCACTGCCAAACCCCATTCAGTAAGAGGCGCTAATGAACCTCCAGCAATCAGACCGTTGATGTCAGACTTGTTAGCTGGGGCCAACACTTGTGAACTTCGATTTTGAAGCCAGCTTTCACACACACGTGCACAGGCACACGCACATGCACACACGTAAAAACACATGCATACACATGCATATTTGGCAATATTTTACTTCCCTGCTACCCGCTTATCCATGAACACACTTTTCCCCAATCATCTAGAGATCTTTTACCTACTCCTAGGAAAGGTGAAGGTCACAAGTATATATCCTCAGTCTTCTGATAACAGAGAAGCAGATTCTAATATTCAAAATGAAGCTACAATTAATGTGAGCCTTTCTTTTTCTTTTTTTTTTCCTTTTTTTGAGATGGAGTTTTGCTCTGTCACCCAGGCTGGCGCAATCTCGGCTCACTGCAACCTCTGCCTCCTGGGTTCAAGCGGTTCTCCTGCCTCAGCCTCCTGAGTAACTGGGATTACAGGCATGTGCCACCAGAGCTAGCTAATTTTGTATTTTTTTTAGTAGAGACGGGGTCTCACCATGTTGGTCAGGCTGGTCACGAACTCCTGACCTCAGATGATCCACCTGCCTCGGCCTCCCAAAGTGCTGAGATTACAGGTGTGAACCACCGTGCCCGGCCAATTTATGTGAACTTTTAAGAGTAAGAGTCTGCTCCCCATATGCCTCAGTGCAGTGTCTGGGCACATCGAACTGGAGAAGGCGTCTGCTCAGGCTCTGGGTAGTGGTATGCTGGCAAATACTTAACAATCAGCTCTCCAACAGTGAAAAGCCCTGGCAGCATTTGCCTATTTCTATGGTGTAAATATTCCCTTCATGGGTGATTATAAGCCACCAACACAAGGCCATTCAACATGGAGTTGTGAAGGACAGCACATGGTTTGCTCTCAGAAGCCAGCAGGAGCCACCTTCAGCACCCGACTCGCTCTGGGCTTAGCTTACCATGAACTGATCTCTAAGCATAAATCAACTACCCAGAAGAGTAACAGCTGACGAAGTAATTAGGGTCAGATTTGGAAGTGGGGTGGTGAAGAGGACCTGAAAGGGGTTTTCAGATTCAGATTTCCCAAGAATTATCTTCAGCAGAATAAGAGCCAGTAGCATCAGATACACACGAGAATGATCAGTCTCTTGAGGTGGACAATATTTATCAAGCGTCTTCTCATGTAGCACACTTTAATAAAAGTCCAAGCCAAAAGGGGCCAACCTATGCCCTCTATGGCAATATAAATCTCCAGAAGTTGCTGACCTATTTACAGTTTGTGACCCAAGATTCTTTATACAATAGTAATAGGGTTTTGTGAAATTTTAGGATTTGGAAAAGACCTCACGAATTATCTATTCCAGTGACTTTCAACTCTATCAGACTCAAGATCCCACTCTTCCCCACTTTATGGAGGAATAATGGAAGTATGTATTTGAGATGGACAATCTGATCAGTTTTGTGTATGTATACAGCTTTGGAACCATCAGCACCACCCTCTCCTTTTAAAAATATTCTGTAACACACCATGAAAGAAATTCATCCACTTACAAATATGTTTTTAAAAATCAATGTAATGATCAATTGCTAAATGCTCAGGTAGTTTTGTGCCAGGAGGACATAGTGAAGAAGTCAGATGGGTGCGTGTGCATAGAGAACCATCAGATATCAACAGCGTCAGTATGAATGAATGAACAATGAACAATGAATGAATATATGTGGGCCTCAAGAGTGGGCAGCTTTGCAAAATGTGAGCTGATTTTCCAAACCAGTGCCCAATCTTGTTATTGTTCCAACGATAAAATTTAAAAAGTCTCAAGATTTACATGATCACTGTATATTAAACCTGTGTAAAGATTCTTTGTGCTTTTATGTAGAATGGGGTTAGATTCTAGGCACAGATAATGCTATAAGCAGGCTTCTCACCTACATGGCTATACAGCAGCACATCCTCAGATCTTGCAGAATGTGAGATAGTTATTTTGGGGAACAGTCCTGTGTATCGTAGGCCATTGCCCCCCCCCCAGTTCTTGTGACAACCCCAAAAGGGTCCCATTGCTCTTGGCAAGGCACAGATGTACTTAAATATATATTTTGCAGAAACAGCTGTTGTGCTCTAGCTGTATTAGTTGTTTTCAGTCATAAATAACATAAAGCTCTGGCTCCCACTGGCTTGGACAACCCAAGAATTTATGACCTCACAGAATAGCTGCTCAATAAGGTCACTGGAGACCAAGATTTCTGTTCCATCTGTCCTGCTGCCCTCTGGTTGGCTGCAGGCTGGCTGCACAGTCCAGCTCCTGCTGGACGCCAGTCTCACCAGAGGAGAAGGGGATGTCTCAGAGATGCCGCTTCTGCAGGCTCCCTCATTTACCATGCCCCTCAGGCAAACAGGGCAAATGTGGTTGGCTGAGTCAGAATCTTCCCTGGGTGTCTTCATCTGTTTGGGCTGCTGTATCAAAATACCATCAACTGGTGGATTCTAAACAACAGAAATTTATAAACAGCCCTAGCAGTCCTGGAGGCTGGAAGTCCAAGATCAAGGTGCCAGCAGGTCACTGTCTGGTGGAGTCCCACTTCCTTCATCAATGGCTTCTTCTTGCTGTGTCCTCATGTGGATGGCGGGCCGAGGTGTCTCTCTTGAGCCTCTTTTATGGGGGCACTAATCCAACTCATGAGGCCCCACCCCCATGACCTAATCTCCTCCCAAAGGCCCCACCTCCTAAACCATCACCTTGGTATTGGTTTCAACACACGAATTTTAGGGGGACCCAGGATTCAGCCCATAGTATTCAGGCAGGAGATGACATCACTGTGAGCAGGGTGGAAACTGGATAAAATGGGGATTCTCGGGGGAAGAAAAGGGGGATTGGGGATGTGGTTTAGGCAATCAATGGACAGCATCCAGTATGTAGAGAAACTGGTGAAATGTTGACTGGTTGTGGGTGGGGCCAGGTGGAGAAGGGAGGTGAAGGAGGATGGGGAGGCCGCACCCTGAGATCACTGCTCACCTTTCTGTTTCCTATGTCAGCAACAGCAGAGGCCAGCACGAGGGGAGGAACCCAAGCCTCCGATGGTCCCGGTGTTTTGGTCACCCTCCGTGATCAGATGGCAACATGATGGGGGTGCTGGGCCTCAATGGCATCTCACAGAACCAACAGCCCTGAAAACCATGCTTCCTGGTGCCTGCCCATGGCAGTGAGCGCCTTGGGGGTGGGCTGGATTTGTATTCCGTCTCAAGCCTGGCACTTACTGTGACCATCACACATGAAGCACTTGATGGTGTTTTACCAAATGACTGAAGGCAGCTCTGTCTCTGGGCTGGCCATCTGCCATTTGGGCTACTTGTGGGTCCACAGCCTGAATTGCCAGGCACGTCTTCCACTTCATACACCCCCGCTTCACTCATCCATCCTCCTCCCTCTCTATACAAGGACCGTTTTAATTCGTGCTGGGAAATGCTAAGCAGAAAGTCACTTTAAGAACTGACTGTGGAATTCCTCCCTTGGACGAGCTGACTTTGCTTAGGAATATACCTAAATGAGCATGTTTGTTTATGAAGACGAGGGCATGGCCCACAATGGTCAGGAAATGACCAAGAAATGGAGAAACTGCATGGTATTAGAAAATAACGGGAGATGGTGGGTGGAGACCAACAACAACGTTTGAAGGAGAGGTGCGAGGGCACGTTGAGAGCATTTCCCCCATGCCGGGACACCAGAGACGTGGGGGAAAGTCAGCCAAGAGGCTCATGGGAGCAGCTCTGGAGGAGGGATGCCTGACTTTTTGTCTTGAATTATCTGCTACACTGAGTGGTGTGCACCCCATCCCCATCCTCCTTAATCTTGAGTCGGGGTCTCCTATACACCCGCTGACTTGTGTGAGTGGAGGGTGGTGGAATCTGTGGCTGGGTTGGGATGACATGGGACAGAGAGAAGGAGACGGTCACAGGAGGTGAGCTGTGCATGAGTCCAAGAGGTCAGGAGGTCAGAAGATTGGAACAAGAGGTTACCGTGGGAATGTCACTCCCACGGAGTTTGCAGAAATCTTGGGTAGGGCCCGGGCCTTCCCACAGGATGTGGGAAGGAGGCTTAGCCAACTCCAGTTGAATCCTGGAGGACCTGGTGGCCCCACTGACTTCTATGTTACACAATCTCCTCCGTTCACTCTTCTGGCCAAAAATGGACACAGGGAATAAAGAAACCTAGAAACCCAGGATCTTGATACATCAAGTTTGGTGTGACTATAAATGCAAAATAGTACGTGATAGGCACCTGGCAGCTCTGTTCACAGTTGCCCAAGCATCCATCCCATTCCTAGTATTTGCAGTCCTAACAACTGGGCCAGGCACCAGGAATAGCAGGTGTGTGGGCTCTGGTTGCCTCGGTGAAGGATTCCTCACATTGGACCCACTACCCTGTGGCTGTCTAACCGAGTCAGGCATTTCCCTCACTAGCTTTTACAAAAAGTCTGCTATTCACCACCTTGTGGCTGGTGGGGCTGGCCTGGCCTTGGGAGTCTGGAAGCTAATCTAAAGGAAGGGACTTCTGGGCTGAGACTCAAAGGACGGGATGGCGTTAGCCAGTCAAAGAAAGGAGTTTGATGAGTAACAAGCATTCCAAAAGTCCCCACGGCTCAACCTGTCTCTGCAATGGTTTGATCAGAGTTGTGGTGTCCCATAAAGGAGAATTGCCTGCAAAATGACTTGGATGATAGGTCTGTAAACTCTTAGCTCCTTCCCAAGACCCGTATGTATGTGGGTGCACACACAGGCAAACACACATCGCATCCTTTCCTCATCCTCCAGTGGATGGGAAGCTCTGATGTGCGTGTGTATGTGTGTGTGTGTATGTGTGTGATTTATGTCATTCTTTGCTGTACAAAGAATGAGGATATGGTGGGGAGGATGAATAGAAGTTGCTCTTATAATTAGATGTGTGGGAGATTTTGATTGCTTGTAAGACAGCAGTCTGAAAAATGACACAGTACAGCAGTGGTTAAGATTACAGACGCCCCTCCATTTACAACAGGGCTACAGCCCAACAAACCCATCCTTAACTGGGTTTGTTGTAAAATATCCTAAGTCAAATATGTGTGGCTGATGGAGTGGGGCTCGTTGCCGCTGCCTAGCACCATGAGAGAAGTACGGTTTCTCTGAAGGCATCACACCATCCTGAAGTCGAATCATGGTAAGTCGGGGATGGTCTGTCCACACTTTGAAGCAATTGTCTTCGATATCTGGCTCTGCCAACTTCAAGCTACGCCAGCTTCCTGGCATCTCTGTGACTCACGTCTCTGTTTCCCATGGCAACCCACCTGACACCATCCATCTCATGGGCTGGTTGCGAGTGGGGACTGAGATCGTGCAGATGAAGCACTTGCAGAGCGCCCACTAAACATTAGCAAATGTTACTGTTTTCACACAGGGGAGGAGCAGGTCAAGATGGCTCCTTTAGCTTCCCCACTCACTGAGGAGCAAATGGCGTGAAGCATCTGCCTCTGGATCAAAGAGAACAATCCATTTCTAGAGGTTCCATTTTACAAATTTGGTTCTCTTTACAAATGTGCTCACTCATCTTCAAAACTCTAAAGTAATAAAATATTTATTGAACATTAAAATATTAAAATAAATAATTAAAAACATTAAAATAATACTTGGCTGGGTACAGTGGCTCATGCCTGTAATCCCGGCACTTTTGGGAGGCCGACATGGGAGGATTGCTTGAGGCCAGAAGTTCAAGACCAACCTGGGCAACAAAGAGAGACTCCATCCCTACAAAAAATAAAAAGATGAGCCAGACACGGTAGTGTGCTGCTGTAGTACCAACTACTTAGGAGGATGAGTTGGGAGGATCGCTTGAGGCCAGGAGTTTCAGATCACTTTGGGTGTATTAGTCAGTTCTCACATTTCTTTCAGTAACTACCTGAAACTGGGTAATTTATAAAGAAAGGAGGTTTAATTGGCTCACAGTCCCGCAAGCTGTACAGGAAGCGTGGCTGAGGAGGCCTTAGGGAACTTTCAATCATGGCAGAAGGCGAACAGGAAGCTGGTACGTCCTGCACAGTGGAAGCAGGAGGAAGAGAGTGGAGGGGGAGGCACTACACACTTTTAAACAACCAGATCTCATGAGAACTCCTCACTATCATGAGAACAGCAAGAGGGGAGTCCTCCCCCATCATCAAATCACCTCCCACCAGGCCCCTCCCACAACACTGGGGATTACAATTTACCATGAGATTTGGGCAGGGACACAAATCCAAACCATATCACTAAGCAACAGAGTGAGACCCTGTCTCAAAATAAAATAAAAAAAAAATTTGCCATGCATGGTGGTGGCCCATGCCTGTAGTCCAAGCTACACAAGAGGCTGCAGTGGGAAGATTGCTTGAGCCCAGGAGTTTGAGGCTGCAGTGAGCTATGATTGTACCACTGCACTCTAGCACTGTAGCCTGGGTAACAGAGCAAGACCCTGTCTGTAAAAGACAGAGAGAGAGAGAGAGACAAACTCTTTTTTCTACTTTCTATCACTGTTTGTAGTAACTATGTGTTGGGTGGGTTCTTGAGGATGAATCCAGAGTTATCCAGGAAAATTCAAAATATCCCCGGGAAATTGCAGGCTAATAATGTCCCCAGGGCACCTTTGTAAGCGTGTATCTGAGCAAGCATTGAGTTAAGAGATGGAGACTCGGGTCCGAATTCTGGTCTTTAAGGCCTCTGTTTTTATACCTCTCAAACAAGTATACTTTGCTTTGCTCTTGTGATTTGTAAGATTAAATTGTATCTATATAAACAAAAGTGCTTGTAAAAATGTGATTCATTCCATAGGTGAAAATGATACCTGTGCCCATGTCTCATTTGGTGGTGTTCTCTTAGGAAGCAGTCACTTCTTCAGGAATTTCTCAGGACACATGAAGAAACAGTGACTGAAATAATTTCTGGGTAATTGCCAAGCATTCGGGGGATGAATGTTTTGTTTGTTTGTTTTTTAGATATATTATCTCGCTCTGTCACCCAGGCTGGGGTCAGTGGTACAATCATAGCTCACTGCAGTCTTGAACTCCTGGACTCAAGTGGGTTCAAGTGATCTTCCCACCTCAGCCTCCTGAGTACCTGGGACTACAGGCACGTGCCACCAAGCCCAGCTAGTTTTTGTTTGTTTGTTTGTGTTTTTTTGTAGAGATGAGGTCTTACTATGTTGCCAGACTGTTCTCAAACTCCTAGCCGCTAGCGATCCTCCAGCTTCTGTCTTCTAAAGCGCTGGGATTACAGGTGTGAGCCATCAGGCCTGGCCTGAAAGGTGGGTTTTAGATGTCATATACTACTGCTGTTGCCTACAGTGATTGACGTCTTAAGCTGCCACAATTCAAAAGCAAGAGAGCTAGTCCTGGGTGAGCCATTAAGAGTTCTGGAGCAGAGGGAAAATGAAAGTCATTCCCTTTCACGGGTGTAAATTTCTTTCCCAGTGGCCCCCAAGACAACTCCCATTGGGGTGATTGAGGAGGGCACTTAAAGAAGGCATCACCAGGTCTAGTTTCTCCATAAAACCTCCCTGGTGTAAAGTTAGCTGTGCGTCTCTCAAACTAGCCACTTTGAATGGCTCTGTCATTAGGAAAGAATTTAGTGGCCTTACATTAATATAAGCTAATGGTTTCTGGAGGATTTTTCAGCAGCAAATAATAAGTTTAAGCAGCCTCCTGAGAAGGTTGAATGATGCTCTAAAGCACCTGAGAGCAGTATGTCTGCCCTCTCCAGGAGCAAAACGTTGGTTATTGAGCTTAGTTAATTTGCCTGAAAGCTGCTAGCTCCGACCTCATATCTGTACTTGACCCTCCTATTTCTCCCATCTCCATGGATGACTCTTTTTTTATTTTTTTATTTTATTTATTTATTTTTTTGAGACAGAGTCTCTCTGTCACCAGGCTGGAGTGCAGTGGTGCGATCTCGGCTCACTGCAACCTCCGCCTCCCGGGTTTAAGCAATTCTCCTACCTCAGCCTCCTGGGTAGCTACGACTACAGGCACGTGCCACCACACCCAGCTAATTTTTGTATATTTAGTAGAGACAGGGTTTTACTACGTTGGCCAGGAAGCTCTTTTGTTCTTATCTCACGGTGTCTACTGCAGAAAATGCCTCTGTGCATGTGTTTCTACATGTAAAGAAACTGACACACTGATTTTGCTGACTGCATGGTAGAGAAAAACAGTTGACATCAAGTCACAACACAGGGCCTTGAAGTGTGTAGGAATACTTCGGTGGACCTGAAAGACTGCCAGTTAACATTTTTTCTGACACTAAACTTTTGGGAGTTCTACACCAATGACATAAGAACAAACCATAATCTGATATATTACACATACATAACACACATAACATAAAATTTACTGTTTTAACCTTTTTTTTTTTTTTTTTTTGAGAGATGGGGTCTTGCTCTGTTGCCCAATCTGGAGTGCAGTAGCATGATCATAGCTCACGACAGCCTTGAATTGCTAGGGCTCAAGCCATCCTCCCATCTCAGCCTCCCAAAGTGTTGGAATTATAGGCATAAGCCACTGTGCCTGGTGGCCTGTTTTAACCATTTTTTAAGTTAACCATTTTAAGCTCTGAGGCATTAAGTACATTCACACTGTTGTGCAACCATCACCATCATTTATCTTTAGAACTTCCTCATCTTCCTCAACTGAAACTCTATGCCCATTAAGCAGCTTTCATTTTTATTGGAAAACAGGCAGGTTGAGGATGACTGTTGACCGTGGCACACTGACGCGCACAGACAATACTCTCAGAGGAATGCCATTCTGGGTTGTGTCTCCATGGGAAGGGGGTCATCAAAGCAGGCTCTTTGGGGGCTCACAGAATGATGGGGAGTTCAGATTAGTACCCCAGCCATGGGGAGGGCCTGCAGTAACAATGGAAAGGAGGGCAGCTAGACGCCCCCCAGTGGTGCTGCAACGTCATTTCCTGCATGCTGACCGGCTCAGCCGTCCCTCCTGGGAGTGTGGGAATACAGCCCAGCTCCTGCCTACGGTTCACAGGCTGACCCTTCAAAAAAATACCATCTGAAAATTTGGCTATTGCCAAATTGCCCCAAAGAAATGATCTTTGAGCAAAGGGAAAAGCATTTGTCACTCCTAGCCTGGTGAGTTTTCTCCAAAGCAAACAGATGTGCCCTTCCAAAAATAACCATTCTGCCCATTGGGTCATAACTGTTTACATTCGGTCAGAGCCATAAAGAGCCAGGATTTAGGCCAGCAACCCTGTGAAGAGGGCATCTCCTGGATGAAGGCTCTTGTTCTGCTCTCTGGAAAACGCTTTCAGGAAAAAAGGCGGAGCCTCCCAGAGAGGAAGAAGGAAACGAGAGAGGGCAAGGGCAGGAGGGATTGGAGGAGCGTGGTGGGTGCAGTGCCTTGGGCTCGGTCAGTGCGCCCTGCTGCAGGCCCGGCCCTGGTACTTCTGAGGGCGGCCCCCAGTTGCTGTGGGCCTGCTGGCATTGTTGGGGAGGAGGGTGGGCGGCAAGAGTGGGGTGTTTCTGGGGAGTTGATGGCATTTAGAAGTTATTTTCTGAAACATAACTCTAATGTCTCGTGTTTTCATGATCTGAAATTGCCTTGGGAGCCTTTCAGGCTTACTGGAGTCCTGGGGGCGCTTAGCAGCCCTCCGTGGAAGTTGTGGTGAGCAGCTGGAATGTTGACCCGGGAGCAGAAGCCACCGGGGGCAGTCATAACCGCCCGCAGGCCAGCAGCATTGTGAAACAGCCCTCCTGAGGGGGAACGCTCACGTAGCCGGGAGGGAGTTTGGGGAAGAAAAGAAGGAGAAAGGCAATAGCGTGAAGGGAAAGCCTGCTGCATGCCAGGCACCTGGCTGTATCATTCAAGTCTTTAAAGAAAAGCTCCGAGAGCTTCAGTAACTTGTTCAAGGACACGTGGGGTATAAGTGTGTGCAAGTGCAGGTCTCCACATGCCCCCAGTCACAGGGTGCTCCGAAGACGCTTCAGGCTTCCTGACTACTTCCAGCTAGAAGGAGTGCTGACGATCAAAAATATTTCAGATAGTTTCAAGAAGAGACAGACATGCAGAAAACCACAGAAAACTTTTTTTTGAAAGTCTTAGCAATAGTTTGCGTTTATATAGTAATAAAATGATAGATTTTATGTGTAAATCCAAGAGAGTTTACATAGATATGAAGTATTTAAAAGACTGTCCTATGAAGCCAGGTGCTAATATTCCCACTTTACAGATGAAGGCACTGAGATTCAAAGAGATGAAGTGACTTCCCTCTAGGTTCATAAATGAAGAAAGAGGAAGAACTAGTTCTAGAACCAGATCTTCCCATAGTTAAATTCTTTCTGTAACAACCCATTGCCTTTCAGTAGATCAATGTAATGCATTTTAAATTTAGATTGATCAAAAGGTAACTGTCAGTGAAATTATAGTTTTGTTGGTCAGAAAGCCTTTTGAAAAAGATTTTTGTTAAAAACACGTAAAACAATTATTACCTGATAAGCTGAGATTTTGAAATGCCAAGTTCTTTCCAGACTAACGTCTGTGTGAGTCTTGGATCCTCTGAATGACTTTTGCACCGTTAAATACATAAAACATAACACCGAGTTAAACTATTGATCATACAGGAGGCGAAGGATGGTTAAGAAAATTTGGAAGAGTTAGGCAAGAGTGTAGAAAACTGTCAGTTTATTGGAAAAAAAAGACTAGGTTTTTTGCTGTCCAATAAACATCGTATTTCTTTTAGTCATTTTCTCTTGTCCAACCTGTGCAAAGTACCCTAAGAGGGAAGAGAAGCTGTCTGAATGGAGTGCACCTCAAGGTCTTGGGGGAATTTAGCAACAGGCTGTGCAAGAGATCGACATATCGTAACTTTTGCTACACTGAAGAACCTTAATTGCTGTTTCCCAACCAGGAAGGAAGAAAATGATTTTGATGTGTGAAATGCAGAGTCAAATAGATTTCCCAGAAGAATTTCAACTGTGGAATGAAGGGCCTGTGGGAATTATGATGAAGCGTCAAGCCTGGAGGGGAGAGAAGAGGGGAGTAATGGTGTCAAAGAGTGATTGATAACAGAAGTGTCCAGATGTTTTTATTATTTACATTTTACTCCCAGTGCTGTATGTGTAAATACTAGCAAGGTTAGTAACAGGAGTTACAAAAGACGCTTAACCTCTATCAGGTTATGTGACTCATCCATGGCTACCCCTGGCCTGGACTCCCCTCCGAGACTGGGGACTGCGTACCCCACTGCCCACTTCACATTTCCTCTGAGATACACAGAGCAGCTCAATTTCCACACTTCAAAACCACACTCGGGGTTTCCTGTGGAAGCTGGTGCATGTCCAGCTCATTCTGTCTCTGAAGCCCAGGACCCAGCTCCAGAGGGTAAAAGTGAGCAACTTCCTCCCTTTTCCTACCAGCTCCCGCCTCGTCTGCACTCACTCCTCACCCCTCCTCAACCCTCCTTATCCCCTCCTCACCCCTCCTTATCACCTCCTCACCCCTCCTCACCCCTCCTCACCCCTCCTCACCCCTCCTCATCTCCTCCTCACCCCTCCTCACCCCTCCTCATCACCTCCTCACCCCTCCTCATCCCCTCCTCACCCCTCCTCACCCCTCCTCACCCCTCCTTATCACCTCCTCACCCCTCCTTATCACCTCCTCACCCCTCCTCATCACCTCCTCACCCCTCCTCATCCCCTCCTCACCCCTCCTCACCCCTCCTCACCCCTCCTCATCCCCTCCTCACCCCTCCTCACCCCTCCTCAACCCTCCTCATCTCCTCCTCACCCCTCCTCACCCCTCCTCATCTCCTCCTCACTCTCCTCATCTCCTTCTCACCCCTCCTCATCTCCTCCTCACCCCTCCTCACCCCTCCTCATCTCCTCCTCACTCTCCTCATCTCCTTCTCACCCCTCCTCATCTCCTCCTCACCCCTCCTCACCCCTCCTCATCTCCTCCTCACCCCTCCTCATCTCCTCCTCACCCTCCTCATCTCCTCACCCCTCCCCATCTCCTCCTCATCCCTCTATACCTCTCCTCATTTAGTCTTTACCCCTCCTCACCCCTCCTCATCTCCTCCTCACCCCTCCTCACCCCTCCTCATCACCTCCTCACCCCTCCTCATCCCCTCCTCACCCCTCCTCACCCCTCCTCAACCCTCCTCATCTCCTCCTCACCCCTCCTCACCCCTCCTCATCTCCTCCTCACTCTCCTCATCTCCTTCTCACCCCTCCTCATCTCCTCCTCACCCCTCCTCACCCCTCCTCATCTCCTCCTCACCCTCCTCATCTCCTCACCCCTCCCCATCTCCTCCTCATCCCTCTATACCTCTCCTCATTTAGTCTTTACCCCTCCTCACCCCTCCTCATCTCTTCCTCACCCTTCTTCACCCCTCCTCATCTACACCTCACTCACTCCTCACCCTTCCTTACTGTCCCCCATCCTTCCTCCCCCCGATCAACCCTCCGCACTCCCCTGTCACCGCACATTCCCAGCACCTTCCTTCCCCAGTCCAGACCATCAGGGTCTTTGTCTTGGACCAGTGTGTAGCCTTTAGTCAGCTCTGCCAAACCCTCTGCTGCCCATTCCAAATGAGTTCTGACTCTGCAGCCAGATTAATCTTGATAAAAATGAAACTTGCAACACATCAATAGATTGTGCTAATTATTTCACAATGTATTCATATATCATAACATTACGTGGTATACCAAAAGCATGTGCAATTTTTATTTGTCAGTTATACCTCTATAAAGTTGAGGAAAAGCACAAAAAGCCATCAACGGCTTCCTCCTGTCCTTAGGAGAATGTGCTGTTCATATGGTGTCCAAGACCCTGGCAGGGGTGGCCCCACCAGTGCCTTGAGCACCCCCTCACCCTGCTGCTCCCACCCTCAGCAGGCCCTCACCCTCCCCATGCAGCCCTGCCACCCATCCTCTGACATGCCCTGTCAGAGGCATGGGCAGACATGTCTTCCTGGCTTTGCTGAGTTAACTCCCACCTACCTCTCCTTGTCCTTCAGACCGCAGCTGGGTCCTGACTTCCACCTTGGGCGGCGCCCCCTGTTGGAAGAGCCTGGAACTCCCGGTGCCTCTGCTTGGAAGCCCTTTTTAGAATCCTACTTTAACTCCCCTTCAGGACTATTGAATGATTGTGTCTGCTTCTCTGGACTGGATGCCCTACACAGGCAGACACCGTTTCTGGCTTTGTCTTCTATATTTTTGAATTGAAAGAATCAATAATAAGTGAAATCCTAACTGAGCAGGAAATTACTGATAGCGTTTTTGTGGCTGCCATTCCTATGGAAAGCCTGACCGTTCAGTCCCGGAGTGTAACTAAGTTATGCTAATTTAGACAAGATAAGAAATAGAGAAGTGGTCATGGTAAGAACAGCCATGGAAGTGCAAAACTAGAAGATTATGGTAAAAAACTCACTCTGGCAAAATGAATCTGTAATATCATTAATAACATTAGATTCTGCGTGAATTAAGTTTGGAAACACTTAGCCAGACCTCTTAGTTTCCTCTTTCTCCTCATTTTAACTAGAAGGCAAAGACAGGGCTGCTTTCTGCATATGATAACTTCCTAATTTTCCAGTGATTTACCCCCCTTTCTTACTTTCTCTGTTATCCTGGAGTTTTGGCTATCTCTGTACAATTAGACATGACTTTGGAGCCCTCAGAGGAAGAATCCTCACATATTTGGAGAATGTGGGGTTTGAGAAGAACTTTGAACGGTGTCCAGCTTTGAAAGATCTTGGAAAACTTCACAGCCGCCTCAGCTTGCTTGTCGTGATTTCTGTGGATTTTCACTTAAGTCTTTCAATGTACACATCTGAAATTTTATGAATAAATTTAGTGTGAACCAATTGATCAGCAGCTCGATGGTTTTATCAACTTGCTAAAGTTGAAAGTTAATCTCTATCCAGGGAGGTTCACTAAGTGGAAGTCTGAGTTTGGGGTAAGGCTCCCTGTTCTGTGAGTGTTTGCCTGTGCGTCCTACTCTGTATCCGCATTAACGTTCTGAAGTTACATGAAATTTACAAAGGCAACGGAAACAAGAAGTGATTACATATCCATGGGAACTCGAGGATACTGTAAATCAGCCCCCCTGGCTCTGAAGACTGACCTGACATTTTGGCTTTTAGATTTTGGGAACATAATTCAGTCTCAGTGCTGGGTTCATCTATGTGGCTTCTTCCCAGAAGGGCCTGAAAAACGTCCTGAGAGTTTTCAGATTACAGCTTATTAAAATTCTTAAATCATCTCAAGAAGGGAAATAGAGCCTGAGTAAAACAAGGAAGCCTGGTGTTTTATACTAAACAATTATGATGAATTGGGCTGCCATGGAGAACCATTTCAGGCTTTGGTTGAATTTAAGTCACATACTCATGGCCGTATAATAATAAGTATATTATGCTTAAGATACATGTCTGTGCATGCCCCATGTAACACAATATTAAGAAACTTGAGGCCAGCTTTCAACAGCTGAAGCAGAAGTTTCAACAATTTTCCTATGAATTAGCATCATTCTGGATTAGCAGCTTGGTTAGACAGCCAATTTGGACAATTCAGACCCCAAAGTGGTGTCTTAGGTCTGATTTATTTGTTTTGGCTGTCTGGGTAACTCCCAGTCACTAGACAATCATTCATGGGGAAAATGGGGAAATGTCCTCTTGTGTGGATGTCTCCTTTCTGGGCCAGTATTTAAATATGAGTTGGTAAGACTTTGCCTTTCCTGTGATTGAAGGAATGACGTCACAAGGTCTTACATTTTTACTTTTCATTCTTGAAGCCCAGACAGCAATGGAACTTCACCAGCCCTGGAAAGCCCCTGATGGCAATTGTGGGATGACATGTTTTAATTGACAAAAGAGCCCCTTGGCTAAATTCTCAGCTTTGTAGAACTTGTCAGAAGTGTTCAGTTTCAAGCCAAAAAGCTGCCAGAATGAGGGCCAATCATTAATGACAGAAAGATTAGGAGAGCAGACATCAGCTGGCTGTTCACCAGCACATAATGAGACGAAATGCTGAGAGTCAACCCAGGGCAGTTGACCCACAGCCAGTACTTCATAGGAGGGGACCTCAATGCCAAATGCCTACCACCTCACCCTGGCATTTCTAACACGCATAGCAACGATTTGTCTGTGCCTCATGATACAAAAAATATGATGTTCTGGGTGTATCCCTAACTCAATTTTTTTTCTTTGTTGCACATCTACACTGTTTCAGGCACAGGGGAAGATGGAAGAGTGAAAAAAAGCAAGTGAATACATTACCCAACTTATTTACCAAGCAAACGCTAGAGAGTGGATCCTACATATTCCAGTGGTCAACGCTCACACACAGTGGACCCCATATAATCCGTTGTGGATTATTTTTCCAGGCTGTGAATTATCTCTAAGAAAAGTTTTTGTATTACTGAGTTATACATGAGGTTGGTGGATGATTTAACAAAAATACAGTGTGGAGACTTCTGTGAATGCATCTGAAGATAATTCTGCCCTTGCCTTGGTCATTGTGGTTTTTGACTTGTTCTTGGCGATTGAAGACGGTTGCTTTTAGCTTTACAATAGCTACAGGTGGAGTGGGGAACTTTTTTTTTCCATTTGCTTCCTGGCAGCACCCCTTTCATGGTACCAAGTCGGAAGAGCAAGGTGCATGGAGGAAATGAATTCCAGCTGATCTGTCTTGAGATTTACTGTTTGTTGTGATTTCCTAGAAAAGGAGTTGGAATTTGGCTAAGAAACTTTCTGAATATTTATATTTTCCCCTAAACTGTGGAATCCCCATCAATGTAAACAATGACAGGAGAAATAATTACTACATGAGTATTTGCACCTTCTCCCCACTCCCACTCAGAGAAGGGCATCTGTCTTAACCTGCTTCACCTCTGAGTCTTTATTGGACAGAGATTATGTGAGGAGATAGTGGTGACGATAGAGAATCCAGGAAGAGTTGATTGATTTCCAGAAAGTTACAGGTGAAAAGAAAGGGATGGATGGACAGGGAGAAGGGTGAGCATCAGCTCAGACTGACTTGAAGGAGTATTTTGGGGAGAAGGAGGAGGGAAGATTTAGGGGAAGTTGACATGCAATTCGGACATTCAAAGAAAGAGGATGATGGGGAAGAACATTTTCCTTAGTCCTTTATGAGTTTTTATTTGTTTATTTTTTATTTTGTTTTACTAATTTATTTTTGTAGAGATAGCATCTCGCTATGTTGCCCAGGCTGATCTCAAACTCCTGGCCCCAAACGATCCTCTCTCTTTGGCCTCCCGCATTTTATTCATTGTTAATTAATAGAATCCCCTTCTACATTTCTAAGGGACTCCAATAAAACCTATTTTAATTGTTTTTCCAATTAACATTGTGGATGTCAGTGTATCTTTGTATTTACACCTTGCTAAGAATGGGTGGCAAAGTGTCTGGGTTTATGTGGTGACTTGTGTAATGGAAGTCATGCCCAAAGGATGCTGAACATTAGTGTGAAGAGGGGCGGCTGTGCCAGAGGCCCACATGTCCAGAGGCTTGTGTGGTACTTGTGATGCTTGGGTTTGATGTTCAGGTTGTAGATATCCAAGTATCCCAGCTCTGTGCCCACTAAATCATAAGGGTCAAGTTTCCAGGAAGAGCTGGAATGAATGATTAAACTGCACACACAAATACTAGCACATCCCTTGTACGTGTTTCCAGTAGGTACATTCCTTGAAATAAAATGGTTTGTTTTAAACCTTGTGTGTAACTAAGGTGGGGCAAAAACTTTAAAGCCCCAAAAATACCATTTTCTATTTTCTAAAAAGCTGCTATTTTCAAAAATAAAAGAGGGCAGAATAATCATCTCAAAGTGAAACCGTCAGTACCTGGTAATTTTCCATCTGTGTCATAGCAATTTTCACTAGCAATTTTTTAAAATCCTGTCCTAAGCAGAAAACAGGTTTGGCCATGAAAGTTAACTCCCTCCCTGCTCGTGATCGAATGTGACTTCCAGATTTATAAGCTCACGGGCCACTCATATCGTGTTAGTTGTTGAAGCGGGGCGAGGTTTGGCTTTGAAAGATGTTTACAATATTTTTTAGGTTCTGTAATAAGCAAGTGTCCAGTGAAATTCACCATGTGGACCCCAGAACGCCACCGCATGATACTTCTCCGCCTGCGCTCAGGTGGTTTGCGGCCTGAGTTACCAGCCGAGCGTTGCTGCCTAGTTTGATGACAGAGGCTTAAACAATATCAGAATGACGTGGTAATGCTGAATCATAAGATGCTGAAAGACCTTTATCTGAAGTGTCCTACATACCAATGTTAAGTGAAATCATCCTTTCTAAAAGTTTAGCAGATTATAGGTTTTCATATGCCATGGGCAGGAAGCCAGCAGTTTCTGGGAACATGAGAAAGGTACGGATTTGTATCTCCTCTATGTTTTCATGCAGTATGAATTCATTCTGCTCAAATTATTTTATTGAAACCTCACTTAAGAACCTGGGGCTGGAGAGTCGTGGCGATGCCTGCAGAATAACTTGGCCGTCCTCGTTTCCTGCATCTTCATGACTCCCGGCCATCAGTGCAGATGGGGCTCCCCCCCACTGTCACCTAGATATCCCGGGGCTCAGCATTTCATGTAGTTATTTCCGGACCCCAGGCATTCGGAGGCCCACATGGCTTTGGCTACCAGGTAGAGCCGTCAACTGGGAATGCAGGGAGGTGGTTAGAAGCTGGGATGAAGAATGACCTGCGTTCCTCGGGTATACTCATACTCACAGTTAATGTAACCCTAGGGCTAGCACTTTGGCAACGATTTCCCTTGTTCTCTCTACAGCCCCTCCCACGCTGCTGTATCATGCTGTCTGCAACAGCTTCTCTTCATTTCAAGCCTACTCTGTGTGTTTATTTTCATCAGATTCAGCACGAAAATGTTAAAGAGGGTAGAGGAGGAAAAGGAAGACACATTGGTTTGCTTCTAACACCGCCCCCCTCCCCAAACACACAGACACAAACTTGGTCTTCATGATCCCGTTTGTTTAGTTCTGTGGCGTTCCTCCTTTCCTCCTTCCTATTCAAATCTTTCAGCCCAATGAATTGCACAAATTAATGTGAATTAAAATAAAAATTTTTTGAGAGCTTATCCAAGAACCCTGAATATCTGTTAGGCATGCGTTTCGCTAAATGTAACCGAAAACCTGAGGATGTTTAAATAATGAGATATATTTGTGTCAGGTAACAAGATATCTCAGTGTAACTGGAACACTGTTGATATCCAGGCTCTATCTGACTTCCTGCTCTGCCACCCTTGGATTGTGGGTTTTTATCCTCATTGTTGCAAAGCGACTGCCTTGCTTCCAGGCACTGCATCTGTATTCCAGGCAGGAATAAGGAGGCAAAGGAAGAAAATGCCGAAAAAGGGCAAAAAGGGAAGCCTACTGATTCTCTCCTCTTTAAAAAGCTTTCTGGGATGCTCAGCTGTAATAAATCTACTCACTTATCATAGCTCAGAAGTGGCTCTCATATCTGCCCTTTGCTATACACAAATTCTCTAGCTTCTGTATCGGAAGAAGGGGTGATGCATGGCTTTTGCATAGTTTTGTGAAGACTTTGAACTCGGTATAACAAAATCCAGAGGAAATATATATCTTGACTCCATGAAAGTGGCCTTGAGGCAGGTTTAAATGAAGAGTCAGGATCAGCTATGCTTGGGGTGGTCCTATGTCCAAGATTGTCTGAGATGCTTCCAGCTGAAGCCTGGGTTCCTGGCCTAATTGCTAATAAGCACCACCTGTCTTTTACTTTCCCCCAACTTGTTATTATGAGAAATTTCATGTTATCATGAAAAAGGTTGAGAGGATTTTATGGGAATAACTGTATATTATCTACTAGATTCTACCATGAACTATTTACTACTCAGATCACTCCATTCATCAGACCATCTTATATTCTTTGGGTGCATTTTGGATGGAGTAAATTACAGACATCACTATACTTAATTACATCATTAATCAGAGTTCTACATTCATTTACAGTTTTTTCTTTTGAAGTAAAATTAACATAAAATGAAATGTATGCCCTAAGTGTATATTGGCAGAATGTTGACAAATGGGTAACTCAAATCCCTACCAAGGCATAAAGCATCACCGCCACCCTAGAATGTTCCCTTATGGCCTCTCCTGACTGGAGAGGCCTCCTCCTCTGTCTCCCTCCACCCAGATGATCCAATGTCCGGATTTTTTTTTCAATATATATTATTTTGCCTGTTTTAGAACATCTGTTAAATGAAGTTATACCATAGGTACCCTTTTGGGTTAGGCTTATTTTACTCTGCATAATATAAATTTTTTAATTTCTTTGGGTACATAGTTGGTGCATATATCTGTGGGATACATGTTGTGATGCAGGCATGCAATGCATAGTAATCCTATCGTGGAGAATGGTGTATCCATCCCCTCCAGCATTTATCCTTTGTGTTATCTGCATAATATTTTTTGAAAATCATCCGTGTTGTTGTGTATTTCATTGCAGAAACTTATTTTTTCATTCTTTCTATAAGAACAAAACAAACTCTAGTTTCTAGTTAAGTCAAAATTGGTTATTTTCAAAGGTGGTTTTTAAAAACTCTCTGTAGGGAGTGAAGATCTTTAAAACTATCAGAGAAATGCTGCTCCCCGCTATGGCAAAGAATACAAACTCCTGGAAGTAAAGAAATGTTTGGGTCTTTATTTTACAGGAAGGAATGTGAAGTTGGAACTTCTAAATGGCCGATTTTAAATTTAATGTCTCTCTAAGAGATATAAATTAGCAGCAGCAAAATATTATGGCCCTTTAGATGCTTCAGTCCATGAACTGTAAATTAAAGTTGGTTTAGCCATTTGGTGGGACTTAACCATACTAGAAAGAGCCGTTAAATATTTTATGGTATGTAAATGTACTTGCAACCATGAGCAGCGTTCCTGCCCCCTGACACATTTTTGTTAGAGTGAGAAAGGGAACAACGGAGAATGCACATAAAAATATTCCCAGTTAACAGAAGTTGAAATGAATTAGAGACATAAAGAACACACATGTTTGCACTTAGACATGGTATATGGCTAATTTTTTCATGAAGAGTGCCTTATTACTTTTGCTCTAAGCGGTATTCTAAATGCTCGACATTTGACAAGGGGAATTTCCCTTCCCTTCTCTGCTTTCCCTACAGTATATATTAAACTAATTGCTTTATTTTAACAAGGGGGACCCTGTTTCCCTAACCATCCTCTGGACCCCCAGCCTGACCTTCAACTCCACGGATCTTTGCTGGGAGATAATTGCACCACCAATGTGATTTAGTACACTTTGGCTCTGTGCATCCAGTCTTCTCTGTCTTAGCAACATTTTTAAATCTCAGAGGGTCAGGTTCCCATCCTCTATAATTCTTGGAGAGTCACATAAAACTTAAATTTGGCCCAGAGTTTCCTTATCATTTATAATTTCCATAATACTCTCAGAGTCACAAAACCATCTAGTGTTTCAGGGATGAACGATTTGTTGATTTTCTTGAATAAAAATTCTCTGAAGAATAAGGTAAGGAACGCCAATAGGTTTAAAACTGTCACGGGAAATTGTAAATAAAACTTATGCCATAAGCCACAGTGCCTTCTTTCAGGCCTACCTTTAGGAACACACGTTGCTTCAACTGCTCCTCAGAAATTTCTCATGGTCGAAGTGAACACGCAAGACAACTCGGCAATGGGGTGAGCGACTGGCCCTCCGTCATGGATGGAGGGAGAGATGGAGACTGCACAGGCCTCAGTGTCCCCATCCTTCAGGGTTCAGGTTCCCCTTCCCTGAGGAGTTCTCCCTGGCAGAGCCGCTCCAAATTCCTCCGGCAGCACCACCAGTCCACACAGTCAGTGTAACCCATGTGCTTCCTTCCCGCTTCCCTTCTGTTCCGGGGTTTTGGTGATTTGCTTTGTCTCTCCAATTCTTTGTAGTCCTTGAACACAGGAACCATGTACTATTCTTTATGTTTTCATATCATATTATGTTTATACTTATTTCAATGTGTCTTGTAGCCTTACCTTGTTTTTGTTTGTTTGTTTGTTTGTTTGTTTTTAGATGGAGTCTCGCTCTGTCACCCAGGCTGGAGTGCAGTGGTGTGATCTCGGCTCACTGCAACCTCTGCCTCCCGGGTTCAAGCGATTCCCCTGCCTCAGCCTCCTGAGTAGCTGGGACTACAGGCACCCGCCACCATGCCCAGCTAATTTTTTTTTCTGTATTTTTAGTAGAGACGGGGTTTTGCCATGTTGGCCAGGCTGGTTTAGAACCCCTGACCTCAGGTGATCCGCCCGCCTCGGCCCCCAGAAGTGCTGGGATTACAGTTGTGAGTCATTGCTCCCAGCTTTACCTTGTTTTTTGAGTCTCTGGGTTTTGTGAAATGCAGACAGTTGTGGGGAATTAGATCAAATGATCATTAAGGTATCTGCAGCTCACGAATTCACTCTGTAATTTTACTACTATTTAACGGAAATTTCAGCATATAATCGCAATCTAGCAACAGCCCTCACTGGTTTCAGTGGGTGAATATCAACGTTCATTCTCGTCCCCCCAGTGGACTGCCCTAGGATCATTCATTCATCGGGAAACTCTACTCCCAGATTTGCAAACCTGAGGGTTAGGCTTGTCTCTGAATTTAACATGGAATAAGATCATAGATTGCCTGGGCCCAGATTTCTGTTCTGCCACCTCCTTTCTCATTGAGCATGTTACTTACTCTCGCTGTACTTCAGTTTCTGCATCTGCAAAACGGGAATCATAATAATCCTACCTCATTGGATTCAAATCAAAAGTAAATGAATTAATATTTGCAAAGTGCTTAGCATGTGGTGGATACGGCAAAAGCGTTTGTTAAAAAATAACTCAGGGCTTCTACTAGCAGGCGAGGAAGCCACTTGTATTTCTCACACTTTAGGTGTGCAGGGGCCTTGAGTAAAGCAGAGAAGGCAGGCTGCGGGAGAATTCAGAGGGCGTTCGTGTGGGAGCTGTCTAAATGGTGTGACTTTTGGATCTTCTGCCTTTCGAAATTCTTTCCCCTTGGCTCACTGAGGCCTGAAATTCCACAGTCACACCCTCCCATGCCTTTGATGTCTGCCAGACAAGGACTTTGTCCTCCGCGAGATACCCCGCAGTGGGGAGAGCACAGGCGACACCTCTCGGGACGTTTTTGTCTCCTCAGTACATTTTCAGATTCTTCCTGAGAGGAGATTCCATTGGGTGGATTTGGAAAATGAAAACAAAGCAAGAGAATGTTGGGTGCCTGCCTAGTATGTGGAAGATAAGAAGGAAAAAGAAAGATCGGGACCTTGCCAGGGGTGGCCACACCCTGGGAACAGGTGTAACAGAGAGCTGGCCTTTCTTGCACAGCGTTGGTGTCAGGCAGGGCAGTCTGAGCCCCAGCTCAGCCAGTATGAGGTGGGCGTTCTGCAAGTCTGATCCTCAGGTTCGCACCTTCTAAGATGCAGGTGGTCACCTGGCCCCATAAGGCTGTAGCAGGAATTGTCTTCAGTTATTTGAAATGCTTGGTGGTGTCTCCACAAAGCAAGCGCTCAGTAAGTAGATATGTATAACCTTGCTCCCTTCAGACTTTTAGATAATCTGCATTTCAAGTTTGCTCTTTGACCCTCAGAAGGCAAATGGCGTTTAGAAAATCAAGGAAGCTTTCAAATAGTTACGTATTTCGGAACCCAGAGTTCCCAGTGGAGTTTCTTAAATGAAAACAAACAAACAATGCTAAATCAGTCACTGCAGATATTTCCAAAGAAAATTGTTTATAGCTTGCAAGTTTGCTTTAAGTAGTTGCCTGGCGAACAGAATATTCAAATTCATACTAGTTAGCAATGTAGACAATTACGATTCTCTAATTGTCAGATGCTAGAGGACCCTGTTAAGAAACTGGAAATAATGATGAATTTTTCTATCCAGTGGCATTAGCCATTCAGATATGGTGAGTGAAAAACAAATTGCGGAATGTATAAATATGAGGCTTTCAAAACAAGTGGCATAATATTTCATTTATTCACTTTCTACCTAGCTCTTACTTCTTAAAGGAGAAGCTTGCTGTCTGGGATAGGCTTAAACAAAGAACTTTTGAAATATACTCTTTTGCAATGCATTGGGCTGAGTCAGGGATTTTATTCATAGTGTTATCTCCAGGCAGCCTCAGATAAGGAACTCTAAGGACTCTGCTTCTGAAAACCAGACCCCGCCCTGACCCCGCTGCTTCCCAGCTGAAGCATCTGGGGCAAGTTACTTTGCCTCTCTAGGTCTCGGTTAGGTCTTGGTTGTCTTGTCTGTAAAGAGGGAACAAAATGATCCTCCCCACGGCATTATTGTGAGGCTATATAAGATGTAAGCATTTTAAACCTGTGAAATGCTATGGAGTAGTTATCACTGCCACTCATTGGTTGTCTCCTTTTAGGCAAGGCCCAAGTCCGAGCCAGGCTCCTTAATAGTCCCATGGCTGAGTGCTATGGTCCTGAAGAGTATAGCACACATGGATCATGAGGATGAGAGTGAAACAGAAATGAACCTGAAGCTCTGTGCAAAGATGCCTTCAACTCTTTGCTATTCAGGGATTCAGAAAAAGGGGGTGGCACACCGGGGCAGGACGTGTATGGGGAGGGAGGGGCATGGCTCCTTTGAGGCTGGCCAGTGGTGACACCAGAGACTCAGCTCCCTCCCAGGTAACTGAAGAGCAGAGGACCAGACTGCGTGGGGCTCAAGTAGAAGACAGGATTTCCGAACACCTCAGGCAGGGTCTCTTCTGATCAACCCTGCGTGAGATGCAGGGTGCCCTCACACCCCCTCCAGGTTACTGTGAATCCTGTCTGTACTGCAAATCTTCGCCTTCCTTTAGTTCTTTGGGAATCCTTCTGGCATCCTCAGCCAGCATCTGTTGCCATGAGCGTGGTGAGCCAGCAAGCATAGCTAACGCGTGGCAGGAAGGGGAAGGAGGAGAGGCACTGTCAATCAGCACCACAACCCCTAGGACAACTAGTTCATTTCAGATAAGCCAGTGGCATGGCATTCTTGCCAATGTTAATCCATTTCACTATTGGAATTTGGGGAGACGAGATGAGTTTCCTGCGCTGGCTGGACACAGGAGGCTGTGTGCTCTGCTGTGCTGCTTTCCAAGATTGCCCCCTTACCACTTGCCATTCGGGGCCTGCTGTTTGCTGAGGCTTGTTGTTCTCAACTGTCATTCATCACAGATGGCAGCTTCTTGTCTCAGTCCTGCAGTGAGTTGGAGATGGTTTTGCTGAAGATCTTGGAGTTCTCCCTCCAGCTATGGGCTATGATTTCCAACCCAATTCCTTTTGTTATTTTTCATCTTTGAATAACTTCCAACCACCAATCCCCATTTCTATCTGTGACCAGTTAGTGTAGTTGATGGCAACCCAGTGGCAACAAATGTAAGGTTGGCATGGTTTCAATTTCTGAGCAAGTCAGTTACGCCATGGTTGGACAGAGTGTCTCTAAAATGTCCAGCCATCGAATCATCCAGCAATCTAGCAAGTGCTGGGTATTGGCCACGGGGGAAAAGGAGGAATATTTGGTGGGATCTGTACAAATCCACCATCAGCACTGGAAAAGTGCTTTCTGGAGGAAGTCCTGCCGATGTGTATGTTTACTGGCATTTTATGGTCAGTGCAGCAGGCCAGTGCCCATAAGGGGCCAGCCTCCCTTTCTGGTCCCTCACTATGCCCCCACCTCCTGCAGGAAGAGGTCATCTTTTCCTACATTTGGTCCTGACTGTGTCTCTGCAAACTTGACTTATCCTATTTACAGTTAATTGTTTATAGATTTGTTTTCTTCTACTAGATTAGAGGCAACATTTTTCTGTAAGGGGCCAGATACTACTTTAGGCTTCGTGGGCCACAGGGTCTCTGTATCAACTACCCACCCCTGCAGTGGTAGCACAAACTCCCAAAGGTCAATATGTAAACAAATGGGTGTGGTCGTCTTCCAACAAAAGCTTATTTATGGACACTAACATTTACATTTTATATAATTTTTACATGCCATGATCTAGAAACAAATAATCCAAACTTATATTTGCCTAATTCTTTACAGTTGAATAAATACTTTCATCAATGTCATTTTATTTTTCATTCCTATGCCTGATAACCACAGGGAATACAAAGATTCTGTTTTATGGATGATGGAATTTATGGATGGAATTTATGGAATTTATGGATGATGAAATTTATCCGAAGAGAGCATTTTGGCTTTTCTAAACCTATCATTCCAACACTGATTTTCAATGGTGTCCAAACAATCCCCCCACAGAAAATGCCTGGCTAGTCTTTTTTTTACTTTTTAAATTTTTATTTACTTTTGGAGATGTTGTGGGTAGTTTTGGTGATCTAATAGTGAATCAGTTCTCTATAACACACTTCAGCTTCTTAGTGACCATACTTCACACCTGCCAAGAGAGTAAAGTCTATCAATCCTTGTGAACATAAAGTAGGAGTGAACTCTGGAAATGCCATCAGTAGTTTAATCTCGGAAGAAAGGACATGCCCTCCATGGGGGACAGTTGAGCCTCAGGGGCAGGCGGCGACTGGGCTGGCTATTGTTTATTGGCCACTCAGCCCGGATCTGTTCTCTACCCTTCTTTCTCAGCGTGCTGTGTGTCCTGGGAGGTTGGCGTCCAGTTGGGTTTGATCAATGGGCAACATCAGCGGAATACCAGAGGATGAGAGGGAACCGAGACTGAATGCTTCACCCACCTGCCTGGGGTCTGCAGTGCCTGTGTCTTCCATGCGGGGCACTCCCCTCCCTGCCCTGGGTCTACCATGCCCCTGTTCTTCATCTGGAATACTCTTTTGCCTTTCCTGGGTCTGCATGACTCTATCCTCCACAGAAGCACTGCCCTTCCTTTCCTGGGTCTGCAGTGGTTATGCTGTTTGTTTTCATACTAACTTTAGAAATCAACTTATTTAGTAAAAACTATCTTATTGGTTTCTTATTGGGATTATGGTAAATGTATAGATTAATTTAGGGAAATGCCTTTTTTGTGTTTGTCCAAGTCTTTATTTCTGGCCTTCAGTAGCATTTAGGAATTGCATATTTTTATTAATTTTATGCTTGGTTTTTATTTTATTACTTTCACAAATGGGGTCTTTTCTTTCATCTTTTTTTTTTTTTAGAGACAGTGTCTCACTATGTTGCCCTGGTTGGAGTACAGAGGCTATTCATAACAAAATCAAGATGCACTGCAGCCTCAAACTCCTGGCCTCAAGCAATCCTCCCACCTCAGGCTCCTGAGTAGCTGGGACTACAGGCATGTGCAAACTTGCCCAGCTCTTTCATTATATTTAAAAAATTCCACCAGTGGTATAATCTCTGTTTATTATAGTAGTTTTCTACTCAAAAATGTTGTATTCTACTATTGGTTACAGTAATTTTAGATTGAGTCTATTTGGTAAAATCATAATAATTTTACTTTCTGTTTTCCAATTTTGTGTTTTTATTTCTTTCTCTTATCTAATTGAAAATTTACTACCTGTAGAACAATTTTAAATAATAGTGATGATAAAGGACATCTTTTATTTGTTTCTGAATTTAAAGAGAATCTTCTTACCAAATAAACTTTTTATAAATTATTAAGTATTTTAAAAATCAAGAATAGATTTTGGATGTTGAGTTTTACCAACATTTTTCATTATCTGTGAAGATTGTAACATATTTTTTCCTTTAACATTTCAGTAGGTACATTATATCAACAGATTTTCTAATATTGAAGCATCCTTGAATTCTTGGGATAAAGCACTTGGTGTGGCACATTACTCTTTCAGTATTTTTCTGGATTCTATTTACTTATTGAGGTAAGAGTTGGTCTGTCCAAGATTGAGCTCCTGAAATGTGGCCGCCAGAAAGAGAGCTGGTCTTTCAAGCTACGTGGAAACTGGCTACAGTGCAGTGTTTAAGCATTATTTCTGTTCAATTGCAAGGCCTGGATCCCAGCTTCTGAATGTGCCAGGGTAGGAGCTGGTATTTCACTAAACATGAATGCTGAGATGATAAATCCTGCCATTATATTGCTTCTTTATTAACAATAGATGCAAAGTTTGAACCCCAAGGTTTGCAAGGAATCAATCCCTCTCTCACCAGAGGCGGAGAGTACAATGCTTCTCTCCAGACTCCATGAGCCATGGGCTGGTAGGCTACAGCAGAAACCAAGGTCCTACAGCATCATGTTGGTATTGCATTTTAGCACTGATTACACCAGGTAAGGGCCAATCCCTCTCTAGTAACGCAGCATAAAAGCCCCTCAGCCCGAGAGTCAGGATCCTTCTCCCCCAGTCTCATATATGGCTCTACCAGTTGCCTGTTGTGCTTCAGACAGCATGGATAACAAGGGACTACACATTTGCCTGAGGATGCTGAGTGTTCCCTGTGCACGCTGCTCCGCTGGGGCCATCTGCCCTTATCTGCACTATTTTGTGTGTGTTTTCTCCATGGGTCTTCACAAATGAAATTGGCCTGTATTTTTCTTTTATGCAATAATTTGTGGGAGGTTTTGTTATCAATGTTATGCTACTTGAATAGAAAGAATATGAATGCTCTGAAACAAATTAAATAGCACTAGAGTGACCTAATCCTTAAGGCTTGATAGGAATCTGTGGAAAATGTCCAGATTTGATGCATTTTGGGGAGCAGATCTTCATTAATCTTAATTCTTCTGTGTTAATTGGTCTGAGTAGATTTTTCTGCTTAGGGATCAATTTTGATAATTAATATGCATTTATTTGTATAACATTTTAACATTAGTCTCATAATTTTTAATTTGTACTTCGTATTTGCATTATTATTTCTAGTTTTTTATGTTTGTATTTCTCTTCTTATTCATTCTAATGTTTTTTGATATGAGTTTTACTAAAAGCAACCACTGAGTTTATTTATGGGTACTACTGATTTTCTTTTTTAAAATTGTTTCATTTCTGTTTTTATCTGTATAAATTTCTTCTTTCTGTTTTCCTTACATTCATTCTGTTATTTTTTCTCAAGTTCCTAAAATACACGCTTAATGTACTCATCTTCCATATTTTGTTTTTAACAATATAAACATCTAAAGCTACTATTTTTCTCTGAGTACTGCTTTACTGGCACCCCATAGGCTTATATATATATCGTTCTCATTATCATTATTTTCTAAATATTCTGCAATTTTGATTTTGATTTTGATTTTTCAGTGATGGAAGAATTAAAAAAGAATTTTCAAAATATTGTTAGTGGTGGTTTTATTTTATTTATTTATTTATTTATTTATTTATTTATTTATTTATATTTTTGAGATGGAGTCTCACTCTGTCACCCTGGCTGGAGTGCAGTGGTATGATCTTGGCTCACTCCGACCTCCGCCTCCCAGGTTCAAGTGATTCTTCTGTCTCAGCCTCCCAAGTAGCTGGAATTGCAGGCATGTGCCACCACGTCCGGCTAATTTTTGTATTTTTAGTAGAGACAGGGTTTCACCATGTTGGTCAGGCTGGTCTCGAACTCCTGACCTCAGGTGATCCACCCACCTCGGCCTCCTAAAGTACTGGGATTACAGGCGTGAGCTGCTGCACCTGGCCTTGTTGATTTGTTTTCTAGTTTCTAATTTTATTATTGACTCCTTATTTTATTGAATTATGATAAAAATGTTTGTACTTTTTAACTTAAAAATAATTGATGTCTTCTCTCTGCCTGACTGTAGTCCATTTTTAGGATTATTACTAGGTCATTTGGGAAAAGGATTTGTTCATTCTCTAATTTCGGAGTATAGCATCTGACATATAGCAATTAGATCCGTTTCATTACTGGTTTAGGTCTTTTGTTTTACATTGTATGTGTGCACATGTGCTTGATCTAACATGAACTGAGTTTCCTATTGTCAGCGAATTTCTGCATATTTCTTCTTGCATTTCCTGTGGGTTTTACTCCATCAGTGTTGGTGCTGTGCTGTACGGTGCAGGTTCATAACAATTATATCACTATTGGGGATTGCAAACTCCAGCATTTCAAAGTGTGTGTCTTTGTGAATTCTATGATCCTACCACTTAAAGCACATGTGTTTGAGGGCATATTTTTATAGCACAGCTGTCCTGAAAACACAAACCAACCAGGGCCAAGGAAAGACAAGGGCCTGATTCTTTTAAATTTATGATGAGAGCACTAAAATTCCTGCTACAAAGTGACATTCCCGGTCTCAGAAAATGGCTTCAGTTCAAGTAGCAGGATCTTTTAGAAAAAAAATTCTCTGTCTGCACATATTTGAACCTTTCTGACCAACAGCAACACAAAAAACACAACACAACAATGTAAAGAGCACATTACTCACGACTAATCATCGAACCACAGAGGGAACTTCACTTCCTTCCTTCTTCACCACTTCCCCTTTTCCTCCTAACCCTTGCCCCCTCTACCTTCTCTCTCGCTGTCTCCTGACGTATATGCCTTGAATAAATGTGCTTTTTCCAAGGAAGATCGCTCCTGGCTCCTACTCTCTCGCGGCTACTGATCAGTTGAACTCAGGACGCTGGGTCCACTGGTGATTAGGTGTGGGCTCCCACAAGTGACAAAAAGCCCATCTGGGCTGCAGGGTCTTTAAACCCCAACGCTTCACACATTCAACTTCTCACCCTTGAGAGTCTGTCACTTAGAGTTTTATTTTTCTACTCCCACTCTGTGCCACTCTATCCTGTAGACTCATTTTACAAAAGCAGCAAAATCTAAGACTGACAGGTAATCCCATCTCTCCAGATTAGATGAGCTTGAAGCAACTTCTTGGCCCTGACATGTTGTGCAGAGGCACACAGCCAACCTTTGAAAGCACAAATGGGGGAAATTTGGAAATAGAGAAAGAGTGATGTCTCATGACTGTTACTATGATTTAGATTAACACATCTTTGGCTTGGGCCCTGGAAGTTGGATTTTCTTACAAGGTGGACATGTATCAACACAGAGCCTGCAGAACATGTAACTGTACAAGGCATACAGTGACCAGGAAGGGCAAAGGCTCCCTGGTAGCCAACCTTTATCCTGGGGCACGTAAGTATCAGAGAAAGAGCACAGAACAGTCCTGGAGTCTTTCAAGTTGGGTCAGATCACCATAGATTTTGAACAAAATTAGTATCTTGGAGTTTATGATGACTGGGTTATGAATGCACCTATTAGGAAAATAGCCTAGAGTTTTTAGAAACCAGAGTCAATTGTGATTATAGATGTTTTAGTATTTTATTATGAGATGTTACCTATTGGAATTTTTTGTTTGGGAGATTTTAGCAAGATATTAAATCAAAAATAGATAAACATCCAGATTATTGGAAAACCTTGGTGATGTAATTTCAGGGTCACTTTGCTATGTTAACCCATGGATCGTCATCACAGTACTACCAGAAGCGGGGAACTGGGCAAGGTCCTGTTGTTTACTTGCCTAAGCACAATGGCTGAATTTTGGAAATGATGAACCAGTAAGCTTGAAATCAATCCCCAGTGACCTTCGAAAACACATCACTAAATTAATATTCACCAGTAGATATCACACATGAAAGAGCAGACACATCATTTCTGTTTCTGATGGGGTTGCAATAACAAACTTATAGATGGGAACAAAGAGCTAGCCCTTCACCTCAGAATTGCTGCAAAAACATCAAAACGTTCTCATTTGATAGCTGTCAAAGACCAAGCTAAATGAAGATATAGACAGGTGGTTTCGAAGTTTGTTAAATATCTTTGCTAAATAATATTAGTAATGGCCCTTGTCAACTGGAAGAGACGCCCTAACCCACCACCTAACTGCCTGCCAAAAACGGGGAAGCAACAGTGTAAAGAGATTAAAAGTGCAGGTTCTGGAATGAGATGACCACATGCTTTCTGCTTTGGCCTTGAAATGTTATTTTACTCCTTCCTCCTGCAGTGCCCTCTGCTGACAGAGCTGAGCATTGTGTCAGGAGAATATCAACAGGGGCCAGCTCCAGCATTGCAAGACAGGCAAAGAAGAGTGTGTTCGGAGCCAAAGTGACACCTGCCACAAGCTGGGCGCTGCTGTCTATAGGACCTCATACACCACTGTAAGGACTTCTACAAGAGCAAGAGGGCTTTGAGCAGAAGAATGACACAACCTTATTCATACTTTCAGCAGGATGATTCTGGTTCCTGAGCTGAGAACGGACCAGAGGAAGGCAAGGTGGAAGCTGGTGAGGAGGCTGCTGTGATAATATTGCAATAAGAATTTAGCAGGCTGTTTAGCATTTATGTAATAAAGATATTCGTATGGGACTGTTACGATATGTTGCCTAACCATCACTGCTAACTCTAGGTCTAAATAAGAAATAAGTATTTTTTAAAGAACATTAAAAAAATCAATCACCACAAAATACATGCTGACTTTCATAGTAGGTGATTATGATTATATTGCAATATAAACTCAAAGTAAACCAAATCGAACAGATATTTGGTGTTTTGATTTTTTTGGCAAAGTGATTTCTTAACATCTCTATTTTGAAAATTATTGAATCTTTTTGATTAGTAATACATTCACGTGGTTTTCAAAATAAAACAAAGATATGCAAAAGTATTCAGTAAAAAGTCTTTTTTTATCCACTGCCTTTATCCACTATGTGTCCTGTTCCCATAAAACTTTTGTTTGCCAGTAGATTGGGTAAAGACAATGTGGTACAGGCCAGGTGTGGTGGCTCATACCTGTAATCCCAGCACTTTGGGAGGCTAAGGCAGGTGGATCACTTGAGATCAGGAGTTTGAGACCAGCCTGGCTGATATGGTGAAACCCCATCTCTACTGAAAATACAAAAATTAGCTGGGCATGGTGGCAGATGCCTGTAATCCCAGCTACTAGGAAGGCTGAGGCATGAGAATCACTTGAACCTGGGAGGTGGAGATTGCAGTGAGCCAAGATTGAGCCACTGCACTCCAATCTGGGCGATAGAGCAAGACTCAGTCTCAAGAAAAAGAAAAAAAAAGAAAGAAAATATGGAACATACACACCATGGAATGCTATGCAGTCATAAAAAAAAGAATGAAATCATGTACTTTGCAGTATCATGGAAGCAGCAGAGGCCGTATCCTAAGAAATTAATGCAGAAACAGAAAACCAAATATAGCGTGTCCTCACTTACAAGTGGGAGCTAAACGTTGGGTGCTCATGGACACAAAAATGGGAACAATAAATACTGGCAATTCCAAAAGAGGGGATGAAAGGAGGGGAAAGGATGAAAAACTACCTATTAAGTACTATGTTCACTACTTGGGTGACTGAATCATTAGTCCAAATCTCAAAATCAAACAACATACCCTTGTAACAAACCTGCGCATGTACCTCTGAATCTAAATTTAAAAATAAAAACTTCCAATTTTTTTTGTATCTCTTTCCAGAGTTTTTAAGTATAAGTGTTAGCAAACACAAATATACGTTGTTATGTCCCCTTTCAGTTTTACACAAAAGGAACACACTATGCACATACTTTTCACCCTGCTTCTTCCACAAAATTTTATGTCTGGATATATTTCCATATCATAGGTATAGAGAGGCTCTTCATTAAAAAAAACTGTATGTACCATACTGTATTTAAATAATCCTTACTAATGGAAATTTGAGAGGTTTCCAATCTTTTATTACTACAAACAATGCTGCCATGAGTTACCTTGTAGATATATGTAAGTTTTTTGCACATGTGCAAGTGTATCTGTAGGAGAGTTACAGAAGTGAATTACTGGGTCAAAGGGCAATGTGCATTTGTAATTTTGCTTTATTTTTATTTTTATTTTGAGAAGGAGTCTTGCTCTGTCACCCAGGCTGGAGTGCAGTGGTGCGATCTTGGCTCACTGCAAGCTCCGCCTCCTGGGTTCACGCCATTCTCCTGCCTCAGCCTCCCAAGTAGCTGGGACTACAGGCGCCCGCCACCACGCCCGGCTAATTCTTTGTGTATTTTTAGTAGAGACGGGGTTTCACCGTGTTAGCCAAGACGGTCTCGATTTCCTGACCTTGCAGTCTGCCCACCTCGCCTCCCAAAGTGCTGGGATTACAGGCGTGAGCCACCACACCCGGCCTCATTTGTAATTTTGATAGCTGTTGCCAAATAGACCTTCACTGGGGATGTGGCAATTTACACTCTCCCCACAATGCATGAGAGTGGTTTCCCCATAGCCTCTACCACGAGAAAGATTAACAACTTTTGGATTTTTGCCAATCTGATTTATGAAAAATTACCTCTCGGTATAGTTTTACTTTGTATTTCTCTGATAATAAGTACAGTGAGCCTCTTTTCTTATGTTCAACAGACAAGTGCTTTTCCTTTTTTTTTTTTTTTTTGAATTGTCTATTCATATCCTGTGCATTTCTCTACTGGGTCATGGATCTTGGCTCTGTGCTTTTAACACAATTGAGAAAAGTTAAGCACTATATATTATTTTGGGTCTAAAAAATTCCATTGACTTTTTAATGTTGTAAAACTTACAGTAAGTCTGCCATTTTAATACTAGTAAATATGTCTTATTATACTACAAAATACTCTTTGTTCAGAGGCTGAAATTAGCAATTTCAATCGTGGCTTATATGTATGTGTGTGTGCATATAATGATGTCCTTCTTATAAAGTCACATGAGGCCATAAAACTTTACTCCAAAAAGGGAAAGTGAACTCAAATGAGGTCTCTGGAATATAGCTATTCTGAGGCTTAAAAATAAGGTCCCAGATTAGCCTAAGCATCGCTCACTTGAAGGGGATAACCTTTTTAATTATTTTAAGCCCATTTGTTGAACAGTTTCCAGTCTAAATCATTAATATCAAACCAGATTCCTGCATTGGCTATTTGATTAGTGTACAGTGCATTATATGTATATTAAACTCCACTTTATTAATGATTTTTAAAAGCACACTAGACGTCATGAAATAGAATGTCAGAGCTGGAAAGACCTCTGTCATCTTGTCTAAACCCCTTGCTTTACATAAGCTATTAATATGGGTTTTTGGTTTTTGCTCCTCTCTCCTTATTTTTCTTCAGCTTTTAAAATGTTTTTAATACTTGTCATCCTAACATCTGGTTATAAGTACCCTTAACTTCCATGTTGTATAGATAAAGTCTTTCTTGCCTAATTCTTGGCTACTCTAAATTTTAGTGGTCACTAGAAAAAGTTCTCTATGCCAGAGGTCTATTTTTTTAAGTGGATAAGCTTCAGTTTCCCCATGTGTCAATTAAGAAATTTTTATTAGAAGTCCTCTAAAGTTGCTTAAGATCTAACCATCTATAGGTCTATGAGAGAATAGGATGGATTCTTCCACTTTCCCTAAGGAAAGGGCTGCCCTGCTTTGGGGCAAAGTTAATATTTCTGTGTAGCTTTGTTACATTCTATTTCCTGAGGTCATAACAGTCTGGGTTCCAGTTACATTCCTAGAATAATGAGCCTGTTACAGTAAATGAACATTTTCAAGTGCAACTGAATAACCACCTATTGAGTGTGCTGGCACCTAATAATTTTCCCCTTGGCAGAGGGAAGAAGTGGGCATTTGGGTAATGGGAGGTAGTTTGTGAAACGTGATAGAGAAAAGGATGATGAGAATCTGAAGCAGCTTTCCACACCTTGCAGGGCCTCTGCTTAATCAAGGCAGCTGGGAGACGAAGGTGATGGGCCCTTTCTGCAAAGGTGGAGGCCCCTGACTCTGCACTGCCTCAGGGTTGGCGCTAACCTGACCCCAGATGTCATCTAATCCAAGTTTGTCTCCTTTCTCCTTTTTAAAGTGTGATTGATATCAAATGACAAACCAGTATCCCGACTGTGTTAGATTAGAGCTATCTCAAAGAAAGGGGTGGGATCAGGAAGCCTGTGTTGGGAGAGTAAGCCTTAGCAAGAGCTATTTTTTAAAATGTTAAAACCGTGGTTTTCAACAAAACGTGCTCTATGTAGCAATATTTATTGCCCTTTGGCTTTGCGGTATTTTCATATGGTTTTTATCAAGGCAACTTTGTGACTGGACATACACAAGGCAAGCGTTCTGTTCAAACAGCAAAAAGAACATTGGCCCGTGACCATTAGCGTAGAAAGTCCTGATGAAGGAATTCCCCTCAATGAGAAATGCGGCAGGTCCCCAACCAAGGAGAGAAAGGAGGAGAAGTGTCAGGACATTGTCATCCACAAATCTCTATGTATATTTTTTTCTTACCAAACAATTCCTAATCTTTCAAACCTCCACGTCATATCAGAAAGAACAGTATGTCTTTTCCGGCTCCACAATTTTCTCTGTGAATTTGCACAAGCTCCCTCTCTGCTCTGTATCAAGGTAGACTACCCAAGCTCAGTCAAGTAGTAGCTCCATTTGCAAACACTGTGCTCAAGACCAGATGTGGGACTGTTGCTAGGGCAGATTCATGAGGCCTCGGGTATGCAGTATCCATTTGGTTGGATGTATGTTCTAGTCCTATCAGAAAAAAAAAAGGATCAGGCACCATTTGTATTCACATGAAAAAGATAACAATATGCATTCATATTTTTGTCCCAGAACCATGTTAGCTTTCCTGCTGTCTGTATTAGTCCAAGGAAATATGGACCACTGGACATCCTACAAAACATTCTGTTGATTTTTTTAACTTGATGGCATCACGCTGATTGGCCAGGACAAGCAAGAGGTGGCTAGTATATTGGTAAGATACATATGTTTCAGAGGGTAGGGGATCAACCACATAAAAATTCAGGGGCCTGCAATTTAAGGAAAGTTTTTAGGGGTTTAGTGGTCAGGAGGGTTGCCCAGATATCCCCTCCAAAGTAACAGATACACTGCTACATCCTGCATCCCTACGGTAAAGGAAGTACATTGCCCATTTAACCTCTTGGAGTTCTTCAGGCAACACTGCACACCAAGGATACGCTCAGGCCCTATATCAGATGGCATGGAAGTCTTCCAGCTTTAAAAATGGGGCCTGAAGCAAAACCAGACCTGCCATGGGGGCTGTATGAGCTGGCACAGATCCTATGGTATCAGAGGTGTCAGTGGAGCCAGACGCTGTGTGAATTTGTGCTGAACCCCAGCAGATGAATCAGCACCTGCCTCTGGGGTGCTGGGGCAGGGCCATGCAATTGCACCCACAGTGGGGCACTGCACACCTCGTGAGAGACAGCTCTTGGCATGTTACCAGGCTCTGGGGGAGATGGAACGCATTTGACCATAAGGCAGCTGCCCACTACAAGCTCATTCATCAGACCCATTAAGTCATAATGTTGGCCCAGCGGCCACCTATCATCGGATGGAGATGGTACATCTGGATCAAGTCTGAGCAGGACCAGGGGAACAGCAAGCTGCATGAGCAGGTAGCCCAGACCCGCATGTCACCAACCATAGCTCATCCCTGTGGCCAGTGGGATCCTCTATGACCAGCTGGAGGAGAAATTTAGTTAGAGACCGTTAAACTTGGAATGCGGGTGCGAGCCAGAAACAGACAGTGGCTGCATTGCAGTCACATTCAGGAGTGGCCCTGGAAACAGTGGGCAGAGCTGTGTGGTACACCTGGTCATCCACTTTATGTGGAAGGAGAAGTGGCCTGAAGTGGAATATATAGTTTTCTGGGTTGTAAGAAATGGTTTCACCAGCTGGTCCAGGGCATGGGAGGAGAAGGAAGACAAGATCAAAGACAAGGAGGAAAAGATAAGGATGTCTGAAGTCAAGATGTGCAACTGGGGAGGGGATACAAGGAATTCAGCTTTTGTATTGCTTGCTGGTGTCCACCATAAACCATACACTGCAAAAGGAAGAAAACAAATGGCTCAACCAATTCAGGCTGACCAGGCTTTGTCTCTGAAGCTAGTACAATGAGCATGCAACTAGAGCAGCCATGGTGGGTGCAAATGCTTGAATTTTTATTTACCAGGCTAGTCTAGCTACTGTTGCCTCTGGCTGGCCAATGTGCCAGCAATAGAAAGTTATGCTGAGCCCCCAATGTGATACTATGTTTCAAGGAAACCAATCAGCCTCTTGATGCACGATTTCCATCCTGGGAGAGCCAGCAAGTTTTCTTAACAGAAGTAGATGCCTCTTCAGATAGCGTTTGCCTTTCCTACCTCTAGGGCCTCAGCCAGCACCACTATCCAGGTGCTCACAGAATGTCTGATTCACAGGTATGGAACCCCACACAGTGCAGCATTCAACCAGGGGGCCCACCTCAGAACAAAGGAGCTGCAGATGGGATCCCCTGGTTTTATCACTTCTATGTGCTCCAGAAACAGCTGGCCTCAGAAAGTACTAGAATAGCCTTCCAAAGGCAAAACTGAAGCATCGGCTCACTGAAGGGATAGGGTACCATACTTCGGGACACAGCATAGGTATGAAACCAGCAACCCTTGTATCACGCATGCTGTTTCCCCAGCAGGGGGAGGAAGGGCTGCTGTCACACAGTGGAGGCAGCAGGACTACGTGCAGCACTCAGGCCATCCACCCAGGGACCCAGTTGTAACCAGGAATGGCAACATGCAGCAACTCCAACCTGAAAAGGACGTGATAACCAAGGGCTCAGATCCCTTAGAAACAAAGGTTTGAGTCACACCACCAGGCCCCCAAGGCCACCATGGTAGCCATAAATGAAGGGAATTTAGAATGGATGGAGGAGAAGGGCTGATGAGTATCAATGACGGCAAGCAGCAACCCCCTGCAATGATAGGGGTGTGGTTCCCCCATGGATTAGTTGGCCTTCTCTGGAGAAACAGAACCAATAGGAGAGAGAGAGAAAGAGAGAGAGAGGTTTATTACAAGGAATTGACTCACGGGATTATGGAGGCTGAGAAGTCCCATGATGTGCTGCCTATAAACTGGAGACTCAGGAAAGCTGATGGCATAATTCAGAAGAGATGTCCCTGCTTAAGCAGTGAGACAGGAGCAAAAGGAGTGAATTCCTCCTTTCTCTGCTTTTTGTTGTATTCAGGGCCTTAAAGGATTGGAGAATGCCCACCCACACTGGGGAGGGCCATCTACTGAGTCCACTGATTCAAATGCTAATCTAATTTGCTAATCTCACAGACACAACCAGAAGCAGTGTTTGGGCAGCCCGTGACCCAGTCGAGTTGACCCGTAAAATTAACCATCACACCCCAATAACGTCCCTCTTCTAAGTCTCGTCTCAGGAATAGCCCCCTGGATCATGGAGACATGCATGGAGATGTGGATTCACATCCGTCACAGTGACATATCTCTTAGAGGTCTCCTTCAAGACAATCTGCTGCAGAAAGCACAGTTGACTAATGGCCTCAAGCTACAGTCCCTTTGGATCCACCATGGTGGTCATGTTGAGCCTGTGTTTCCCCCAAGCTACATCCAGCCATTGATTGAACATGGCAGAACAAGTAAACCTGGCTCATTCCTGCCAGAAATGGGACCCTAACTATGGATAACCTTTACTAAAAGACTCCTCATCAGCTTGCCCAAGACTTTCTCTGATTTTCAGAGGACCTGAGCTGGTACAGGTTATAAGTATCTGAAAAGACAAGAAAGTTAGTTAAAGATGAAGTCTGTGTTCAGCTTTGAAAGAAAGGGGTATTATCCTATCTTATATTTTACATGTGTAGTGACCAATTTATTGAGGTTTTTAGTTTGTGGAGACACAGTCATGCGTTGTGGTTAAGAGCATGGCTTCTGGAGTTGCACCAACCCTACCTTAGTCACTCATGAGCTCTTTGGCTTTGGACGATTTGTTTAATTCCTCTGTGCTTGGTTTCTTTATGTGAAAACTGGGTGTATCAGCCGAGGCTCAGTCCGGGGATAGAAATTACACAAGGTATTGATTTGCATTTCCTTGATGATTCGTGATGTTGAGCATGTTATACCTCAACATAAATTCCCACTGGTTCACAATGTAGAGCACAATATACTTGTTGGCCATTTGTATGTCTTCTTTGGAAAAATGTCTATTCAGGTCCTTTGCCCATTTTTAAATTGGGTTATTTGTGCTTGTGTTTTTACTATTGAGTCATATGTGTTCCTTATACATTTTAAATGTAACTCCCCATTGGATTAATGGTTTGCAAATATTTTCTCTTACTCTGTAGTTTGCCTATTCATTTTGTTGATTGTTTCCTCTGCCACACAGAAGCTTTCTAGTTTGAGGTAGTTCCACTTGTTTATTCTTGCTTTTCCTGCCTGTGCTTTTGGTGTCATATTCAAGAAATCATTGCCAAGAGCAATGCCAAGGAGATTTTCCTCTATACTTTCCTCTAGGAATTTTATGATCTCAGGTCTTACATTTAAGTCTTTAATTCACTTTAAGTTTATTTTTGTGTATGGTTTAAGATAAGGTCCAATTTCATTCCTTTGCCTGTGATTAACCAGTTTTTTTCAGCACTGTTTATTGAGGAGATTCTTCTTTCCACATTGGTACATTTGTTGAAGATAAGCTATACATGTAGGGGTTTATTTCAGGTTCTCTATTCAGTTCCATTGGTTTATGTGTCTGTTTTTATGCAACAGTAGCAAACAGTTTTGATTACTATAACTTTGTAATGTAATTTGAAATCAGGAAGTGTGATGCCTCCAGCTTTGTTCTTCTTGCTCAAGATTGCTTTAACTATTTGGGGTCCTTTGTGGTTCTATACGCATTTTAGAATTATTTTTTTCTATTTCTTTGAGAAATGTCATTGAGATTTTGATAGAGCTTGCACTGAATCTGTAGATCACATTGGGTAGTACAGATATTTTAACAGTATTAATTTTTCTAATTCATAAATGTATAATATCTCTCCATTTGTTTGTGTCTTCTTTAATCAAAACCACAGTGAGATATCACCTCACACCTGTTAGAAAGGCCATTATCAAAAAGTCAAAAGATACAGGTGTGATGGCTCACACCTGTAATCCTAGTATTTTGGGAGGCTGAGGTGGGTAGATCACTTGAGCCCAGCAGTTCAAAACCAGCCTGGGCAACATGGCAAAACCCCATCTCTTAAAAAAAAAAAAGCACAAAAAGTGAGGTGGGAGGATCACCTGAGCCTGGAGAGGTCAGGTCTGCAGTAAGCCGTGATAGTGCCACTGCATTCCAGCCTGGGCAACAGAGTGAGACCCTGTCTCAAAAAACCAAAAAGTTAAAAATAGAGCTATTATATACACAATGGAATATTATCCAATCTTAAGAAAGAAGAAAATCTTGACATTTGCAATAACATGGATGGACCTGGAAGACATTGTGCTTAGCAAAATGAGCCAGGCACAGGACAATAAATGCTGCATTGTCTTACTTATATGTAGAATCTAAAAAAGTTGAACTCATGGAAACAGAGAGTAGAATGGTGGTTCCAGGGACTGATGGCTGGGGCAAATGAGAGAGGTTGCTCAAAGCGTATAAACTTTCCATTGTAAAATAATAAGTTTTGGAGATCTAGCATACAGCATGATGACTATAGTTAACAATGATATATTTTATATTTGAAATTTGCCAAGAGAGTAGATCTTCAGTATTCTCACCACACACACACACACACAAGTAACCACGTGAAGTGGTGAATGTGTTAATTAGCTTGATTGTGGTAGCCATTTCACAATGTATATGCATATCAAAACATTATGTTGTACACCTCAAATATATATACTTTTTGTTTGACAATCATGCTTCAATAGACAAGAAGAAAGAGACAGTATGCAGGGTACTTTCTGGCTTAAACAACACAGTTCTGGAGGTGAGAAGTCCAAGGTCAAGGTGCAGGCAGGGTTGGTTTCTTCTGAGGCCTGTGAGGGACAATTACTTCCATGCTTCTCTCGTAACTCCTGATGGTTTACTGGTAATCTTTGGTGTTCCTTAGCTGCTCTCTCCTTCAGCCTCACAGGGCAGCTCTTCCTGTGTGCACATCTCTGTGCTCAAATCTCTCCTCTTTACAAAGACATCAGTCATATTGGATTAGGATCCACCCTAATGACCTCATCTTAGCTTCCTAATTACATCTTCTATGACCGTATTTTCAAATAATGTCACATTCAGAGGCACTACGATGTTAGATTTCAACATACGAGTGTTGCATGGGACTGAATTCCACCTCTAACAGGTCAAATAGAGTCAAAACAGACCTCTAAGTAGGATGTGGAACTTAGCTGTTGCTAATATCTCTGAGATCAGAGGAGGAGTCCCTTTGGCCTGCAACCCAGACCCCTGGGGAGGGGACACATGTGCTGGTGCTGATGACTCAGAGGGGATGCAATGACACTGATTCTGCAAATACTGAAAAAACTTCAAATGTGATTCAGCTGTTGCTACAAGAAGAAACTGCAGCTTCCAGATTGAAGAAGTCTTGTTGGGATGAAACTCACAATTGCAGGCAAACGGGAAGCCAACAGGAAGGAGCAAATCCCTTCTTCTTCCTCCTCCTTCCGGTCTCTCCCCAGTCACACAGTATGCAAAGCCTAAGAGGGAGCGAGCTGGAGTGCAGACGGTGGTTTGCAGACCCCTTGCAGCAGCATGACAGAGAGGCTGGAAAGAGGAGGTCGGGGCAGGGGCCAGGCATGCAGTCTACCCCTTTGTCCACTCACCTTCCAGACACACCCTCTTCTATTTGGAATTTCATACTATGACAAAACCAACTCTGTGTTTTCACCTGATGAGAGGCAACTATCCTTGGAACAAACAAAGGTGTTTCTACCCTCTCCTCAAAATGAGGAAAAGCAGCACTCATGTCCAGCTCTGGGAGCAGGCTGGGAAAGGCACACCATCCGTCTCTGTCTACCCTAATCAGTCTTCAGATTCAGCAACAATCCCACCTGCATGTATGGTTGCTTAAAGACTAGACTGTAAAGTTACCTTACCTCAAAACGTATATACATTAATAATATTTCTATAAATACACAAAAGGTAAATATAGCTGCTACCATCCCTGTGTCTGTAACTGATCATGAGATGATAGTTTGGTATGATTTTAAACGTCTTTATTGATGTATAATTCACATATCATAAAACTTGACTGTTTAACTGCACAATTCAGTGGTTTTTCATATAATCACCAAATTGTGCAACCACCACCATGAACACTCTAATCATCCCAAAAAGAAACCCCATACCCACTATTGTCACTTCCCATCCTACCCTCCCCTGAGTCCCTGGCAACCAGTAATCTATTTTCTGTTTCTGGAAAGACATGTGCCTACTCTGGACACTTCATAGTTCGTATAAATGAAATCATATGATATGTGACTAACTTCTGTCACTTAGTGCAATGTTTCCGAATTTCTTCAGCTTTCTTCATAGCTGATGTTTATAATAACTTCATAAATGGCACAGTGGGTAATAATAATACTCATTCCATAGAGTTGTTATGCACATTAAACAAGTTAATGCATGTAAATCTCTTAGAACAATGCCTGATGCAGTTAGTGCTTAATAAATTAGCATATTATTTGTTGTTTCACATGGTATAGAAATGTTTATGGAGATAACAATAAAGGTGTTATGTTCCGGCTTTACTGACAAATCAGCAGATGTTTTTTAAAAAACAGGTACATGTTTAAAAGACAAAGTGGTGAGCACCAAGATGCTTGATTCAAATTGAGATTTGTCAAGTTGCCAAGTTGCATGATATATTGTCTAGTACAGGATAAGGTCAATATACCCCTACTCTACTCACTCTATAGGAAGAAACGTAGGGTAACACTTCAAGTTATTGTATTCTAATATCCCACTCCAAATGTGGAGTGGGTCCCCCAAATGTGTTCCTTATATTGAAACTAAAATGTGTGTTAGATTTGTGCTTTTCTTATCTTCTGTTTTTTTTTTTTCTCCCCCAAATTAGGTTGCTGCAGCCTGAGGCTTTGTAATTACTAATATCAGAGGGATGAGGAGGGTGCTCAGGTACTGTCTTTGGAAAGGGAATCAGGCTAGAAATCACCGAAGTCTCACCGCTATTCTAGGAGGATTCCTTGTTTCCTATGCAAGAGTTCCTGGCGCCTGCAGGAGCTCCTAGTGGACTCATGTGAGTGGCCTGCTGGCCCCTGGGGAGGAGACAAGCTGTGGTCTTGAAGGAGTGAGTTACGATCTTGAAGGTCGAGAGGGACTTGACCTGCTCAGGTAGGAGTGAGGTGAGCTCAGGACTGAAGCAAAGCTGAGACCCTCTGGAGCTGGCGGTCTCCAAGCTCTTGGAGAGTGAGTGAGCTTTGGCCGGGCAGTTGCGCCGACTGCCCAGGCCCCCACTGTGATGATGGCTCTGTGAGGAGCAGAAAGAGCTCCCCTCTCACCTGTCCTCTGAGCACCTGAAAGAATGTCAAAGAGGAGGAAGCTGCCAGTGGGTCAAAGGAGGAGTCAATTGACAGGACTGGGAATTTGCCATTGGATTGAACTGTGTGGACATCATTGGTGACCTCAAAGAGTGATGGTGTCAGAAGAGAGATACATACATCTCCCAAGTCTTTACATTCTTAGCTTGTGGGCTGTTTACAAATACCTGCAGACTTATATATTATGATTAACATAATTAACCTCACCATTGCACGTATGAACTATTTCCGGTGTGTTGCTATTACAAATCCTATTCAATTAATAAACTTTTGTCAGTTGCCTTTACTTCCAGTTTTTCCTATTTCATTGTTTTCCTTATTATTTACCCATTTTCTTTATTATTTCTTTTACTATTTAAGAAGTCAAAGAACTATTCCCATAACATGGCACAAATTTATTATTTGACCTTTTAAAATTGTTCTATTATTAATATTTTAATTCTAAAACAATACATGCTCATTATAGAGAATTTAGAAAACAGAAAAATCTAAAGAAGAAAATATAAATCACTTGTAGATACAATACTCAGGAGTAGCCATTATTAATATTTTGTGGACTTTTTCCAATGATTTTTTTCTAAGCATATGTATATGTTCTTTAAAAATAACAAAACTAGGATAATACTATATGTATATACAAGTATTCTTCTTGAAATTCTTTTCTTAGTCATGAAAGCATTTTCTAATATCATTAGAAAATATGTTTTTTCAATAATAAATACCATTTAGATGGCTACATAATGTAACATTAACATTATATAACAATTTATTGCAATGCTTTTCTGGAGTTTCTGACTATTTTTAGGTTGGATTCCTGAAGAAGAATTGTGTTTGTTTAGGTTTCTTTTTTACAAATGCTCTTCCAGAGAGGATAGACCAAAACCCGGTCGTTTGAGCAATACGGGGTGGGGCTGTTTCCCTGTGCATCCCTCACCGTCAGACTAGGGACAGTGGCAATTCAATCACTCCGTCACTTCTCAACATCCCGACCTTGCTGGATAACTGCTATGTCTTCTCTGATCTTTTGTCTGTAGCGCAGCTTTTAAGAGCCCATGTTGTAGAATTACACAAACATTGGTTTAAATCTTGACTCGGCTGCTTAGTAGTTAGTCAGATCTCGGCCAAGTATTTACAGTACTCGATTTCCTCACTTCTTAAATGTGGATGCAATATCTACTTCATGAGCTGCTGTGAGGGTTAAATGACACAATGCAGGTAAAGTGCTCAAGACAGTAGTTCCCCTAGAAAGTTAGCTCGCCTTAGATCTAACTCCTTCTATGAATTGTCTCTCTCTCTCTCTCCCTCTCTCTTTCTCCCTCTGTCTCTCTCTTTCACACACACACACACACACACACACACACACAGACTCACACACTTTTTTTTTGTTTTTTTTTTTTTTTTGAGACAGGATCTCACTTGGTCACCCAGGCCGGAGTGCAGTGATGCAATCACGGCTCACTGCAGCCTTGACCTCCCAGGCTCAAGCGATCCTCCCACCTCAGCCTCCTGAGTGGCTGAGACCACAGGTCTGCGCCACCATGCCTGGCTATTTTTTGTAGAGACAGGGTCTTGGCATGTTGCCCAGGCTGGTCTGGAATTCCTGGGCTCAAGAGATTTGCTTGCCTCAGCCTCCAACGTGCTGTGATTACAGGCATGAACCACCACACCCGGCCCACTTTTTAAAAAATATCAGACTTCTTTCACGACTTTTCTGGGCTCTTGAAATTTTCAGTTAAAAATTGTATTGTTATTTCCAGACAAAAATGTTTCCCTTTTGCCATTAGTCTTCGGGTTTACCTGGTTGACCCTTGATGACAATCAGAAATTTATTTAAGATAATTTTATTGGTAGTTTTGATTTGTAAAGGAGAACATCAGAGTCGCTGCTCACATGGGCTCTGCCCAGTGGTCTGCTACTTGGCAGGGCAGCCAAGGCGCTTACACCTCCTGCAAAGTTTCAACCCCTTCCAGAGGAGCCGATGTCTATGCTGAGAGGCAACTAGCAAGATAGACAGGATGAGAAGGCCATTCCCAAAGAGAGAGGAGGCCAACCAGAGGCAGATGGGGGAAGGTTGCAGCCAAGCTGCTGGGAGCTACAGCCCTGCCAGTCTGCTAACCTGAAACTCCCATGCAGGAGTCATCAGGACTGTGGTGAGCAATCAGAACTCACATCATCACATAGCTCTGGTAGAGCACTAACTTCCGCCCATCTCCCGTTCTTTCTATTGAACTCCTTCAAATATGTTGTGACGAGAGCCTCTGAGGTGGAGAGCATTTTTCTGTCCTGTGTGTTTCTCGAGTTGAATGTGTCTCTCGGCTATCTGGGTGGGTAGGGGCATAAGCCAGTGACATACGATGAACCTCCTTGACCTTCACGCTAAGATCCCTCTGACACTAATTGAACAGTTAAACTTGCTGAACTGGGTCTCCCCGAATTCATATGTTAAAGTCCTAAACCCCAATACTTAAAAATGTGGCTATATTTGGAAATGGGTTTTTTAAGAGGTAATTAAATTAAAACAAGGTCATTAGGGTGGGTCCTAACCCAGTCTGACTGGTGCCCTTATCAGAAGAGGACATGAGGATGCAGACATGCAGAGAGGGAAGACCGTGTGGAGACACAGGGAGAAGCCAACCCTCCACCAGTCCAGGAGAGAGGCCTCAGGGGAAACCAACCCTGATGACCCCTTGATCTCAGACTTGCAGCCCCAAAGACTGTGAGGAGACCAGTCTCTGTTGTTCAAGCCTCTCAGTCTGTGGTGCTTGTTACACTTTCCCAGCTGCCATACTCTCTCCCACCTGGGTCCCTGCAACAGCATACACCTGGTGTCTCAGTGCTCACTTTGCTGCTGAGAAATGAAGATAAAATCCTAAGCCCCTCAACCAACTGAGCAGACACCCTCTTGACCAGAGGAACCCTAGAGAAACTGTAAAAACTGAGTTCATGGCCATGATGGATGGAAGGTCAGACACGCCTTCTTATACTCACTCCCTTGCTAACTGCCACTAGGTTTTCTTCCCTAATGGTTAAACAGAAACCAGCTGTTTTGAAAGACTAGTGCCATTGCTGATTTTGAAGAATCCCCTGACTTCTGCCCCTCCCTTTTATGGTTTCAACACAACTGCATTCCTTCCTGATAAGAAACCACCAACCACAGAGTGGTTCTGCTGAGTCTATGGAGGTTGCATACTAAGGGTTTTCCTGTCCTCTACTTCACCTTCTGACGTCAGAGGGCCAAATACTCCACTCTCAGGTTATGCTAGCACTGTCATTTTTTTGTACATGCCACCCATGAAGAGGCATGAAGCTCGGTTGTACATGTGCATGTTTCTCCTTTCATAAACATTTGTGCCTCCTCCTGTAGCTTCCTGAATATGTGCATTTGGTCACCTGGTTCAGCATAAATCCCTTTTATATTCTTCCCACCTTCTAAGTGTCTGTTTCTAGCTTCTGGCCAGAGGCTACGCTTCCCAGCCTGTCAGAATGGCTACCCTGCAGGCTGCAACCCTGTATGAGAAATCTCTCCTTTCCAAATATATGAACCTCATTATTCAGCTAACACTGCCCAGCAGGCAGTGTGGATCTCAACGCATCACTTCAAACCTTCTTTGGCTCTTCAGATAAACCCTCTGGTCTTCACCACGGCCCTCCAGGCTCCTGCTCCAGGTTTCTTTTGTGCCTTTTTTCTCTTCTTCCTTCACGCCTCTATCTGTTCCTCAAATGCTTTTATTCCCTGCCCCTGGGGACTTTGGTTTGTACCGGCCCCTCTACCCAGACAGCTATCTGTCCCATAGCCACCTGTGCATCACTTTCCATTGCACATCAAACATCCCTTCCTCAGAAAGGCTTCCCTAGTTATGTGACCAAATAACTCCTTGGACATCTATTTCATGTGAGGTAACATATTTGCAATTACCATAAGTAATAATTTGAGAAATTAATCATCCCACCTTTGCTTCCCTCTAGCTCTGCACTGTCCTGTAGGACACTGGGCACTGCTGGAAGCATTCCATAGTCTGTGCTGTCTAACACAGTAACCATTAGCCCCATGTGGCTATTGAGTACTTGAAATGTGGCTAGCATGGTGTATTAGTCTGTTCTCACGCTGCTAATAAAGACATACGAGAGACTAGGTAATTTATAGAGGAAAGAATTTTAACTGACTCACAGTTCCACATGGCTGGGGAAGCCTCACAATCATGGCAGACAGCAAATGAAGAGCAAAGTTATGTCTTATATGATGGCAGGCAAGAGAGTTTGTACAGGGGAACTCCACTTATAAAACCATCAGATTTCTTGAGACTTATTTATTACCACAAGAATAGTATGGGGGAAGCTGCCCCATGGTTCAATTATCTCTACCTGACCCTACCTTTGACACATGGGGATTATTACAATTCAAGGTGAGATCTGGGTGGGGACACAGCCAAACCATATCACACAGCATGTGATTTTTATTAGTTTAAATTTAAATTCAAGTAGCTGCATGTGGCTGGCAGCCACCTGGTTGGCCACACAGCTATGGGCTGCCCACTCTGCACAAGCAGGTGCCAGTCTCTTTTGCTGCCCATGGTGCCTCCCACACGGGCATTTGAATATCTGTGAATAAATAAGTGAGTTTAACTAATTTAAATGTAACTAAAGAGGTTATGTATTTGAAACCAAATGTCCTATATAAAGAATATTGCTGGTAACACATTCTCAGCAGGACAAACTCTGCCATTATTGTTGTTGCTTTTTTTCCCTTTACCAGCAAAATTTGGGTTGACGATGAGAACTTTTTTAGGATGCACTATGTAATGCATCACTTGATTAAAATGGACTGATTTTCCACATGACAACTAGATGGGATTGCATATGCCAATAGCTTTTAGAAAATAAGATAAAGAAGATAATATAGACCAGGACCAAATGAAAATTTAAAAGCAGCAAGTAAAAAGCTACTAAAATTCTTCAAAGCAGCAGGCAAATATTCTTAGCTTAAATCAAAGATGGGTAAAACAAAAGTTTTGAGCTGTTAGACTAACTGAATCCCAGGATCTAGAGAGAACTTTAAGCATAGAGCTTGCTCAGGCGTAAGACTGAGTACCCCCCAGGAGAACACAGTACATCTTCTCATAAACACAGGGCTGGCCAGACGCGTTGGCTCACACCTGTAATCCTAGCACTTTGGGAGGCCAAGGCGAGCAGATCATCTGAGGTCAGGAGTTCAAGACCAGCCTGGCCCACATTCTGGAACCCCGGCTCTACTAAAAATAAAAAAATTAGCCAGGTGTGGTGGCAAGCACCTGTAGTCCCAGCTACCCGGGAGGCTGCAGCATGAGAATCTCTTGAACCTGGGAGGCGGAGGTTTCAGTGAGCCGAGATGGCGCCACTGCACTCTAGCCTGGGCAACAGAGTGAGACTCTGTCTCAAAAAAAAAAAAAAAAAAAAAGCAAAAAATAAATAAACCCACAGAGCAAACTCCTAATTAGCATTACCAGATAAAATTCATGACAGTTAAATTTGGATTTCAGATAAAGAATGAATAAATTTTTATGGCTTATAATAAGCTATTCATTCTTTATCTGAAATCTACATTTAACTATATTTCCTGTTTTGAGATTTTTTTTTTTTTTTTTTTGCTAATTCTTACAGGCATATTTAGAATACATGGCAATAAAATAGCCACAGAAGATGAAAGTGTGCCAAGTCAGAATATACATAACTTAAAATTTAATGCCAAGGAAGTGACTGAGAGTTTTTCCTCATTCTTGTATCTCTCTCTCTTTTTTTTTCCCCCTTGATCATGTTGCCAAAAAGCTAGACCAAGTTTTGGCATCTTTTAGGGTTTTATTCCTGTACTGCATGATGACTCTTTTGATGCTGAGAGTTTATGAGCTTTATCAAGCAGGAGAAAGAAGGCAATAGTCATTGTATATGAGCTCCTAGGAACAAGAACTTGGTCATAATAAATTCTATAGCCTCAGGGCCTAGCGTAGTGCCTGGCCCAGAGCTGGTTGATTAACTGAGGTTGGCCATTCCTGTAGATACATTGCAATTCTGTTTGCAGTAGAGATAGAGAGGGACAGAATTGTCACTGATGTGCACATGTGTGATTCCTCTTCTTATCCCCATTGTTTTTCACAGCACCTCAAATATAAGAGAATCTCAATACATGCTCATTGAACTGGACTCAGCTGATTTAAGACCATGAGATTCCTACCTATTAGGGTAGATGTTTCTTGAGAAACATTTTTATTATTTAGCATGTTGTGGAAATTCAGATTTGCTAAACACCTCATAACCGTGATTATTATTTAGTTACTTTTTATTCCTTTGGGCTTCTTGTTCACGGCACACAGTGCTCTTTGGTGTGACAGATCTTGGCCTTAGTAATTCCAAACCTCAGCACTCTCATCATCTCGCCCCAGTGCAATTACTTGAGTGCTTGGGAGCTGGCTGAGTCAGGAAAATGGATGTAAGTGAAGCAGACAAGGTAGAAATGAACAAAGCGACATCTGGAGAGGACCACAGCCAGGACTCAAATCTAGCCTGTCTCCAGCTCACCTCCTCCCTCCTCGATCACTGCCCCTCCAAATCAGCACGTGATCGATCACAGAACTATTCACATGGGTCGGGTTGTGCTATCCCTGCTCAGCCTCAAGCCCCTCCAGGTAGGCAGCACCAAGGCATATTTATGGTCATTTTTCCGAGCACTGTGGCTATATTTGTGTCTGGCCTATATCCCTTGAAAATGATCCTATGCGTAAACTCTTAAATAATCTTTTAAAAATCTCTAACCTCTTTGAATTTTCTACAGCAAGTTCACATAAGAATTCCAGCTTGGCCATGGACACTTTAATTAAGTTAGATAGAAAGAAAATGAAAATACTAGTCTTCCAGGTGGTAGCATGTGTGGGTTTAAGGTAGGCACACACTTCCCTGAATTTCTAAGATAGATTTTTATGGTTTTAATCAAAAGTATAAGCTTCCAGGATAATGCTAAGAGATGGTCCATTGAACTGCATTCTTAAACTATGAAAGCCTTCCAGTCATCTTACAATCCTTATATTGTAGAATTTTATGTCTCAACTATATTTAATTTTCCATCACCCAAACTGTTGGCTGGACTTCCACATTTTCTCAATAATGACTTTTCTTACTTGGCTAGTCATGTTACATTTAGCAAAAGCTGGGACGCTGATCACCTCTGCCCCTGTTCCCCTTTATTGGGTCATTTCTGATGCTGTCTTGGACTTCTTTCATCACATTGTAGGTCTCTGCATCACTGTGCTCCACGTTCGTGAGAAACTGCTTATTTGGAAATCCATCCAAGCAGCCCCATCAGATCTTTTACATCAACTCGCCTAAATCTGCAATCCACACCATTGGGTGCAGGAAAGAGGCCTTCGTGTTCTTGCCTGACCACAGGGGAGCAGAGCGTGGTATCTGTTAAACGTTTGTTCAGATGCCTCACAGTGCCGGAATATCTTACAAAGGGGTAGAAACACTGCTTGTTCACAAAGAGTGTGTGGCTTCAGTGGAAAGAGAGGTCTAGCTCTCCTTCTGTCTCACACCAAACACACTATGGTCTTCTTGAGTCTTGTGCAATGATTGCATGATTACACTGAGCAGGAAGAAGTGGGGGTGAAGACAGAGCGGGAGGGTTTTCAGGCTCTCCCAGTGAACAAACCACAGAGCGCTATTCTAGGGACTGTTACTCTAGCAGAATGGAAATGTGCTGTGGAGCTTCCATCTCACACTTGGGGCTGGGAGGTGTGATCTGGTCTCTTAACTCCCCCACGTTGACTCTCACAGGTCCTCCTGAAACTGCCTTTGCAAAATTATGACAGTAAGAGAACTCTGACATAGCTAACTTCATTTGGCTTCTTACCTCTAAGCTCTCCTTGTTCATTGCTGGGCATAGGCCAAGCTAACTTTGGGAGGAATTCAGTTTATAGTTTAACCTTAAAGCAAGGATGATAACAGCCTTTCACAAAGCTATGCATTCCTCGTTCAGATACCAAATTGCCTTTGAAAAACTAATGAAAGGCCACAAGATTAGGGAGAGCTCTGAACTCTGCTAAGATGTAGGCATAGTTAAAGGATGACCAGCCATTGTTCCAGTGGTCATAAGATCTGAAACCTCCCCACCTGCTCCTATTATAAAACCTAAGATTGGTGTTTGAGGCATTTTTCAAACTCCGCATTCTAATAGATCAGCTGGCACCCCCCAGACTGCTAGTTCATCCGGTCTTGTGGCCCCTACCCAGGAACTGACTCAACACAAGAAGACAGCTTCAACCCCCTGTGATTTCATTCCTGACCCAGCCAATCAGCATTCCTCATTCCTTAGCCCCTCACCCATCAACCTATCCTTAAAAAACCCTATCCTCCAAATGTTTGGAGAGGCTGGTTTGAGTAATAACAAACTGCTGTGCTTCCACTTAGCTGGCTCTGCATGTATTAAACTCTTTCTCTATTGCAAAGACCTGCTGTTTTCAGTGCACCAGCTTTTCTGGGCAGTGGGCAAGATGAACCTGTTGGGTAATTACACTCCTGCATCACACTCAAAGCCATATTCATGCTGAAACAGTCTCACTTTGGGCCTTGCATATGCCTTTTCCTCTAACTAAAACATCTTTGTTCCTCCTACACATTGTGTGGCTCCATTCCTATTCAACCTTCAAGTCTCCGTTTTGCTGTTGCTCTGGTGGAAATCCTTCCCGTAAACTTCGAGTCTGGGTCAGGTTCCTCTCAGTGCTCTGGGCTTACTTCTACTATTCTTTGACAGGCAATTTGGAAGAAGTCTGTTTGTCTATCCACCCTGTAAGCACTCTCCCTGTCTGTACCACGCACACACATACACGTGTAGACACACATACTTTGGAACAGACATGCCTATTTAGATACATACACACTAGCACACATACACACACAGGCTATGAGTATCTTCAGGACCACAACAATATTCACTGTTCAGTGTTCACCAAGATCCTTAATCACAGTAAGTGGTCAATAAATAGTTGTTGAACAAGTGTTAAATGAGGAATGATGTGCCAGAATATGCACTTCTTATGGTCCATTGCTGTTAAACATTTGATCAGGAATTTTCCATTTTTTTTATTCTAGCTGAGAATCCACTGATAACAGTTGGGGCTTTGAAGTCCAATTACTTCTCCCAGTTCCCAAAATACACCCAATCAGATAAAGTTTGAGCTGTCAAGGGCAAGGCAATGTCATCCTCTGAATAGTTCTATCAAAGATCAAAGACTCAAGCAAATGGAAACAGTTCCTACTCTTCAGCAAACACTGTTTGTATTGAGAGTGGGCTAACGAGAGCATCGATAGATTAGCAGATACCAACAAGGGAAGCATCATAATAACATTAACTGTCCAAGAGCAACCCACAATACAGACACATGCAACAAAATAAAATAAAATAGCATCGTGAACCACATGCAGCCACAAAGACCGAGAAATTTCAACCTCATGAAAAATATAAGTGCAGAAAAAATATATGTGTATATGAATACACATGTGTAGATAGATAGACAGATAGATGTATGGATGGAAAATCTAAAACATAAAGGGGGAAGCCAGCCTGTTGTTTTTACTTCTTAAGGCTGATGATGAGATGAGCAAATTTGCCCTATACTGTACCATGTTGTGTTCCATGAAGGGTAGGGAGTGAGAGGCATTGGATGAGGTCAGAGATAAAAGCTATAGAGAGAATTTGAGTAAGGAAGACAGGTCAAATAGCTCATCTTAGCACTTCGTGCTGGGCAAGGCTTGGTGGGTGGGTGTGGGTAGGAAAAGGGATGCAGGCAGGCTGGAGTAAATAGAGAACTAAGCTGATATTAAGATAGTGAAGAGCTAGGGGTCAGCGTGAACTATCTGCCCCATCCCTACATGTGGCCCAAGCCTTAGCCTCAAGAAACCTTCATGAAGTGCCTTGGTGCTTTCTAGAATAGGAATTGCAATTCTTTCATTTTCCACAGTCACCAAGACTGTGCCTTAGGACCCAGTATATTGTGCAAAACAATGATGATGATAATATCACCTGACATTTATATTGTACTTTGCAAACCAATTTCACACTTCATATCTCACTTGGCCTGTATATTTGAAGAGATGCTGCTTCCACGCCCCACCTGCAAGGCTTTGGGCTGCCAGGACACTCTTATTCGCTGCAGTTCCCACCTCCGAGGCCTTTTTGTAATGTGCTAGACTCACATGGGCCTTAACAGTGACTCAATCATGCATGGCCTTCCAAAGGCTATATCCCAATACACACCTCAAAGAGTCCCTGAGGCATATTATCTTGCTGTAAAAGAAGATTTCTTTATTTTCGATAGTTCAGAATTTCCTTCCAATGCTCATGTTTCTCTCTATGAGGTAAATCTAAAGACCCCGATGACTCAGGGTGGCCCATGGACCGGCAGCATCAGCATCACCTGATCTTGCTAAAACACAGACTTTCAGGGCCACCCAGCCCTCCTAGGATCTGCATTTTAACAGATCTCCCATGGTCCCAGGGGATTCCTGGGCACCCTGAAGGCTGAGAAGCTCTGCTATAATGGCTGCACATACCTAAAAAATGTTGAGTACACGGAGTGAAAATTCTCATGATTTTGTTGATAAATGCAGTATTCATTACAAGCCTTCATCCCGTATATCCTGTTAGCTTTGCTAGGTTACTGAATACTCACTGATATTCTTGATACTTTTGAACATATAGTGAGTTGGGGAGAGGGCTCCCAGGGTCAATGTCTGGACCTCAAGGAGTGTCCAGAAGTGGGAGTTTTAGGAAAAATCACAGACTACTTTTGCATATTGTTTGAGATAAATACTTTAATTCCTAGGTGATCTTGACTAATCTAGTGTTAAAATATGTACTCAATGAAAGCTGCTTTATTTTAAACATCAAGAAACTAGTGATTGGGATGTTCTCTGGTCTACATAGGTTTCACATGATTTCTAAATAGACAGAAAGGCCATTGTTTTTATTTGTCAGGGTACATTAAAGTCTACCAAAAGAATTAGGAGGGGGCAGCTGTGCATGGTGGCTCACGCCTGTAATCGCAGCACTTTGGGAGGCCGAGGCAGGTGGATCACCTGAGGTCAGGAGTTCAAGATCAGCCTGGCCAACATGGTGAAACCCTGTCTCTACTAAAAATTAAAAAAATTAGTTGGCCATGGTGGCATGTGCCTGAAATCCTAGCCACTTGGAAGGCTGACGCAGGAGAATAGCTTGAACCTGGGAGGCAGAGGTTGCAGTGAGCCGAGATCGCACCACTACACTCCAGCCTGGGTGACAGAGCCAGACTCCATCTGAAAAAAAGAATTAGGGGGGAGTACTTGAATATCAAATAACTGATAGAGTAGAAATTCATAATGGCAAAGTTTGAAGTATCCAATGGGGTAATCAAAAAATATTGCCTTCTCCTCTCTACATAATAGACAGTAATTATTAATGGTGGTCAAACCAAGCAGTCTACACAATAGGAAAACACTGCAGCCTTGCTTGAAGGTAGAGATTGTTCATTACTCTTCTTTTCCATATCCAAGGTCCTAGCACAGTACTGGATACACAGAAAATGATTGTTAAATACTTTTTGAAGTCAAGAACTCAAAGGTCATCTTTCGGAGAGTTTTGCTAATCTGATCAGGATGAGAAGAACTGACACATTTGAGAAATATTTAGCTGGACGCAGCTTCCAAAAGAAAAGAAGCCTCAAACAATGGCCCTAATCTCTTCTCCCATGCCCATCACACTGAGTTTCTAAATGTAAAATACCTAAAAACATGCCCAAAAGTGCAGCAGATCAGCATTTGCTGGGTCAGTGAACATGTGAATTGATTGTTTCAAGTCCCTCCACTTGCCTTCCTTGTGGAGTCTCGTTGTCATGGCTCTGGGATGGTTACAGACACAATGCTTAGTCCAGCAGAAGCTACAGCCAGAAGGGCTATACAAAGATAAGGCAAGTGTTGAAAAAATAAGTTCTTATTCTACACAGATTTATTGCTGAGTCAGAACAGAACTTACATCTTTTAATTTTATCTATTTATTTATTTACGTATTTTAGAGACAAAGTCTTACTATGTTCCCCAGGCTAGACTTGTTCTCTGAGGCTCAAGCGATCCTCCTGTTTCAGCCTCCCGAGTAACTGGGACTACAGGTGCATGCCACCATGCCCCACTAGAACTCACATCTTTGGAAAAAAACTTTCTCGATAAAAACAACAAACTGTCTTTTCTAATTATAATATATAATTATTGTAGAAAATACAGCAAAGCATAAGAGGAAATTAAATTTCCTCATACCTATCACTGGGAGATAGCCATGAGTATTATTTGGAGATATTTTTTATTTTTTATTTTTTTGAGACAGGGTCTCACTCTGTTACCCAGGCTGGAGTGCAGTGGTGTGATCTCGGCTCACTGCAACCTCCGCCTCCTGGGTTCAAGCGATTCTCGTGCCTCAGCCTCCCAGGTAGCTGGGATTACAGGTGTGTGCCACCATGCCTGGCTCATTTTTTTGTATTTTTAGTAGAGACAAGGTTCCACTATTTGGCCAGGCTGGTCTTCAACTCCTGAGCTCAAATGATCTGCCTGCCTTGGCCTCCCAAAGTGCTGGGATTATAGGCATGAGCTACCACACCCAGCCTTGGACATACTTTCATTTAATCTTCTTTTCCTGTGCACATATACATTTATAAAATCGAAAGCATTGCATTCCTGATTTTGTGTTTTACCTTTTTCATCAAATACTGTAGCACAAAGTATTTACCATATTAATAAACATTCTTTGAAAATACCATACCGATGACCACACATATGCACATATACATATAAAATATATATAAACATTCTTCTATTGTTGCTATTCCAAACAACACTCTGATAACTCTCTTTGAATGTAAATCTTGTCCACATTCTGATTATTTTCTTGGGGTAGTTTCCTAGAACACAGAAAAGGTTTTCAAAAGAACAGCAGGACACACGTGCCTTCAAGTTAAGCTAGAGAAAAGCCATGGTTGGGATCATCTCAGCTCACCTTCGAGGCGCATGATCCCTACAGAGACTCAGGCCTCCCCGGGTCCCGGAGGTCTTGGCTGCAGGCCCATCAAACCACTGAGCTTCTCTTTTAAAGTTTCTTAAATTTCCTGGCTTTTAAAAGAGAGAGAACTTCTTCAATATTTGTTCCAAAAGCTGAGGGAAAAAGTGGAGGGGGATGTATATTATTCCTTGAAAGAGAAAGTAATATATTTTTCATCAGTGTGATCTTATCCCACACATCTTTGAAGGACTAGTATTAATTTAAAGTCTACTCAAGTTCATAAAATGTGCTTTTTCCTTACAATGGCCTTTTGTTAGAGGTATTTGAGGTTTGTTTTTATAAATAATTCTCACTTAAATGAGAATCTCTTTATAAAATTATTTCAGAAAGCAGTTACACTGTATCAAGGGGCAAAAGATTACCTTTACCGGCTGGGCGCGGTGGCTCACGCCTGTAATCCCAGCACTCTGGGAGCCTGAGGCAGGTGGATCATGAGGTCAGGAGTTCGAGACCAGTCTGGCCAACATAGCGAAACCCCATCTCCACTAAAAATACAAAAAATTAGCCGGGAGTGGTGGTGTGTGCCTGTAATCTCAGCTACTTGGGAGGCTGAGGCAGGAGAATTGCATGAACCCAGGAGGTGGAGGTTGCAGTGAGCCGAGATCGTGCCACAGCACTCCAGCCTGGGTGACAGTGTGAGACTCTCTTAAAAAAAAATTACCTTTACCAAAGTTAGAAAATGCATCTGCCCTTTCTGAAATGAAATAACTTCAACCCAATTTTAATAAGAATGCATGACTTAAGTATGTATAGACTTTAATAACAAATACAAATGTATAGTAATATATAATGATATACACTGTGGATAGTCATTTGACGTTCACAAAACAATTTCCAACCATGATCTGTTTTGATAGTCATAATAACAGAACATGAGGCATGACTGATATTATTTCAGTTTTGCTGTTGAAAATAATAAGGCTTAAGGTTAAGTAAGTTCACCTTCCTCCATGATTGGTTAGCAGATGACTCCCCTCATCCCTGCTGCTACACGACTTCCCTAAGATCCTTCGTGAACTTGGTAACTGATTAATCTGTCTTGGTTTTAGTTCCATCTTGCAAAATATAAAGATGACTTTCTCCCCACCCCTCATAGAGATATTACATAAAGACAAAGCAATCTGAAAATTGAGTACACACACACACAGACAGACACAAGCACGCGTGTTCAAGCATCTCCTATTTACAAAAGCATTGAGGTGGTCGGTAGCCCTACTAGGGACAGGAATAGTTTCACTAAGAAGGTCAACAACCAATGAAGATTTAAAAATTAAAGAGACACAATCGTTACTATTTCTTTATTGCATTTTGAATGATATCAAAATGGAAATTTTTTTCTTGTCAATGACTCCTTCAAAAAATAAAAGATGCCACGCATTGATAAAAATGTGAAATAAGAGGTAAAAACAAAAACAAAAACAAAAAAAACCCCAAACTAGGTCACTGTGCAAGAAAGATGAAGAGGAATGGCTCTGCAGGTGAGAAGATAAAATACAAACCCAGGGACCCAAGTTTCCGAAGTCCAGCTCAGAAAATAATATGTGTCAACGCTACTGAAAACTTGACTTTTCCCGGACTTCAATTTTTGTTATTTGTAATCAAAAAGCAAACATATTTCAAGGGCTGTTATTCAGAATGTGGTTGGCTTGTATGAGACTGCTTTGTTAAATCACTTCTGTAATTTTACCCAGCAAAATCTTTTAAATAGTAAACCTTGGAGAAAACTAATACAATGTGAAATATCCTGCAAATATAAAGTGCAATGTAAATGCTTCCTGATGGGGTGATGAAAACAGAGATGATGTCTACAAATTGCCAGTCCTGCCTCTGACTCAACCACTAAGGAGTGAGTTTGGCAACTTTAATCTTTCAAAGTACAGATTTTTAAAAAATGAACATGCAACCCCTTCTGACAGATGTTACCTCTCCAAGCAACACCTGATATGTAAGTTTCAAATAATGTGGAGACAAATTTGGCTTCTTAGCTATCAAGTCTGAAACAAACAAGTCACTCCTCTGATCACTTGCAGCCTCTCTGGAAGGATGGGGCCCCTCCTCCCTGAGGAGCATCTTAATCATGCTCTGCTGAAAGCAAGCCTTGGAGCAGCTTTCTTTTCTGTTTTTTTCCAAATCTATTTTTTATTGTATATATTTATTATTTAAGATGTTTGATATGATGCCAGGCAAGCAAATTAAGATATCCATCCTTCCAGAGTTACCTTCTGTCTTTTGTGGGTATTTTTTTTTTTTTTTTTTTTGTAATAGCACCTAAAATCTACTCTCTGCAGCTTTTTCAAAGGCTTCCAGACATGGCCACTTCAAAGGATCTTTAGAGAAGAGCATATGCCACAACACCAGGGCTTACGTTTTCAACAAGTTTGTTGATTTCTAGGTACGTCTTGATTTGTGGTTTCTGAAAGGGAATTCCTTCTTCCTCCCTCCCTTCTACTCTTCCTTCCTTTTGTTTCTTTCAAAAAAGTAAAAAAGAGCAGAGTGATCCAATGGCCTGAGCGTTATTTTGTCCTTGCTGCTTGATATCGGATCACTGGTGCCCTGAGTGGCTGAAGTGGGTGGTTACCCAATTCTGCTAATGCCTCCCACTTGTATTTGAATAGGGAAAGTTATTTTAATTAGTGCACTTCATGTCAGTCAATAAAGAGAACTAAGCATTCCCCCAAACAGTAACACACACCCACACACACACACACACACACAGAGTAGGTCTCTTCTAATTCGCCAGGTCGGATTTTCTAGCTAGGTTCTGCTGTTTGTTACAAATCCAGTCTTTTCCTCATCCTCGTGCTCCGATGGGTGGGAGGCGGGGGTGACCTGGCTCCTTCCTACCTGCTGTTCTGTTCTTAGGGTCCCCACCAACCTCGCTGCTGTCTCATAGGTCTTTTTGTTTTCTCCCCACCTTGAGACGGAGTCTTGCTCTGTCGCCCAGGCTGGAGTATAGTGGTGCCATCTCGGCTTACTGCAACCTCTGCCTCCTAGGTTCAACAGATTCTCCTGCCTCAGCCTCAGGAGTAGCTGGATTACAGGATTACAGGTGCCTGCCACCACGCCTGGCTATTTTTTGTATTTTTAGTAGAGACAGGGTTTCACCATGTTGGCCAGGCTGATCTTGAAGTCCTGACCTCAGGTGATCCGCCCGCCTCAGCCTCCCAAAGTACTGGGATTACACACGTAAGCCACTGCATCCAGCCTGTCTCACAGTTCTTAACCTGGCAGAGCAATGGGATCACGTAGGGTGGGGACTTCAAAAAAATTGCCAGCTGTCAGGCTGTGTGACAAGAGACTTTGACTTGAGTGACCTAGATTCAGGCCTCAAAGTTCTTTAATGTTTCCCCCAACCATGGTAAGGAGCAGCCAGAGTTCAGAACCGTGGGCTAATTCTCATGTTCGAGTTCTCTCCTCACCCCACATTTTAGCTCCTCGTGCACCCCAGGGCCTACGAGGACAAGTTACACAGAGATTTTAAATTAAGAATTCAAGTGGGGTCTACTCTAGTGATGGGATTTTAAACATTTGAGCTGGGGAAGCCTTTGGAATTGGGCTCAAGTCATACTGTGACGCACCAGCGTGGGTTGACTGGAATGTAGGATTCAGGTCACCCTGATTCCAGATGTGCTATCAGGCCTGGTGCCATTACCAACCCTGTTCACTTCTCAGCCACTTCTCCCTGGCAAATATACAGAGGCCTTCGGGAGCCTCCTGGGTCTTGAAGCAGAGTCTGCCAGCCACTGGAGGCTGCAGGCACACACACATGCTCCTTCTTGCCGGGCCCGCCCACCCTGCAAGCACTGCCATATTCCCTACTTTACAGGGATTTTAAATCTCCACTCTTCAGCCAGGCACAGTGTTTTGTAATCTCAGCACTTTAGGAGACTGAGGCAGGAGGATTGCTTGAGTTGGAGGCTGCAGTGAGTCATAATCATGTTACTATACTCCAGCCTGGGCAACAGAGCAAGACCTTATCTCAAACAAAACAAAGCAAAGACACCCAATTTGACTCTTCCAAGAATGTGGCGTTTCAGGGCACTTGCTCCATCCTCAACATTTCCCCCGCCTTCCCCTCACTCCTGTCACTAGAGGTGGGTGTGATGTAGAAAAATGGGAGAAAATAGATAAAAGACCATTGTTTCAGCAGCCACACACTCCCCTCTATGAACGATCTCTCAGGCTGTTGAAGTAACTCCTGGGAAAGATGCCTCCATTTAGTTCAACTCCAACTCTCATGAAACCCTAGCACTGGGTATGACCCACCGGAAGCCTTGCTTGGCAGGAGGGGTCTGCTCTAGCATGTATGTAGCATGTATGTGGTATGTGCACATGTTCATATGTGCATGTGCATATGTTGTGCTTGCATGTGCATATGTGTGTGCACATGTGTGCACTTGTGTGTGTGTCTGCTTTGTAGCACACATGCTTTGGTTCTGGCAGTTGCCTTTGATGCAAACTGTACCTAGATTTCTCCTACATCAGCATCTTGGGTTTCTCCCACACCCCAGTCACCCCAACTTGATCGCAAAGAAAAACTGGTGAGTATAATGGCTGTCCAAGATGTTGCTGGTGACCTTAGATGAAAACCTGAGTGATGCGGTCGTAGGGAAGAGTAAAGTCTCTTGAATCCACTCCATCATCCTCACTGATCAGCTCCCCCATCTTAGGCAGGTCACTGTCTTTAAGCCTCAATTACTCCTGTGCAAATGGGCATAATAAAAGCTTCTGTGAGAATCAAGTAAAACAATGTATGTAAAGTGTTTAGCAGAGCCCTGGCACTCAGCAAGCACTAAATAAATGTCATGAGCCACAGAGAGACCAATAAACTCTTTAATAGGAGTTTACTTCACCTGCTCACCAGAACAAAGAACTGCCCTTTTTGTACCCCCTTATACTTCCCATCCCTTCCCCTCATTGGGCATCTGTGTGTAATGGAATTGCTAGACCTCTAGTTCCTGGGATGATTTTAAATGCTTTGTGCAAAGGAAACATTCAGGATGACTCCTAGGAAAGATGCCTCCACTTAGTCCAACTCCAACTCTCATGAAGCCCTTGCATTGAGCATGACCCACCAGAAGCCTTGCTGCGGGGAGGAAGCTGCTCCAGGCCATGCCTCCTCCTCAGGATTCTGGATGCCCCCAGCACCCGCCCTGTCCTCAGTGCTCTGTTTCCCTCACTCATTTCTTGCAATGCAGTGAATGGGAGAGAGAGAGGGCAGAGTCCCACTCCAACCTGCTTCCTCCCTCCTGGGAGGAGAGGACAACAAGTGGCCGGGCCAGCGCAGATGCTCGGGCTGCCAAGGGGTTTGGCACCTGCAGCTACACACTATCCACAGCCCCGTGCTCCTTCACTCTGCGATCAGCAGGAATTTCATAGTGACTCCCAGGGGCGGGCCTAAGGTCAGAGCTTGGGCAACGCTATGGAAATAGCTGCAAGTCAATTAGGGGGATTTTATTCCATGATCTGAATGGGTGCCTTGTGCCTCGAGGAGAGAAATGGAAACCAAACCCCCACACCCCTGTGAGCATCCTCAGCTTTGTTCTCATGGCAAGTGGAGATGGATCGGCGACTTCCGGGGGTGCTAGGGCCCTCCTGGACTTCCAGTGCGATGCACAGGAATTTAATGACAGGCTGGGAAGAAAAAGGTCCACTCTGGCAATGCTCTGTGACTGAGGTCCCCAAACAAACCCAGTCTCTGAAAAATAGTCCATTGATCCCTCCTCTCTCTTCAAAGGCGATTTTAGAGAAACTTCTTGACATCTAAGTCATCATTTGTTTACAAGGCCCCATTTCAATGATCAGTTGGAAGCTAATGTTTCACAGACCACATGTTTAAATGCTCACCTCCCTCGCTGTTTATGAAAAAGCAGAGCCTGAGATTTCCAAGAGGGCAGGCTCTTCCAGGGGGCCAGGCTGGTGGGGGGTGGGGGCATGGGAGGTCGGCACTCCCTCCTTCAGGAATCTCTGAGCTCGCAGAACCGTCCAGTGCGTGGGTGGTAGAGGGATCAGCTGACGGGGAAGTGCAAGCGTGAAGGCGGCCACCCAAGACTTCAGGTCACTGCTGACCTCCCGTCGGGGCTCAGATCTCAGCACTGGGAGGGCATCTGCTCGCCCTGCCAAAACAAACCAGCCCCTGCGAGGGGCACATTGCACAGGAAGGGGGGCTGGAGGGGCAAGGAGCTCCGGGTTTCACTTGAACAGTCTCAGATAACTGGTTTACAATGATGCGATGTTCTTGGCGTTGTGGGTGACAAAACGGCTGAGGCTCAACTCCAGATCTGGTGAGCACTAATGGGCAGCGGCGCTGCGGAGTTCTAGAAAAGAGGTGGCCGTGTCTCTGGCCGGCCCTTGCTCTGGTGGTTTTCTACCGACAGGATTCCAAACTGCTATTTGTTGTCTTTAGGCCTGAGAATACATCTGGTTTTGATTCAGGTGGCCTCAGGCTTGCCTCAGAGGTGAAAAGGGTGTGCACTCAAATTGAATTTCTCACAAATTTCAACCCAGAAGAATCCCAGTCTTCCCACACAAAGCCCATGTGCTTGGGCAGCCCCTGGCCCTTCAAGCCTGGCATAAATCAATTTCACCTGTTTGGCTAAATGTGCACATGTTAACCTAATGAAAGTGACCGGTGCAATCAGATAGCTTCTGCACGTGTTCTAACTTGGAGGGAATGGGGAGGGGTGCTGACCTCTCCCTGACCTCCTCTGTCCCTGCTCTTCCTGGTGGGGACAGTGTTTCTGGGCCCTGGTGGGGTTGTTATGAGTCCTTGGGCCAGGCTCAGCTTGAGTGGTTCCAAATATGTACAGTCCTACGTCCCAACTGAATAGGATCAGAGGAGAAGAAAGTTTTGTATCTAATTGGGAGGGCGGGGGTGGGTATGCCTAATGGGAGCCATTCAAATTAAAATTTCCCTGGAGGCTTCAGATGAAAAATGGCTACACTTTTGCCCCTGGCTTCCAAGGTCGAGTCTTGAAAACAGCACTCATATCATCAAGCTGAGTGATGAGGCAAGGAGACCGGTCTCTCGGCAGGATATATGACCAAGCTGAAACACCTGCTTAAGACTATTCCCCGATGAACATTAAATATTGAATATATAAATATTTGATTCAAAAAAAGAAGACTATTTCTATATCTAGATACTGCCTGGGCATTTTCAGGAACAGTAATCTGTCATCACAGTTACTTTTCCTTATTGGAAACCATGAGTCAAGGAAGCGAACAGAAGTTGAATTGACTAAAACAGGGATGTGCAAATTATGGCTGGCGGGCCACATTTGGCCTGAAGCCTGTTTTTATGAATAAAGTCTTATTGGAACGCACCCATGCCACTTGTTTGCATCTTGTCCTTGACTGCTTTCTCAACAGCAGTGTTTAGTGGTTGTGGCAGAGACTGCAAAGATGAAAATATTGACTCTCAGTTCCTTTACAAAAAAAGTTTCCTGACCTTGCTCTAAAATGTTGTGATTCTGTTTTCCCTCAGCTGGAGGATGTTGTTAGCCTTCTTTTGTAAAGAGTAATCAAAACCCACAACTCCTTCCCAGAGAGCAAAAAGCAGACAGTATCACAAAGAGGGAAGGCGTTGGGAGCCTAAGGGAGAACCCCTGGGTGAGGCGGCAGTTCAGATGTCCCCTGGGTGAGGTGGCAGTTCAGATGTCCCCTGGGTGAGGCGGCAGTTCAGATGTCCCCTGGGTGAGGCGGCAGTTCAGATGTCTTTAGCAGCTGTTTCATGAATTATTCTTGCACTCAAGTGAAAATGAAGCCTGATTTCCTATTCAGAAAAATAGCAATCTATCCCTAAAGTCAACCGCAGTAGATAACATCTGGAAAGGGCTCAAAATTAGGTAAAAATCTTGAAATTGCTCAGTTTTCAAACACGCCCTGGACTGTTTTTCTCCAGCTTCGTCCGTCAGCATCTTGGGAGGGTGGTTGTGTCAGCGAGAGGCTTTAAAGGTTTCCATGTGAAAAAGCAGCTTGAAGTGATACCATCTCCACAGGAAAAGCAGATCTGCGCAAGGGTCAGCCATTCGAAGTTCTGATTTCAAGAGGAACTTGAAAGGAAGTGTGGAAAATAAAGACAGCCTCTGCCTCGGGATGAATGCTGGATTCTTCTGTGACCTGGCCCACGCTGGCCTTCAGCAGACAGAGTGCAGCACGATTCTGGGCTCGCTCTGTGACAAACGGACCACACAAAACAAAGAAGGGCAGTGCTGTGACCGAACACTGTTGCTGTCGATAAGCTCTCCGGGGTACGATTTCAAGGAGGTAGTTAATGGCCTCACTACAAAAGAGTCCCAGGGGTCCCTAAAGCTTGACCCCAAAACTTGAACTCTACCTGAACTGATTTTTTTCTTTTTCTTTCTCCTTTTTTGAGGTTTGAAAACATTTAATCAACTCCCCTCCCAGGACATTTGATTTCTGTGCACTCCTGCACTTCTGGGCTCCATCTGGGGGAAGAAGTGCCAAAACCACCATTCGAAAGGCTGCCCCGAGGTATTTTCAGTCGAACTGGAAGCAGCAGGTAACGGAAATCTTATGAGACAGTTTGTTCTTAGGAGGTTTTTTGGTCCAGTTTTGCTGACCAAAGCATTCCCCAGGTTCAGATAAACCTTGAATTAGCAAGTACACTTTGAAACAGTGTTTGGTGGTTCTAATTGCAATAAAAGTGCTTGAAAGCTCTACCCCACACACTTGCATTTGGCCATCCCTGATTTTGTCCTATGACATAAGTGCTTCCTGGGCTCCCTAAAGTTTTTAGCTTCCCTTCCAGAAACTCTTGACATTTGGTTGAGTAGATCCTCTCAATGCTTCCAGTTCAGTCAACAAACACTTATGGAGCATCAACAGTATTCCCGCCGTATGCTTAGAGCTTGGAATGGAGCCTCATATGCCTGAATTCAAGGGACTCAACCTAGCACAAAGGCAGGCACACTCTCATGGGAGCTTATAGGTAACATTAACAGCTCGATTAAGTACAATGGAAGTACAGAGAGGTGGTGGAGATGTACGAGGAGTTAATAATTGTTTATTTTTACAATAATGGATTACAAAGTTCTTTCTCCAAAATGCCAGTTGTTTTAGAGAGTAATTTGTTTTGTTTTACTTAATGATCTAAATTGATAGACCAAGGAATGGTAGGTAGGTTTCAATGCTGAGTTCATTGAATGGATGGGTGTGTCTCTGCGGAACACCTTGTTGAGGAAGATTCTGAGGTTGTGTTTGGTTTTAACAGGATATGGTGCTGTGATTAGTTGGTTGTCATTGATGCCTTGCGTGGTGGGAGGAACAGCATGCATGCCACAAATGTGCCTCGTCTGGAGTGGATATAGCCCAAGGATGAATCATTAATGCAGAGTTAAAACAGAGCTCAATGCATGGACTTCCTCAGCCCCCACTGTGAACTACAGCAGAATCCCCTTGTGCCAGGGCTCCATCTTACATTGATTTGTGTACTGTGTAGTTCAAAGGCTAGTTCCTGAAATATTAAAAATGCTTAGAGGAAAAGTCAGAGATTGAAGTCCACGTAGACCCCCCAACCTGTGATTTATAAAGGGTCTCTACTGCATTTAGATGCTCCATCCCAAGAAACAATAAAAATAAAACCTTCCCACCACTTTGCTGTAAGGCTTTGAAAATGACCTGTGGCCTATCGGCAGGTATAGACTCCAGGGGATTATCTTCAAACTGTAGATTTACCAAACAAGAAGTGGGAATTTTTGAGTAGAAATTACAGTATCTGCCTAGAGGTGTGGCATATCTGTGCTTGTTGGGAAATGGAATTCCCAATTAATCCTGGAAGACCGGAGGCCCAGCCAGGCCATCCTGACAGCTGGTTGCCAGGCAGCCTCTGGTGATGAGGGCTCTGGGGGAAGTGAGATACCATGACTAGAGTGCTATAAAGCTGTCTGGCTATTTGCGAGTATTATTCTTATTAAATTAAAGTTCTATTAAAAGGAAACATGTTACTGTTTAGATTTCTGTCTGCTTGGCAGCGTTTGCTTCATAAATCTTGCAGGAGAAAATTGGCCCACTGCAACTGGATGTTGGATATAGCATTTCTTCAACATCAAGAAAATGGCCACACATTTTTTTTAATTGTTTCCCTTGCAAATAATTTTTAAATAGTCTTACAAAAATGTTTTCCTTGCTTCACTCCCCAGTGAGTTAAAAATGCACACCGACATTGCCAGTTGGCATAATCTGCTGTGATTCCAGCAGACAGCAATGGGAATGTATGAAGTGATGGTTGAGGTGGAGGACAGCGGAACTGCTTTTTCTTGCAGTATGCAGTACGCAAAATGATCCTTTTTATTTTTAACTAATTCCTTAAATCAAAAGCTCTTCCCACCCATGAGTGTTGCCTAATTGGGGGACATGGAAAATGAATGAAGAAACAATCGTCAAACAAGGAGTGTTTGCTGCTCCCATTTCAGCACTAATTAATTACTGTTGTCAGGAAACTGGAAGTGTTCATGGAATTACATTTTCCAGAGCCTTCACCTGGATCTAAAGCTGGATTTGGGGTATGTTGCTCCAGGCTTCAAACGGTGGTGGGGCCCAATCGCAGGCTACGGGAGCTCCAGATCCACAGCCCTTTGGTGTAAAGGAGGATGTGTGTCAGTGTTTGCTTGTGGTTCTGAAATGAGACACTTTCCTACTTCAATTACATTGTGGTGGCTCAAGCATTACAAGATAAGCCTCAAATAGGAGTGTAGCCTTACCAGAAACGAAAGTATGTGTTTGAGTTTCCAGATTCAATAGTCGTATGTTGACACGTTGAACTATGGGCTGTTCCATGTTTGGGGCTTGATAGGCAGAAACTGAAAGAGGCAGAGATTTGGTTCTGAAACACTCCCAACTCCCTTGCAGCCTTTTTCTGTTTGTTTTCTTTAAGCCCTGGTCGTCTGCTTTGCCACCTGTAAACCATTCTTTTCCCCACCTTTAAGCCATTCTGTGCTCCAGTCCATAGGGGTGTAGTCCCACAGCAAAAGGTATTGGATGGGGAGTTCTTTCATTCATTGAGTTATTCAACAAATGATGAGTACCTCTTGTAGTCCCACAGCAAAAGGTATTGGATGGGGAGTTCTTTCATTCATTGAGTTATTCAACAAATGATGAGTACCTCTTGTAGTCCCACAGCAAAAGGTATTGGATGGGGAGTTCTTTCATTCATTGAGTTATTCAACAAATGATGAGTACCTCTGGGATGCTGGGCTCTGTGCTAGGCATTAGGGATGCACACCAATACGGTCCCATTCCTTTGCTGTGCAGAGGAGGAGAGAAACATTAATCAAATGATCACAAGAAAGAATTTGTCATTAAAACTGCAATAAGCATTGTACCATGAAATAGAGTCATTATCATAGCATATCACTGGGGCGGGGTGGGGGGAGGCACATCGCTTGGTTGAAGGAAGTGGGTAAAGGGTTAGGAAGTCAGGGAAAACTCTGCTTTAATGATGCTTGGGCCAATGTCAAACAGCAACTAGATGGCTTGAGGAAGGTGGAGCATTTCCACATGAGTGGGGTTTGCTGGGTCAGAGGGAGTTCCCAGGATGTGGGACTTTCAGTATTGAAACCAGGACAGTCCCAGGCAAACCTACACATAAGGTTACAGAGCCTGAAAAGACCCCATCACAGAAGGGGGCATGGAGCATTTGAGGAATTGCTAGAGTTGCTGAAAAAACCTAGCAGTACCCAGCCCCAGCTGAGATCCAATGAGAGACAAGGGGCCAAGTCACGTGGGGCCTTAAAAGTCATCTTCGGGTCTCTATCCTAACAGCAATGGAAAGTGTTTTTTTGTTTTTGTTGCCTTTTTTTTTCAAGATGGAGTCTCGCTCTGTCACCAGGCTGGAGTGCAGTGGTGCGATTGTGGCTCACTGCAACCTCCGCCTCCGGGGTTCAAGCAATTCTTCCTGCCTCAGCCTCCTGAGTAGCTGGGACTACAGGCGCACACTACCACGCCTGGCTAATTTTTGTATTTTTAGTAGAGACGGGGTTTCACCATGTTGGCCAGGATGGTCTCGATCTCCTGACCTCATGATCCACCTCTCGGCCCCCCAAAGTGTTGGGATTACAGGCGTGAGCCACCGTACCTGGCCTGGAAAGAGTTTTAAGCAAACAAATGACAGGATCAGATTTGCCTTTCCAAGATTTCAACCTAGCTAGAATCTGGAGGCCATTACCATACAAAATTCAGACCTCTTTTCTTCAAGTAAAGCTGGCTGTGGACCCTTGGTGGTGGTGTGCTGGTAAATGTTTCCACAACTGGCTTTCTGGGGGGTTGGTGTTATCAGCCAGTTCCATGTCCGTTCTGCCTGTGCACAGTAAATCAATCACTGTGACACAGGTTTTGCAAAAGAGAAAAGAGTTATTCGCGGGGTCACCAAGTGAGGAAGTAGAAGATAAGGCTTGGGGATTTTTATGGGTTAGGGAAGTGGGGTGTTCTAAGGCTTGGAGAAAGGTGATTGACAGTGGAGAAAAATGAAGTAACAGGTTCATTCTGTGCGAGCACAGTCAGGGTTCCTGACATTTCATGGGGCATGTGTACAGAAGATGGAAGTGTTATCATGACCTGAGGGTGGAGCTTTTGGCTCTCCAGTGCTGAAAGGCCACCTCTTTGGGCATTTGCATAGGTCCAGTTGTAGGGCCGGTGGTCTCAACTGGTGTAAGTTGAACTAAGTTTCTGTAAACAACAGAAGTGACCATAACCATGGTGACCTATGAATGTTAGCTGTAATGTAGACAGTGAAGGGTAAGTCTCTGTGTTCTGCAGTGAGGCCTTCAGCTACTGCAGCCTTCAGCTACTGCAGCCTTCAGCTTTATGGAAAAAGGAAAAAAAAAATTACAAAAAGCAGCCAACCAAAAGCAGGCAGGCCAGGCAGACCCGAACAAATTAACTCATTGATTTTGTCAGAAAAGGGATGGCAGGGAAACCCTGATTAACAGCATTTGCCAATTTCCATGGTGTAAAGCTGCTACCACAGTCAATTTCACTGACTGCAGAGTTGGGAACAGAAGGCATGATGAGCTCTCAAGAGTCATGCCTGTCACTTCCCCAGGTTTCCGTTCCCTGCGTGAAGAATGAACGGGATTGTTTAAATAAAATCTGATTCAAATAACCAATAAATTAGGGATGCACACTAGATATGGTCCCGTTCCCATGCTGTGTAGAGGAGGAGAAAAACATCAATTAAATAATCACAAGAAAGAATTTATCTTTAAAACTGCAGTAAGTACTGTACTACGAAGTAGAGTTATTATCAAAGTATATAATTGGGGCTGCGGGGACACATTATCCCTGGGCCCCTGAGGAGTTCTGACCCAAGAGAGAGTTTTGAAAACCCTTCTACTACATGACGTGAAGATGTGGTTGGCACAGGCCGGCTTGCTGCACTGACTCTCCAGGGTCTCAATGACATGGAAGAAACAGAATCCTGATAGAAATGTAAAAGCTGTATTAGTTTAATAAGAGATTCTTTGAAAACCATCACAACATTCGTCCAGCCTTCTGTGATGCAGGATGTCGACTAGAGAGCAGGACATCAAGACCAATAAGGTGCCCTGAGGTTGCTAAAGTTTCCACTATCTTGCCTCAAATATTGAAATTTTTTGAAATTCCAACCAATATATTAAAAACAAAGCAAAACCTGTAAAACCCTAGACTCAGAATGCTGTGCGTGTCTGCATAGCTGGGTTATACGTCTGTGCCCTTGCAAAGAAGACAGGCACGCATCATTTTAACCCTGAATACCTGCAGCAGTAGAAATTCAGACACAGTTCAAGGAGATTTGCGTTTATCCAGAGTGGGGAAAATTTCTTATTCATCACAGTGCCTCAGCTCAGAGTCAGGTCCCAGATAGAAGTTAAAAAGATGATAGATAGATGATAGATGATAGATAGATAGATAGATAGATAGATAGATAGATGATAGATAGATAGATAGATAATAGCTAGATAAAATTTAAAAAGATAGATAGATAGATGATAGATAGATAGATAATAGATAGATGATAGATAGATAGATAGATAGATAGATAGATAGATGATAGATAGCCAGATAAAAGTTAAAAAGATGATAGATAGAAGATGATAGATAGATAGATAGATAGATAGATAGATAGATAGATGATAGATAGCCAGATAAAAGTTAAAAAGATGATAGAGAGAGAGAGAGATAGATAGATAGATAGACGATAGATAGCCAGATAAAAGTTAAAAAGATGATGATAGATATAGATAGATAGATAGATAGATAGATAGATAGATAGATGATAGATAGCCAGATAAAAGTTAAAAAGATGATAGATAGAGAGAGAGAGAGAGAGATAGATAGATAGATAGATGATAGATAGCCAGATAAAAGTTAAAAAGATGATGATAGATAGATAGATAGATAGATAGATAGATAGATAGATAGATGATAGATAGCCAGATAAAAGTTAAAAAGATGATAGATAGATAGAGAGAGAGAGATAGATAGATGATAGATAGCCAGATAAAAGTTAAAAAGATGATAGATAGATGACAGAGATTAAATAATTGATAGATAGATATTTGTTGTGTTGCATTAAAAGGTCTTTATGATTAACTTTGTAATAATCTAGCCACGAAAAGCTGTCTTATTTGCTGACCTTGAATATAAACAAGAGTTAACCTTTTCAGAAAAGGGATAGCTTATTAACTTTTAAAAAATTTTAAATAAACTTTTCATTATAGAGTAGATTTAAATGTACAGAAAAGTTCTGAAGGTAGTACAGAGTTTCCATATGCTTCACACCCAGTTTTCTTTATATTAATATCTTACATTTGTCTGGTACGTTTGCCACAATCAGTGAACCAATGTTGATACATTATTCTTAATTAAGATTCATAATTTACTCAGATTTCCTTCATTTTTACCCAGTGTCCTTTTTCTCTTCCACGGTCCCATCCAGGATGCCATGTTCTAGCCATTGGTCACGCCTCCTTAGTCTCCTCTTGACTGTGACAGTGTCTCTGGCTTTCCTTATTTCAGATAACCTTGACTGTTTTGAGGAGTACTGCCAGACACTTTGTAGAAAATCCCTCAGTTGGGATCAGTCTGATCCTTTCCTCCTTACTGGATTGGGTAACCCCAGTGTTTTGAGGAGGAAGACTGCAAAGTGCCATTCTCATCACACCCTATCAAGGGTACATAGTATCAACATGGCTTTTGACAGTCATATTGACTCTTACTCCTGGCTAAGGTGTTGGTCAGGCTTCTACACTGTAAAGTTGCTCTATTTTTTCCCCATTCAATACTGTACGCTTTGGAAGGAAGTCACTATGCACAGCTCATGCTTAAGGAGTGAAGAGCTGTGCCCTCTCTCTGCTTGAGGGCAGTGTCTACATGAACTATTTGGAATTCCTTTGCATAGATTTTCCTCTTCCCTCTCAATTATTTACTTATTCAATCATTTATCTATATCACTTGGACTCATGAATACTTATTTTACACTTTGGGTTCTAACCCAATACTATTTCATTTATTTTGTTGCTCAAATTGTTCCAGCTTTGGGCACTGGAGTTCTTTCAGTTGGTTTCTGAGTCCTTTTGACATATTCCTATCATTGGGGGTTTTATTTTTGCACACTTCTCTACTTTCTGGTACCATAAATGCCCCAGGATCATCTTGTGTATTTCCTACCTTAGTCCTAGAATCGTTTCTCCAAGGTGCCCCCTGTTTCCTTTTGTTGGAGATAGAATCAGCCATTTCTCCAAGGTGAGCTGTTTCCTTTTGTTGGAGAATGGTATTAGACACCAAGATCTGAGTGCTAGGGGTCCTCCTTGCTACTGGGGGTATCATTGCTTCCAGGCCTTCTCAGCTAACAGAGCAAGGAAATATATATGTGTGTGGTAACCTATGTATATGGACATGTCCATAAATATTTCTCTATACATCCATCTGTGCCTATATTAAGCAAAACATGCGTTCATAGCAATGTCTCCAACTGCAATCTATTACCAAATAGATCATTCTAACTTCTTTCCCTTGCTTGTCTATAACTTCTTACTCCAAGAGTTAGAAATCTACCGACCATCTGTCATGTATTTTCTTAATTGTTCAGTTCCAGAATATGTGTGTAGTGGTTTTATAATTGTTAACACATTCCTTCACAAACAACTTTATACCTTCACAAAACTTTATACCATACTTTCATGAGAACAACTTTACAGTACAATGCACACATTCAGTTCATTTTTGCCCTTAGTCAAACATCCGCCACTCATTTTCAAAGTTACTGGTGCCAGCATCTTTTTCCTCCAACCCCCCCGGTGAGGGTGTTTCATACCTTTGTAATACAGTTAGATTCTTTTGACGCAATCTGCATTCCATTCTAGGATCCCCCAACCTAATAAATGATTATTTTAAAAATTGCATACACTAAGGTTCACTCTTGCTGCTATAAAATTCACTGTCTTGACAAATACATAGTGTCATTGTCCACCAGAATAATTTCATTACCCTAAAAAAAATTCCCCGTTTCACAGACTCAACCCTCTCTCCACCCTAAACCACTGATCTCTTTGCCATCTCTGTAGTTTTGTCTTTCCTGGAATGTCATATTTATATATGGGGAATTGTGCAGTATGTAACCTTTTAAGATTAGCTTCTTTCACTTAGACATATGCATTTTGTAGTTTTGTCTTTCCCAGAATGTCATATTTACATATGAGGAATTGTGCAGTATTTTAAGATTAGCCTTTTAAGATTAGCTTCTTTCACTTAGACATATGCATTGAATGTTCTTCCATGGCCTTTAAGCTTGATAGCTCATTCTTTTTGATCACTGAATGGCATTCCATCCTATGGATGCATTACAGTTTTTCTAATCACCTACTGAAAGATATCTTGCTTCCTTTAACTTTGAGGCAATTATAAATAAATCTTCTATAATAATTTATGGGTAGGTTTTGGTGTGGACATAAGTTTTCATATCAACTGGATAAATACTAGGAGTACAATTGCTGGATCATATGGTAAGATTATGTTTAATTTTGTAAGAAACTGCCAAACTGTCCTCCAAAGTAACTGTATCATTTTGCATTCCCACAAGCAATAAATGAATCTCCTTTGCTCTACATCTTCACCAGCAATTGCCATTGTCAGTTTTTTAGATTTTAGCCATTTTTATAGGCATGGAGTGGTATGTCATTGTTGTTTTAATTTGTATTTCCCTAACGACAAATGACTTTGAGCATCTTTTCATTGCTTATTTGCCATCTGTATATTGTCTTTTGGGAAATATCTGTTCTCATTTTTTGCCTTTTTTTTTTTTTGCACAGAGTCTTGCTCTGTCACCCAGGCTGGAGTGCAATGGCGTGATCTCAGCTCACTGCAAGCTCCACCTCCCAGGTTCACGCCATTCTCCTGCCTCAGCCTCCCGAGTAGCTGGGACTACAGGCACCCGCCACCACATCTGGTTAATTTTTTGTATTTTTAATAGAGGCAGGGTTTCACCATGTTAGCCAGGATGGTCTCGATCTCCTGATCTCATGATCCGCCTGCCTTGGCCTCCCAAAGTGCTGGGATTATAGGTGTGAGCCACCATGCCTGGCCTTTGGCCTGTTTTTATATTGGGTTATTTTATATTTTTGAGTTTTAACAGTTCTTTATATTTTGGATACAAGTCCCTTACCAGATATGTATTTCACATGAATTTTCCCCCAGCCAGTGGCTTATCTTTCCATTCTCTTAAGAGTGTCTTTTGCAGAATAAAATTTAATTTTAATAAAGTTCAACTTAATCTACTTTTTTCTTTCATGGATCATGCTTTCGATGTTGTTTCAATATTTTTCTGAAAACTCATCACCAATCTAAGGTCACATAGATTTTCTTCTATATTTTCTTTTATAAGTTTTATAATTTTGCCATTTTTAATTTAGGCCTATGATTCATTTTGAATTAAGATTTGGGTGGGGACACAGAGCCAAACTGTATCACTATACCTGGGTAGCTCTGTTTCTGGATTCTCTATTCTATCCCATTGATATACATGTCTATTCTTTGGCTAGTATCATGCTGCTTTGATTACTGTAGTTTTATAGTAAATCTTTAAATTGGAATGTTGAGTCCTCAACTTTGATCTTCTTTTGTTTTGTATTGGCTATTCTAGATCTTCTGTTTTTCCACAGGAATTTTAGAAGAAGTTTGCCAATATCGACAGAATAGCTCACTGAAATTTTCACTGGGATTGCATTTAATCTACAGATCAAGTTGTGAAGAATTTACGTCTCAACAATATTGAGTTTTCCAATCCATGAATATTTCTCTGTTTATTAGATCTTCTTTGATTTCTTTCACCATTGTTTGTAGGTTCATGCATAGAGATCAGGTACATATTTTGTTAGATTTATACCTAAGTATTTCATTTTTTGGTGCTATTAAGGAGCATTGTTTTCTTATTTTCAGTTCCCAATTGCTTGTTACAGAGAAGTTGCCAAGAAGAATCTGATTTTTTTATCTGTGTTTTTTTGTCAGCAATCTTGCTATATTTGTTTAATAGATACTAGTCCCTTGTCAAATATGTGGTTTTCAAATATTTTTTCCTGGTCTATAGCTTGTGTTTTCATTCTCTTGAAACTTTCACATAGCGAAAGTTTTTATTTTTCATGAAGTCCAATTTATTACTTTTTTCTTTAATGAATCATGTTTTTCATGTCAAGTCTAATAACTCTTTACCTAGCCCTAGTTCTCAAAGATTTCCTCCTATTTTTTTCAAAAAGTGTCATAGTTTTTAATTTTAATTTAAGACCATGTTCCATTTTGATTAATTTTTATATAAATTAAATAAGGGTTAGTTTAAGGGTTTTTTTTGTTTGTTTTTTTTTTTTTTTGCCTACATATGTCCACTTGCCTACTATTTGTTGAAAAGGCTATACTTCCCCCATTGAATTGCTTTTGTACCTTTGTCAAAAGTCAATCGGGCATATTTGTGTGCATCAATTTTTGTGTTCTCTATTCTGTTTCATTGATCTATGTGCCTATCCCTCCCTCAATGCCACACAGTCTTAGCTATGTAAGGAATCCTCAAATTGGGTAGGCTAATTTCTTTCAATTAATCTAAATTGGGTAGACTAAATTCTTTCAAGGATTTCATCTCTTTTTAAAAATGTTTTTGACTATTCTAGTTTTTTTGCTTTTTCATATAAATGTAGAATAAGTTTATCTATAGCTACAAAAAATTCTCGTTGAGATTTTGGTAGGAATCTCATTAAACCTGTTTACTAGTTTCCTATTACTGCTTTAACAAATTCTCACAGACTTACTGGCTTAAAACAACATGAGTTTATTCTCTTACAGTTCTGGTGGCAAGAAGTCTTCAGACATATTGGACTGAAGTTAAGGTATGGACAGGGCTGGTTTCTTTTGGAGGCTCTGAGGGTAGAATCTGTTTTCTTGCCTCTTCTGGTTTCTAGTGGCCGTCTGCATGGCTTGGCTTAAGACTCCTTCCTCTATCTTCAAAGTCCATTGCTCCAACCTTTTGCTTTCATTTTCCAATCTGCCACTCGCACTTCTGTGTGAAATATCCCCCTGGTTCCCTCTTATAAGGACACTTGTGATTACATTTTAGACACCCAAAATAATCTAGGATAGTCTCCCAACCTCAACATCCTTAGCTGAATCACAAGTGCACAGTTCCCTTTTTTTTTTTTTTTTTTCTGAGGCAGAGTTTCCCTCTTGTTGCCCAGGCTGGAGTGCAATGGTGCAATCTTGGCTCACTACAACCTCCGCCTCCACGGTTCAGGTGATTCTCCTGCCTCAGCCTCTCAAGTAGCTGGGATTACAGGCATGTACCTCCACGCCTGGCTAAATTTTTGTATTTTTAGTTGAGACGGGGTTTCACCATGTTGGACAGGCTGGTCTCGAACTCCTGATCTCAGGTGATCCACTCCCCTTGGCCTCCCAAAGTGCTGGGATTACAGACGTGAGCTACTATGCCCAGCCCAGTTCCTTTATGTAAGATAGCATTCAGAGGTTCCAAGGATTATGACCTGAATATATTCACAGATTGTACTCAATCTACTATAAACTGTATATCAATGTGGGGAGAATTGACATTTTAATTATTTTAGCTCTTCCAATTCATAAACATGGTATATCTCTCCATTTATTTAGGTCTTCTTTGACTTCTTAGCATTTTGTAGTTTTCAGCATGCAAGTTCTATATATTTTGTTGTATTTACACTAAAGTGTTTCTTGTTTGTTAGTGATTATAACGGTGTTGTATTTTTAATTGGGGTGTCCACATTTTCATGGCTAGAATATATAAATACACTTGATTTTCGTACATTGGTTTGTCTTCTACCCTGTAACCTTGCTGAGCTTGCTTATTAGCTAAATAGTTTATTAATATGATTAATTTAGGAGTTTTTGTGGATTTTGGGGGGATTTTCTACATAGATCATCGTATTATCTACAAATACGAACAGTTTTATTTCGTCACCTCTACTCTGTATGCCTTTCATTTTATTTTCTTGCCTTATTGCATTGAATACAACTTCCACTACTGTGTTAAATGGGAGTTGAGAGATGGGACATTCTTGCCTTGTTCTTAATCTTAGAAAGAAAACATTCAGGCGGGGCACAGTGGCTTATGCCTATAATCCCAGCATTTTGGGAGGCAGAGGCAGGTGGATCACCTGAGGTCAGGAGTTCAAGACCAGCCTGGCCAACATGGTGAAACCCCGTCTCCACTAAAATACAAAAATTAGCTAGGCCTGGTGGTGGGCCCCTGTAATCCCAGCTACTTGGGAGTCTGAGCAGGAGAATCACTTGAACCCAGGAGGTGGAGGTTGCAGTGAGCCAAGATGGAGCCACTGCACACCAGCATGGGCAATTAAAAGAAAAAAAAAAAAGAAAACATTCATTCTTTCACTATTAAGTATATTGTTAGCTGTAGGGTTTCTGTAGATGCTCTTTATCAAGTGGAAATTCTCCTCTATTTGCATTTTTCTGAGAGTTTTTGTTATGATTCAGTTTTGAATTTTTAGAAAGTATTTTCTTCACTAATTGATTTAATAGTTTTTTTTAAGCATATTAGTATGGTGTGTTACATTCACTGATTTTGAAATATTTAAGCAGCTTTACATCTCTAAAGTAAACTTTACTTGATCATGGCATATATTTTTATATGTTGCCAAATTCTATTTGCTAATGTTTTGATAAGATGTTTTGCATCTATATGGGTCTGTATTTTTCTTTTTTTGTACTGCCTTTTTCTGTTTTTTTTTTTTTTTTTTGTACCGGAATAATACTAGCTTCATAAGATGAATTGAGAAGTATTCCCTTTTCTTCTATTTTTGAAAGAGATTGCATAGAGTTAGTGTTAATTCTTTAAACATTTGGTGTAATTTTTCAGCGAAACCACCTGGGCCTTGAGATTTTATCTTTGGGGTGTTTTAAAATTATTAATTCAATTCCTTTCTAGTTAAATGGATATTTAATGATCTATTTATTTTGAGTGAGTGGTGGTAGTTTGTGCTTTTCAGTAAGTTGATCCATGCATTTAAGTTGTCAGATTTATTTATTTTAGTATCACCTCATTATCCTTTTGATATCTGTAAGTTCTCTAGTGATCTTCCATGCCATTTCCAGCATTGGCAAACTGTGTCCTCTCTTTTTTCTTTGTCAGTCTTCATACTGGCTTGTCAATTTTATTGAACATTTCAAAGAACCATCCTTTAGTTTGATTGATTTTCTCTTTTTTTTTTTCAATTTTACTGATTGATGCTCTTATTTTTATTATTTCTTTTTTTTCCTGGTTTTGTGTTAATTTTTCTTTTCTTAGATTCCTGAGGTGGGAGACTAGACTATTGATTTCAGACTTTTTCTCTGTTCTAATTTAAGCACTTAGTAATATGCATTTCCCTGTCAGCACTATTTTAGTTGTATGCCACAAATATTTTTACGTTGTATTTTCACTTTCATTCAGTTTAACATATATTTTAAATTCCCTGGAGACTTTCTCTGTTATCTATGGTTATTTAGAAGTCTATTGTCTAGTTATCAAATGTTTGGAGATTTCCCTGTTATCTTTCTGTTACTAATTTCTAATTTGATTTCATTTTAGTCAAAAGTACACTCTGTACAATTTTAAATACTTTTAAAATTTTGAGATTTGTTTTACAGCCCAGGATATAGTCTATATTGGTATATTTCTGTGGATGCTTGAGGAAAATATATATTGTGCTATTTGGGGGCAGAGTGTTCTATAAATGTCGATTCAATCCTATTGGTTGATGACGTTATTGAGGTTTTCTGCATCCTTGCCAGTTTTCTGTCTTGTTATTCTGTCAATTATTGAAGGAAGTGTTGTGGAAGTTTCCAATTATAATTACAGATTTATATATTTGTCTTCATTCTATTTATTTTTTCCTTCACATATTTGACATATTTCTCTGTTGTTTGGTGCATACCTTAGGATTGCTATCTCTTCTTGGTGGACTGAGCTTTTAATCATTATGTAATATCTCTGTTTCTGGTAGTTTGCCTTGCTTTGAAGTCTACTTTATCTGATGTTACTATATAGCTAATAGTGATTTATTTTGATTTATATTTGTATACTATATTTTTTCTTTATTTTAATTTTAATTTGCCTCTATTGTTATAGCCGAAGTGAGTTTCTTTTAGACAGCACATATAGCAATTTTTAAAATTCAATCTGCCAATCTGTGTCTTTTAATTGAGTATTTAGGCCTTTACATTTAGTGTAATTTTTGCTATGTTAGGGCTTAAGTCTACTTTTTTGTTTTTGTTTTCTGTTTGTTTACTCTGTTTTTTATTTGTTTTCTTTTTCTGCTTTCCTGTTGGGCTACTTGAACATTTTTTAGAATTCCACTTTGATTCATCTGTCATATTTTTGAGTGTATTTCTTTGTTTAGCTTTTTCAGTGATTACTCTAGGCATTAGATTATATATACACAATATCACAGTGTACTGGTCTACATATTGCCAGTTTAAGAAAAGTGCAGAAATCTTACTTCCCTTATGTCCTTTTATCTTCCCCCATTTAATAACTGTCTTAAATGTTTCTTCTAAAAACTACATCAGTCATCAAACATAATTTAGGAAACTCAAGAGAAGAAAATGTATTTTATTTATCACATTTTTCTCTTTCCATTGTTCTTTCTTCCTTTCTGACGTTTCAAGATTCTTTTTTCTTTTTTTAATGATTTCCTTACTTCTTGGAGCATCTCCTTCAGCCATTCTTTTAGAGCAAGTCTGATGGCAGCAAATTATCTTTATTTTTCTTCATCTGAAAATATCTTAATTTTTCCTTCATACCTTAACATTTTCATCAGATGTAAGATTCTGGGCTAATAGTTCTTCTATGATAGCCTTTGAAAAATGTTGTGCCGCTTCCTTCTCACACCCGTGGTTTCTGGTGAAAAATCGACTGACATTTGAATCACTTTTCCTCTATAGGCAAGATGTCACTCCTCTGTTGCTACTTGTAAGTGTTTTGTTTTGTTTTGTTTTGTTTTTAGAAAGATGGCATGATGTGTCTTGGTGTGGATTCCTTCAGGTATAGCCAGTTGAGGCTTTGCTCAACTTCCTGAATCTGTTGGTTTATGTCTTTTGCTAAATTTGGGGAATTTTGAGTCATTATTTCTTTGAGTACTTTTTCAGCACCACTTTCTTTGTCTTCTCCTTGTGGGACTCTGATGACCCTGATGTTAGATCTTTTATTATAGTCCTCCAAGTTTGTGAGCATCTGTTTTTTTGTTTTTTTTTTTTAGCCTATTTTTTTTAGTTGTTCAGATTGGGGAATTTCTGTTCTAACTTCAACTACTGATTTTTTTCCTTTGTCTCCTCCATTCTGGTGTTGAGCTCATTCATTGAGTTTTTAATTTTTGGTTATTGCATTATTTCAACCTTCAAATTTCCATTTGGTTCTCCTTTATGACTTCTTTTTTGTGTAAACTTTCTATTTCTTTTCTGAAACTTTTAATTTTTTTTCATTTGTTTCAAATTTGTTTATATTTGCTAGTGAAGCTTTTTTGTCATGGCTGCTTTAAAACCTTTTTCGGATAATTCTAACATCTTTCTAAAGTTGGTGTGGGTGTCTATTGATTGTCTTTTTTCATTCAGATTGTGAGTTTCCTGGTTCTTAGTATGATGAGTAATTTTTTTTATTGAAGCCTGGAGATTTTTGGGCATATAAAACCCTGGATCTTTTTTTTTTTTTTTTTTTTTTTTGAGATGGAGTTTCGCTCATGTTTCCCAGGCTGAAGTGCAACGGTGCAATCTTGGCTCACCGCAACCTCCGCCTCCCAGGTTCAAGTGATTCTCCAGCCTCAGCCTCCCGAGTAGCTGGGAATACAGGCATGTGCCACCACGTCCAGCTAATTTTGTATTTTTAGTAGAAACAGGGTTTCTCCATGTTGGTCGGGCTGGTCTCAAACTCCCGACCTCAGGTTATCCACCTGCCTTGGCCTCCCAAAGTGCTGGGATTACAGGCATGAGCCACCACGCCTGGCCTAAAACCCTGGACCTTGTTTGAACCTTCTGTTTTAGCTGGCTTTCTGTGGCAATGCTCCAACAGGGGAAAAAGAGGGGCACTACTTATTACTGATTGGTGGGGGCAGAAGTCCAAGTTTTCTGCATGATGTCCAATGACACTATAAGAATGGGGAGAGGCAGGAGGCTCATTACTCACTATGGTGGAAGTCCCAGCTCCCAACTCAGTCCTTTCTGCGCCACCCTAGTCGGGGGTTAGGGCTCATTGCAGCCTTGCAAGAGTGAAGTCTGGGCATCCTATCTGGCCTTTATTTGTGTTGGGCGGTGGGGGGCGGGGGGGCAAAGTTTTTTCTGTGCTGTTTGCCTGGAATAGAGCAGTCATTGTCTAAAAGTATCCTGTTTTGCTAATCTGCCCTTTTCCTGGTCCTTTAGCTAGAGAGAGCAGGCTTTTGTTGGGGCTTTTTTTTTTTTCCCCCTGTGCCTGGGTTTCTGCCTTCTTCAGCTCCAAGACAGGGATATATGAGACAAAATGATAACCCCGCGAACTCACCACTATTTTTTCCTTAGCCCGTCATGTCCCCAGCTGGTCTGCCTTCTTCTCCATCTTTCAGAGTCTTCTTCTATTTGTTTTGTAGATAATGTGCATGGTCTTTAGTTGTACTTAGAGGGTAGAAAAGTGGATGACTTAGGGAAAAGTGAATGACTCTAGCTTCCTGGAAGCAGAAGTCCTAGTGAGTAATTTTTGTCCCATTATTTGTTTTATGATTGTAAAAGATATACCTATTCTCTAGAGAAAACTTAAAAATTGTAAAGAACGTTTTTAAAAATCATCTTTGATTCCTATGTTCACTGCTAGCATTTTCTTTTATTTCTAGTTTTTAAAAATTCATGTATAAATTGTAGATCTCTTTTCCTAAAACTAAGGATTACTGGCAATTTTCATTTATATATTATATTAACATATACTGTGAGTATTTTTCTTACAAATATTCTCTGAAAACATAGTTTTAATAACTGCGTACTATTACCATTATGACTAGATTTAACCACTGCCCTATATTGGACATTGTTTGTAACTGGAAATTACATTGGAAATAGTTTGTAATTCTCTGCTTCTCTAAATAATGTTATAATAATAAATATGCTTATAGATATATCTGGATTGCAGTTCAGATTATTTCCCCAGGACAGACTCATAGAAAGTAAAAAGACAGGATTTCCGGCCAAGATGGCCGAATAGGAACAGCTCCGGTCTCCAGCTCCCAGCCCCAGCGACACAGAAGACGGGTGATTTCTGCATTTCTGCTTGAGGTACCGGTTTCATCTCACTAGGGAGTGCCTAACAGTGGGTTCAGGACAGTCGGTGAAGCGCACTGTGCGCGAGCCGAAGCAGGGCGAGGCATTGCCTCACTCGGGAAGCGCAAGGGGTCAGGGAGTTCCCTTTCCTAGTCAAAGAAAGGGAAAACAGACGGCACCTGGAATATCGGGTCAGTCCCGTCCTAATACTGCGCTTTTCCAACGGGCCTGGAAAACGGCACACTAGGAGATTGTGTCCCGCACCTGGCTCGGAGGGTCCTATGCCCACGGAGTCTCGCTGATTGCTAGCACAGCAGTCTGAGATCACGCTGCAAGGCGGCAACGAGGCTGGGGGAGGGGCGCCCGCCATTGCCCAGGCTTGCTTAGGTAAACAAAGCAGCCAGGAAGCTCGAACTGGGTGGAGCCCACCACAGCTCAAGGAGGCCCGCCTGCCTCTGTAGGCTCCACCTCTGGGGGCAGGGCACAGACAACCAAAAACTCAGCGAGAACCTCCACAGCCTTAAATGTCCCTGTCTGACGTGGTTCTCCCAGCACGCAGCTTGTGATCTGAGAACGGACAGACTGCCTCCTAAAGTGGGTCCCTCACCCCTGAGCAGCCTAACTGGGAGGCACCCCCCCAGTGGGACAGACTGACACCTCATTCAACCGGGTACTCCTCTGAGACAAAACTTTCAGAGGAACTATCAGACAGCTGAATTTGTGGTCTCACGAAAATCCGCTGTTCTGCAGCCACCAGTGCTGACACCCAGCCAAGCAGGGTCTGGAGTGGACCTCTAGTAAACTCCAACAGACCTGCAGCTGAGGGTCTTGTCTGGTAGAAGGAAAACTAACAAACAGAAAGGACATCCACACCAAAAACCCATCTGTACATCACCATCATCGAAGACAAAAAGTAGACAAAACCACAAAGATGGGGAAAAAACAGACCAAAAAAACTGGAAACTCTAAAAAACAGAGCACCTCTCCTCCTCCAAAGGAACGCAGTTCCTCACCAGCAACGGAACAAAGCTGGATGGAGGATGACTTTGATGAGTTGAGAGAAGAAGGCTTCAGACGATCAAACTACTCTGAGCTACGAGAGGAAATTCAAAACAATAGCAAAGAAGTTAAAAACTTTGAAAAAAAATTAGAAGAATGGATAACTAGAATAACCAATGGAGAGAAGGGCTTCAAGGAGATGATGGAGCTGAAAGCCAAGTTTCGAGAACTACGCGAAGAATGCAGAAGCCTGAGTAGCAGATGCGATCAACTGGAAGAAAGGGTATCGCTGATAGAAGATGAAATGAATGAAATGAAGAGAGAAGGGAAGTTTAGAGAAAAAAGAATAAAAAGAAATGAACAAAGCCTCCAAGAAATTTGGGACTATGTGAAAAGACCAAACCTACGTCTGATTGGTGTACCTGAAAATGATGGGGAGAATGGAACCAAGTTGGAAAACACTCTGCAAGATATTATCCAGGAGAACTTCCCCAATCTAGCAAGGCAGGCCAGCATTCAGATTCAGGAAATACAGAGAACGCCACAAAGATACTCCTCGAGAAGGGCAACTCCAAGACACATAATTGTCAGATTCACCAAAGTGGAAATGAAGGAAAAAATGTTAAGGGCAGCCAGAGAGAAAGGTCGGGTTACCCACAAAGGGAAGCCCATCAGACTAACAGCTGATCTCTCAGCAGAAACTCTACAAGCCAGAAGAGAGTGGGGGCCGATATTCAACATTCTTAAAGAAAAGAATTTTCAACCCAGAATTTCCTATCCCGCCAAACTAAGCTTCATAAGTGAAGGAGAAATAAAATACTTTACAGACAAGCAAATGCTGAGAGATTTTGTCACCACCAGGCCTGCCCTAAAAGAGCTCCTGAAGGAAGCACTAAACATGGAAAGGAACAACCGGTACCAGCCCCTGCAAAAACATGCCAAATTGTAAAGACCATCGAGGCTAGGAAGAAACTATAGCAACTAACGAGCAAAATAACCAACTAACATCATAATGACAGGATCAGATTCACACATAACAATATTCACGTTAAATGTAAATGGGCTAAATGCTCCAATCAAAAGACACAGACTGGCAAACTGGATAAGGAGTCAGGACCCATCAGTGTGCTGTATTCAGGAAACCCATCTCACGTGCAGAGACACACATAGACTCAAAATAAAGGGATGGAGGAAGATCTATCAAGCAACTGGAAAACAAAAAAAGGCAGGGGTTGCAATCCTAGTCTCTGATAAAATAGACTTTAAACCAACAAAGATCAAAAGAGACAAAGAAGGCCATTACATAATGGTAAAGGGATCAATTCAACAAGAAGAGCTAACTATCCTAAATATATATGCACCCAACACAGGAGCACCCAGATTCATAAAGCAAGTCCTCAGTGACCTACAAAGGGACTTAAACTCCCACACAATAATAATGGGAGATTTTAACACCCCACTGTCAGCATTAGACAGATCAACGAGACAGAAAGTTAACAAGGATATCCAGGAATTGAACTCAGCTCTACATAAAGTGGACCTAATAGACATCTACAGAACTCTCCACCCCAAATCAACAGAATATACATTTTTTTCAGCACCACACCACACCTATTCCAAAATTGACCACATAGTTGGAAGTAAAGCTCTTCTCAGCAAATGTAAAAGAACAGAGATTATAACAAACTGTCTCTCAGACCACAGTGCAATCAAACTAGAACTCAGGATTAAGAAACTCAGTCAAAACCGCTCAACTACATGGAAACTGAACAACCTGCTCCTGAATGACTATTGGGTACATAATGAAATGAAGGCAGAAATAAAGATGTTCTTTGAAACCAACGAGAACAAAGACACAACATACCAGAATCTCTGGGACACGTTCAAAGCAGTGTGTAGAGGGAAATTTATAGCACTAAATGCCCACAAGAGAAAGCAGGAAAGATCCAAAATTGACACCCTAACATCACAATTAAAAGAACTAGAAAAGCAAGAGCAAACACATTCAAAAGCTAGCAGAAGGCTAGAAATAACTAAAATCAGAGCAGAACTGAAGGAAATAGAGACACAAAAAACCCTTCAAAAAATTAATGAATCTAGGAGCTGGTTTTTTGAAAAGATCAACAAAATTGATGGACCGCTAGCAAGACTAATAAAGAAGAAAAGAGAGAAGAATCTAATAGATGCAATAAAAAACGAAAAAGGGGATATCACCACCGATCCCACAGAAATACAATCTACCATCAGAGAATACTACAAACACCTCTATGCAAATAAACTAGAAAATCTGGAAGAAATGGATAAATTCCTCGACAAATACACCCTCCCAAGACTAAACCAGGAAGAAGTTGAATCTCTGAATAGACCAATAACAGGTTCTGGAATTGTGGCAATAATCAATAGCTTACCAACCAAAAAGAGTCCAGGACCTGATGGATTCACAGCTGAATTCTACCAGAGGTACAAGGAGGAACTGGTACCATTCCTTCTGAAACTATTCCAATCGATAGAAAAAGAGGGAATCCTCCCTAACACATTTTACGAAGCCAGCATCGTCCTGATACCAAAACCTGGCAGAGACATAACCAAAAAAGAGAATTTCAGACCAATATCCTTGATGAACATTGATGCAAAAATCCTCAATAAAATACTGGCAAACCGAATCCAGCAACACATCAAAAAGCTTATCCACCATGATCAAGTGGGCTTCATCCCTGGGATGCAAGGCTGGTTCAACATACGCAAATCAATAAATGTAATCCAGCATATAAACAGAACCAAAGACAAAAACCACATGATTATCTCAATAGATGCAGAAAAGGCCTTTGACAAAATTCAACAACCCTTCATGCTAAAAACTCTCAATAAATTAGGTATTGATGGGACGTATCTCAAAATAATAAGAGCTATCTACAACAAACCCACAGCCAATATCATACTGAATGGGCAAAAACTGGAAGCATTCCCTCTGAAAACTGGCACAAGACAGGGATGCCCTCTCTCACCGCTACTATTCAACATAGTGCTGGAAGTTCTGGCCAGAGCAATCAGGCAGGAGAAGGAAATAAAGGGTATTCAATTAGGAAAAGAGGAAGTCAAATTGTCCCTGTTTGCAGATGACATGATTGTATATCTAGAAAACCCCATTGTCTCAGCCCAAAATCTCCTTAAGCTGATTAGCAACTTCAGCAAAGTCTCAGGATACAAAATTAATGTACAAAAATCACAAGCATTCTTGTACACCAATAACAGACAAACAGAGAGCCAAATCATGAGTGAACTCCCATTCACAATTGCTTCAAAGAGAATAAAATACCTAGGAATCCAACTTACCAGGGATGTGAAGGACCTCTTCAAGGAGAACTACAAACCACTGCTCAATGAAATAAAAAAGGATACAAACAAATGGAAGAACATTCCATGCTCATGGGTTGGAAGAATCAATATCGTGAAAATGGCCATACTGCCCAAGGTAATTTATAGATTCAATGCCATCCCCATCAAGCTACCAATGACTTTCTTCACAGAATTGGAAAAAACTACTTTAAAGTTCATATGGAACCAAAAAAGAGCCCGCATCGCCAAGTCAATCCTAAGCCAAAAGAACAAAGCTGGAGGCATCACGCTACCTGACTTTAAACTATACTACAAGGCTACAGTAACCAAAACAGCATGGTACTGGTACCACAACAGAGACATAGATCAATGGAACAGAACAGAGCCCTCAGAAATGATGCCGCATAGCTACAACTATCTGATCTTTGACAAACCTGACAAAAACAAGAAATGGGGAAAGGATTCCCTATTTAATAAATGGTGCTGGGAAAACTGGCTAGCCATATGTAGAAAGCTGCAACTGGATCCCTTCCTTACACCTTATACAAAAATTAATTCAAGATGGATTAAAGACTTATATGTTAGACCTAAAACCATTAAAATCCTACAAGAAAACCTAGGCAATACCATTCAGGACATAGGCGTGGGCAAGGACTTCATGTCTAAAACACCAAAAGCAATGGCAACAAAAGCCAAAATCGACAAATGGGATCTCATTAAACTAAAGAGCTTCTGCACAGCAAAAGAAACTATCATCAGAGTGAACAGGCAACCTACACAATGGGAGAAAATTTTTGCAACCTACTCATCTGACAAAGGGCTAATATCCAGAATCTACAATGAACTCAAACAAATTTACAAGAAAAAAACAAACAACCCCATCAAAAAGTGGGCAGAGGACATGAACAGACACTTCTCAAAAGAAGACATTTATGCAGCCAAAAAACACATGAAGAAATGCTCCTCATCACTGGCCATCAGAGAAATGCAAATCAAAACCACAGTGAGATACCATCTCACACCAGTTAGAATGGCCATCATTAAAAAATCAGGAAACAACAGGTGCTGGAGAGGATGTGGAGAAATAGGAACACTTTTACACTGTTGGTGGGACTGTAAACTAGTTCAACCATTGTGGAAGTCAGTGTGGCGATTCCTCAGGGATCTCGAACTAGAAATACCATTTGACCCAGCCATCCCATTACTGGGTATATACCCAAAGGACTATAAATCATGCTGCTATAAAGACACATGCACACGTATGTTTATTGCGGCACTATTCACAATAGCAAAGAGTTGGAACCAACCCAAATGTCCAACAACGATAGACTGGATTAAGAAAATGTGGCACATATACACCATGGAATACTATGCAGCCATAAAAAATGATGAGTTCGTGTCCTTTGTAGGGACATGGATGAAACTGGAAAACATCATTCTCAGTAAACTATCGCAAGGACAAAAAACCAAACACCGCATGTTCTCACTCATATGTGGGAATTGAACAATGAGAACTCATGGACACAGGAAGGGGAACATCACACTCCGGGGACTGTTGTGGGGTGGGGGGAGGGGGGAGGGACAGCATTAGGAGATACACCTAATGCTAAATGACGAATTAATGGGTGCAGGAAATCAACATGGCACATGGATACATATGTAACAAACCTGCACATTGTGCACATGTACCCTAAAACCCTAAAGTATAATAAAAAAAAAAAAAAAAAAAAAAAAAAAAAAAAGAAAGAGAAAAAAAAAAAAAAAAAAAAAAAAGAAAGTAAAAAGACAGATGCCATTTTAGATTTCTTTATGCACATTGCCAGTCTGATTTCTACAAAGGCCCACCGTAGGTACTATCCACCAGCGCCAACTATGAGTGTTATCACTAAAATCTGTGTGGATAAGGACTTCTCAGGAAGACTAAAGCCACTTTGATTTTATGGAATAATAGAATTTGAAGAGCTTGGGAGGACAGTAGAAGTCACAGTACCTACCACTATGATTTTATTTACTTATTCATGTTTTAAAGATGGGGTCTTGCTCTGTCGCCCAGGTGGAGCACAGTGGCATGATCATAGCTCACTGCAGCCTCAACCTCCTGGGCTCAAGGGATCCTCCCACCTCAGCCTCCTAAGTTGCTGGGACTACAGGCATGTACCACCACATCTGGCTAATGCTGTGATTTTGTAGATGAGAAGAAAAGTCACCAGAGAGGTACATGTAAAGGAACCAAGATTTTTCTAGCCTGGAACCATGCTGTGGCCTTGAAGAGGGAAGACACCACCTAGCCTTGGAGCACTACCTGAATCCTTGCTTCCCCTGATTAAAAAAAGAAGAAAGAAAGAAAAAAAGAAAAACCAGGATCTGTATTTGTAACTAACCTGACAGGAGGAGTCACAGTACTGTGAGAAGGGGAGGGTGACACTGCTTTTGCACCACCAAGAAACCTGAAGATCTGTTTTATAAAGCAGTTACAACCTGTGACAAATTCTTAATATTAGCCTCACTTCCCCCATTCTTTTGAAAAGGAGGTTAGGGAGTAGTGGAGGGATCCTGGGATTTGGGTCAGAGTTCTCTCTTCTACTCCTACAGGGACAAGACACAGATCCCTTCTGAGCTCTGAGTTTTACCTTTACAAGGAGAAGGCTGGCTGAGATGCCTCTGGGGCTGCCTCCAGCTTCAGGGTCCTGTTGTCTTGCTGTGGTTAGAAGAACCCAGCAGCCCACACCATTGCTGTGTGGTTCCACAAAGCCACACGGCCTCCTCCAAGCCCTGGTCCGCAGGGCCTCACCCACAGAGCCCATACCTGCTCTCACCTCTAACCCCAGGTCACATCATACCTACCTATTGACAAAATGACAACCCATTTAGCTCTCATTGGCTTTTATGCATGATTCATGAACCAGGGCGGCCTCCCTTCTATTAAACAGAATGACAGATCTCACTGGGCAAGAGCAGAACAGTGGGGTTGGTAAGGTGGGAACAGAGAAACAAGAAAAATCTAACTGGTTAACATGAGGATACTTGTTTTGGAAGGTTTGGAGAGTGTAACTTCCTTATTAGGCTGACTCAGTAGACTGGAATCTCCTGTTTTCAGGAAAAACTGGTCTGTTTTGGGCCCTATCTGCTTCCTTCAAGTTTCAGTTTGATGATGTGACATTTGGCATGAGTGATTCCATTTTGATTTGACCTGGTCTGTTGGGGCCTAGTGCAGGAGTTCAGTCTGAAGCGGTGGACTCACACCATCTTTGTTTAATGCCAGGTTTCTCTAACCCATTTTCAGAGGTGGAATCACAGCCTTTGAAGGGACCGGAGGGGTACTGGGTGATCTTGGAACACAGGAAGCATATTCCTGGTGTCTCCGGGCCCAGTGACTTTCATGGAGCCCTCCGGGCCCCAGTGGGCTGCGCACTGATGGATGAAGTGTTTCTGACAGGGCCCACATCCAGTCAGTGCATTCACAGCTCCCACCGCCGCAGGGCCTGGGTCCCGGCCTCTGGCCAGTGTGCCTGTGCGTGACACATTGCAGCCGTGTTTTCCAAGTGAGTTCAGTGGTACTGACAGGATCCACATTTCCAGTCCGCAGCCAGCCACACACACAATATTATCTGTGAATGGAAACCGTCACTGTAGATTTTTGCTTGCGTTTTGGCAGCTGCCCCTGATGGGAGAGTGCATGTCACAGACCTAACTGAAGTCAGAGTCCTCTCTGCACAGACAGCAGGGCTTGGACAGACCATGAGTAACGAGCCACATTCTCAAAGCACCAGGGAGTCTGCACTTCCTGCAGAGAGACATTCTGGTGAGGAATCAGCAACGCTTTCCATGGGGGCAGTTTTACCAAGCCTGTCATGGAGACAGGGCTGTGTAGGCTGGACTAGAAGGGTGCCGGGATTGTGGAAGTGTCTGGATGGTTCTGGAAAAATCTGGTAGCCATATAAAAGGAAAAAAAACAAGGTAGGGTGTGGGAGTGGCAATGTGGAATTTCTTGGAAATAAAGAGAAAGAAAATAACAAGCCTTTTCTCTTGGCCTTGACCTCTCGCTGGACCCCAGGCTACCGACTAGACTGCTCCACCAGCTCTCTGATGTCACCACAGACTCAACTTATCCAAAACTGAGGTCATCCTCCCCCAGACTGGCTCCTTGTCCTAATTCTGTCAGCAAAACCACACTTCCAGACACCCAGAGCGGGCCTTTGGGGAAGCCTTTGTTTTTTTTCCTTCCTATTGAATCTGTCCCCAGCCCTGTTGGTGATTATTGGTCTCCGGATGTATCTTTCTCTGACCTTTCTGAGTCATGATTTCAAAGTCATTGCTCACAAAAGTGAACAGAATTAAAGTAACCATAAAAGAAAAGGAATTTCAAAAAGGAGAACTAAACCCAAAATTGGAATAAACTGGGGGATACCACATTGCTTCATCCTGCAGATACCAGCCCAGCCCAGGACAGCACCTACACGTCAGCGCCGGTGCCTCCTGGGCCACGGCTGAGCCAAAGCCCACAGTCCACATCGTCTCTCAGGCCTGGGGCCTGCTTGCAGCCTGCCACATCGAGTCCCATGTTTTGTGCCCACCTTCTGTGCCCAAGCCCCTGACCCAACCTTTCCTGCCATTCGCTATTCCTCTTTATTACGCGCTCACACCATCCTCCCACCTGCCTCCTGAAATGCCTTTCCTTTGAGCTGAACTCTGTGAGTCTCCCAAAGCCCAGCTCAGCTGTGAAACTTCAGACTCGTGTGGCTCCTCCTGACTTGTTCCTGCTCTGAGAGTCTGTCGCACCCACAGCAAGGACATGGCCATGGTTACAAGCTCAGGCCCCAGAACCAGAAGTCACCTGTATGCCGTAGCTGTGCAATTTGGGCCAAGTCACTTAACACTTCAGAGCCTTCATTGTCTTATCTGTAAAATGGGACTAATCATAGTCCCCCAAACTTGTAAGGCTGTAGAGAGAATTGAATAGGATATTGCTCACAATGTGCTTAGTATAGTGCCTGGCAATCAATTAAGAATCGTTCAACAAATTCTTGTTGTTGCTATAATTTTTCTTATTCTCCCATTTGAGCTTTTTCCTATTTGTCTGCTTTAATTTGTCTGCTTAATTACATTAAGGCCATCTTATCTACCCCATTAAGTTGTAAGGTCTTGAAGGGCAAAAGCAGTGATATCTTTCTATTGTGTTCTGCCCTGGTGGGCACCTCCCTACACCAGACACACACGCACGCATGGGACACTGCTGGACAAATAACTGGGAACAGAGTGAATAGCTGTGGGTTGTTAAACTTCTCAGCTCTCTATGTATGGGGAGGAGGGAAAAAATGGGGCCTTTGTTATCTCTGAGGAGGAAACATGGGCCTAAGAGAAAGAGGAAACACTGCCAACCAGGATAGCTAGTGAAAGGGCCTTCCTAGGAGACACAGTTAAATCAACTGTTAACCTCAAGGAAAGGTAGACTAATGTGATTTGGCTTCAGGGAATTTATAAAATAGGTGACAAAAGAACTGGTAGGAAAATGACAGCTTCGAAATCAGGATTTCAGACCCCATGTGAGAAGGAATTAAAGGAGTAGCATAAAAGATCTCAAACAGTAGAACTGATGTCAGACATTCAGTGATTTTATTTGATCCAGGAACAAAATAGATAAAGAATCCCTCCATTTTTGAGTCAAAATTCCAAAACCATTTCTCATCAAACAAAACTGAACTAAAAGGTAACGTCGAAGCAGAAACCAATAAAAGAGAATTAAGGACAGGAAAAATGAACCAAAATACTCTAAGATTCTTTTAGGATGTCATGCTAAATTAAAAGACAAGCAAAAACAGCCCTCAAATCCCTAACTGGCTTCCCAGTCTGGGAGTTACCAGAGTTTCTGCTTGTCCTATTGTTGTTGTAATCAAGCCCCAGGGCACTGATACTATCTCTTCTGGTTTATTCATTTCTTCCTTATTTGTTTTTCCTATCTTTAAAATGCACCATTGTATAGAATCTGGGCATGGCTTCAAAGATTACCCCACAATTCAACAATGGTCTACACTAAAGCCCAAGTCTGCTCTCTCCTAGACTCCAACCTGTTGGAGACTCAGTCAGGGATTCATATCTCCTCCAGCTCCTTCTCTGTCAGCCGCTGGGTTAGATCACAGTGGGTTAAAAACAATTAGAAAGGCACGTGAAAGACCAATGGTTTTGGTTTCCACCAGAGAAGAAGTAAGAGATGCCTCAAAGGAGAGGTCTGTCCACTAAAACACAAAAGAAAATGACAGCAACAATAAAACAAAACAAATCGAGAATGCTAGAATCGCTCAACATAGTAGACGCTCAACCTAGTAGATGTGTGTTTTCCAGCTAAACGTCGATTTTTGGTTTCAGTACCCAATAGAACATCAAGGTTGGTGTGAGATGGAAGTGGGCAGGTTGGCATTCTGGCTTGTACTATTGGTGCAAGTTACCGGTCAGACTGAGCCCATGAGCAGTGTAAGAAATAAAAGTGATTGTTCCAGCGTAGGCTGCTGGGTCACACCTGCCTTTAAAGATATCAGCTTTCAAAACCATGTTTTCTGCCATTATGATGAGAACTCAGTCACCGGTAGGGGCTGCTGCCACATTCCACTGTGCAGAAATGAGAATCAGATAGGCCACCTTCATTTGCAGTGAAAACCTATGCAGGCAGGTATCTTTTCTTCTCTATGATGTTTTCTTTTTTCATTTCCTTTCTATTAAAATTTTTTTGATTGACCTAATTATACATCTTTTAGTGATGTTTTGATATATATAATGTATAGTGGTAATCAGCATATCCATTAGGTCAAACATTTATCATTTCTTTTTGTTGGGAACATTCCATATCCTCCTCGTTCTAGCTATTAACAGTATCCATATTATCACTGTTAACTACAGTCATCCTACAGTGCTGAAGAACACTAGAAACTATTCCTCCTATCCAGCTGCTCTTTTGCCAATCCCTCCTTTCCCCTACCCTTCTCAGGCTCTAGTATCCTCTGTTCTTTTTACTTCTATGAAATCAACTTTGTTTTTAGCTTCCACATATGAGTGAGAACACGTTGTGTTTAACTTTCTGTTCTGGGCTTATTTCAGTTAACATAATGTCCTCCCTTTCCACACTTACTGCTGCAAATGACAGTATTTCATTCCTCTTTATGACTGGATAGTATTTCATTGTGTATATATAACATACATTTTCTTCATCCATTTATCTGTGTTGGACACCTAGGTAGATTCCGTATCTTAGCTATTGGGAATAGTGCTGCAACAAACATGGGGGTGCAGATGTCTTAAAAGTGCCGATTTCCTTTCCTTTGGATAAATTCCCAGTAGTGGGGTTGCTGAAGCATATGATAGTTCCATTTGTAGTTTTTTGAGGAGCCTCCATGCTGTTCCCCATAGTGGCTGTACCAGTTTACACTCCCACCAACGGCATACAAGAGTTCCCTTTTCTCTATATACTTAACAGTGTTTTTTTGTTGGTTTTTTTTTTTGTCTTTTTGATAATAGCCATCCTAACTTGGGTGAGATGATACCTCACTGTAGCTTTGACTTGCAATTCCCTGATGATTAGTGATGCTGAACATTTTTTCAAAATTTTTTCCATAGTTATTGGGGTACAGGTGGTATTTGGTTTTATGAGTAAGTTCTTCAGTGGTGATTTGTGAGATTTTGGTGCACCTGCCACCCATGTATACAATGCACCATATTTGTGGTCTTTTATCCCTCGCCCTCCTCCCACTCTTCCCCTCAAGTCCCCAAAGTCCATTGACTCATTCATATGCCTTTGCATCCTCATAGCTTAGTTCCCACATATCAGTGAGAACATACGATGTTTGGTTTTCCATTCCTTCATTACATCAATTAGAATAATAGTCTCCAGTCTCATCCAGATCACTGCAAATGCTGTTAATTCATTCCTTTTTATGGCTGCGTAGTATTCCATCATATACATATTCCATCATATATATATATATACACACACACACACACACACACATACACACACACACACATCACAGTTTCTTTATCTGCTGGTTGATAGATGGGCATTTGGGTTGGTTCCACAATTTTGCAATTGTGAATTATGCTGCTGTAAACATGCACGTGCAAGTATCTTTTTCAAATATTGACTTTTCCTCTGGGTAGATACCCAGTAGTAGGATTGCTGGATCAAATGGTAGTTCTACTCTTAGTTCTTTAAGGAATCACCACACTGTTTTCCACAGTGGCTGTACTAGTTTACATTCCTGCCAGCAGTGTAGAAGTGTTCCTTGTACACCACATCTATGCCAAGGGTCTACTGTTTTTTTGATTTTTTGATTATGGTCATTCTTGAAGGAGTAAGGTAGTATCTATTGCATTGTGGTTTTGATTTGCATTTCCCTGATCATTAGTGGTGTTGAGCATTTTTTCATATGTTTGTTAGCCATTTGTATATCTTCTTTTGAGGATTGTCTATTCATGTCCTTAGCCCACTTTTTGATGGGATTATTTTTTTTTCTTACCGATTTGTTTGAATTCATGGTAAATTCTGGATATTAGTCCTTTGTCAGATGTATAGATTGTGAAGATTTTCTCCCACTCTGTGGGTTGTCTGTTTACTCTGCTGACTGTTCCTTTTGCCATACAAAAGCTCTTTAGTTTAATTAGGCCCAGCTATTTATTTTTGTTTTTATTGCATTTGCTTTTGGGTTCTTGGTCATGAAATCCTTGCCTAAGCCAATGTCTAAAAGGTTTTTCCAATGCCACCTTCTAGAATTTTTTATAGTTTCAGGTCTTAGGTTTAAATCCTTAATCTGTCTTGAGTTGATTTTTGTATAAGGTGAGAGATGAGGATCCAGTTTCATTCTCCTACATGTGGCTAGCCAATTATGCCAGCACCATTTGTTGAAAAGGGTGTCCTTTCCCCACTTTATGTTTTTGTTTGCTTTGTCGAAGATCAGTTAACTGTAAGTATTTGGGATTATTTTGGATTATTTCTGCGTTCTCTATTCTGTTCCATTGGCCTATGTGCTTATTTTTATACTACTACCACACTGTTTTGGTGACTATATCCTTATCGCATAGTTTAAAATCAGATAGTGTGATGCCTCAAGATTTGTTCTTTTTGCTTAGTCTTGCTTTGGCTATGCAAGCTCTTTTTTGGTTCCATGTGAATTTTAGAATTGTTTTTTCTAACTCTGTGAAGAATGATGATGGTATTTTGATGGGGATTGCATTGAATTTGTAGACTGCTTTTGGCAGTATAGTCATTTTCACAATATTGATTCTACCCACCCATGGAGCATGGGATGTGTTTCCATTTGTTTGTGTTGTCTATGATTTCTTTCAGCAGTGTTTTGTAGTTTTTCTTGTAGAGGTCTTTCAACTCCTTTGTTAGGTATATTCCTAAGTATTTTATTTTATTTTATTTTTTGCAACTATTGTAAAAGGGGTTGAGTTCTTGATTTGATTCTCTGCTTGGTCACTGTTGATGTATAGAAGAGTTACTGATTTGTATACATTAATCTTGTATTCAGAAACTTTGCTGAATTATTTTATCAGTTCTAGGAGCTTTCTGGAGGAGTTGTTAGGGTTTTCAAGGTAAATGATCATATCATCAGCAAACAGTGACAGTTTGACTTCCTCTTTACCGAGCTGGATGCCCTTTATTTCTTTCTCTTGTCTTATTGCTCTGGCTAGGACTTCCAGTACTATATTGAAGAGAAGTGGTGAGAGTAGGCATTGTAGTCTTGTTCCCGTTCTCAGAGGGGGTGCTTTGAACTTTTCCCCATTCAGTATTATGTTGGCTATGGGTTTGTCATAGATGGCTTTTATTACATTAAGGTATGTCCCTTGTATGCCGATTTTCCTGAGGGTTTAATCATAAAGTGATGCTGGATTTTGTCAAATGTTTTTTCTGCATCTATTGACATGATCATATGATTTTTGTTTTTAATTCTGTTTATGTGGTGTATCACATTTATTGACTTGTGTATGTTAAACCATCCCTGCATCCCTGGTATGAAACCCACTTGATCATGGTGGATTATCTTTTTGATATGTTGTTAGATTCAGTTAGCTGGTATTTTGTTAAGGATTTTAGCATCTATGTTCATCAAGGATATTGGTCTGTAGTTTTCATTTTTGGTTATGTCATCTCCTGGTTTTGGTATTAGGGTGATGCTGGCTTCATAGAATGAATTAGGGAGGGTTCCTTCTTTCTCTATCTTGTGGAATAGTGTCAAAAGGATTGGTACCAATTCTTCTTTGAATGTCTGGTAGAATTCTGCTGTGAATCCATCTGGTCCTGGACTTTTTTTTGTTGGTAATTTTAAAATTACCATTTCAATCTTGCTGCTTGTTATTGGTCTGTTCAGGGTATCTAATTCCTCCTGATTTAAGCTAGGAGGGTTGTATTTTTCCAGGAATTTATCCATCTCCTCTAGGTTTTCTAGTTATGTGCGTAAAGGTGTTCATAGTAGCCTCAAATCATCTTTTATATTTCAGTGGTGTCAGTTGTAATATCTCCTGTTTCATTTCTTAGTGAGGTTATTTGGATTTTCTCTCTTCTTTTCTTGGTTAATCTTGCTAACGGTCTATCAATTTCATTTATGTTTTCAAAGAACCAGCTGTTTGTTCCATTTATCTTTTGTATTTTTTTGTTTGTTTGTTTGTTTCAATTTCATGTAGTTCTGCTCTGATCTTGGTTATTTCGTTTCTTCTGCTGGGTTTGGGTTTGGTTTGTTTTTGTTTCTCTAGTTCCTTGAGATGTGACCTTAGATTGTCTCTGTTTGTGCTATTTCAGACATTTCAATGTAGGCGTTTAGGGCTATGAACTTTCCTCTCAGCACTGCCTTTGCTGAATCCCGGAGCTTTTGATAGGTTGTGTCATTATTGTCATTCAGTTTGAAGAACTTTTTAATTTCCATCTTGATTTCGTTTTTGACCCAGTGCTCTTTCAGGAGCAGGTTATTTAATTTCCATGTATTTGCATGGTTTTGAAAGTTCCTTTTGGAGTTGATTTCCAGTTTTATTCCACTGTGGTCTATGAGAGTGCTTGATATAATTTCAATTTTCTTAAATTTATTGAGGCTCGTTTTATGGCCTATCATATGGTCTATCTGGGAGAAAGTTCCATGTGCTGTTGAATAGAATGTATATTCTGCAGTTGTTAGATGAAATGTTCATATATATATATCTGTTAAGTCCATTTGTTCCAAGGTGTAGTTTAAATCCATTGTTTCTTTGTTGACTTTCTGTCTTGATGACCTGTCTAGTGCTGTCAGTGGAGTATTGAAGTCCCCCACTGTTATTGTGTTGCTATCTCATTTCTTAGGTCTATTAATAATTGTTTTATGAATTTGGGAACTCCAGTGTTAAGTGCATATATGTTTACGATTGTGATATTTTCATGTTGAACAAGGCCTTTTACCATTATATACTGTCCCTCTTTGTCTCTTTTAATTGCTGTTGCTTTAAAATTTGTTTTGTCTGATACAAGAATGGTTAACCCTGCTCACTTTTGGTGTCCCTTTGTATGAATTGTCTTTTTCCACCCTTTTACTTTAAGTTTATGTGAGTCCTTACGTGTGAGTCCTTAAGTTTATTTGAGTCCTTAGGCGAGCTTCCTGAAGGCGGCAGATAGTTGGTTGGTGAGTTCTTATCCATTCTGTGGTTTTGTATCTTTTAAGTGGAGCATTTAGGCCATTTACATTCAATGTTAGTATTGAAATGTGAGCTACCGATGCTTTCATCACGCTCTTTGTGCCTGTGTACTTTGGTTTTGTTTTTTGTTTTTGATTTTTAAAGTGCATTTTTGTTTTGTAGGTGCTGTGTGATTTATGCTTTAAAGAGGTTCTGTTTTGATGTGTTTGCAGGATTTGTTTCCAGATTTAGAGCTCCTTTTAGCAGTTCTTATAGCAGTGGTTTGGTAATGGTGAATTCTCTCAGCATTTGTTTGTCTGAAAACAACTGTATCTTTCCTTCATATATGATGCTTAGTTTCATTGGATACAAAATTCTTGGCTGATAAATGTTTTGTTTGAGGAGGCTGAAGATAGGTCCCCAATCCCTCCTAGCTTGTAGGGTTTCTGTTAAGAAATCTGCTGTTAATCTGATAAGTTTTCCTTTATAGGTTACCTGGTGCTTCTGTCTCACAGCTCTTAAGATTCTTTCCCTCGTCTTAACTTTAGATAAGCTGACGACAATGTGCCTAGGTGAAGATCTTTTTTGTGATGAATTTCCCAGGTGTTCTGTGTGCTTCTTGTATTTGGCTGTCTAGGTCTGTCACAAGACTGGGGAAGTTTTCCTCAATTAGTCCCCCAAATATGTTTTCCAGGTTTTTAGAATTCTCATCCTCCTCAGGAACACCGATTATTCTTAGGTTTGGTCGTTTAACATAATCCCAGACTTCTTGGGGGCTTTGTTCGTATTTTCTTATTCTTTTTTCTTTGTCTTTGTTGGACTGGGTTAATTCGAAGACTTTGTCTTCGAGCTCTGAATTTCTTTCTTTTACTTTTTCAGTTCTATTGCTGAGACTTTCCAGAGCATTTTGCATTTCTAAAAGTGTGTCCAATGTTTCCTGAATTTTTGATTGTTGTTTCTTTAAGCTATCTATTTCCATGAATATTTCTCCCTTCACTTCTTGTATAATTTTTTTGGATTTCCTTGCATTGGGCTTCACCTTTTTCTGGTCCCTCCCTTACCTTAATAACTAACCTCCTGAATTCTTTTTCAGGTAAATCAAGGATTTCTTCTTGGTTTGGATCCATTGCTGGTGAACTACTGTGATTTTTGGGGGGTGTTGAAGAGCCTTGTTTTCTCATATTACCAGGATTGGTTTTCCAGCTTCTTCTCATTTTAGGCTTTGTCAGAGGGAAGGTCTAGGGCTGAAGGCTGTTGTTCAGATTCTTTTGTCCCACAGGGTGTTGCCTTGATGTAGTGCTCTCCCCCTCTTCCTGTGGATGTGGCTTCCTGTGAGCTGAACTGCAGTGATTGTTGTCTCTGTTATGGGTCTAGCCACACAGAGAGTCTACCTGGCACCGGGCTGGTACTGGGGGTTGTCTTCACAGAGTCCTGTGATGTGAATCATCTGTGGGTCTCTCAGCTGTGGATACCAGCACCTGTTCTGGTGGAGGTGACGGAGGGTGCATTGGACTCCATGAGGGTCCTTAGGTTTGGTGGTTTAATGCTCTATTTTTATGCTGGTTGGCCTGTTTCCAGAAAGCATCAGCTGTAGTAGTGTGGAGAGGGACTGGCGGTGGGCAGGGCCCTAGAACTCCCAAGATTATATGTCCTTTGTCTTCCCCTACCAGGGTGGATAGGGAAGGATCATCAGGTGTGGGTGGGGCTAGGCGTGTCTGAGCTCAGCCTCTCCTTGGGCAGGTCTTGCTGAGGCTGCTGTTGGGGGGTGAGGGTGAGAGTCCAGGGTCACTGGAGTTGTGTACCTAGGAGGATTATGGCTGCCTTTGTTGAGTCATGCAGGTTGTCAGGACGTGGGGGAAAGCTGGCAGTCACAGGTTTCATCCAGCTCCCACGCAAACCAACGAGCCAGTCTCACTCCAACCGTGCTCCCCAACAGCCCTGAATCTGTTTTCAGGTGGAGGGTGAGATGGGCTTGAAAACTTGCCTGAGGCTCCCTGCCTCCCAGCGGTGAGAGAGAAGGGCTTTAGTTTATGCCCCACCCCCTCACCCCCACTGTGAAGTCTGCATGCCTGATTCAAGCCCTCCCCTGAATTCTGGCCAGGAGGCTTCTCGCTCCCTTCAAATTGTTACAAAGTTCAGCTAGAGAATTCCTTCTCCTTGTGGAGTTTTACCCTCTGCCCCTCAGGCCACCTTCCCGCCGGATCCCTGTGGTGCCAGGCAGGAATGGGCTGCTAGGGGACACAGTGAGCTCCCAGGGCCTTTCTGCTGCTTCCTCTACCCCTGTGTTTTGCTGGGCTCTCTAACTTGACTCAGCTCCAGGTAAAGTGGGAAACTTCTCCCACAAACAGATCTTCCGCTTCTCCAGTCGGGGGGTGTGTCTGGAAGAGGAGGGTTTCCCTTTCCCACTTCCGCATTTCGGGCATTCACAGTATTTGGGGTATCTCCTGGGTCCTGCAGGAGGAATCCGCTTCCTTCGGAGGGTCTGTGGGTCCTCTCAGGATTGCTGATTTGTTCTTGCAGCGGATCGAAAGCTCAGATTCACAATGTGAGACTGCATGCTGCTCTCTCCGGAGATGCAATCTAGTCCTGCCTCCCGTCCACCATGATCCCAGCCATTTTTTCATATATTTATTGGACGTTTGCATGTCATGTTTTGAGAAATGTCTGTTCAGGTCTCTGTCCATTTTTAATGGGACTGTTTGTTTTTTGCTGTTGAAATGTTTCACTTCCTTACGTATTTTGCATATTAATTCCCTGTCAGATGAATAGTTTGTAAGTATCATCTGTGGGTTGTCTTTCCACTCTGTTGAGTGTTTCCTTTGCTGTACAGAAGCTTTTCAGTTTGATGTAATCTCGTTTGTTTATTTTTGCTTTGATTGCCTGTGCTTTTGAGGCCTTATTCATAAAATCTTTTCCCAAACCAATGTCCTGAAGAATTTCTCTTATGTTTTCTTCCAGTAGTTTTAGTTTCAGATCTTACATTTAGATCTTTGATCCATTTTGAGCTGGTTTTTGTATAATGTGAGAGATGGGGTCTGGCTTCATTCTTCCGCATGTAAATTGTAGTCTACACTGGAGGGACAGTGGTGCTGTTGCTGCATGTAAGCCTGGCTGTCTGGGTAAAACTTTCCAAAGTCTTACTGTTTGGCAAAACTGCAAGATTTATATTAGATAGGCTTGAGACCTAGGCACATCTGTGAGCTTACAATAAGACAGTCTTTCTCTTGTGCCAGAGAACTAAGCTCAGAAAGTCAATAGCAAAATCTTGGTTATCAGCAGGACTGTAATCTGTGCTTTATCTAACTTTAATTCTGGCGACTCACTCCATCTTTCAGCCAGAAAGCACCGAGGGAATGAAGCCCAGCTTCACAATTTATCTAATCAAAATATAATTGAGAAGGCGAACCTGCAAAAGACTAAAATTAAAACAACTCAGAACAAAAATCAGTCCTATTTACTCCCCATGCACAATGCCTGTGGAGCCAAATATCAAAGCCTTTCAGATGATTTGATCTACTCCTATGCATGTGGAGAATTGACTGTACAATGTTTTAAAACTACAGTCTCCAGACCATTGCTGGTGACCATAAAGCTATGCTTTTCCCTGGGTCTGAGGAGAGCACGGGTTGGTAACTTGCCAGACTTTTATTGCCATAACCCAGCCATGTGCTACCAATGCTGGAGCCAACAAGGGTGTCTGAAAAATGTGCAAAAATGCATGCTCGTTGACTGCCTGGCACACGCTTTGCATACAGTAAAGGAAGAAGACATTTTCCTGCCAGAATCAAGCCCCAGTTAATGGAAACTGGGGGAATAATTTCTGATGCTCCTTTTGACTCTGCCAAGGTGAGATGCTGTTGCTGGTCATTCTGCTTTCAACGCAAGTGCATTCTTGATCCTAAGGTCTTGGAACCGTCTGGCTCTCAATAATTAAATATCTATTAATAAAAGTCAACAGGACATAACACATCATGATATATAATATAATTTAAAATATAATATATGAAGTTATTACACAGCAATAGCTAATATTACATAGCATGCACTATTGCTGCTTATACCAATTTTCACAAATGCAGTAGAATATAATGATATAATATATAATCTTATGTACATGATACGTTGTCATATATTATACATATACAAATTATGAAATATATCACATGATTATTGTATGACATGCAATTACATTATATATCAAACAATATATAATTATTACATAATATACAATTACATTATATATTATATAATGGATATTATTGTATTACTATGGCTGTTGCTGCTGACTGACAGAGCTCAGCTGTCAACCCTCTCCAGGAATTGCTCTTGGCTGAAGACAGCTACCTCACTCAAGCTTCCTGCCATTTTCCTAGGGACGCCTTGTGTCCAAATGACTAGTTGATATGGAATGTTCAGGCTTGGTCCCCTTATCCCAATTTGGGGCACAGAACACCCCAGCTTTCCTGAGGGGCTCCCTGTGGGGTGAGCTGAGAGCTTCATCTTCCACCCAGCCCTGCTCCCTTCCTCCCTTGGTAGGTGGTCTGCCCAGCAGCACTCTCTGAGTTTCTGAGAGCTTCTTTTATGAGGGCCTACTTCCTGGGGACCTGATCAGCAGCTGCTAGTCTCAGGATTGTCTGGGGAAGCAATGCCAAGTGGGGTCCCAGTGCTGTACCTCCGCCACTGGCGGTGGGAGCCCCATCACTAGTTGTAGGCTGGCTCTGGAGCAGAGGGGCAGTGGTGAAACCCAGACTGGAGGAGACAGGGATGTCACAGTGATGGAAAGAAGGTACCAAAGGGCTCACTGTATCAAGTGTTGGAGGAATATGGAGGAACTAAAAAATTACAAGGGCAGTGGAATGGAAAGACTATTGCTAGAGGCGGCAGGTTCTTCAGAAAACAAGAGGAAAGGCCGGGAAAGATCACGCAGCTGTGAATGGCTGGGCCTGAGAGCCCGAGGCCGCCTTGGTAAAACAGGAGAGACTTCCATGTCCTGCAGCCAAAGGGCAACAGAGGTGAGTGCCAGGCTCAGGACCCAACATCAGAAACACCAGAGAAAGCTGAACTCTCAACCTAGGCTGGGCTGCTAAGCCAGGGTCAGGGACCTGCCTGGGGAGGAGTGGGACTCTAATTCCTAGGTTGGGGACATTTGGGAAGAGGCAGTTGGAAGTTTTGAATCCCCAGGTTCCTTTGAACCCTCTGGCTGCCAGAAGCAACCCACTTCCCCCTGTTTGAGGTGTGCGCCTTCCCCTTGTGCAGTTGGTGCAGAGGCCTTTCTTCATGAGACAATGCAGGCCTGCTCTGGATCTGCCCTGAGTCCCTCTCTGCACCTGGACCACTCACTAGGGTTAAGTCACAGCCTAATCTGGCTGGAGGTGTGCTGGTCTGGGAGAGCAGGCTAGGGCCTATTCTGAGGAGAGCTGCAGGACCCAGCCAGTGTGAGCTGGCAGAGATTGGGAGACTACAGATGGGACTGGATGCTGAGAAGGCTGGAGCCAAAGTCGGATGAGGGGGACAGTATGGATACGCAGGAATGCTCCCTGATTCAAGACTTGACCCTGGAGATGGTGCTGCACACCAGTGATGGGCCATATCAAGTGAGGTAGAAAGACCCAAACTTCCACAGCACGTGGTAAAGAAAGGATCAAAGCCTCAGGAAATGGGCCTGCTAGACTAGACGCATTAGGCAAGGCCAGAAAACCCACCCGATGACCACGTTCTGCAGGAGGGACTTGAGGAGTCTCTGTTTAGGATAGCACCCACCTTCTCTGGGAGAAGCTCGGTGGCAGCCCTCCTATCAGGCCAGGGATAACCCCGGCAGGGCTGTCAGAGAACCGGGTTCCCTGATGACACTGGCGAGGAGGCCCCTGGAACAGCAGAGGCCAGGTGAGAGGGCGTCAGCATCAGTTATCCTAGGGAGTGGCAAGACTGGAGGCAGCCAGAGGCCTGCCCTGTAGGCAACTATCGTGATAACAGAGGCAAGATCCCTGAGGCAAGAAGGCTGAGCAGCCAGCAAGAGTACTGATTGCTCAAATCAGAACAACAGACATCAAGGGTGGATAAGCAGGAGGCTGAGGACAGCTGTCCCCATAAAAAGTCAAGATCTGGCTGGGCGCAGTGGCTCATGCCTGTAATGCCGGCACTTTGGGAGGCTGAGGCAGGAGGATTGCTTGAGGCCAGGGGTTCAAGACCAGCCTGGGCAACACACTAAGACCCGATCTCTACGAAAAATGTTAAAAATTAGCCCAGTGTGGTGGCACGCACTTGTAGTTCCAGCTACTTGGGAGGCTGAGGTGGGAGGATTGCTTGAGCCCAGGAGTTTGAGGCTGCAGTCAGCCATGATTGCAACACTGCACTCCAGCCTGGGCAACCGAGTGAACAGAGTGAGACCCTGATTCAAAAAAAAAAAAAAAAAAGTCCGGGCACAGTGACTCACGCCTGTAATCCTAGCACTTTGGGAGGCCAAGGCAGGCAGATCACTTGAGGTCAGGAGTTCGAGACCAGCCTAGCCAACATGGTGAAACCCTGTCTCTACTAAAAATATAAAAATTAGCCAGGCATGGTGGTGGGTGCCTATAATTCCAGCTACTCAGGAGGCTGAGGCAGGAGAATCGCTTGAACCCAGGAGGCAGAGGTTGTGGTGAGCCGAGATTGCACCACTGCACTCCAGCCTGGGAGACAAGGTGAGGCTCCATCTCAGAAAAAAAGAGAATTGTCAAGATCCCCTTGCCTGCTTTCTAGTCTTGCACTCATTGACTGAAGTAGGGCCAGGCCAACGGGATGAAAACCTACAGCACCATGACAAGCATGTATAATCATTTCCTGTCCTTCTGTAAAGGGTCCTATGGCTGTTCACTCAGACAGCTGAACATTGGGGAAATGGGAATGCTCAAATATTTTGAGGATGATTGTACAGAAGACTCCAATTGATGTAAACACCCAGGGGTCCCGAATGTCATTATGTCCCCACGGCTACCTTGATAAAGCGGGACATGTAGAGGCTGAGGCTGGGTAATAAGTGGAGTCCTGGCCCAAGTCTGGGCTACAGGACTCCACAGCACCCACAGACCCACCCCGTAGTCATCTTCGCTGTCCCTGAGTGTATAATTGGCACGGACATATTTGATAACTGGCACAACTGTCATGTTGGTTCATGGGCCTGTGGATCAGCTATCAGGGCAGGAAAAGCCAAGCTGAACCCTCAGAAACTGCCTGTCCCCAGTGAAGGGAGCAAGTCAGAAACAGTATTGCATTTGGGAGGATGGCAGAGATGAGTGCCACCTTTCAAAACCTAAAGTACTTGGAATTAATAGTCCTCGATCAAATCTCCATGTCACCCACCAGTCACTCCCCAGAAGAACAAGACAGGTCTTGGAAGATGGCAGTGAACAACTGCAAACTCTGCCAAGGCACTCCCCGAGAGCAGCTGCAGTGCCAGATGTGGCATCTTGCAGAAGCAGACTAACAATACAGCCATTGATCCTCTTTTCTATGCCTAAAGAAGGATTAGAAACAATCCACATTCCTTTGGATCAGATAAGAGTGCACATGTACAGTTCTGCCACAGAGCCATGATGGCTCTTCTACCCTCTATGATCATATAGTCTGAGGAGGCCTGGACATTGGACACCTGCAGAAACTCACACTGACCCACTGTGCTGATGACTTCTTGCTACTTAGAGCAGATAGGCAAGATATGGCAAGTATATTGGATGCTATAGTAAGACCCATGCACTCTATGAGGTGAGAGATAAATTCCATGATAATTTAGGGGCCACCACATCAATAAAAGTTATAAGATCCAGCAGTCTGGGGATGCCAGGACATCCCTCCAAAGTTAAAGACACATTATTGCTTCTTACACCTCCCACCACGAAGGAGGCATAGCTCCTGAGAAGCCATGGAGACAGCATCCTTCATTCTTAGCCATATAGTATTATGGTATTTCCTAGGACTGCTGTAACCAATCGCCACAAACAAGGTGGCTTAAAGCAACAGACACCTGCTCTCCCGTGGTTGTGGAGGCCAGAAGTCTAAAATCAAGGTGTTGGCAAGGCCATGGTCTCTCCAAATGCTCTAGGGAAGTATCCTTCCGTTCAGCTTCTAGAGGCTCCTGGCATTTCTTGGTTTGTAGGAGGAGCACTCCAATCTCTGCCCCCATCTTCATGTGACCTTTTCCTGTGTATTTCTGTATGTTTCAGATCTCCCTTTCCTTTTTCTTACAAGGGCATTTGTCACTATATTAGGACCCACCCTACATCCAGAATGATCTTACCTCAAGATTCATAATTTAATGACATCTGTCTTTACAGATTTTAGGGTCACTTTCACAGGTACTAGAGGTTAGGACTTGGATACCTCTTTTGCATGGAGGGGACAGTTTAATCCATTATACCAAGAAAAGCAAAGGGATGTCAGCTCTGAGTGGGGTGAGACCAAGGTGTGGAACAAGGAAGTGTCACTTAGCCATACAACCTTGCAGACTCTGTGGTATGGGGACATCTGTGGGGAAAGATGCTACATAGAATATATGACAAGCCCCAACAGGAGAATTCCAACATAGTCCCAAGGTCTTTAGACCAGGGCCATGCCACTCGAAGAGGAGAATTATACACGTCATGGAAAACAACTCCCAGTAAGCTAGTAGACCCTGGTAGAGTGCCAAAGTTGTGTCACCAAGTGACCCTAAAGCCAGAACTGCCCATCATAGCTAAGTTCTATCAGACCCCCCAGGTTGTAAGGTCGGATGGGCCCAGCCAAGTCATCCATCATAACATGAGAGTGTGCAAGGCTGGAGGCATGAGGGGGCCACTTGGGCAGGTGCCCAGACCCCAGGCCGCCCACTGGGTGGCAGCAGTGCCTTCCCTCAAGCACCTCTAGACCCTTATGGGGAGGGGGCCTCCCTGGCCAGCTCGGGAAGGAGGAGCAATGCTGAGATATGATCACACGGTGCGTGACTGCGAGCCAGAAATGAACTCCAGCTGCTCTACAGGGCTCTACAGCCCCTCTCAGGGCTGGCATTGAGAGACAGTGCCACTAGGTGAGCCACCAAGGCCAGCAAAGGTGCCCGGCGAGCATGGGGAATCCTGGAATGGGGAACACCTGTTGTTGCTTTCCCACCCTTTGCAGTGGCCGGGGCTGTGGTTTGTCCTCTTACACATTTCCCCCCAGGAAATCAAGCCCACCAGGCTCATGGCAATGCTGCCCTCAGATGTCTGGGAAGAAGTAAGGCCCAGCGGTGCAAGCTGGCCCTTGGCTGATGACATTCAGGGCTGGTGGTTCTTTGTTGTGGAAGGCCAGCTGTGCATTGGAGGGTGCTCAGCAGCCTCTCGGGCTTCTACCCACTGGAAGCCCTCCCCAAGTCATGACAACCCAAAATGCCCACAGACATTGCCAAATGTCCCCAGGAAGCAGAATCACCCCGGCCGAGAACCACTGCACCAGGCTGGAGGGCCGCCTTGCTGGGGAACACACCTCCTTCCTGGCAACCTGCCTCTAGGCACTGAGCCCCAGCCACCCTGAGGGCCCTGCCAGCCTGCGTGGGGGCCCAGGCACTCTTTGTGTGACTGCACCACCCAACCTGTCCCTTGGCCAATGCTTGAGGACTCCGGGAGAATCCCCATACACAAACCCCCATGTCAGAGTCAGCCTCCTGAGAACTCTGGAAGCGTTGCTCATCTTCTCCTCTTCCAGAGTCGGCCTTAACTGAAGTAACCAACTTTGTCCTTGCTCATCTTCATGAGTTTATTCAGTAACAACATTTAACAATTACTGTGTGTTTGCTGTCCACACGGTGCTGAGCCCGGGACACAACAAAGACAAGACGGACTTAGGTCCAGGGCCAGCTGCTTGATTTGCCGGGCCCTTAAAAAATTGCTAAGAATTTCAAGACAGGCCAGGCATGGTGACTCATGCCTGTAATCCCAGCACTTTGGAAGGCTGAGGCAGGTGGATCACCTGAGGTCAGGAGTTTGAGACCAGCCTGGCCAATATGGTGAAACCCCATCTCTACTAAAAATACAAAAATCAGCCAGGTGTGGTGGCAGATGCCTGTAATCTCAGCTACTTGGAAGGCTGAGGCAGGAGAATAGCTTGAACCTGGGAGGCAGAGGTTGCAGTGAGCCAAGATTGCGCCACTGCACTCCAGCCTGGGCGACAGAGTGACACTCCATCTCAAAAAAAAAAAAAAAAAAAAAAAAAAATTCAAGACCTCAACAGTCTTCTCAGAAGGGACAGTGTGGGTCCCTTTTCAGAAGGGACCCTGTGCGACTGCACAGATTCTTTGCCCATGATGCCAGCCTGCATGGGTCATGTTTTCATGAGACAAGTATTAAACCATTAATTACATACACAACTGTTTTATTGCAACTGTGAGAAGTGTTATGTTGGAGAGATGCAGGCTCCGTGCAAGCCAGTAAGAGAGTTCCACCCTTATGGATGGGAGGGATAGTGGGAGAGAGAGGGATTAGGGGCCATGGAGACCACAGCCCCTCACCCCAATTCCTCATCACCTGGCCTGCCTGCCTGACAATTGGCAAGCAGTGTTTTTTATTTGAGGCCACGCAGTCTCTCCAGTCAAAGAAAATGGACCACAGACCTATGGCTTCCTCTAGATGTTATACCGCACTTCCTCCACGTAGAAACAGCTCCGGGGGAAAAAATCGTTAAAAGAAAAAAAATGTTGTTAAAATAAAGTGAAAGGAAATATAAGGAGGTCCTTTACTGCTTTAAGAAAATAAAGCCAGATCCAAAATATTCTGAGACACACATTAGAGAATTAGAGGGGATGAAAAAGTCCACACGAGGGCCAGTTATACGTCAGGTTTGGAAACGGATTTAATTCTACACTTACACCGAGGAGACCACAGTTCTATTCTCAGCACTCTCTTCTAATTCTGAGAAAGTCACTTCACTTTTCTGTTCTTTGTCTGAATATGAACAAAAAAAAGTGGGTCTGTCATTTTGGATTTAATGAGCATTATAATATTAGGATGATTCTTTGAGGACACTTTGAGCTAACTTTTGTGGAAGCACAAACACTATTTACTCAAAGAGAAGGCAACCTAAGTTTAGTGTCCACTGCCCAGCCACACACAGCCACAGGGTGTGTGTCTGTGTGTGTGTGTGTGTGTGTGTGTGTGTGTGTGTTGGGGGTCACTGGACCTTCCTCAGTACCCATGCGCTGCTTTGGGCAGGGCCTATCTGAATCAGGTGCCTGGGAGAGGAGCTAGCTTTTGGTGGCCTCTGTGTCTGAAGGCCTCGCCCATGGGTAGGATGGATCCTGACATTTATTTTTGTTTTCTTTTAAGTGGAAATATTTTAAGCCATTCTTTTGTCCTGGTGATCATTTTTACTTGTCTTACAGACCTGGGCAGCCACACAGGCACACAGCAGCAATGGTGGCATGGGCGACATGACCACAACAGGACTGGCACTGTGTGTGGCTGACCACAGGGCCCCCTGCAGGTGGGTCTGCCCCTCACTGCTCCTGCCCTGTGTCCAACGCCAGCACTATTCAACCTCCCCATGCTCATCGTCACACTCATCTCTTCTGTGTGTGGTGCATGAGGCAACAAAGTCATGGCAGATTGGGGAGAACTATGAAAAGGAAGGTTCTTTGACGGTTCAGTGATACAAAATAACTTTGCAGGGTTGAGAGGATCACAGTTCCATGTTAGTCAGAAAGGATGGGAATAAGCTTCCGGGAGACTGAACTCACTAATATAATAAGCAAAAGTGTGTGCACATACATGGGTGGGTGTATGGGTTTCTTCTGAGGAGAGAGTCTTTAATATTTACCAAATTTTAGCCCAGAAATGCCCAAACGCTTCTTCTGCAACATCTCTATTGAGTGGTCTTGCAAACAAGAAATAATTACCTCTTGTTAGTCAGGGTGTTCTGGAGAAACAGAACTGATCGGATTGCTTGCTCTCTCTCTCTCTCTCTCTGTCTAATCTATCTATCCATTGAGAAAGAAATTTTATTTTAAGGAATTGGCTCACACAGTTGTGGGGCCTTGCAAGTCTGAAATTTTTGGGCAGGCAAGCAGGCTGGCAATTCAGTTAGGAGATTGATGTTGCAGCGGTCAGACTGAATTCCTTCTTCCAGAAACCTCAGCCTTTCCTCGGAAGTCCTTCAGCTGATTGGATAAGGCCCACCCACATCATGGAGGGTCATCTGCTTTACTCAAAGTCTACTGATTCAAATGTTAATCACGTCTAACAAATGCCTTCACAGCAACATTTAGACTGGTATTGACCAAACAACTGGGTACCACGGCCTGGCTGAGGTGACACATGTAATTCACCATTGTACTACCCTATCTTGGGAAAGCTCTGGATGTCCTTAACTGCAATGAATAATTCCTATTATGATACCACCAGTTGATAGTTGGAAATCCTCTTTAATTAGCTCGTGGTTCTCATGCTTACCCAAGGTCATGGCATCCTTTCTCATATGGCCACATCCCAGCAAAGTCAGCAGTCACTTCTGGTGAATGATTTGATGAGCACGAAAAGGCAACATCCACCCCCACACCCCCAAAAATATTTCTCCTTTTCTCTTCCAGAAAACTTAACATACTACATCACTCACTTTGGGGGTTAAATTGTGAACCACAGAAGTCTAAGCTGGTGGACATTGCTCTGGCAACATGAGGGAGTAGGTGAAGCTGATTTTTCAGAGCTAGTGGTAGTCATTGGTGCTGTTGTTCTCACTTCCAGTGCAGAGCAGGTTTGTGCCTCACTCTCTGTGAGTTAACTATGGCCACAGGTCTGCTTTGGCAATGGAAGTGAGGATGTGGTGTGTGTTGCTTCTGGGCAGAAGCTGTGAGTGTCAGGCCACTATTCTTTACATCCTGTCCATGGCCCATGATAACTATAGGAACCTTGTCTGCCTGGGACCCTGGGAGACTTTGATGAGCTCAGCCTGTCTGTAATCCAGATAAGACATGGAGCATGAGTGAGAAATTGTGCTTGTTACTGCAGCATACCCTGGGCCATCCTGGCTACACTAAGCTGTGTGTGACTTTCACAGCATACACCTCCCCATCTTCGTTGTGAGCAATCGAGACACAGGGCTGAGCTACTAGAACCCTCCAGCTCCTTAGGTTTCTCAACACCACAGGGTTGCATCTCACTGAGGCCTGGAGAGATGTCTCACCTTCTTCCCTCATTCTTCTTCATGTTAGCCATGACCTCTATTGCTTTGGTCTGAAGGTTTGAGTCCCCCTGGATTCACCTGTTGAAATCCTAGCCTTGGAGGTGATAGTCTTAGAAGGTGGGGCGTTTGGGAGGTGATTAGAGAGGAGCCCTCATGATGGAATTAGTGCACTTACCAAGAGAACCCAGAGAGCTCTTTATCTCTCCTTCTGCCTTTGAGGATACAACAAGAAGATGCCATCTGCAAACTAGAAAGAGGGCCCTCACCAGGTACAGGATCTGTCAGCACCTCGATCTTGGACTTCCCAGCCTCTAGCACTGTGAGAAATAAATTCCTGTTGTCTACAAGCCACTCATTCTATGGTAATTTGTTACAGCAGCCTGAACAGACTGAGATGTCTATGAACACAGAGGCAGAAATAAGCCTTCACATTTTGAAAATTATATTATGAAAAAGAATTATGTATAACTCTGTGGTAATAAAATGGGAAATTGAAATGCAATTGAATTGAGAAGAAAGAAATATAGAAAATTAGAACAGACCAATACCATGGAAGAAATTGAGAAAAGATGTCAAATAAATTGCTTCAAAAAGTTCTATAAACCACTTTTTTTATAGGCAAGTTCTTTTGAGCTTTTAGGGAATAATAATAATGAATAATTTTAAAACAAATAGAAATAAGAAAGTCACATCAGGTAATTTTACTGACAAAAGGAGCAAAAAAGAAATCTATAAGTAAATCTCAACTTTGAATATCAACGCATAAACTCACGTTTAAGTAGGGTTTATTCTAGAAATTAAGGCTAATTAATAGTAGCAAATCAATCTGTGTCTTTGATCAAAGCAGATGAACACAGGATGCTCCCATTAAGGGTCTTAGCAGATAGACCATAGGCATTTGGTAAAACTCAACATCCATCTAGAATGAAAACTTTCAGAAAGCCAAAACTGGATACTTCTTTAATATGATAAAGAATATTTCAAACCAACAGCCAACATCATACTTGATGGTGTCAGTTAGAGACAATTCTATCAAAGTTAAGAAGAGGAGGCTCATGATGACCATTCCTATTTACTGTTGTCAAGAAGCAACAGGGTGAAGACAGAGGAGTAAATATTGGTGAAGTGACAGGAAATTATCCTCAGGGATAAGGAAATTCAGAGCTATTCACAGATACTAACAAATGAGTTGAACATTGCCTAAAATGTTTTAGAACAATTAACTCTTGTAATGAGGCATCCAGCTGTAGCAGAGAGTTATGAAAAACAAATATGCTGAAAATGTTAAAAAGAACTGCAAAAATGTTCACAATAGCTTTAAAAATATGAAATGTCTACAAATTAAACTTATTTTAAGAGGAAATGTAGAAGGTATTTATTTAGAAAAAAGCCTTAAAAACTTTATTTTATTTTATTTTATTTTATGAGACTGAGTCTCACTTTGTCACCCAGGCTGGAGTGTAGCGGCGTGATCTCAGCTCACTTCAACCTCCACCTCCCAGGTTCAAGTGATTCTCCTGCCTCAGCCTCCTGAGTAGCTGGGATTACAGGCGTCCACCACCATGCCCGGGCAATTGTTGTATTTTTAGTCGAGACAGGGTTTCAAGATGTTGGCCAGGCTGGTCTCGAACTCCTGACCTCAAGTGATCTGCCCACCTTGGCCTCCCAAAGTGCTGAGATTACAGGCGTGAGCCACTGTGCCTGGCCAAGAACTTTATTAAGATGAAAAAAAAAAAAAAAAGTCCATAAAATGGAAAGGTAGATCATATTGCTGAGTGAGAAGATATAGTACATCCATGTAAATTATCCTCAAATGAACGTAAAGTGTTAATGCAATCTCAATTACAACCCCAATATTTTCTTTAACTTTAAAAAGTGATTATAAATTTAAACTTGAGGAATAATTTGGGAGGAATAACTAAGAAAAATTAATAATAATACCTGAAAATGATGAGTGTATTTTTATTATTACATATTAATGCGTATTTTGCTACATAGTTAAAACAGGTTTCTGTTAAAATAAAAAGAGACAGACCAGATTTAGAAAGATCATTCAAAAATCCAGAAACAGGCACAAGTGCATATCATTATTTAATATAGGATAACTTTGGCGCTTTGTATAAACAAGGAAAGGAAAGATTATTAAATGTACCAGGAAACCTACTTACCTATCTGGAAAAAATTAAGCTTTTTACCTTACTCCAAATATCAAAATAAATTCCAGACGGATTAAAGAGATAAAGTGTTAAAAAAGAGACCTTACAAGTAGTAGAAGAAATTTAGCTAAATATTTATATAATTTGGGTGTTTGAAAGGCCCTTTCTAAAAACAACATTGAAGTCAGGGATTGTAAACTAAATTACCAGTATCTCTGACTGCATGTGATAAATTCCATAAATCTCCTGAGCAAAATGAAATGTCACTTCACAAATCAGAAAAATACCTGCCATATGTACTCCAGATACAGAACCAGCGTCCTTAAATATAAAGAGCTATTGCAAGCAGTATGTAAAGGACAGATTCTTTGGCCAACAATTCACTTCCTGAAGTTCATACCAAGGAAATAAGACTGGAGGTGGTCATCACAGAGCTTGCCCTTTTAAACTCCCTGTAGAGTTGGTCAGAGAATCCACCTTTCTCAGGAAAGAGCTTCAGCAAGACCAGAGTGAGGGGGAGTCAGGGGTGCTGATGATGGTCTACTGGAAAGGATCTTTTGGGGGCAACATTGTACACCTCCAGTTGCTGGAGAAAGGGGGCACTGGGGAACTAAAGGAAGGCATCAGGTAAACGGGGTGTCATGCTTGCAGGGATGTCAGAATCTAAGGACAAAGACTCCCACTTTGGGGGCCCAATAGAAAATGGCAACACTCAACCAGAGTGGCATAAAAGGCTGCAAAGAATCCTTCAAACAATCTTATGACTTATGAGCAGTTACTGTCACCTCTTTTGTTTTTGTTTTATTTATTTATTTATTTTTGAGACGGAGTCTCACTCTGTTGCCCAGGCTAGAGTGCAGTGGCATGATCTCGGCTCACTGCAACCTCTGCCTCCTGGGTTTCAGCCATTCTCCCACCTCAGCCTCCTGAGTAGCTGGAATTACAGACATGCACCACCATGCTCGGCTAATTTTTTGTATTTTTAGTAGCGATGGGGTTTCATTATGCTGGCCAGGCTGGTCTCGAACTCCTGACCTCAAATAATCCACCCATCTCGGCCTCCCGAAGTGCTGGGATTACAGGCGTGAGCAACCGTGCCCAGCCAGTGTCACCTCTTTTTAAAACTCAGGAAAATGAAGCTGAGAAAGATGTTACCCACACCTCCATTCTCGAAAAGGAGGAAACGGATCAAGCCCATCCTGTCCTCCAATTCTTTACTCTTCATCTTTGTTCTTTCTTGGGCGCCTTAACAAATGTTCCTGCTGCTGCTTTATTTATAGGCCCCCGGTAGGAGGAGGTATTTTTGTGGGGAACATCCGTGTAAACTGCCTATAAACCAAGCTTGGTCAGGGGCAGACTTTCTGAGGGGAGCGGTTCGCAGTGTCACGGGCCTCTGGACTGCGTCCCCTGTTTTCCATTAACGTCCCCAAGAAGTCTAGAAGGTTCGAAAGAATAGCTCTGTATGTTCAAGGTCGGATTTCATGTTGTTGTTTCGTAGCTAAATTACAGACCCTGCCACTTAGTTGTGAACAGAGGCCAGTAATCAGTGATTTAGGGGGGCACAGAGGCCTCCAAAATTCTTTAAAACTCAGGTTTTTTTTGTTTGTTTTTACGCGCGGTGAAAAGTCAGGCCTTGAGAACCTCGAGCGCCTCCACAGAGGCTTTTGTGAACGAACATTTCTCAGAAATGAGTTACCAGGTCTGAGCCTGGATACTCGGTTATTGAAAAAGTTTTCAAGAAATCTTCTTGTGGGCCGGGCGCGATGGCTCACGCCTGTAATCCCAGCACTTTGGGAGGCCGAGGCAGACAGATCACGAGGTCAGAAGTTCGAGACCAGCCTGATCCACATGGTGAAACCCTGTCTCTACTGAAAATACAAAAATTAGCCGGACGTGGTAGCATGTGCCTGTAATCCCAGCTACTCAGGAGGCTGAGGCAGGAGAATTGCTTGAACCCGGGAGGCTAAGGTTGCAGTGAGCGGAGATCACGCCACTGCACTCCAGCCTGGGCGACAGAGTGAGACTCTGTCTCAAAAAAAAAAAAAAATCTTTTTGTGCAGGCTTGCGAAGATCCCAAATGTGGAGGCTGTGTTTTGCTGTATTTTGCCTCCTTAGCCCCTTTTTCCTCCCAGACTTTCTCATCCAGCCTGTCCAGGTGCACGACTCACTGTTAAATCACAGTGCACGTGGACAGTCTGGACTCCTCCTTCTAGTCCAGGGATCACCAAACTTTTTCCATCAAGGGTTAGTGAATATTGCAAGCTCTGTGGAGCCAGATGGTCTCTCCCACACTGTTCACCTCTGCCATTTGAAAGTAGCCATAGACTATCCACAAACTAATGAGCACGTCTGTGTTCCAATAAAACTTTATTTACAAAAACAGGTTGTGGGCTGGATTTGGCCCAGGGCCATAGTTTGCTGATCCCTGTTCTGATCAAAACTCCTGAGCTTCATGTCTTGTTTTCTATATATTCCATCTTCTTTTCTTGCTTCTTCCACATTTTGTTTAACATCTAAAAGGTAACCAGCCCACTGACAACCTACAATGAGAAAGTTGGGTTTTGAACATTTTGGTACCTGGTATAGCTCAATGTGCCCCCATCTCAGTGTTCCTGTTCCCAAGATGGATTCTTACGGTTGCTTCTTTAAATGTTTCCTTTTCATTTCCCAGTCTGGTAAGAAATGACTGGTGCTGCTAAGCCAGGGCTCTGAAACTCATAGTCCTTATTTTGCAAGCCACTCTACCCTGAGTTGAATTCTCTTTGCAGCCAAATATTAAGAGCATTTATATCCATGGCTTTCAACTACTATTTGCATTACTTACACCTGCATGCAGAGGAAACCATTCTCATCTCCGCCATCTCCCAAAGCCTCTGACCACTGATGCTTATATATACTGCAGCAGCCCTCCGTTAAAATTTAAGCTTTACGGTATTGGGTTGAAAATGGCTCCGTTTATTGAAATCCCACTAAGGACAGAATACCTTGCAAGTTGCCTTGTCCTTAACATATCACATAATCGCATCCCGACAACTCTGGTATCCCACTTTTCAGAGGAGATAATAGCCTCAGAGGGGTTTACTACATTGCTCAGGGTATGTATAGCTAGGATTGAACCCTGGTACAGTGTGGATATTTGTCTCCAGCCAGATGTCGTATTGCATTGTAATCTCCAGTGCTGGAGGTGAGGTCTGGTGGGAGGAGGTGTTTGGGTCACGGGGGTGGGTCTGTCATGGCTTGATGCTGTTGTAGTGATAGTGAGTGAGTTCTCGCAAGATCTGGCCATTTAAAAGTGTGTGGCTCCTCCTCCCAACCCCTCTCTCGCTCCTGCTCTGGCCACGTGACGTACATGCTTCCCTCTGCCTTCTGCCATGAGTAAAAGCTTCCTGAGGCCTCCCCAGAAGCAGATGCCAGAGCTATGCTTCCTGTACAGCCTGCAGAACCATGAGCCAATTAAACGGGCCTGTCTTCATAGCAATGGAAGAATGAGCGAATAGAAATTCTAAGTTTGCCTGATTCCCAACTCATGACTTTAATCATTCTGTCATCATTATTATTAATTTACCCACGGATTTTTACATTCATCCAGTAAATATTGATGGAGTTCTTCCTACCTCCCTGGCGCTAAGCCAGGCACTGGGAATGCAGCAGTGAACAAGGGAACACAGACCCGTCCTCTAGGAGCTCTCGGATGTTTACAAATAAACACCACAATAATGGTGTAATTACAATTGTGGCACTTGCCATGAAGGGAATTCCAGGGAGCCACGTGGGCATGTGGCAGGGGTCCCAAGTGCATCCAGTTAGCTCCTACCAGGGTGATAAATTTATTCAAGGACACAGATTGGGCTGGACACAGTGACACATGCCTGTAATCCCAGCACTTTGGGAGGCCGAGGCGGGCAAATCACAAGGTCAGGAGTTCGAGACCATCCTGGCTAACACAGTGAAACCCCGTCTCTACTAAAAATACAAAAAATTAGCCAGGCGTGGTGGCGGGCACCTGTAGTCCCAGCTACTCTGGAGGCTGAGGCAGGAGAATGGCGTGAACCCAGGAGGCGGAGCTTGCAGTGAGCCGAGATCGCGCCACTGCACTCCAGCCTGGGCGACAGAGTGAGATTCCGTCTCAAAAAAAAAAAAAAAAAAAAAAAGGACCCAGATTGCCCTCATATCACCTGCTGTTTTATGTAGCTGGCCCAATTGGGACCAATACTTCTGATTTCTCCATCTTGTCTCTCTGGAAGAAAGTCCCTTCCCATAGCCAGCCACTGCCATGCATGTGGAGTGAGGGCAGAGGCCCATGTGGTCTGTGTGCACTGTGGTGTTCTCTGCATCAACATGGACAGAACGTGTGGGAAAGTAAGAAAAAGAATGCAATGTACAGCACATGCACATACAAAACAGCCCAATATGTTATATAAAAAAATCCATGATTATTTGGTTATTTGAGGACTTGTATAAAACACCTTACACTGGGTCTGGGGGTAGAAGCAGGGGATAGCCAGGAAATCAGGGGTAAAAGGGAAAAAAAATACAGCAGGAGAGGAGCCTTGAACAGATTATACCGATAAATGCAATTGATTAAATCTGGCTGTGAGGTCCCCAAAGTAAACAGAAGCAAGAAATCATTTGGCAAAGCAAATAGCCTCTTGTACCGAACAGAGGGTGATCTTTAAATGCTGGCCCTAAGCTTAAGGCAGAGAAGTTTCATGATGGGAAACCAGGTCAGGAAAGATAGAAGCAGAATGGAGGAGAAAAGAAAGAAGGAGAAGAAGAAAGAAAGAAGGAAGGAAGGAAGGAGGGAGGTAAGGAGAGGCAAACAGAAAGAGAGAGACACAAAGAGAAGAGAGAAGAAAGAAAGAAAGAAAGAAAGAAAGAAAGAAGAAGAAAGAAAGAAAGAAAGAAAGAAAGAAAGAAAGAGAAAGAAAGAAAAGGAAAGGAAAAGAAAAAAGAAAAGAAGAAAATACAGAGAGAGGCAGAGAAGCAGTAGGAGGGAGGGAGGGAAGGAGGAAGGAATGAAGGAAGGAAGAAAGGGAGGGAGGGAGGGAAGGAAGGAGGGGAAGGGAAGGGAAGGAAGGAAGGAAGGAAGGGAGGGAGGGAGGGAGGGAAAGAAGGAAGACAACCAACCTAAATGAACTCTGGGAACAATGGTGAATGTTTATGTTTATATAGACATGTTACTTTAAGATGGTGGACTCCTTACAGACAAAGGCCATATTTTCATCGCTTCCTATAAAACCTCTCTACAATACCCAACAAAGTGAGAGGTCCTTGGTGTTCCCACAGCATTTAAGAGATAGCAACAGTAATGTCCATGTGAGATCCTCGCACTGGTGTGTCGTTTCTGAAGTGCATCCTGCATTGTGAAATTGTAGCTGCTATTCAGTGTTGATAACCTCAGTTCACTGTGGATCCCATCCGACAATGCGTGAAGTCGAGAAAAGCCAACTGTGACCCCACAGAGGGGGAAGCATCTAGTCTCTGCTTCCTGAACAGGCTGTTCCAAAAACGGGGCTGTCATTTCAGTTACTTGGAGTAAAAAAACCACTGCACTTGTGTGCAGACCCCATATCCATCTTTCCACATTCCCCACCTCCCATCCTACCCAAGGTCATGAATACCAAACTTGGAAAGGAAAAGAATGAAGGACGTCTCCCCCAGCAATTAAGGGCCAAGAAAATTAAATCCTTTTTCTTGCCTCCAAATAAAATCTTGGACGTGATGGCAGTTGCATTTAGTGGGATCCCAAATGCTGGTTTTATATGCCAGCATTCCATTTGGGGAGCTGATTTGTAGGTTAAAAATATGCAGTGTATGAAAGAGAGACTCATTTATTTATTTCCTCTCTTGACTGACCTTGGGCCTTGATTTATCTCAAAACCAAGGGAATTTTCCTCTTGGTAAAGGAGGACTAATTCTTTCAGTAAGTCCTTGATAGCTTCTGCCATCAAAAACAAACCATAAGCTAAATGTACTGAAATGCCCTGCATTTAAGAAAGATGACATGGGGAGTAGTAAAAGCAGGAGCAAGAGAAGTGTGAGAAGAAAAAGAAGCATGGAAAATCAGGGGGAAAGTCATGCTGAACAAATCATGCACATTTCAAGATTTTTTAAAAAGCAATGCGTTTGGGGATGGATAGCTGTCACCCTTGCCACCTTGGAGGAAAGTTTGGCTGGCTAACTGGCTATTGTCAAGCAGGCCGGGGTGGTGGCCTCGGCGGGCTGGCTGACCTTCCCCTGACTCCAAGAGGAAAGAAATAGTGAGGCTCTGTGTCCTGCGAGTCGGGCCTTCCTGTGACCTGAGTGCAACATCTCAGCCCCTCTCCAACAACCCTCCAGCAAAGCTTGCTGGAGCTCTTGGTTTATTTTTTCAGGTGAGTGAACGCCGTATCAAATACTGGTTTCTCAGTTGCTTTTAATTAGGCTTCTGGGTTCCACTCTTTCATCTCGCCTGAAATCTGCATCACTTTTCTCCAGCTATTTCAGGTTCTAAAGCCATGGGTTTGCTTTCATTCAGCTAATTGAAGGCACACAGGAAAGGAGAAGGGGGATAATCCCAATCATTGGACATTTTTTAGGGTTGTGATAAACCACACATTTTTTAGCAACAGAAAACCACTTTCAAAACATTAACTCTGCGGCCTCTCTTCAGGGGCTGGAGGGCCGACCCCCTGAGGCTTCAAGGTTAATGTCATGTGGGATTCTCTGAGACTCCTGGATGCAGGTAGAGACCAGGAGGGCAGGTGAGATGCCGTGATGTGACCCAACGGGCCCCATAACTTTCCCTTTCTGGTGTCGAGCTACTGGGAACATCGCTATTAAACTGTGTATCTGCAAAGCTCTGGGGAGGAGGCCCGGCCACACACAGCATCGGAGAACAGAGCTGATGCTGATGTCCCATGAAGTGTTAGCCAGCAGCCAGGTGCTTGCTTAATCCCAGAGAGGGCAGTATATACTTTTCAGTAAAATTTTATTAAATCCCAGTAGAAGATCTTTTTTTGTGGAGCAAAAACTCTTGAAACTATATTCATGAGGTATGTATAATTCGTTGGTTTTACCAAGGCTTTTTAGTAAACAAGCTTTAGATCTTGCCAGAGTATTCAAAATAGGTTTATGTAGAGCAAATATTTAAATTTATCTGTTATTCTATTTTTATAATTGATGAATAGGATTATAGGCATTTAATAAAACTTCTATAAAATAGAGCAGGGTGGGGGGTAAATCCTACTTATTTGCTACCAAAAGAATCAAAATGACATTTATATTTATATCTCAATATATGGTTCTTCAATTCATTTCAGGAGATGAAACAGTATATGTTACCAATGGCTTTTAATTATAAAAACAAAGTATTTAAATGGATCCAACACAGTCAGTTGACAATAAATCTAAATTCCATGTTATAGTGGCCCATGTAAGGCAACAAATGGGAAAAGTATTGGTAATTCATACACAGTCAAAGAATACCTGATACCTAAATAGCTCCCACAGTCAGTTAAAAAAAGACCAACTATCCAGTAGCAAATTGGGAAAATGACACTTTCCAGACAAGATCACAGAAGTTTAGATAGGTGAGAAGATACTCAGCCTCACTCATGATAATTAAAATGCAAATTAAACTATACTGAGATTTCATTTTCCAACTCCCAGGTTGTTTAAAAAAAAACAAACAAACCTAACAGGTTAATAGGCTGGTGGCAATAAAGTAGAGGAAAGACATTTATTAAAAGTTGAAGGGTCCAGCACTTTGGGAGGCCAAGGCAGGCTGATCATGAGGTCAAGAGATCGAGACCATCCTATCTAACATGGTGAAACCCCATCTCTACTAAAAATACAAAAATTAGCTGGGCGTGGTGGCGCGCACCTGTAGTCCCAGCTACTTGGGAAGCTGAGACAGCAGAATTGCTTGAACCTGGGAGGTGGAGGTTGCAGTGAGCCGAGATCATGCCACTGCACTCCAGCTGGCAACAGAATGAAACTCCATCTCAAAAAAAAAAAAAAAAAAGCTGATGGGAATATATATTGGTTTCAATTTCAATGGGAATTTGGCAATACCTACTAAAATTATAAATGCAAATGCCCTTTGGCCCAAACTTCTTTTTCTAAAAATTTATTCTACAAATACATTCACCTAGAGAAAAAGTTCCTCTATGTCCCCCCTTTCCATACTGTGCTCTTTGGAAGGAAGTCATTATCTGCAGCCCACACTTACGGGGTAGCGAGTTAGTTAATGCTCCCCATCCTTGAGGGAAGAGTATCTACAGAAATTATTTGAAATTTTCTGCACAGAACATTTGTCTCTTTTCTTCAATTCATTTATTTTTTCAATCATTTGTTGATATCAGTATGAGTTCGTGGTTATTTATTTTATACTTTGAGTTATCATCCAAAGCTACTTTATTTACTTAGCTGAGTTTTTGATTAAACGGAATGATTGTTTTGGCATCCAGTACAAATTGGCTTAGAACCCAGGGCTCATCACACAGCTCTGTGACCTAGTAGTCTGTTTTTATGTGCTCATGGGGCACCCATGTCTCTAGTCATTTATTGGTTCATCAAGTGTGTACCATGTGCCCTTTACTGTGCTAGGGGTACAGCAGTGAATGGAAGAGACTGCCTGCCTGCCTGCCTGCCTGCCCATGGGAATTATCAACCTAATGTCTGACTGATTTACTGGATACATAGCATAGCACTAGAAAATCTGGGGCAACAGCAGAGGCAATATCATTCCTATCTTTGGAATGATAGTAGTCATGTGGGCAGGCTAGAGGGACAGCCAGACTCACACAAGACTAGAGAGAAAATAGGTGTAGAATAAATATAGGCCAAAACATCAAAACCTGTCTGGTGTGCTGAAGGATGAGGTGAATCAAAGACAGATTTCTTGAGACGGCATGGAATAGACGCTCTTATAAAAGTTTTGTTAAAATGAAAGGAACTGGGCATATGAGGCAATCATTGGAAGGATGGGATCAGATGTAGATTTTCCTATGCAGCATTTAAAAAAATAGAACGGACAGACTGCCCATAAAATGCAGGAAGAGGAGGAGGCCGTAGGAGACTGAGGCTGTAGCTGAGAGGTCACCCATAGAGCAGACACTTCCATCCACAAGAGGGGCAGAGGGTTTAGTTTTGGAGAGAGAATGAATGTGGAGAAAAGTAAAACACTCAGCATTCAGTGTACAGAGGAATATGTATTGTTAGGCTCTCTGAGAGGCGAAATAGACCATGAATTCTTAACAGCTTCTTGTGTGTTGGAAATACCTATGAAAAGTTTCAGTAAGTTTTGGGGAAAAGCAAGTAGGGTAACTCCACAAATCCAATGCTGAGCTGCTATCGTGTCTTTGGATGGTGAAAGATACATTTTTTCCCTTTAGTTTGCCAAATTTTACTGCCCACACTCTTACCATTGCTCCCGGGAGATCAGATATGTTGAACTCTTAATATGATTAATACATGTCTGAGGATTGAAAGAAAAGCAATGGCATTAAAAATGTCAGAATAACAGCAGTGTGGTTTAAATGTTCTCCATGAGCCATCACTCCTAACAATGGTTTCTTGCTTGTCAAGCCTCATACATTGCTTTGTAGAAAGCAAATACATTGACTGGGATGTGCCTTGAAAAAAGAAAACAAAAAACAAAGTTGAACAGATGGGCATTTTCGTTTTAAGTCTGAGCTTTGAAGGTAAATTTAGTCCTTGATTGTTTTGTTGTTTTCTTCAGGCAAGGGCTCAAAGTCTTGGGCTCCATCTTTCTTTGGCCAGGTCCAAGTTTCTTGGGTTCTTTCCGTTTTCTCCAAGATTATCCACACGTGTACTTCCTTTCCCACTGTCTCTACTAAACAGATACGGGACATGGAATTAAAAAGTTATATAGTCTCTTTTAAGACTTTAATTTTTTAAAGCAGTTTTAGGGTCATGGCAAAATTGAGAGGAAGGTGACCAGATTTCCAATACACCCTCTGCACAGCCTCCCAGTGATCAACACCCCCACCAGAGTGGCATACATGTCACAGTCAATGAACCCACCCATATTCACACATCATCATCACCCAGAGTCCATCGTTCACATTAGGTTCACTCTTGGTATTTGGACAAATGTATAATGATATCATCCACTATTATAGTATCATACAAAGTAGTCGCACTGCTCTAAAAATCCTCTGTGCTCCACCTTTTCATCCCTCCCTCCCCCTAGCTCCTGATATTTTTACTGTCTTCATAGTTGTGCTTTTCCAGAATGACACATAGTTAGAGTCACAGTATGGAGCCTTCTCAGATTGGCTTCTTTTAATTGGCAGCATGTACTTAAGGCTGCTCTATGTCTTTTCATGGCTTATTAGCTCATTTCTCTTTGGTGCTGAATAATATTCCATTGTCTGGATATACCACAGTTTATCCATTCACCCACTAAAGAACATCTTGGTTGATTCCAAGTTTGAGCAATTATGAATAAAGCTGCCATAAATATCTGTGTACAGGTTTTTGTGTGGACGTAAGTTTTTAACTCCTTTGGGTAAATACCAAGTAGCATGATTACTGGATTATATAATAAGGGTATGTTAGTTCTGTAAGAAACTGCCAAACTGTCTCCTAATGTGGTTGTACTGTTTTGCGTTCCCACCAGCAATGAATGAGGGTTCCTGTTGCTCCACATTCTCACCATTTGATGTTGGCCATTCTAACGGCTGTGTGCTGGTATCTCATTGTTTTAATTTGCATTTCCCTGATGACTGTGATGTGGGGCATCTTTCCATACAGTTATCCATCTGTATACCTTCTTTGGTGAGGGATCTGCTAGGTCTCTTGGCTCATTTTCTAATTGAGTTGTTTTCTTATTGTTGAGTTTTAAGAGTCTTTGTCTATTTTGGATACCAGTCCTTTCTCAGATGTGTCTTTTGCAAGTATTTTCTCCCAGTCTATGGCATATCTTCTCATTCCCTTGATAACTTTTTCACTTACAGCTTTGCAAATGTTAGTAAATGACCCTAATAGGGCTCTGGAGCAACACAAGCAATGTCCTCTCGTGAGGCTCCAGGTGGCAGTGATTGCTCTGAATCCCAGCATTGTTGCTGCAGCCTGGCCAGCAAGTGATTCATCACTGTCAATCTTTTCATATCTTAACTTCCTTCTGAGGAGTGTCTCAGAGTCTGGTAAATGGTACCATGAAATCTCCAACCTCAGTCCAGCTGGCTTCGTGTGGACCTGCTGAGTGGTGTGGGGGACCAGGAAACTGGATTCCTTCCCAGTTGTCATTCTGTGTCCAAGGTATTGGTAGGAAATAGGCATCAACTCAAGAAATCAAATCCCCCTAAACTAACATCAATTAGTTTGAGATCAGCTCTCTCCCCTTCGCCAAGTGTTATAGGTACATTTACAGTTTTAGTTTTGGATTTTGTAAACTGCATTCTCCTGATCATAAGGGACAAGTTCCTATGCCACTTACTGGTATGTGATGACAATCATGATTAGGAAGGATAATAGTGACAATTTACATTTCTATGCACATTAGACATACAAAGTGGCTTCACATGTTTCCTCATCTTGTGATTGTGGGACCTTCTTTACAAGCTTTGTCTTTGTAATGATCGTAGTTAACATTTATGGAGCCCTCATTGTGTTCCAAATTCTGTTCTATGACTTTTATTTGGATGAATTCATTTAACCCTTATAATAACCTCTGGCAGGTACTGTTACTATTCCCATTTTACAGATGAGAAGACCAAAGCATGACACCTTGCCCAGAGGTTGTTTGTTTGTTTGTTTTGAGACAGTGTCTCACTCTGTCGCCCAGGCTGGAGTGCAGTGGTGTGAGCAGGGCTCACAGCTCACAGCAGCCTTAAAGTCTTGGGCTCAAGCAATCTTCCCAACTCAGCCTCCCGAGTAGCTAGGAATACAGGCATGTACCATCACACCCAGCCAATTTTTAAATTTTTTGTACAGACAAGGTCTCTCTATGTTGCCCAGGCTGGCCTTGAACTCCTGGTCTCAAGCAATCCTCCCACTTCAGCCTCCCAAAGTGCTGGGATTACAGGCATGAGCCACTGTGCCTAGCCCTGCCCAGAGCTGAACATACCCAAGGCTGTCTGGTTTCAGAATCTGCACCCATATCTGCTCTGCTACCGTGCTTGGGTTCAAATCTCGACTTGCCACTTACTCTCTGCATGAGCTTGGACTACTTATCTAACCTTTTTTATCTCAGCCCCTTCATTTAAAAATAAGGATAATAATAATAATATCAGTTACATAGGAATTTGATTGAATGGCATAATTTTTGTGAAGTTTCTGCTATGTTCTAAGTAGTGTTAGGTATTATTTTCATCCTGGACCATGTATTCTTCTGATAAACATTGAGCACATGTTCTCTGCCTGGTGCTAGGCTTACACTGAGGGTCCCAGGGTGTATGAGTCTCCTACTGATGCTGTAACAAATTGCCTGAAGCTTGGTGGCTTAAAACAACACAAGTCTGATTTGTAATCCTTTGGGTATATACCCAGTAATGGGATTGCTGGGTCAAATCATATTTCTGGTTCTAGATCCTTGAGAAATCGCCACACTAGACTGGATAAAGAAAATGTAGCACATATACACCGTGGAATCCTATGCAACCATAAAAAGGATGAGTTTATGTCCTTTGCAGGGACATGGATGAAGCTCGAAACCATCATTCTTAGCAAACTAACACAGGAACAGAAAACCAAACACCGCCTGTTCTCACTCGTAAGTGGGAGTTGAACAATGAGAACACATGGACACAGGGAGGGGAACATCACACACTGGGGCCTGTCAGGAGATGGGGGGCTAGGGGAAGGATAGCATTAGGAGAAATCCCTAATGTAGATGACAGGTTGATGGGTGCAGCAAACCACCATGGCATATGTATACCTATGTAGCAAACCTGCAAGTTCTGCACATGTACCCCAGAACTTAAAGTATAATAAAAATACATATATATATATGTACATAAAGAAAAAAAAACACAAGTCTGTTGTGTTATAGTGGAGGTCAGAATCTGAACTGGGTTCCACTATGCTAAAGTTAGAGTGTCAGCAAGATGATTTTCCTTCTGGAGGCTCCAGGTGAGGATCCATTTCACTGTCTTTTCCAGCATCTAAAGGCCACCTGTTAGTTCTTCAGCTTGTGGTCCATTTCTTCCATCTTCAGTACCAACAATGGCAGGTTGAGCCTTCATATCCTGTTATTCTAACCTCTGCTTCTACGGCCATATCTCCCTCTCTGGCTCTGATCCTCCTGCCTCTCTTTTACAAGAACCCTTGTGATTACATGGGACTCACTCATACAGTCCAGGATCATCTGCCCCTCTCAGGAGCCTTAACTTACGTATACCTGCAAAGTCCCTTTTGCCACATAAGATAAAACATGCACAGGTCTCAGGAACTAGGATGTGGATATCTTTGGGGGCCATTCTTCTGCTTTCCGCAAATGGTAAATCAGACACTATCTGACTTAATGAGATTTGTTTATGATCACCAAAAAAGGTTAACAATAATAAGAGGTGAAATGGTTTGCAGAGGCCACTGAGAAGGCCAGGGGTGCTAAGCATTGTCAGACCAACTATTTTAAGATTTGGGAAATTGAGCTTTTACAAACTACTCAAGGTTCTTCTCTAAAAATATAACATCTCAGATTAAAAAGAAAGAAAAGAGAAAGAAGTTAGTGTTGTTAAAGGTGTCTATTACGATACTCTCATTACCTGTCCTTTTAAAAAATGTTCCTGATACTTAAGATTTAGTGTTAATTCACTCTGATACATTAACTCTGGAGGTGCTATTTCAGGAAGATTTTGAAAATATAACTAAAATTCTTCCTCTGAAGAGAGATGTTTTGAGCTATCTTACTTTGTTCCTAAAATTAGTCACATTTGCTCTCCTGTCAGGGGGTTTAACGTACAGATTATTTCATCATCCGGGTACTAAGCCTAGTACCCAATAGTTATTTTTTCGCTCCTCTCCCTTCTCCCAGCTTCAGCCTCCAGTAGGCCCCAGTGTCTGTTGTTCCCCTCTTTGTATCCAAGAGTTCTCATCATTTAGCTCTCACTTATAAGGGAGAACATGCTGTATTTGGTTGTCTGTTCCTGCCTTAGTTTTCTAAGGATAATGGTCTCCAGCTCCATCCATGTTCCTGCAAAAGACATGATCTCATTCTTCTTCATGGCTGCATAGTATTGCATGGTATGCATGTACTGCATGTACCACATTTTCTTTATCTAGTCTTTCATTAATGGGCATTTAGGTCGATTCCATGTCTTTCTACTGTGAATAGTGCTGCAATGAACATACACGTCCATGTGTCTTTATGATGGAAAGATTTCTATCCCTTTGAGTATATACCCAGCAACCGGATTGCTGCATCAAATGTTAGTTCTGTTTTTAGCTTTTTGAGGTGTCACCACGCTGCTTTCCACAGTGGTTAAACTAATTTACACTCCCACCAACAGCGTATAAGTGTTCCCATTTCTCCACAACCTTGCCAGCATCTGTAATTTTTTGACTTTTTATTAATAGCCATTGACAAGTGTGGGATGGTATCTCATTATGTTTTTGATTTGCATTTCCCTAATGATCGGTGATATTTGAGGTTTTTTCATATGCTTGTTGGCCACATGTAAAAAAAAAATTTATAAAAGTGAGAGTCCATCAGCCTTGCTGTACTTTGTAATGACTACAAAAGCCCCTCTGCTGTTTTTTGAAATCTCTGCACAGCCAGAATTATTCAGTTCTGCTTGCAAATACTTCATGTAACTCCTTGTTTGTCAATTAATGTGATATTTTCACAACTCCTTCCAAAAGAACATTGTTGTTAAAGAAAAAATGTAGCCCATGACCTCTGTTTTCCATGCACTGAATAAACATGGACAGATTTTTCATGAAGCAGGCCTGCCACTGAGGGCCACAGAGATGTAACCATGCCAGCTTTTCCCTTTTGGTAGCTAAGATGCCTGGGACATAAGAATTGGCTTTCTCGTAATAGATCCCAACTGACTTAGGTAAGAGGTTGTAGCACATAGAATACCATGTCCACAAATCAGAGGGCAACTGATTCTCAAGGGTGTTTGGTGTGTAGGTCAGTAAATTTGAGGAAATTGCCATTCAGTTAAAGAATTGGAAGAGATCATAAGTATCATTGGTCTCAATTTTATTATTTTCTGAATGGAGTAACTGGGGCCCAGGAGGCTCAGGTGACTTGCCAGGGCCACCCCTCAAGTCAGTGGCAGAGCCAGGATATGCCTGGGACCAATGACTCACATCAAACTTTCCTGGGTTCTAAACTCAGTGGAGGAAACTCTTTGTTTTAAAAGTTAAATTTTTCTCTTTCAAGCTACTGAACTTCCTGCATCTGTAGGGAAAATAGCGTGTGTGTGTGTGTGTATGTAGCCAAGAAAAAGTAGGATAAACAACACTCCATTTAAGAATTTTGATGATGATGTCAAGGACAAGAAGAAGAGTAGAGAAAGACTTTCTTAAAATTAATTTTTATGACATTCTGGACAGAAGTAAAGGTTTTAATATGCAAACATTATGCTTCCTCAAGTTCATATCTGAAATGTACATTCGCTCTGTGCTCTCCTCTCCTTGTGCTGCTCCTTAGCCTCTACCTTTCAAGTCCCATATTCCCATCCTTCCCTCAAAATAGGCTCCAGACATGCCTGACAGTAGTGCTCATCAGGTGGGCCACCTGTTTGCATTTCCATCTCTCTAGATATTCTCCACCTCTCTGCATGAACACATCTCTTCTATACTTGCTGAATTCCAGCTCAAGCATCACCTCCTCAGTGCAGCCTTCCCTGATGCTGGGACAGAATTAATCAATCCCTCCCCTGTGCCACCATTGTACCCATATATATTTTTTTTTTGAGATAGATCTTGCTCTGTTGCCCAGACTGGAGTGCAGTGGTGTGATCTCGGCTCACTACAACCTCCACCTCCCAGATTCAAGCGATTCTCCTGCCTCAGCCACCAGAGTAGCTGAGATTACAGGCACCTGCCACCATGCCCAGCTAATTTTTGTATTTTTAGTACAGATGGGGTTTCACCGTGTTGGCCAGGCTGGTCTTGAATTCCTGATCTCAAGTGATCCACTCGCCTCGGCCTCCCAAAGTGCTGGGATTACAGGTGTGAGCCACCACGCCTGGCCCATCATACCCATCTTGATCTCCACTCTAGCACTCATGGCCTTGTATTATGGTTATTTGTTTACTTGTACATTCTCCAGTATCTGACACAAAGAAGAATCCAAGCATGTTTGATAGATAATTGGATACTGATATGTCAAGGTTGGAGGTGGGGCCTGGTGGGAGGGGCTTGGGTCATGGGAGGGTATTCCTTGTGAATGGCGTGGTGCCCTCGGCATGGCAATGAGTGAGTTCTCACTCTGTTGGCTCTCTTATAACAGTTTACACGAGAGCAGATTGTTTAAAGGAGTCTGAGATCTTCACCTCTTTGTCTCGCTCCTTGCCTCGCCATGTGAAATGCCACCTCCTCGTTTTGCCTTCTGCCTTGATCGTAAGTTTCCTGGGGCCTCCCCAGAAGCAAAGCAGATGCTGGCACCACGCTGTACAGCCTGCAGAACGATAAGCCAAACAAACCTCTCTTTTCTGTATAAATTACCCAGACTCAAATATTCCTTTATAGCAATGGACTAACACAAATACACAGAGGTCTCCGAATTTAGCCTGAGGCAGAAAGCAGTGAAAAAAAATGATCTCAGTTGAACAAGCCGTCCTTGCAATGGCATGGCTAATCCTGAGGGCAGTTTGACTTTTACAAGCATCATGCAGTGATTCCCTAGGGAATGTGGGCATTCAGGGAGCCTAGAGTTAAGCTGTGGGTGGGCACTGTTGGCTCCCAGGCATTTCTAAGTGGAAGCAGCATCCTGAGGAAGTGAGTCTGTTTGAGGATTTTCTCATGCTTTGTCCTTTCCAAGCCTTAAACGTCATTGTGTATTCGTGCAGCAGAAACACACCAGATAGAAAAAGCTGGGAGCAAAATTACCTAACAAGGGGCAGAAACATCAAGGGGCATGACAATGCCACAAGACCTAAGACAGAATTTCCAGAGTGACTTTATATACTGAAGATCTACCCAGACTCAGGGGACTTCTCAGCTCTACTTATGGGTATGCAAAATAATATTTCCTATATATATTCAATAAGAGGCTAAGTGTTAAAACATAGACTGTGGATGCAGACAAACCCGGGTTCATATCTCAACTCTACCACCTTCTGAATATGTGACGTTTGATGTGCAGCCTCTCTAAGCCTCCAGTCTTTTCTCTTTGAAATGGGAGATTACTGTGAGTGTTGAGAAAATGCAGCTAAGACATTAAGCACAGTGACTGGCATACAGGAAAGTGACCAAAATGTTAAAAGCTAGAGAGAATAATCTGGTGACAGTCATGAAATAAATTTTCTATTTCTGAACAAGCTAGTGGCTTGAAACATGTCTCTAGATAAATGAACTATATAACCAAGACTACTGAAATGTCAAGAAAATAATCCTTTTCTTATAAGTCATGATTAATGATTAATTTGCCTCTGTTAATTTTTTGGTTATCTCAGTGACTGGTAAACTGATTTTCTTGATATTCCAAGAATTTTGATTATCTGTTGCTGCATTAAAATACTGCCCCTAAACCTCAAAAGCATATTAGTAAGTGAAAGAAGCCAATCTGCAAAGGTTTCATACTGTGTGATCCCAATTATACAATATTGTGGAAAAAGGCAAAACTATAGAGACAGCAAAAAGGTCAGTGGTTGCCAAGGGTTAGAGGGAGGGAGGGATGAACAGGCAGAGCACAGACGATTTTTAGGGTAGTGAAAGTGCTCTGTATGGACCGGGCACGGTGGCTCACACCTGTAATCCCAGCACTTTGGGAGGCCGAGGTGGGCAGATCACCTGAGGTCAGGAGTTCGAGACTAGCCTCAACATGGAGAAACCCCGTCTCTACTAAAAATACAAAAAAAATTAGCCAGGTGTGGTGGTGCATGCCTGTAATCCCAGCTACTGGGGAGGCTGAGGCAGGAGAATTGCTTGAACCTGCGAGGCGGAGGTTGCGGTGAGCTGAGATCATGCCATTGCACTCCAGCCTGGGCAACAAGAGCAAAACTGTCTCAAAAAAGAAAAAAAAAAAAAAGAAAGTGCACTGTATGATACTGTAATTGTGGATACTGGACATTATACATTTATCAAAACCCATAGAATTTTAACACAAAGAGTGAATCCTAATGTAAACGGGGGCTTTAGTTGATAATAATGCACTGATACAACTTCCTTAACTGTAATGGCTGTACTACCCTTAGTGCGAGATGTAATAATTGGAGAATGTGTATGCAGGGAGCAGGAGGCCTGGGAACCCTCTGTGCTTTCCAGATGGAAGCCCAGATTCTAAGGGAGAGCAAATAGATTCCGTTCCCGATATAAGGGGTGGCCAAGAGTGTGTGGCCATCTTCAACTGGCTCAGCAAGTTGCTTATGTCTTCAGTGAGTAAGGTGGTTCTGCTGGAAAAGAAGGTAAAAAGACAGAGTTGCTCTTCTGAAGTCAAAATAGGGCAGGTTTCCCAGGATGGTTTGTAAAAGGTCCAAAGTCACATTAAAGGACTCCTGCCATAACCCAGCATGCCGTAATGTACAGACGAAGGTTGATCAGTGTGTTCAAAAAATTCTGTTGCTAGAAAATTGTAGGAAAGTTGCATCGTTTCCAAATAATTAGCAGGAAGGGTGATTTAAGTTAATGAAAATTCTGAATTATAGCCTCGTAAAAAAGCAATATTATTACTTTCAAGCAAGAGTAGTCATTAGACACAGGCTAATGGTATTTCTAATTAAGTCCTTGATACTGCAGCAAACATCTCTTCCATTAAAACTACTAGGAAGGAATTGGTGGGTCCCTCCCATGGCCTCCAGGACAGCTGAGTAGCTCCAGTTCTGGCCACAACAGGGGCCCTGGAGTCTTGGAGAGGTACCAATGGCTCAGTGGCCCAAATGCACCATTCCACCTGGGGTCTCCTGGAAAACCTGCCGGTTCCCTTCCCACTGTGCTCCTAGCCTCATGGAGTCTGTCTTTTCGTCTGTGGGGGAATCTGTACATCATACACTCCAGCTCTTGGCCAGCGCATTTGCCTGTATCCTAACTCTTTTCTTCTCTAATGACTTACAGTTTTTGTACTGAAAAGCCAAAAGTGTTCCTAGACCATTTTTCTTTGTGATTTGACATCACTCCTTCGAGACAATGAAGATACCCTGGCAGATATCTGCTAGGGTTGAGGGCAAGAGGAAAACACAGATGCAGAGGGGAGAAGCCTGTATGGGTTAATATGTCAAAAATACCACACTTCCAGGCAGACGTGCCAGGCTTTCCCAGGGAGGAAACATGGCCAGCTGGGATGCTGTATCATTGCCTCACTAGGGGTCCATATTTCCAAGCCATGGGAATATTCTATCAGAGAGACATGAGAGAGTGAACAGACCATGAGGGATGCATATGCTGCTGTTCCTAGACCATGTGCCAACCCAGCCGAATGGTAGAGCCTTGGAGCAGAGATGTAGAGAATGTTGGAATATCCCATAACATTCAACGCCATGAAAGGAACAGATGCCAGGATGGACTGGGATAGGAAAATCCATTGGCCACAGAAGCAATGGAACCACAGGGCTGGGGGAGAACTTGAGTGCACCTATCAAAATGGGGCTCATTTCAGAGCTGACAGAAGGCTGAATCTTGAGAGGAAGAGAAGGGGGAGGAGGAAGAGGAGAGGACAGTAAGGAAGATAGGCAAACTCTGTGCACAGTAGTTGGAGGAATTCTAGCAAATTTTGACCCAGGACAGTTTGAAATAATATGCTGTCCAAAAAATGCCTTCTTTTCCAGAGTGATAGGGGCCAGCAGTACACAGAGAACCATGAAAGCAGGGCTGGGACTTCAGTGGCTGGGGCTAACGGAAAACAGCTAAAAGGTGAAGGACGGCAGCGAGGGCAGCTCCCAGGAAGCGTGTGCTCTGCCCACTGAATGGCTGACATTCAGTGGTAAGGTTTGCACAGCAGCGGCTCCCTGCTTTGCAACAAAGGACTCAGTACAGAAGAAAGTCACCAGGAATGGGGAGAGAAGAGAAAGACCATACATTCATCCCACCCTAGACCCTGTTTTTGGAAAGAAAACCTTTCCTTATCCTTTTTCTGGATGGTAGTAGCCAATCTTATCCAAAACAAACGAATGAAGAATCAAGCAGGATGAGCCGCCTTCTCGGTGCCTGAGCAGGTAGGCAGCAACAAGAACTTCATTTAATAAGCTCAAGGTTTGTAGTTAGTATATGAACTACCTAGAGATGGTTTTCAATTGTTTAGAGTATTTTATTACTGTCAGTAGGTAGATATTCTACCACATTTACACTATTAACAGAGCCCCTTTCTTTGGAGAGAACAAAAGTAAATGTTAGTTAATGCTTCCAACCCAAATCTCAAATTTGGTAATCTGCACACTTTTCTTTCTCTTTGTACTATTTCCATTAGCATGATACGCACCTATGACCCATATCTCAGAGCAATCATCACGAATGTCACTAAGATATACTGCATGCTTTGAGAATATGCGGGAACTGATGCCAAATGGTATTTGTAACTAGCTAGTAAGGGGTTTGCCTCTGGAGCCCAGTTACTCAACTTCTGAAAATCACTTCCATCTGAGGCAGGTTTGGGGGCTGAGTTTGACAGGAGGGGAGAGAGTTAGCCAGTAATCTGATCTCAAACGAAATTGTCACAATTATCACCTATGCTGGTGGTCCTGGCCTGGGTTCACACTGACCAGGAACAGAGAAAAAATCCACTGCTCTCCTTCGTGTTCTCAGAGGCATGGATGGGGTTTCACAGAGGTAATTAAGGTCTCAAATCAGTTGACAAGATAGGGAGGGTGCCTGGTGGGCCTCATCAGCCCCACGAGCTTTTCACACCTGGGTGTAGAGGCCGGAGACGGAGGGTGTCTGAAGTGGAAGGCACATGAGAATTCCGTGCGCCACTGCTGACTTAAAGATGGAGGGGCCACATGCAAGGAAGGGGCCTCTAATTGCAGAGGGCGCCCCCAGCTGACAACTAGCAGAGAAATGGGGCCTTCAACCCTACAGCTACAGGGACCAAATTCTGCCAGGCATGAGAAAGAGCCTGGAAGCAGATTTTCCCCCAGAACCTCCAGACGAGAACTCAGTCCAGCTGACACTGTGACCTCAGCTTTTATCCTGGGCAGAGAACTTAGCCATACCGTGTGGATTTCTGATCTACAGAAACTGTGAGATAAGAGATGCTTCATGGTCATAAAGATGAAAATAATAGGCACTCAGGACTCCAAAAGTGGACAGTATGGGAGGGCAGCAAGGGCTGAAAAGTTACCTATGGGTACAATGTTCACTGAATATTGGGTACACTAGGAGCCTAGTGCCCACCAGTAGGCAGTATACCCATGTAACAAACAAGCATATGTATCCCCCCAAATCTAAAATAAAATAAAATAAAATGGAAACAAAGATCCACAGAAACAGTTGAGAAAGAAGAGTTCAGTGTGTATTGCTTTAAGCCGCCAAATCTGTGGTCATTGATTACTCTGCAATAGGTAACAAACACAGCCACCTTTGTGTCTTCCTGTATTCGTCTTTCTTCTTCCACCTCACTCTCATTCTCTATCACTGATATACAAAAAGCAAAAAGTAAGCCAGACACACAAGAATAATTTTGTCTGTCGAGGTCTAAAAGGAGAGCCCTTCATATGTTTTAAGATAGAAGTCATATTTATGTAACAAGTTTTTGGCATTTAAGATTTTGTGTCTTAAGAAAAATATAACAAAACAACTCGCTGACTGTGTAAAGTATAAACAGGTGATTCCCAGTGATGTGGCTGGCTCTCCCCTGACACCCACCACCTCAGCTTCCTGGAGTCAGGAAAGGTGTGGCCGGAACTGGGGTGCAATGAGTGAGGCACTTGCCTTCGGTGCAAAGTTTAAGGGAGCACCAAAAACTCAGTCATTAAGATAAGTAACACTTTTTAATTGCAGTGAAACATACACAACATAAAGTTAGCCGTCTTAACTATTTTTAAGTGTACGGTTCAATGGCACTAAGTATTCAAATTGTTGTACAAATATTACCTCTATCTACCTCCAGAACTCTTTTCATCTTCCAGAACTGAAACTCTGTACCCAGTAAACAATAACTCCCAAGATTAAAGTTATTTTTTCTTAGGCTATATTTTTGAGAGCAGTTTTAGGTTCGCAATAATATTGAGCAGAAGGTATACAGAGTTCCCACATACTCCCTTCCCCAGCATACACACAGCCTCCCCCACGTCAACATCCCCCACCTGTGGGGTTCATTTGCCACAGCTGATGAACCCATATTGACATATCATGATCTCACAGAGGCCACAGTTTATAGCAGGGTTGCCTCTTGCTGTTGTCCGTTCGGTAGGTTTGGACGAATGCATAATGCCATGTACCCACCCATCGTACTATCACGCAGAGGTAGTCTCCACACCCTAAGAACCTTATTTGTCCCTTTCCGACTTGTTTTTACTTTTTGCTGATCTTTTTACTGCCTCTCTATTCTTTCCTTTTCCAGAATGTCATATAGCTGGAATTGTACAGTATGTAGACATTCCAGATTGGTTTCTTTCACTTACTCATATGCATTTACCTTTCCTAATGCAATATTTTTTAAAGATCAAAATTAATGCCAAAAAAAAGTTCAGGATGAACAAAATACCATTAGTGTCTGCCCTGTCTTCACACTTTAGATCACACTGCTATCTGATAAAGTAACAGGGTCCGTCCCCTAAGAAAACTGGGGCATTTCCCTTTGACCATTTGCTGCCAACATTTTGTGCTTATTTCAGGAGACCTTCTAAGCGAATTACTAAGTCAGCTGTGACAGTCTGGAAACAGAGTCTGGCGGCTGCGCAGACCCTGCCAGAGCGTTGGGTGCATTCTTTCTCGTTCCCACCCCTCCCCTGCTGGACGTTTCTGGGAAGTTTCTAGGTGGTGGGTGGTGTAGATTACAGCTGAGAAATTAGCTCAGATCATGCAAATAAATAAGAGGAATGGAGAATCAGTATGGAGCTCTGTCCTCGGCTTCCAGCAGAAGCTCCCATCACAGTTTCCAGAGCTTTTACTGGCGTAACTTCAAAATAAGTTCTTTCTGAATTTCAGCAGAAAAGTGCTTTCAAGGATGACAGAATTACTTAGTGATTGGGGAAAAGGGAAAGTACTGAGCCTCCACCAGCTGAGTCTTCTTCCTTTCCCACTCTGCACCCAAAGGGTACCATCTGAGGTTAGGCTGCCGGTGCTGGCAGGTGCTCGTTCTCTCCTGTAATGAGGAGGGGCTCAGACCGGGATGACATCCTCAGCGGGGGACAGCCGTGGGTCATCAGGCTGCACATTTCAAATGAGTGTGAAAGCCCATTGCAGTGAATGGAAAGAAAGGATGAAATTCCTTTTGAGCCTGGTACAGGGAGAGACGTCAGAAAGCTTCATTGCTAATCTCCCTCTGACGGAAGATGGTTTCTGGGCTTCTCAGATGGCAGGGAGTGGCCTGGTCACTGTTGATCTTGAAGGGTGTGGGACCGTGAAAGTGAAGGAGGAAATGCTCCAGGCCTGACAGCAACTGCAGTGAGGAGATGGGGCAGGAACTGAGGGGTTGGGGCTGACAAGGCCGGACCTGGGAGAGGAGAGGAGCCTGTAGCAATCTGAGGCATGCTGTAGCCCCCCCTTAGAGCGGGCCTGGCCCCTGGCTGGCAGAGTGGCTCCATGCCATCAAATGCCCTTTCTCCCTCGGGAGACAGGGAAGCAAAGCACTTCCCCTGCTTCCAGGGAATGTTCCTGAAGAGGTCAAGTGGATAGATCATCAGGGATCACAGGAAAGACCAACACTTGCTACTTTCTTATGTTGATTCTTCTATGTCTATTATGAATGTGCCAGTTTCAAAAGAAATGCAGATCATTTTCATTGTTGATTTTCTAGAAATAGCACTCAGCTTTTAGGGCAGAAGCTACTTTAATTTTATAGTATCTTATCAAAGGCATGACTGAAAACCTTGCATCTCTCGCCAGCTTTCATGAGTCTTGATGGGGCGTTGCGGGGATAGAGTCCACATCCCTCCCAGGAGTTGTAAGCCACTGTAGGCCGTTCCTCAGAGGCAACTTCCCTGCAGAAAAGGGAGACAGAGGCAGAGCGTGGGTCAGAGCCACACGCCTGTGCTCGGGCACTTTGCATTGATTTCATGTCTGCCCTAGACAGCGGATTAGTCTCTGGATTTTACTGACGAGCAGACAAGTGCTCAGAGAATTTAAAGTCAGACAGTGAACGACTACAGCTGCTGGGAGCCCAGCCTTAGGAGGGCCCAGGCCTCTGTGCTGGCTGCTCCTGGAGAGTTGGATTTCCCAGAACAAGGGCAGCGTGGGGGCGGAAGGGAGAGCGGAAGGGATCCAAGGGGCATGGGTGCTTTGTGAATGAAGTCAAGTCACACAGTGCATTCGTCCAATATTCTAAGACTTCCTTTTGAGAAGTGGAATATTTTGTTATGCGTGTTCCTGGCCTGTGTGGGATAAAATTAAAAGGGAAATCTGGGCTTTTGGTTATTTTTCCAGAAATGGCCATTCTGGGATTCTCAGGACCTAAATCAAACTGGACCTTCCCTCAGAGAAAGCAAAGGCCTCAGAGATGCCGGTGGCTGATGCAGCTCCCCAGTGCCACCCCATAGCTCCCCCTGACCCAATCCAATCCCACAGATGCCCACGGACCAGAAGCAAGAAACAGGATACTTTATCCCCTTTGATGCAAGTGAAAAATGAGGTTCAGAGGGGTTAGCAGATCGCCCCCAGCAGCGGGATTTCAGCTCGAGTTTCCTGACCACAGGTTTCCACCCTAGCATGGTTCACTGAGAAGGGGCCACCTGTTCATCTTGAGGCCTGAGAGAGGGCTTGTTGTTGAATGGGGAATCTGGGATCCTCTGAGTTTCTGTCCCAAGACTGAAGGATCCAAATTTTCTTTCCTGCTCCTGAGAGAAGAGCCCAGTGCAGCTTCCCAAGCCTGCCAGATGGGCCTAGACATAGGACTGGGGGATCTAAAGAGCCCTGTGACATTGAATCCCTCCAACAAGGTGAACACGATGCATTCATGTTTCTGCAGAAGTGAAAACTCACCCTTGGAGCCGCCCAGGAAGCAACTGCATTGGCTTTTTCCCCCTGGAAAATCTACCCATGTTGAAGTTTGTCATACAATGAATGTAGCAGCATGCTGCCATTCATTTAATTAAAAATAGCAAAAATGCACTGGGCTCTCAATCATCTATTTTCTCAACAAGAAACTTCGCTGAGACAATCTTCAAAACGGCACATCCCTCGCCGCCGAGATTATCTCTATTCCTGAACATGAATGGCAAAGAAAAGAAGCAAAGGCCAGAAGGAAAAGGGAAACCCTTCAGACCACACAGGTGTGTTTCTGTTTCATCCCCTTTCACAGGGAAGTTCATACAAAAACAAACAGCACATAAAAATACAACCTCAAGACTTGTGTGTTTGTTCCAGCTCTGTCCCGATTTGCATTCCTGTTTTGATTCGTCTTTGCAATATCCTGGGCCTATGATAGTGATTTTTCTTTTCTTCCTAGTAGATTTTCTACTCTTTTGAAGTTAGGAAATGTCCATGGTTTCTTTCAAGCATCTTTGGGTGAGATTTTTTTCTTTTTTCTTTTTTTTTTTTTAAGTCAGAGCAGGAAAAGGCCATTCAGCTTATCTTGTCCACTTCCTGAAATCCAAACAAACTCTCAGAAAACTGCCTCACACCCTATCCATTCAGCATATGTCTCTGTACTTGGACAGGAGATTTCAGAGCCATTTCGACTTTATAAAAACTTTTGGAACTGGCTTGAATAGCCTCCAAAGACTTTGAGAAATAACTTAGAAAGTTTGAGACTGAAATTGGTGTGGTTAGTTCCCTCCTAAGGAAATGATTCAGAAAAAAAATCCTTTTTTCTCAGAGAATTCCATCCAAGTTGGCTGCCCAAAACTTCCAAGCAAACTGATGGCTGATATTTTCAAACTCTTGTCCAAATTCTATTTACCCGTTGAGTGGAGTATCTCGGCCTATTCTTAGAGCTTCCTTTATCCTAACTGAAAAATAGGTTGCGTGATTTGCATGTGATAAAAATGAAGGCTCTTGAAGGAATCTATAATACTTGCCCGCATCAAGTAAAATGTAGCTTAGACTCATTTACAGAATATTAGCCTTCTCACTATGCAAAACAAACAAAAAAGGTAAAAATTTCAGTGCAAACTTCCCCACCAAAATAGTCGAAGCTATCTACCTTAAAAAACAGTTACCAGAAGGCAGGTCATCTGTACAAACCAACTAATTTTCCAAACACGGCACCATCTCTTGGTGAATACTCAGTGCCCCTCCTAACAGATTTTGTCCCATTCCAGTGTGGAAAAGTAAAAACGCCCCGGAAAGCATATTGCTAACGACTAGGGAGCGGGAAACAGACAATGACGAATTTTCTCATTCGACAGACGGTCTTAGACCATACCTGCTGTGGTCTTGGGAACATGATAAACTGTGGGTTTGTGTGAGTAAGCTCTCAAAGCCACTGCCATTCTGATAAAATTAACTCAAATGGCCATGTTGCTGAATCAACGCGGTTACCCCAGAGGCCTGTGAGGGTTGTGTCCAGTGCTTGCCACCAGGAATCTGTTCGTTGTTATCAGTCCAGACGGTAAATGTATTCATCCGTCAACCCTGGCTATTCATGTGGAAACCCTAAGCCAACACTCATCAGAAGAGTCAGGCTGGGCCCGGGCCACAGAGTGAGCCTAGCCTTACAACGTGGGATTTTTTTTTTTAAATCACACTATCAGACCACAAGATTTGTAGCCATATTTCACTGTCAGAGTTAAAAATAAGAACCAGTCCCCAAAAATCATAACATCCAATTCCTTCTATCAAAATATGATTTTTGGTTTTTTTTTTGAATGAATGAATTCCAGTGACATTTATCAAGCATCTTTGATGAAGGAGAGACTATTTATGAGTGAATCATTAAGATAACTTTTGCAAACTCTTGAAGGAGCATATTTTTATTTTTAATCTTAGAAATTTTCGTTACTTTTTTTTTCCTGAAATATATTACTAAGTTCCTAACTCTCCTATGAACTGATTTCTTTATTGTGGTAAAATCACAAAACATAAAATTTACTATTCTGACCATTTTGAAGTTTAGAGTTTAGAGGCATGAAGTATATTCGTCTTGTACCACCATCACCACCATCCATAAGAACTGATTATTTTAAACATAAATTAACGTTGCCTGATGACTTTGTGCCATGATTACAAATATCCAGTCCTGTGCTGGGTCATTATAGCACTCACAGGGACAAATGAAGTGTTTATGACACCTTATCCAACATTTGAGATAACCTCAGGATGCTAAGCTTTCTGAGGTCTGGAGATGTTTTTGTATTCCCCTTATATTTGTTGTTGTTCTTTGTCTTCTTCCACCAGGTTGTAGGCAGTCATTTTTATCTACTTTCAATGCACTCGCCTGAGGCACCTACCCTTTCCTAATGACTGCGGGGAAAGCCAATCATCAAACTGGTTAGAATTATACTCAACCAGAAGTCCCAGGGTGGAGAAAGACTCCCTGTGAGTAAAGGCCAAAAATACTCTGGCAACGCACCCCTCGATGTGCATCTGGGCACTCTGTAAAATATTTTTGCTTCTTTCAGGATCTCAACTTGGTCTTAGAGTGTCGTGATTGACATATATCTGACCTGTGGATGAAGGAGGACGTACTCTTGTGTTATCTTGGTTGCCTTAAGCTTCCCTTAACATCAAAAAGCAAAACACACTACTAACATCTGGCAGCCTAGTCCCAACTGTGAAAGCAAGAGAAAATTCAACTTAAGAGACAGAAAATTTAAGCAAACCTCCCTTTTAGGTAGCTATCATTTCCTGTCATAGAAATAAAAGATAGATCCTTTCTATATTTGCTCTCGATTTGTCATGAACACCATATTTTTCTCCTGAAACTACTCCTACATATGTACCCAGGTAGAGAAATAAACCCTGGCCGAAGCCTAAACATTTAGAGCAACCAGAAAGCAGGCAAGACTAGAAGGGACTAAACCAGGTGGGTCAGTGATGTGTTCAAATATCTTCTCTCTTTTCGGTTTCAGTATTTGCTGGACGGACAAGTATTTTCTCTGAGTATCTGCCACCAGCACTTAATTTTGGTCTTTAATTAAGTCAGTGGTTCTCAACTGGGAGTGACTTTGTCTGCCCAGGGGACATTTGGCGATGTCTGGAGACATTTTGATTATCAATGCTGGGGAGGAGGTGCTCTTGGCATCTCCTCTTGGTAGAGGCCAGGGATGCTGTTAAATATCTGCACAGGACTGCACCCATAACAAAGAAGTGTTTGGCCCCGATGTCTGAAGTGCTGAGGGTGAGAAACCTCACTGAGCCCCCGAAGTAAGCGATCCAGGGAGTAGAAGGAGGAAGAGGTGGGAGCCGGGGGAAGGAGAAGAAATGGGCACCCTAGCACTATCAGTAGGTCACAGAGGTGCAGCGAGAATTTATGAAATGTTTGTGGGTAGGAAGAGTCCCTAAAAGTTGATTTGTGAAGCTAGAGGACTATTGCTTATTGAGGTTTGATGCTCAGTGTGAATGTGAATGGTCATGGTAAGGAGTTGGGGCTGCAGGGAGGAGCCCAGCCGAACACTCCAAGAGCTGCCCCTAAGGGCAGGGGACAGACGTTGTCTCGGGTCTGGAAAAGGGACTTGACTCCAGCTTGATCTTTAAAGAACGTGATGCTCAGAAGAAACCCAATTAATCAATAATAAGCAAAGAAACACTCAAGCTCTTCATAACCAAGAAAACCCAAATTGAGAAATTGGAATGCCCTTTTCACCCTTCAAATGGCCACATTCCTTTTTTTATTTTTATTTTTTTGAGACAGAGTCTCACTGACTCTGTCACCCAGGCTGGAGTGCAGTGGTGTGATCTCAAATCATTGCAACCTCTGCCTTTTGGGTTCAAGCAATTCTTCTGCCTCAGCCTCTCAAGTAGCTGGAATTACAGGCATGCACCACCACACCTGGCTAATTTTTGTGTTTTTAGTAGAGACAGGGTTTCACCATGTTGGCCAGGCTAGTCTTGAGCTCCTGACCTCAGGTGATCCGCCTGCCTCAGCCTCCCAAATTGCTGGGATTACAGGCATGAGCCACTGTGCCCTGCCAAAATGGCCACATTTTTAAAAGTCTGACAATATCAGCTTGTGTTGTTTGTCTCTCAATATGGTTTTGGTTTTGCAAAGAGACTGTGTACTGTTGTATTACTTGTGTACTGAAACGGTCATAATTGTTATCTACAGGATCAAGTCCATTTGACAAGTTATAAAATGCCAGTCAGGACCCACTACATTTATTTTGTGATCCGTTCAAGTTCATGAACCGTGGTCTGAAAAACACGCCCCTAGAAGAAGGAAACTTGTATGAGGACATGGTTTAAATGTTGTGTTGTGTGATGGTTAATTTTAGGTGTCCATTTGGCTAGGCCACAGTACCCAGATATCTGGTCAAACACTATTCTATGTGTTTCTGTGCAGGTGTTTTTTCATGGATTAATTTACGTCAGGAGACTTTCAGCAAAGCAGAGTATCCTCCATGATGTGAGTGGGCCTCATCCCATCATTTGAAGGCCTTAAGGAAAAGACTGACCTTCCTTGAGCAAGAGGGAATGTTCCCAGCAGATGGTCTTTAGACTCAGAGACAAATTCCCTAGGTCCCCAGCCTGCCAGCTAAACCTGCACTGTGGGAACTTGCCAGCCCCACAATGGCATGAGCCAAGTCCTCAAACTATACTTCTCATCCTCTCTCGAATGTTGAATTTTGTTATGAAAAATACCTGGGTCACCTCGGATAGGATGCTGACATCTGTCCTTTCTAGGCGGTGGTTGTAGTGGGTTGAATAGTGTCCCCCCAAAAAAATCCATCCACCCATAACCTGTGAATGTGACGATATTTGGAGTCTTTGCAGACATAATTAAGTTGGGGATTAGAGATGAGATCATCTTGGATCAGAGTGGACCCTAAATCCAATGACGAGTGCTTACCATCACAGACTCCAGTTTTGCTTCTAAAATTCTGAAACTGTTCTCAAAAAATATGTTAATATATTTGAGAGAAAACGAAGACGCGACTTAAAGGTGTGATGATTCTATCTGACCTGCACAGTAGCTCTTAACCAGCCCTTGTACCTCTTGGTAAAATAAATTTATACATTAGTATGTATACATTCTGGTTTATACATTAGAATATGGTCTTAGACCTTCCCGCCAGTCCTCTCACCCTCTCTCCCTCACTTCAGCAATGCTGGAAGCCAGGGGCTCCAGACGGCCCCGCTACAAGATGGAAGTGGCAAGGGTCCCGCTCACCCGAGGAGAGTTGGCCTGGAGAGCTGCCTGACCCAGCCTTTAATGAGCAAGAGGTAAACTTTTCTTACGTCACTGAGACCTTGGGGTTTGTTTCCACAGCATGACCTGTTTTTCCTGACTCATACAAGCCCCTGGAAGCATCTGACTCACTAATCCATTGACCTTCTCTAACATCAGCATTTACGGGTCCTGCCATCAAAATTCTTCATTCATTATGAGGGCTCAGTCAGTTCTCCTTAGGATTATTAAACCATTAGTAAAAGTGCATTAAAATCAGTTTATAATCTCTTCCAGTGGGATTTCACAAATATCACTCCATAGCCAAATGGTTTACCACTCTCTTCTGACTCAGAAAAGCATATTGTAATTAGAACACTTTTTGCACAATAATAAAAACAAAGCAGCTTTCACAGGTTGTGCTGGGTGTCAAACTTGGGTAAACCACTCAACTTTGAGCTCAGCTCGGCGCAGGTTTATTTATTTACAGGCACTTCAAAAAGAAGGGGGTAGGCCACGTCCACACAGCCCAGGGTGTGCAGTGTGGATGCGTCTGTCTGTTTGTTATGACTAAGTCTTGCTCAGTCCTAATTCTTTCTGGTCAAAAATTGTTATTTTTAAAAGACTCCTTGAACACAAAACCCTTCAGATGTGATGGAGATGTGGCCAAGGGAAGCAGTGAAGTGTAGTGATGTTGTGATGTGAATGCAGGCTCTGAGCCCAGGTCCCAAATCCTGGCACCCATCAGTAGCTGTGCATGTTTGAACTTATAAACCCATTTCCACAGGTGGAAAATGGGCGAGTAAGCTTACCCTTGGCCTTGTCAGGAACATGAGAAAGCCTCAGTAGGCAGCCTGGCTAGTCCTGCCCCCAGGCTTAGCGGCGGCTCTTCCTGAAGTCCTGCTGACCAGAAGGAACATCACAAACGTCTCCTGCCCACAGGTGAAGGAGGCCTGGGGAAGATGGAGGAGGCGGCCCATCTCTACGCACCTTCCACGGAACACTGGCCCCCACCATGCCAACAGTGCAACAGCCCCATCCTGGAAGCTGATCCCTTAGCTGTCCCGGAATTCCAGGCTCATCTTTGGAAAAGCTAGTTGGGTCCTTCCTGGGGGCATGGAGAGGAGGACCAAGGTCTTATCTGACTGAGGTGAGGAGCAGACACCACAGGGAGTGGGGAAAGAGAGAACTGCAGCCCAGAAGGCGCTTCCTTTACAGAATCACGAGGCCAACTCAGGCAAATGTCAAGAGCAGGAAAAGCCACCAACTTCAATTCAATTAAATGCATAGGATTGACTTTCAAGAAGGAAGAATCCGGGTATTGACAAGCTTGTCTTCAAGTTAATGCAAGAGAGAGAGGTCTTGAAGGATATTCAGTAAAGTGTTCCTGGTTATCCCTGGATGGCGGCATTTGGGGTGATGTTCATGCTTATTTTACAAAAGCAATTAACCTACTTTGAATAAGGGAGGAAAAGGAAATAGGAAAGAAGTACTCAAGTTCTGAGTCAGAGATCTGACTTCAAATCCCAATTCCACCACCACCTGCTGTGACCATGAGCGGTCCCAGCATTACTGAGGGCCTCAGTTTCTGCATCTGCGGAATGGGAATAACAGTATCTACCTCCTAGGATTATCGAAGCTTAAAGTGGATAATTTAGGATATGCCAAACATCTGGAATCATGCTCAAAAAGTGGTAAAGAATTTTGAAGACATTTTTCTTTAACACTCCAAAACAACTTTCAGGGAAAGTCATTTTTCATGGAAGGTGCTGACTTTATTGGAGACTGACCATCTCCTCATCACAGTCTACTCCAGAAAAATCAGAGGGAGGTGGGGAATGTTGTACCCAACTTTCTAATGTCTCTAAGATGTGGGTGGCAAGGGTAGGCTGTTAGCACTCCAGAATAACGTTGCTATCCACCCATTCAGGGCTTAGCATCACAGCCAAACTGAGATCCAGACCCCAGAGAAGCTGCGTGAATCAACAGCAACTCTGCAGCCCCCCACCCATGCAACCCCACCCCAGCCCTGGCGTCCCACTCACTGAGGCTCTGGCCAGGTGGCGGTGACTCAAACCTTCTCCATTTTAACTTGGCATCTCAGAGCTTTTGGACAGAGTCCACAAATACATGAGACAAAAATAGGCCAGCATACCCTCCCTTGCCAGGCCCTCATTGTTGAAGGATGAGATGAGGGCTGGGCAAGCGGTTACATAGCCGAAACTAGGGCCCTAGAACCCAGCTCCGCCATGCATGGGCGCCCCAGAGCTCTGCTCACAGTGTCTGCTCTTTATTCTTGGTTTCAACTCTACTTCTCTTCCACCTCCCATTCTTTGTGATCCATCTTTTTCCAAAAGTTGACATGTTGGCTGGAGACAATTCCCCCTGCCAGCTTTTCTGTCTTTTCCACCTTTAGTTTAAGTTGTCTATGAGGGCTGGTGATCCATTTTCGGTCCTCTATACCTTCCTGGGCAATCCCTCTGGGCCCTCACACCTCCACGCCCTCCACCTTCCCAGCTCCTTCCTCCCGGGCCCTCGAGCTTTTCCCTCTTTTCATCCTCTATGCACTGTTTCACCCCGACATGTATGTTATTGTTTGATTGTGGCATCAGCCATTCTTGGAGACTTTTCCCAGGGCTTGCAATTTTGTAGCAGAGAGAGATTTTCTATCTAAAGCAAAATGCTGGTCTTGTTTAAATAAATAATAAGATAAAAGAATCAGGCACTGTAGGGGTATTTGGCCCACGGCCATCCTGTCCCAGCGGGGTTCTTTTCACTGAGGGAAGCATTTTTCATATCCATAATTTGCCCCTTTCTCTAACCCAGGGTGCACTCTGCCGTGGCCCTTGGTGACAACGTCCCCTATGGCCTTCCTCCAAGGCTTGCTCCAGCAAGCTCTGACATGGAGTCCTCCCTCCCCTTCTGGGCTGCGGCTTCTCCAACCTCCCCTAGCCCCTGCAGACAGAGGAGAAACAGCAAGGCACAAGATAAGACAAAGACCCTCTAGGCCAGGCCACTCCTCGCTGCCACTCTGGGACAGCAAGGCAAAACGCAGACGGCCCCAACTCTGGACGCCTCTCCTCCTCTGGACCCTAACCCTAACCCTACGCCACCAGAACACTCATGGGAGAAAGGTGGACCTGCTTTGAGGCTCCCCTCCCTGCATGCACATCCATCCGGCTTCTCTCACCATCCGGCTTCTCTCAAGAAGGAACCTGGTGTCTGAGAGCTGTGGGTCTTCATCCCAGCTCTGGTATTTCTCTCATGTGGCCACATAACCTTGAATGTCTGACCTTCAATTTCTTCATCTGTGCAGTGGTGAAGATGATCCCCACTTTGCTAGATTGTTGTGAGAATTACCTAAAAGACAATAGGTGCGATGGCGGCATGTTTGCTGAGCTAGGAGGACTTGGAACAAAATTAGCTTCTGCACCGGCTGTGCTGGAGCCAGGCAGGCCGCTCCAGTGTGGCCCTGTTTTTCCTGGTTTGTGTCCCAGGAACCTGCCAACCCTCATTGTCCCGGATTTTCCCTTTGACTCCAAAAGCCGTGTCTTTTGTATCAAGCCTCTTTATTTTTATTATCCCGTCAACATACTCCCCTCGGATTTGCCCCCATTAATGACTCGCGCCCTTTCCAAAGTCCCAGCGCGCTGTGTTTATAATCTCTTTCAGCTGTCCTTAAAAAGGTTCCATTTGTCACCTCCGCCCCGCTCAGGGTCGCCGGGACTCTGGGGCCCGGCCTTCGCGGGCTCCCGGGTTCCTGCGATCGCTTCTCTAACAGTCCCGGCCGCAGTGCCGGCCCGGCGGGTTTCGCACGGGAGGGAACGTTTGCATGGCTAACGCCCAGTGTCGGTCTTCCCTGTGTCTTTTATGGGAACACGTTCCTGCCTGCGCCCCACGGGACAGAGCCGTTTTCCCGCCCCGTCGCGCCGCGCCCGCAGGCCCCGCTGCCCGCAGCCTCTTCCCGACGCCCCGGGCCGCGCGCCCCCCGGCCCACCGCGTGCTGTGCGGGGCTTCCGCTCCTGCGCACGAATGCTTCTGCGAGCTTTCTCGGAAGCAGCTGGGGGGCAGGGAATCTGCTGAGGAATGGCGCTTTATAAATCAAAAAATAATGATAACAGAGCACACGGTGAGCACCGGAGGCTGGAAACGGGATGGCACCCGCTCGGGGCGGGGCGGCGCCGCCAGCGAATGACAACACTGCCCCCTGGTGGCCGATGCGGCCAGGCCCGAGAGCGCGCAGGCCGGGTGCGAGCCAGGGTTCTTCACCACGCGGTCTCCCCACTCGTCCCATAGAAACCGTAACTGGGCAAATGACAGGAATTCCCCAGGAAGCATTAAGGCCAGGAAGAAGCACAGGAGAAAAATCCGAATCCCATTTTTTTCGAGTAGGGATTTATTTGTTGTCCCCAGATAGCAAGCTGAATTTCTGAATAATTCAGAACACACAAAAGAAGCCAAGACCTTACAGGGCATTTTATCATGTTGCTTTTTATAAACCAAATATTTAAACCATTACTATCACTGTTACTGGGGGATTACTGTTGAGCAGAAATGCTTGTGAAACTCCCAAAAGAAAGGGTCGTTTGTGCTTTTTTGGCTTTAAGTAGAAATGTCCTGTTTGGCGTGTACACGTTTTCATATTTAATTATTCAGACTGTGCACTTTATATATAAACTCAGCACTTAGGTTCTCTGTGAGCCAGAAACCTGGCTCCTGTACTCATCCGTAGACCCAGTGACAGCGTAGAAGCCAAGCCAGGCAGAGCCTGTGTCTACCAGGGCGTTTCACTAAAGCTTCTACCACTCACTGTAAATATCTCCCGCCGAGGCTGGGGAAAAGTTGTAGCATACTTGGAAATTGGGGGGGAGTATTGTCATCCAAAAAGGCGTATTTCTTTTGGTGTTTTCCACACCCGGCTGTGTCATTGTGAAGCCTCAGCTCTCCCAATCTCCCCATAAACTGGAGGAACCCTAGTGTTTCCTGTCCTGCCACATTATGTGTGGGAAAGATTCTTTTTTTTTTTTTTTGAGACAGAGTTTCACTCTTGTTACCCAGGCTGGAGTGCAATGGCGCGACCTTGGCTCACTGCAGCCACTGCTTCCCGGGTTCAAGTGATTCTCCTGCCTCAGCCTCTGGAGTAGGGAGCTGGGATTACAGGCACCCGCCACCACACCCGGCTTTTTTTTGTATTTTTTAGTAGAGACCGGTTTTCACCATGTTGGCCAGGCTGGTCTCCAACTCCTGACCTCAGGTGATCCACCCACCTCGGCCTCCCAAAGTGCAGAAAGATTCTTAAGATGGATTTTTAGTAAGTACTTCAAGCAGCTTTATGAAAGCTACCATCAGTAAGGTCGAAAACTATATATGCACATATTTAGATACAGAGCTCCCAGGGAGGAAGTGCTCTGACAGGTCAAATCTGCCCCCAAAATAAGTTGATAGAACTTCACGGAAGCATGAAAGCGGCCTTGTTGTGCATTTTATTTTATGGAGCGTAAGTGCCTAATAAATGAATGTGTCGGTCTGAAGAAAGTGATATTTTCTAATGAAGTTAAAGTGTCACAGTCCGGAAAAGTAGAACCCAAACAAACACAAAAGGGAGCGTGCAAGGCCCACGCCGGCTGCACAGACTCTTCCCACCTGGTGAATGCTGACCAGGTGCCAGGCCACAGGGAGGGAGAAAAAGGTCGCCGGCATGAACACTGGGTGACCCCGTGAAGTGTGTGCTTCTGAGAGCAGGGGTGCCCCAAGTGAAGTGGGCGATGGCCTCCACCACCTTGAGAGTTCGCCTTCCACTGTTTTTAACAATGCCTTCTGTTTTGTTTTAATTCTGGTAAGATACACCTAACATAAGATGGACCTTCTTAACCATTTTTAAGTGTGCAGTTCAATGGCATTAAGTACATTCACATTACTATGCAACCATCACCGTCATCCATCTCCAGGACTTTCTCCTCTTCCCAGATGGAAACTCTGGCCCCACCACACACCAACTCCCCATCTTCTCTCCCCCATTCCAGTTGCTGTCTTTGTGAATTTGACCAGTAGGAACCTCACACAACGTTTATCCTTTTTATCACAGGATTACTACACTTAGCATGATGTCCCCCAGGCTCATCCATGTTGTAGCGTGTAGGGTTTCCCTCCCTGTTAAGGTGAGTCGCATTCCATCATACGCACGCACACATCTTGCTTATCCATTCATCTGTCCATGGATCCATGGACACTTGGGTTGTTTCCACCTTCTGCCTAATGTGAATAACACTTCTGTGAACATGGGTGTACAAGTAACTCCTTGAGACCCTGCTTTCAATTCCTCTGGATATATACTCGGAAGAAGGATTGCTGGATAACGTGGTGATTCCTTTTAATTTTTGGAGGAGCCACTATACAGATTTCCGCGCGGCCGCACAGCTTTTCCGTCCCACCCGTGGTTCCAAAGGGCCCCGCTTTCTCCACATCCTCCCCAACGCTTGTTGTTTCTGGGTTTTTGACAGAGGCCATCCTGATGAGTGCGAGGTGGTAGAGCTGCCTGCTTTTTGATTAATGTGACGGTCACACCCTCTGCCTGGGAGTTTTGCAGGATGGTGATGACCTTTTGTGGCATCGCAGGAAAGAACATAACCTCATGGACGTCCTTAGTCAGAATCTACTCAGTGTATCTACTCAGTATAGGCTCACATGAGACCTCACCTCCCCAGGGAGTCACAACCTCTACTATACTTCTTCCTTCTGCTCTGCCCCCCACCAACCGCCCTGCCAGCCCTCACCGCCTAGAGGGAGATTGGGAGCCGGTAGAGGAAAGACACCCTAAATCCCCGAGGTCAAGCAAAGCCCCGGGGAGGTGCTGTGGGATCCCTGCCTTGGGTCTGCCTAGACAGTATGTGAATGAGTCTCCACATGGCCCGCTGTGACCTCGAGGACCAGCCTGCCTGTGTGGCCGTGAGCTGCTTTCTTCCCAGAGGAACTTGCTCACGGCAGCAGGACTCCACAGCCTGAGGGGCGGCCTGGGTATGTGTGTGTTCCTGTGCCATGGTTGCATGTCCGTTTGGGTGTGTGTGTTTCTGTGTGGGGGTGGGGGGTGGGGAGGTGTTTGGCAGGACCAATGTGTCTTGTATACTCAGGGGCGGATTCTTTCAAGCCAGCCTTCTTTCTGGTGCTCTGCTCCCTGCGTTTACACTCGTGCTGTGTGGCCGGTTAACATTTGTTTATCGTGCACTTCCCATTAAAATGTCTTCAGGCCAGCCGAGTGCGGTGGCTCACGCCTGTAATCCCAGCACTTTGGGAGGTTGAGGTGGGCGGATCACGAGGTCAGGAGATCGAGACCATCCTGGCCAACATGGTGAAACCCCGTCTCTATTAAAAATACAAAAATTAGCTGGGAGTGGTGGCGCATGCCTGAGGCATGAGAACCACTTGAACTCAGGAGACAGAGGTTGCAGTGAGCCGAGATAGTGCCACTGCACCCCAGTCTGGTGACTTCCCAGCACTGAATCTTCTGACTGCCATGGGTTTCACTGAGTCAAGTGGACTGAGGGTTGGCCTGCTTCAGTGGAGGGTGTGTGTGCTGTCACCAGCATAGGGGTGGAAGTGGCTGGCACGTCACAAGAACGTCTTGGGTCTTCTGGCAGGCATCCCTGAAGGTGGCTTGGACCCCAGTGTGGCCCTCTTGGGGTCCCCAGGTGTGCTTGGCCTTCCCTTCACTTTATTGGTGAGGGGGTCATCAGTCTTGGAATGGCTTCATACCTCCTCAGAGACACACACTCAGCCCACCTGCTAGCGAACCTGGTCACAGCGCCCACCTCCGTTGCCTGAGGGTGACTTCATGAGGCTGGGAGGAACAGGAGCCCTCTGTGGCAGTGCCTTGGTGTCGTGCTGCTCTGGCCTGTTCTTTCCAGGGTGTCGCCAGGATAGTCCCAGGATCTTAGGAGTCGCAGAGGGCCGACCAGGATGAACAAACATCAATCAGAGCCCCAGTGATGCAATGCGGGATCCCTGTCTCAGTCCTGCCTAGGTGATGTGTGGATGAGTTTCCCCTGAGATCGTCCCACTGTGACTTCTTCGAGGGCTGGCCTGTGACTTTGAGGGCTGGCCTGCCTGTAGGGCCATGGGCTGCTGTCTTCCCAGAGGGCCTTCCTGGCAGCCGCAGAACTCCGCAGCCTCAGGGGCAGCCTGGGTATGTGTGTGTTTTTATGCCACGGTTGTATGTCTGTCTGTGTGTGTGTGTGTCTGTGTGCATGTGTGAGTGTTTGTGTGTGTGTGGGGGGGGGTGTGTGTTTGTCATGTCAGGCAGGACAAATGTGGCTTGTACACGCGAGGGCAGATTCTTTAACGTCAACTTTCTTCCTGGTGCACAGCTTTCTGCGTTTCTGCTTCAGCTGTGTGGCCGGTTGGCATTTGTTGATCTTGCATTTCCTGTTTGGGTTTGTTTAGGCCTCGGCAAAGTGGGGAACTGCCTCGGTCCAGCAGGGTCCAAATCACGTCCTCATTTAAGAGATCATGTCTCTAGAGAGAAGATGACATGCCCAAAACGAAAACCTCACAGGAGCTTTTTGAACACCTGCAAGCGAGGTACAGACACGTTTAAGACGATGGATGGACTTTTTTCCCCCTTTTCTCTCTTTCCAAATTCTGGACACACCATGGCCCAGTGATGGAGAAGAAGTTGAGGACCTGGCAAGGACCTTCTTTCTTAGGAGTGGCAGAGGGCTGACCAGTCTCAATAAAGCACACGGGGAGCCCCTGTGACCCAGCGTCTGGTGGCAGCCTGTGGACAATCTGCAGCTCATCTGGATCACACAGCTCAGCTGAACTCACAGCCTGAGGTCCAGCACTGCACAGGGGCTGGCAGCCGTCCTGCTTGGGTGGGGCTCTGCAGGATGGGCAACCACACTACCGTCTCCCTGGGAGCCTGGGAAAAGGGAGGGTTCACAGATTACAAGGGGACAAGACCCTGTTGGACAAAAATGACCAAGTGGGAAGCTGCCTAGCTCTGACCAGGTCTGGGAACACATTGGGATTGGAAGTCATCTAAATATAGCCTGTTTATAGCCTGTGATCTGACTTTCTCAGGCACTGCTTGTATGAGAGCTGGTAACTATAGCACAATTTTTCTAAACTGGTCATTTTCAACACTGACTTTTTATTTGCATTTGAAATGATTTTATTATTGGCACCAGAGAATTAAAACCTCAGACTATTGCTGTGGCTGAAAGCTAGGCACGGCTTTCCATGAAATCTTAATTTATCAGCCTGTTTGGGTGTTTGAACATTTAAAGCAAGCAAGATAAAAGAATCTGAAGGGATTGCTTCTTTTCACATCTCATCATTCATCCCACTTTGTTTTTAACTGTTCAGTTCAGTTCACTGAAAGTCTGTATTAATGCTTCACTCATCCGCACAGGTGTAAATATGAATGACAGTGGGAGGAAGAAAATCCCATAGTCTTGGGACAGTGGGGCATCCAAATACCTGCACAACAAAGGAGTAAAGAGACTTAGTAGGAAATCCAGTTTACCCTTTTCCCCCTCACTGCAGGCATTCCCCAGGTTTCAGGAATCAACGCCTGCATTTGCTTTCATTCTTTCTCGTATTCAGTGGTCCCCTCAACCACGGCTATCTCTGAGAATCCCCTGGGCAGATTTTCAAAGTTCCATGCCCAGCCATGCCCAGGGTGCAACCCAGACTGATCATCAGGTCCCGACCCTTGGGGTGGGTGTGCGAAAGCTCCCTAGTGGATTCTCAAGTTGTACTGGGTGGAGACTGCCGCCTAGCAGGCCATAGCACATGGAGCTCCAGAGCGAATCTAACCATGCAGATAGGGAACAGAAGCAACAAAACATTTTAAAAGAAAATAATGGAGCAAAGATTCTTTGACTTTGGGCAGTGACTAGTGGATTTCTGAGAGAGTCGTGATATTTTAGGCAGTTCTAAAGTAAAAGCACAGAATATAACCACAAAGACCTGAAAGCCAAAGCTGAGAGGAGAGTCTTCTGAAGCTCTTTCCGGCCATCTGCTTCCCTCCTCGAGACTCAGTGCCTATGAACTTTCCTCCTCCATCCTCGTTAAATACTGCTCTCCATGTATGAATGTAATTAATTCACTCCAAAGAGTAAATGAGCACTAAGAACCAAAGTGATATGTTTTCTGGAGTGTTCACACTTGACCCCTCCTCTCCACACTCATCAGTACACATGCACACACCACACACATGCACAAACACACAGATGTGGACCCATGTCCCCACACATGCGTGCACTCATACACACAAGGGTGCATGCACGCATCCACATGTACACCAAACACATGCACACATACATGCACACACATGGACCGGCGCACACACACACACACACACACACAGGAGCACAAACATGACTAGGACAGCAGGCTGCTCTCCTAATCACCGTGGTATAAATCGCCTTTTTTCTTCAAGTCTTAGAAGGTTAGTTTCCTTTTTGCTTTTTTAAAACCATCTGCTCTTCCCCTTAAATTAGCTGTATCCCAGGGCTCCTCTCCTATAACTTCTCCTAAAACCAAGTGTATGAGAATTTTTTATTTTAGAGAACTTAAAAAAAAAAAAACAGGGAAATAGACAAGGTGGTAGGAATGACAAGTGCGGGAGAGAACCGAGAGTCAAAAAAGATGGAAATTTCTCTTCCTGTGGTTCCAACACTCCTAATTGCCTTTTTTAGGAATTAGAAATATTCACCTACCTCTGGCTCCAGTGTGTTTCCTAGTGGCTGGCTGGGAAGCCCAGTAGCTTCAGGTCTTTTATTTCATTCCTGCAGGTAGAAGTCACTCTTCACCTCACCCCATTCTCTCCCATTCACTCGTCCCTACGTCCTGCAGGATGTGTGTGTCATGAAGGTTCCCTTTTTAGCATCTCTGCTTGCAATGTTAGGCATTTACTCCCACTGGGCTTACAGTTTCTAGTTAAAGGATCAACTCTACCAGGGCAGAAAGCATTTTGGCCATCAACCAAGAGGGGAGGGAGGATTGAGTGACCTGGATCTTTTCCACGTGCACCCAGGACGAGGGAGGACAAATGGGAAGCTTCCTTCCTATAAGTGCTGCATGGGCCGAGATAGTGGAGGGGAATACTTCACAGCAAAGTAACTCTCAACACTTACTAATTAAGCATGTGGCAGTGCCATTTATTAAGTCTGGTAGGAATGGTTAAAGGCTCCACCGCTTAAAAGAAAAAAAGTAGTAATATTGAATAGTTCTACTTATGTCAAACTATGACAACATATTAATGTCAAAATGTGCAGCCAGTCTGTCACCATTTTAGGTTACTAATATGTCTGCAAGGCCATTTAAGAACAGTTGTTCCCAGCAGTGGAGAACATGTGGCCCAGTCTAGGAAGCTTCAGCCCCCGTTCTGCCAAAAGGAATGCAAGGCAATTGTGCAGCCACTCTGTGCCTCAGATCTTATCTGCAAATTGAGGGGAATAACATCGGCCTTAGGGTTGGTGCATCCCTTATGAATATTTCAGGGCTGGGCATGGTGGCTCATGCCTGTAATCTCAGCACTTTGGGAGGCTGAGGCTAGCGGATGGCTTGAGCCCAGGAGTTCAAGACCAGCCTGGGCAACATGAAATGACCTCGTCTCTACAAAAAATACACAAATTAGCCAGGTGTGGTGGTGAATGCCTCTAGACCCAGCTGCTAGGGAGGCTGAGGTGAGCGGATTGCTTGATCCCAAGTCAAGGCTGCAGGGAGCCAGGATCATGCCACAGCACTCCAACCTGGGTGACAGAGCAAGACCTTGTCAAAAAAAAAAAAAAAAAAAGAATATTTCAGGATATCGCTTAACAACAATGTTAGCTGAACAGTAAGTGCATGAAAAGGTACTCAACATTAAACCACATTGAGATAGCACTATACTCCTACTAGAATGGTTAAAGTTAAAAAATTGAGTATATCAGGTGTTAATGAGGAGGAAGAGCAACAGGAACTCTTCTATACTAATGGCAAATTGGCACAACCACTTTGGAAAACTGTGTGGCCATATGTACTTAACCATGACCCAGAAATCCACATCTAGGTATTTACCCAAGAGAAATGACTGCTAAGTTTATGCGAAGACTCAAATGCCAATGTTCATGGCAGCATTATTCAAATAAGCAAGAACTGGAAAGAACTCAGGTGCCCATCAGCTGCTAAATAAATAAAGTCTGGGATATCTATACAGTGAAACTACTGAGCAATAGAAAGGAACACAGCAGTAACACAAGCCACAGGTGAATGGAGCTCAAAACCATTCTGCTCAGTGAAGGAGTCAAACACACAGCATTACATATCACTTGATGCCATTTATATGAAAGTCTAGAAAAGGCAAAGCTATAGCGGCATAAAGGTCCTTAACAGTTGCCAGGGGCTGGGGCCAGGAAAGGGGATCGGCTACAAAGGGATTCAAGGGAATTTCTAGGGTGATGAAAATGTTCCAGATCTTGATTGTGGTGATGGCTGCTCTATAAAATAACCAAAACTCACCATACCGGGCACTACAGTGTGTGTTAACTGTACTGTGTGTGTATTTTAAATACCTGAATTTTATTATATGTAAATAATGCCTCAATAAAGCCAGAAAAACATTTAAATGAATTTTCCCCCACGCAACATCCATTTTAATACTATCATTATGGTATTATCTTTGGGGCAGGCCGTATTTGTGACTTCCACTCACGGCTGGTGTTACCTACTTCTGGGGAACTTGGTTCAGTTTAAGGATCACCTTGGCATGGCTCTACCACTTCTGTGCTTTCTAAGGGGGTGGCTGTGTCTTCTACTGGCCAGAGGAGCAACAGTAGTGTGACAGCCTTCTGTTTCCAGCAGAAGAACCAGCAGCTGCAGGAGTGAAGCTGCCCTTTGGGACAGTGCTCAAGGAAGAGAGGCTGGTGGCACAGAGGTGTTAGACACCCTTTCCTGTTCTCAGAGAGCTCTGGCCCCTGACGGGGATGGCTGGAGCCTTACAGGGAGAGATGGTGGAAGCTGAGTGAAAGGGGAGGTCCTGAATAAGAGATTCCCGAAGCAGATCTCAAATCCAATGGGACACATTCAGGGAGGAAAACCACTCAGAGGAAGCAACATTCATCCTCCCATTGCATAAAAAAATACGAGACCACCATTCATTCAAATAACAGGGTCCACTGTGTATTCAAATAACCACTGCCTGACCTTCTCTTCCACTTCACTGAGTGGTGGAGAATTAGCAGAAGCCACCTGGCTAACTGGTCATTTTGTTCACATGCACACAGGCCCAACTTCAAGGACATTGGAGTGGTATCTGTTTTGAGTTATTTTGAAAGCAAAGCCTGAAACACACATGTGAATGCAGGTAGCTTCCATGGAAAGTGATCGCAGGAAGCAGTGGGAAACAGGAGAAGACCAAAAGGGAAGAAAGTCAGCACGGACTATGTTATCGGGCTGGCTACTGCAGTGGGCAACGGGGCTCAGCTCTGCTGGGGGTCTTCTGAGGAACTGGAAAGAATACGCCTCGTAGTCCTCTCTCCCAAGGGCAGAAAGCTGGGCAGTTCCCACTGACTTCCAGCTCCCCTTGGTTGAGGGTCCCCATTCCAGGGCTGTGTGTGCCTGGACAAAGCTACTATCTGAGGCTTAGGAGAAAGTCCTGGGGCTGAAGAGAGACCCCTGGGGCACACATGTTGGGAGGCGCGGAAATCAGGTTGGTGAAGTGGTGTGGTACCAGCTGCAGCACCAAGGTCCAAAGGAGGGTGGCTGGGGGTGACAACCTTTCTGCTAAAAGAGATGCAGACCCAACATCTCTGGAGAGGAAGGGGTGGAATGGACAGTTCACTCTGGGCAATGCTTTGGGTGCCCCTCAGCAGTGCTCAGAGGAAGGGGGGTGAACTTGCAGCCATGCCTAGGTTGCCATTGGCCCTCTGATTTTCTTAGACCTTGGTGGTGTGGGTCTCCTCAACCCTGGAAGAAACAGAAATGTGAGATTTTTGCCATGTGCCTGTCATCCTGAGACTCGGACCACACCATTGCACAAACAAACATGTGGAGGTTTAATGGTTTAACTTTAATCATATCCAGTTCCCACCAAGCAAGCTGGGGGCACACTTCCTGCCCTTCTGCCGTGCACCTGCAATGAAGGCCCTGGATCTAAGTGGAAGACAAGGTGCATTTGAGACAATCTGATACTCCAGCCTTATTCCTGGGGTAGGTGTGCACAGTATGCATGTGTGTAATAGCTCCAGGGGTGACCAAACACTTGCCAAAAGGCCTGGGGGACACTCTGTGCTTTTTGAATTTTTCTTTGGAGACAGGCAAGAATCAGCAGGTTTCTGCCATTTTTGAAATATCAGCTGACTGTGCCCTGCCTGCTCTGTAAAGGTCATTCCAGCTGGAGCTTGGAGTAAATGTCTCTAACTCTCTGAAAAGCTCACATCCTGGAAAAAAACTCTTGCCTTCCCAAAGGAGGAGAACAAAACCCCCCAACCAGCTCACAGAGGGGAAATCAGAGGCGAGAGGAGGGATCTCAGATAAGCTCTTAATAACAAACACCTTTTGTTAACAATGGTGTTTCCCCGTCTCACAAATTTCCAGGACCTGGCTGAGCACGGTGGGTAACTGTGAGGCCAGCCTATCCCCAGAGTGTATTTGACACTCTATAAAAAACCTGCACTAATTTAAACAGCTCCAGAATGACTGACAATATGGACAACATTTTAGACTGGAAGGAAAAGTAAAAAAGGAATGAAACACTTTCATTTTGAATGAACGGATTGATTTTCAAACATAAATGATAGATAAAGTCAAGCTCACAGACACGTTTACAGTGAATAATTATCTGGTAGACATTGACCTAGCCTGGGAAAAAGCTGGGATATTATGTTAGCCCAAATGTGCTTCCTTGCCTTCCACTTGGAATGGTGGCCTTTCATGACAGGTGCAAGGCAGTGGCAGGTTGTGAGTGTGTGTGTGTTTAAACAATTTTCCATCTTTAAGCCAACTTTACTGGATTCCAGTATTTTACCTATGAACTCATGATTGTTTAGCTTAACCTTTATTTACATTTTCTCTGAGAGTGAAACACTGTGTGTGTGCACGTGTGTGTGTCTGTATAGTGGGTAGGTGTAGGTGTGCGTGTGTAGTGGATGGGTGGGCATAGGGGTGAGTGGATGTGTGTGTGTAGTGAGTGGGTGGGTGTATGTGTTCGTGTGTGTGTAGTGGGTGGGTGAGTGTAGGTTCACGTGGTTGTGTGTGTGTATAGTGGATGGGCGGGCATAGGTGTGAGTGGATGTGTGTGTGTAGTGGGAGGGTGGGCGTAGGTGTGTGTGGGTGTGTGTGTAGTGGGTGGGTGGGTGTACATGTGCATGTGTGTGTGTAGTGGGTGGGTGAGTGTAGGTGCACATGGGTGTGTGTGTTTAGTGGATGGGTGGGCTTAGATGTGAGTGTGTGTGTGTAGTGGATGGGTGGGCTTAGACGTGAGAGTGTGTGTTTAGTGGATGGGTGGGCTTAGATGTGACTGTGTGTGTGTAGTGGATGGGTGGGCTTAGATGTGCGTGTGTGTGTGTGTAGTGTGTGGGTGTGTAGGTGTGCATGGGTGAAGGGGTGTGTGAGTTTATAGAGGATAGAAAATAATAGCAGGGAGCATAGACATAAGGAGATTGTCTGATGCTATAAGGGCTACTTTGGTGCCTGGCTACTTTTGTGACCACAGCTACCATTGCTGCAGTGACATGGGTCAGAGGAGCAACTTTCCAGTAACCTCTAAGCAGAAGCATTTTTCACAATAGAGAGATTTTCAAAATTTCTCAAATGATCTCTTTCACATGGTCTCTCTTGTGCCCCATGGTATTGATGGCATTCTCACCAGGTCAGCGCCCACATGCTCCAGGTATGCCTGTGAACAGACATTGGAGGAGGGTAATGGAATGGCTTTTGGGTTACAAAGTTCTTAGGGTAAATCTCAACTTGGCCACTTTCTCACTGAATAAACTTAGCTATAACACTTAGCTGTAAAAGACTGTTTCCTTATCTAGAAAGTTGGTATTACAGCAGGACATACCATTTTGCAAAGTTTGTTATAAAGTTTAAATTAAATAGTGAGGGTGAACCTCCTAGCATAGTGTCAGACACAAAGTGTCTGTTCAATTAATGATAACTATGAACCCATGGTGTACCAGATGATTTTTTACAAACATAAGCACCAATGCTTGAAACCGTCCTTGATACGTTTGTCTTGGGGGCCAGCCTGCCTCTTTGGGCAGCACATTAGGACTTTATTTTAACACAGTACATGACAGCATAAAACTCAGCAACACTACTCTGCCATGGATTGTTTCCAAAGGAGTATGGCCCTGAAGGAGTTAATGCAGTTTTGCTTCCAAGGAGATGCCCTGGAGTGGATCCTATAGGCACTGCTACTGGGAGAGTGCTGGTATTTCGTTTTATATTGTAAGCTGGGTCGCTCCCCATCTGTATCACAGACTACTTTGGGGTTACTGCTATAGCAGCATTTAAGGAAATTATTCATGTTAAATGACTATATGAGAAAAGAAAAAATAGTTCAAATCAGTGATCTAAGCTTCCTCCTTAAGAAATTAGAAAAAATACAGCAAACTGAAGCTAAAGAAAGAAAACAATAAAGATAAGAACAGAATGCAATGAAATAGAAAATTAATACATAAAACCAATGATGCAAAAGCTACTTCTTTGAAAAGACCAGTAAAATGATTAAACTTCAAGTCAAATTAATCAGGAAAAAAGAGGTAAGTCACAAATCAGAAGCGAGAGAGGTGGCATCATCACAGATTTGACAGATGTTAAAAGGATCATAGAAAATATTACGAACAACTTTATGTCAATAAACCTAGGTAAAAATCAGTTAAGTTCCTTAAAGGACAGTAACTACCAGATTCACTCAAAAATAAATGGATACTCAGAATAATTCTATATCTATTAAAGAAATTAAATTAAATTTGTAGTTTAAAAACCTTCCCACAAAGAAAACTCTAGACAAGATGGCTTCACTAAATAATATCAATTCTACATACACTCTTCCAGAAAATTGAAAAGAGGAAATGCTGCCCAATTTTTTCTGTCAGGTCAGCACTGCCCTGAACCCAAAAGACAACAAAACTGTAGTATAATATCTTTCACAAACATAGATGTGAAAATTCTAAATGTAATTTTACCAAATCTATTCTGAGAACATATAAAAGGAGATAAACCATGACCAAGTTGAGTTTATTCCCAGGATGCAAGATTGGTTTAATATTTAAAAATTAATAGATGTAAGAAAAGCCATATGATCATCTAAATAGATTTTTTAAAGTACTTGACAAAATCCATTGCACAGCACTGATGAAAACTCTCAGAAAACGAGGAATAGAAGGAAACTTCCATAGCCTGATAAAGACCATCTGTAAGAAACTTTCAGCTAACATTATGTGTAATATTGAAGGAGTGAAAGCTTTTCTGTAAGATCAGAAATGAGATGAGGTTATTTGCTCTCACTACTTCTATTCAACATTGTACTAGAGGCTCTGGCCACTGTAATAAGAGAAGAAAAGAAATAAAAGGCATTCAGACTGGAAAAAATTAAAATTGTTCTTATTCATAAGTGACATGATTTCTATGCAGAAAATTTAATGAAATATACAGAAATGTGAGAATGATTGAGCTCAGCAACATTGCAAGATAGAAGATCAACATACAAAATCAAGTATTTCTTAAATAGCAAAAAGAAAATCAGAAACTAAAGTTTTAAAGATACATTTACTGTAGCACTAACAAATATGAAATACTTAGTGATAAAATCTTACTGAAAGAATGAAAGATTAGCACACCGAAAACTGTAAAACACTGGTAAGAGAACTTAAAGAAGATCTAATTAAATGTATAAATACACTGTGTTCATTTGTCAGATGACTCAGTATTTTCAAGGTCTCAGTTCTCCCCAAGTTCATTTGTAGGCTTAATGCAATCCCAATTAAACTCTAAGCAGATGTTCTTTGTAAAAACTAACAGACTGGTTCAAAAATCTATATGGAAATGTTAAGAACCTGAAATAGCTAAAACAATTTGAAAAAGAACAACGTTATAGGACAAACAATATATGATTTCAAGACTTTTTATAAAATTCCAGTAATCAAAACAGAGCAGTCCTAGCATCAAGGCAGACAAGTAGATTTATGGAACAGAATAGAGAGTCCAGACCATACATATGGTCTTTTCTAACTGATTTTAGAGAAAGGCATAAAGTTAGCACAAAGCAGAAAAGATTTTCTCTCTGGAAATACTGTTGGAACAATGGATAGCCATAGGAAAAAATAAAAAAATAAAAATAAGTAAATGACTTCTATCCATATTTTTCACCATATGCAAAATTTAACTCAAAATGTGTTATAAACCTAAATATAAAGTTTAAAATAATGAAACAGCAAAAACCATAGGATAAAATCTTTAGGATTTGGGGTTAGGCAAAGACTTCTTAGCTATGGCACTGAAAGCACAAGTCATAAAGGAACAAGTTGATAAACTTGACTTTAAAATTAACTTTTGCCAGCTGGTTGCGGTGGCTAACGCATGTAATCCTAGCACTTTGGGAGGCAGAGGTGGGTGGATCACTTGAGGTCAGGAGTTCGAGACCAGCCTGGACAGCATGGTTGAAACTTCATCTCTACTTAAAATACAAAAATTAGCCGGGTATGGTGGCGGGCACCTGTAATCCCAGCTACTCGGGAGGTTGAGGCATGAGAATTGCTTGAACACAGTGGGTGGAGGTCGCAGTGAGCCGAGATCACACCACTACACTCCAGCCTGAGTGACAAAGCAATATTTCATCTCTAAATAAATAAACAAATAATAAATAATAAAATTAAATTAAGTTTTGCTACTTAAAAGATACTATTAAGAAAATTAAAAGAAAGCCACAGATATAAAATATTCACACATTGTATATCTTATAAAGGATCTATAGCCAAAAATATCAAGAACTCTCAGAACTCAGTAATAAGAGAGGAAACCACTCAATAAAAGAGGGCAAAAAATCTTATCAGACACTTTATGAAAGAAGATAGGCAGGTGGAACTTAAGCAAATAGAAAGATACTCAAACTAAACAGTCATTAGGAAATGCAAAATAAAATAATGATTTACCACTACAAATCTATTAGAATGGGTAAAATTTAGAAGGCTGACCATAAGAAGTGTTGGCAAAGATGTGGAGAAACTGGTGACAACGCCAAATGGCACAATTAGTGTGGGAAACAGTTTGTCAGTTTCTTAAGAAGTTAAATATCCCTTTATCGTATGATTCAGCCATTTTACTCGTAGGTATTTATCCAAGAAAAATGAGAGCGTGTGTCTATACAAATACTGGCCCATGAATGTTCATAGCAGCTTTATTTCTAATAGCCAAAATTTGGAAACAATCCAAATGTCCATCAACAGGTGAACGCATTAAAAAGGTGATATTTCCATGCTATGTATTAGTACTCAACAATACAAATAAACTATTGACATAACATGGATGAATCTCAAAATAATTATCTTACATGAAAAGAGCCAGACAGAAAATGAGTACATATATATGATTCTATTTATATGAAATTCTAGAAAATACACACGAATTCATAGTGACAGAAAACACTTCAGGATTTGTATTAGAATGTGGACATGGATGTGATTTAGAAGGAGGCAGTAAAGAAGCCTTACAAAGATGCTTGAGGAAAGTTTGAAGAGTAGTGGCTATGTGCATTATCTTGATGTGATCATTTTGTGGGTATACACATGTTTCAAAGCTTCCCAAATTGTACACTTTATGTACAGTTTACTGTATGTTAATCATATCTCAATAAAACTCTTAAAATCATGAGGATATTGGTTATCTTCTTTATGAATTGCCTATATGCATATTTTCAAAGCACAATGTGTATAGATTTTTATAAATCTTTTTTTTTCTATTTTGTTTATTCTGCTTATTTTTAAAAGTAAAATTTTGGCCGGGGGCAGTGGCTCATGTCTGTAATCCCAGTACTTTGGGAGGCTGAGGCAGGTGGATCACAAGGTCAGGAGATCCAGACCAGCCTGGCCAATATGGTGAAACCCCAACTCTACTAAAAATACAAAAAAAATTAGCCAGGCGTGGTGGTGCATGCCTGTAATCCCAGCTACTTGGGAGGCTGAGGCAGGAGAATTGCTTGAACCCAGGAGGCGGAGGTTGCAGTGAGCAGAGATGGTGCCACTGTACTCCAGCCTGGGTGACAGCGAGACTCTGTCTCAAAAAAAAAAAAAAGTAAAATTTTATATCTGTTGATTCTAATAATGAAAAATTAGGACTTGTATTTTGAATGTCTTGTTTTTTCTCATTTTGTTAGTAATTACTTTTTTCTGTAATTCACAGACATATCAGTTTGAAATACACTGAAAATTAAAACAAACAAACTATAGATTGAAAAACACTACTCTAGCATAATTGCTCTCTATTGATCAGAATTGTGTCTGCAAGAGAGTCTGAAAAAGGAAGAGGAGCGACCAACTCTTTTCACAATATCTGGGGTCACAGCATCGAAGTGGGTGTGGCTCAGAATGATGAAATAAGGACTTTGAATATCCATTGCTTTGTTAATTTAAAAAAATCCAATAACTTAGGCAAAAATTGTCAAAATCAGCTTTTTCAGAACTCTGGAAATTAATAAAAGGCTTACAACTTTGCGAGGTACGTTTATTCAAGACGAACAGCTAACTATCATAAGAATGGTCAGTTTTGTGGCATTTTAACTCGCACTATTCCCATTCTCCTCTCCCCATTTCCATGGTTGTCTTGAAAACCAGCAGCCACTAGAGGGGAACATGATGGATTTGAAGTTTCTCAAAAAGTTCCATCATGAGAGTATTGTCACTATTAGACCTAATAGCTTCTGGAAAAATCCCCAATGGAGCACTTGTTATTTGGCCTGACTCAGAGCTCACTCAGTAGGAAAAGCCCTATCCCCAAGGCATTTGTCAAAAACAATCAATGGCAATTGTTCAACAACTCAACTGCCTGAAGTGATGTTACCAGTTGGCACAAACAAGAGACTGGCCAAAAAAAAAAATTAAAAGAAAGCCGTGAGAAATAAAATGTTCATAAGGGTTTTGGAAAAACTCTTTCGTATTCCAGGGATCTAGAAAGTTATGCATCTTTGTAGGGCTGTGTACATGCCTACAAAATATCTGAGAAGGCCCCAACCTCTAGCTGACCTTGAGGCCTCATAAAAAACAGAAAATGAAGATCTAAACTGTTATTGCATTGAATATGTGCCCCAACACACAGAGAAAAGACCCTTAACAAAGGGTGGAAGGCTTATTGTTTAAGAAATTTATTAAAATTGCCGTTCAATCTGTAAACTAACTGAGCAGAGACTTAAGTGGCCACATATGACAAGGAATGCAGACTTTTCAGAATTAGTCCAAGAAAGCACTAAACAGATATTATCATCAACAGCAATAATAACAAACCCTGAGAAGAGAAATCTGATTTTCAGAGTAACCACATTATATTATTTAAAATGTTCTTCTTTCAACAAAAAACTATAAAACACTGAAAGAAAAAGGGAAGTATGACTCATATAAAGGAACAAAGTAACCAATAGAAATTATCCATAAGGAAGTCAGACTTGGGCACTTACTAGAAAGCTATTATAAATTTATTCAAAGAACTAAAGAAAACCATGTCTAAAGAATTAAAGGAAAATGTGAGAATTATTTCTTGCCAAATAGAACATATTAAGAAAGAGACAATGGCCAGGCACAGTGGCTCACGCCTGTAATCCCAGCACTTTGGGAGCCTGAGGTGGGCAGATCATGAGGTCAGGAGATCTAGACCATGCTGGCTAACACGGTGAAACCCCGTCTCTACTGAAAATACAAAAAATTAGCTGGGCATGGTGGCGGGTGCCTGTAGTCCCAGCTACTTGGGAGGCTGAGGCAGGAGAATGGCATGAACCTGGGAGGCAGAGCTTGCAGCGAGCCGAGATTAGAGCTTGCAGTGAGCCAAGATTGTGCCACTGCACTCCAGCCTGGGTGACAGAGTGAGACTCCATCAAAAAAAAAAAAAAGAGAGATAGAAATTATTTTTTAAAATTGGTCATTCTGGAACTGAAAAGTTACAATCACTGAAGTGAAAATTTAATGAGATGGGCTCAATAGTAGATCTGAATTGGTGGCAGAACATATCAGCAAACTGGAAAATAGATCAACTGAGATTATCCAGTCTGAGGAACAGAAGGAAAAATGAATGAAGAAAAATGAACAGAGCCTCAGATATCTGTGGAGATTGTTCAAGCATGCCAACATATGCTTAATGGGAGCCCGACCTGAGAGAGATAGAGAGAGAAAGAGAGAGAGAGAGAGAAGAGAGAGAAGAAGAAATAATATTTAAAGAAATAATAGCCAAGAACTTCTAAAATTTGATGGAAAACATTAAGATACTCAAAAGACTTCATGTAGAATAAACTCAAAGAGATCCACACCTAGGAACACCACAATCAAGCTGCCAAAGGACAAAGACAAAGAATCTGGAATGCAGCAAGAGAAGGCAAGCAACTCATCACATACAAGTGATCCTCAATAAGGTTAACAGCTGACTTATTTTCAGAAACCACAGAGTCTAGAAAGCAGTGAAATGGCATATTCAAAGTGCTGAAGGAAAAAGACTGTCAACCAAGAATTCTACATCTGGTGATCTGTATATCGGAAAGAGTAAAACATTCCAAGATAAACAAAGATTGAGAGTATATATTACTAGCCAAACTTCCCTACAAGAAATAATAAAGAAAATCCTTCAGGCTGAAATGAAAAGACACCAGACAGTAACTCAAATTTATATAAAGAAATAAAGAACATCAATAGAGGTACATAGGTAAATATACTGTCTCCTGATTTAAAAGACAGCTGTGTAAAGTGATAATTATACAACTATGTTAATGGGCTTATAGTATATAAAAACATATTAATAGTTTGCTTGATAATAAGAACATAAAAGAGAGAGTTGACATAGAGCTATTTGGTAGCAAAACTTTATTTATTATTAAAATTAAGTTGATGTTAATCTAAAATAGATTGTTGTAAGTCAAGATGTTAATTGTAATCACCAGAAAAACCTCTAAGAAAATAATTCAGAAAATATAGCTAAAACTGGCCAGGCATGGTGGCTTACACCTGTAATCCCAGCACTTTGGGAGGTCGAGGTGGGCAGATCACCTGAGGTCAGGAGTTCGAGATCAGCCTGGCCAAAACATGGTGAAACCCCATCTCTACTAAAAATACAAAAATTAGCTGGGTGTGGTGGTGCACACCTGTGATCCCAGCTACTCAGGAGGCTTAGGCAGGAGAATCGCTTGAACCCGGGAGGTGGATGTTGCAATAAGCCGAGATCACGCCACTGCACTCCAGCCTGGGTGACAGAGTGAGACTCTGTCTCAGAAAAAAAAAAAAGAAAAGAAAAGAAAAGAAAAATGTAGCTAAAATTTTGAGAAACCGAAATGGTGCATTAAAAAAAAAAATCTGTTCAATAAAAAATGAAATAGTAATAGAGAAATAGAGGAGGGAAATGATATGACATATGGAAAACAAATAGTCAAATAACAGATGTATATCCTGCTTTATCAGTACTGACATTAAATGCAAATGTGTTCAGTACTCCAATTAGAAGGTGGATATTGGCAGAATGACATTTAAAAAAATATGATTACCTATATGCTGTCTGGAAGTGACAAACTTTAGATTAAAAGTCAGTTTGCATGAAAAAATATATATACAAACAGTAACCCAAAGAAAACTGGAGTGGCTACACCATTATTAGACAAAGTAGACTTTAAGACAAAAATTTTTGCTAGAAAAACAACGGACTTTTCTTACTCATAAAAGGGTCAATCCATCAGGAAGACAATTATAATTTATATATGCATAACAATAAAATTCCAAAATACATGAAGAAAAACAAATACAGAATTGAAAGGAGAAACAACTCACAATAACAGTTGGCAAGTTCAACACACCACTTTCAATAATAAATAAAACAAATAGAAGATCAACATGAAAATAGAAGAATTAAACAATACTTCAAACCAACTACACTTAAACATCTGTAGAACACCACGTCCAATAGCAACAGAATACATATTCATCTCGAGCCCACAAGCAACACTCTCCAGGATAGTTCACATGTTAGGCCAGAAAACAAGCCTCGGTAAGTTTAAAAGGATTGAAATTACAGAAATTATGTTCTCTGATCACAAAGCCATTAAACTAGAAATTAATAACAGTAGGAAATTAGGAAAACTCACAAACGTGTGGAAATTAAACAACGCACTCCTAAATAACCAAGGAGCCAAAAAAGAAATCGCAAGGAAATTAGAAAATACTTTGAGATGAATGAAAATAAAAACAAAATATGTCAAAACTTACAGGATGCAGCTAAAGCAGTGGTTATAGGGACACTTACATCTGTAAATACCTGTATTGGAAATGAGTGTGGTTACCATTATGGAAGTAACTTGCAAGTTACATTGGTACTACCATATCTAAAAACCATTTTGGAACTTTTCCAGAATAATTTTTAGGGTAGCCATTATAGTTTTAAAAACATCTTGAATGATGGTAGTTCTTTACATTTGAATGTTGTATGTAATTTTTGAAAGCATAAGTAATTTGGAAATGCATTAGTGAATAAGGTGATTAGTGAGGCTAATTATCCCATTGTTGGGCTAAACACTAAGAGTGGACATTAAATAAATTATACGGATTTCCAAAGAGGCGTTTACAAAACAGAACACAGGGTAGTTCCTGAAGAGGAATTTCAAGCATGCATGAAGTAGAGAAAACATAATCGGATTAAGTACCTAGCCATCAAGGATGACTATTTTGAGTACAAGTCATTGAAATATGTAGGTTTTAGGCATATTTCAAAGTAAGTATCTTCAAAATCTCATTGTTTCCAGGTGGGTATCATTATATCAGCCTCTATTGCAATAAACAGAAATTGGAAATGATGAGTAGGCAAGAATCGATCTAGAAGTTTGGCCCTTTAATTCAAGTTTATATTGATTAAATCAGTTTCTATTTGATCTTAATTTAATTTTTCTCCACTGTTTTAACAGTAGACCTTCTGTTCATAAGTCTAGGTATGTATGTGTATGTGCATAAGTGCATATGAGAAATACAATAAACTTTTTAAAGACAGAGAGTCCACGTACCATATATACCCTCTAAGCCCAATTTTTTTTGCTTCCCTAGGTGTCTCTGTACTGTTACTACACAATAGGTAGCAATCACTAATAAAAATGACTGTTAAGTTCCTATGCAATATAAACTACTGTATAAAGGCTAAGCAATAAACCATTTACTACTTACTCTGAGCAAATGGAAACCTCATTTTGCCAATATAAACAAGACCTCCTCTTATCCTATACTTTATAGTGGTATTATTTTGAAAATCATAAGTCCCAATAGATTGTCACAACAGGAACAAGCATTATCTGATTTGTTCCTCTCTATGGTATTAACAATGTTCTAATGTTGTGAAGCACCTTAACCGAGCAACATTTGATGTTTTAAAAAACATTTGGATGTTAGCCACATTTGTAAGACAGCACAACCTAGAGCGATAGAACTGTTGAGTGAGGCAGAAGGAAAGCGAAAACTGTTGCAGCAGAAGAGTGACCAAGACTGTGGAATCTGACTTAAGGGAAGTTGGCAGAAGGTAGGTTTGGCAGGGTAGCAAAAACCATGTTTCATCTTGGAAATCTGTGAGCTACTGCACACCAGACAAGCTGCTAAGTTAATCATGAAACAATAAGATTTGGGACAAATAGGAAGGTGAAAGAATTTTTTTTAAAACTATTTTAAAAGCATTTCTAAAAGCAGACCATACATGATCTTTTGAAACCTTAGGAATACTTCATCATTTTTTGAAATATAAAGTTCAATTTTATTAAACATATGGGTTAGCTTGAAATTATCCAGAATATTAAAATTAATTTGAAAATAATTAAAATTCAGAAAAACTTCAGGTGTGCGTCCAAGTTCTGGGTAGCATTAATATGATATAAAAATTGCTGAGAAAATTTACAGTGAACAGGTGTGTGAAATAATTGAGGGGAAAAGAGTTCAGACATTAATTAGCAAGAATTATGAATTTTCATGTTAGGTTGTTCTCAAGTTGATGTATTTTAAAGCATATGTATATAAAGGAAATATTTTAAAATTGTGGATACACATGGAAAACAAAACATTATTCATAACATTCTGTACTTTTGTTATCAATCACCTGATGAGACATGGAAAGAACAAAAATGTCTAAATCAAAAGAAGAAATAATTCTAAACAGTATGGAAGTTTATTCAATATGTCTTGCTAGTAGTGTTGAAATGTTCTCATTTCAAATTCAGCAAAATAAAGATACGCACTCAAAGAATGTCTCTGTTGAGACTTGGGGGGAAAGGGATACATATGCCAAAAATAATACCCTAATTTCTGTACTCAAAGAATTTATGGTGGGGAGGGAAGCCAGGACAAAATTAAAAAGCATAATGTTAGAAAATAATGTGACAAATGCTATTAAAGAAACATATATTAATAGAAGATGTGATAAGGACTTCAGGACTTTACCTTGGGTTGGGAAGAATGGTGCGATTTGGGTGTTTGTCAGGTAAGATTAGTAGAAAATATTTTAGACAAAGAGAAGAGGATGTATAAAGCTTGAGAATTATAAACAAGACTATTGTACTGATGTTGTCAGGATTTGACAATACTCAGAAGAGTACCACCATAACAAAAACCTAAAAGGTGAGAGGGACGTTGGAACTAGGCTGTGGAACTAAGCTGGAAAGACTTTGAGAAAAGTATTAGTGAAAGTTGAAGAGGCTTGAAGAGTGCTTCATGACATCTTGATGATCTTTGAGGAGGTTGTGAGTGAGAGTTTGAAGAAAAGTAAAGAAAATTTTATTTGAAACTGGAGAAAAAAGATTTTTGTTATATTGGTGGTAGAAAGTTTAGCAACACTGTCACCTGCAATAATAGAGGAAGTAGAAAATTTACTTAATTAATTGTGTGATCTAACTAAGGATGTTTCCAGAGAGTGCTGAAAGTCTTCCAGGTTTCCTTTTGCTGCTTATAATAAAATGTGAGAAGAAAGAGATAAACTAAAGGAAGGACTTTTAAAGAAAAAATTTTTTTTTAAAAAATTCCAACCTCTAGGAACAACAGATGATGGTACAATTAAGAAATGACTTCCAGGTAAAGATCAAATCCGGGACACTCTAAAGAAAACATGGTCTAAACATGAAGCCAAGAATTTAAAATTATTTGTTAAGACTTCAGAAATATTCAAGACAGTGCATTAGAGAATTATTCAGTCAAAGAATAGGGCTTCCAAGGTGTTTAAGGGTGTTGGCCCTCAATAGGCCCAGCAGAAGTCCAAGGTAAAGAAGAGCTTATCTTGAATGGTGAGTGTAGTCCTTCTCTAATGAAGTGAACCCCAATAAAATTCACAGGAGGTCTAGAAAGTTTTGACTTACGTTGCTTGAAGCACCACCAGTTTAGACTGACACAGGCAACAACCACAAAGAGAAAAGAGGCCTTTGTCCTCCCAAACTATTCCACCAGCGGGAAGTAAGTTGAGAAACCTACACTGCCGCACACACAAACTAGCCTTCATGGAAAAGGGAGAATGACTCAGAAGGTAAAAGCAAGAGTCCAGAGGGTGGATCCAGGAGTGGGTGACCGTGCCTTGCATGGAGAAGGACATGTGTCATTGGGGAGCTGGGGATAGACAATGATCACTGACCTACAAAGTAGTCCCCAGTGATTCTCACTTCCTGTCATTCTTACCTTGTGTAGTCCCCTCCCACATTGAATAGGGCATTGTGGAAATCAGAGAGTGTGACGGCTGCTTGGGGGTAGGACATAAAAACGTTGAGATTCCTGTCTTACTCTCCCCTCGATCACTCATTCTGAGAAGCCAGCTGTCACACGGTCAGCCCTATGGAGAGATCCACCTGGTAAGGAATGGAGGCCTCCTGCCAACCATGTCAGCATCAATTTGCCAGCTATGCAAGTGAGCCATCTGGGAAATGGATCCTCCTGTCTCAGTCATGGTCTTTGCTGGCACTAGTTGTGATAAAGAGAAACAGCAATACAAATTGTTCTGAAGCCTTTGTTAGTGCCTGAATATTCTAAAGGCATTCAAATCTGAAATTTCAGCAATCATGGTGTCTAAAAAGATCCACATCTGTAAGCCGACTTGGGCTGGGGATGCCATATTAGGACCCTGCTGGAGGCCTAGGACATCGTTCCTGTGTCTTTAGTGTGGAGCAGGGTGGGAAACAGGTGGCAAATGAAGATCCCTGCATGAACAGGGATCTTAAACACGACGCTAAGAAATTCAACATTTTTTGAGCCTAAGTTTCTAACCTTTAAAGTTATCTGATTAGATTTGTCTTTTAAAAATAAAAAGATCATCGGTGTGGAGGAGACTGGAGAAGAAAAACACAGCAGTCTAGTACACCAATGATGAAGTCCAGTGAGATCTATGAAGTGTGAGTGTGTCCCAGCCAGGGCCCCCAACAACAAAATGGGGGATGAGGGATGGAGAAGAAGGAGCCAGATGGTTTCTTAAGGAGGGTATTTGCTCATCACTAGTTCAGCTCTCCACAGAAAATTGCAGGATCTTAGTTTTAAGAGAAATGGGAACTCAGAAGGGCCAATCCTCTCTGGAAGGGATGGGCATGGCCCTAGATCATTCCTTGCTGTTTCATAGCTGCTTGAGGGGCTTGCATCATCACTGTTAAGAATGACAGCAAGTGCTCGTATGGAATGGTTCTGTGGTGACTCATGGGTGCCAGCTGACTCTAGAAAGCGGACAGGCACTATAGGTAAAGGGCAGGGATTCAGACAGGCCTGATGTGCTTTCTGAGATGTGTGTTTTGGGGGAACAAGCCTTCACGGGAGTGAAGGAAGAGCAAAGAGATTTGTGGCCCATTCTCAGGGACTTGTGTGTTCCTCCACCAGCTACCTGAGGGGCCAAAGGCAGAGCTGAAGAGCTTTTTTCAGGAAGGATTGTGCGAGGTGCTGTGGCAAACAGGATGAGTTTGTCCATGGCTTGTTATAAAATGCTCTGGCACAGAAGTTAGTTAGCATTTAAAGAATGTCAACCTCATCAAGAATGTACACTCCAGCAGTTGGTAGGTAGCATCTAAAATTAGCATAAGCAGACTGGGTTTTACAATCTCATCTTCTCTCCTTATGTCTAACACTGGAAAATTCTAAAAATAAGTTATTTTTAATTTGTGAAATACTAATAGTGTTTAAAGTGTGTGAATGGACTAGAAATGTTGTACAGATACCTGCACCCTGAAATGAATAATAAAAATGTAATAATAATAACATAATTTTAATATAATAAGAATCTAGCAAGCTCAAGAGCCTATTGTCTTGGGAGAGGTCCCAGGCCTTAGAATTCCACTGAGTCCTATGTCCAGCCATTTATAGGGGATGCTGTCATCTGATCCTACTGGACAGATAGTTGGACTTTGTGATCAGAATTGCAAGCTTCACTCAAAACAGATATTGCCACAGCTGTGTCACCTGGAGCTTATTAAAAAGGAAGAGTCTGAGGCCCCACCCAGAACTTCTGAATCAGAATCTTTTCATTAGCAAGATTCACAGGTGATTCTTATGCACATTAACGTGTGAGAAACTGTTCTAGTAGAGAAAGGGCATGAGCTTTTGGGTCAGACTCACCGGATAAAAATTTCAGTTCCTCTACTGATTTGCTATATGTCCTTGGGTCTGTTACTTACCTTCACTGTCAGGGACTTATTTGTAAATTGGGTTTAACTGTCTTGTTGGCTTGTTAGTATTAAAGGAGGTGATATGGAGAAAGAGCTTAGAAACCTAGTAAAGTACTTAAATATCAGCAGCTATTAGCGATTTGATAAATAATATCCTAGTATAATTTAGTAGAATGTGAAAAGGGAGTGCAGGATATCATTAGGGCTGCCCCAGCCATGAAGTGTGAATTGGTGACTGAGAAAAACATGGTCTCCTGAGTGGATAGGGCAGGAGTCAACCTTTCATGCGAGATGCTGTCAGAGGGGCTAAAAGGTCAGAGAGCGGAGGCTTCACCAGGCTCCCCCAACAGTTTAACTGTGGCTGCCCTGACTACTCCTCATTTGGGTGTGTGGCAGAATTCAACTTGCCCTCATTGTACCAAACACCACCTAGCAGGCAGGTGGTGGGGGCTGGGTGGAGATCTGTTGCCTTCACTTCTCATGGCTCCGCAGAAGATTCTGATAGTTGTGACGGCCAGTTGACCTGGGTCTGTCGGAGCAAGGCTGGGTGGTGGGCACCTCTGCGCTTCTGCCTGGCTTATGCATGCAGCATTAGCCTGACAGGGACTCCAGGAAATACAGCATCCCTGCTCCCTTGAGGGCCAGCCTGTTGGGGGATGCCAGGAAGCCTCACCCTTGTCGAGGGGGCTGTATCTGTCAGGTGGACCGGGAAAGTGGCAAGGAGGTACCCAGGGGGTGGGGGTGTATCCTGCCAGAAGAGCCCATTCTCTCTGACACACTGGATGCTAGACTTGTGTTAGAATATTTTGGAGATCTCTAGTAATAGCCATGTGAGCTCTGAGGTCCTGAGCCAGCTAAATTCAGATGAGTATCTTTCATGAGATCCTATGTCCCCACAGTGCTGTTTCAAGAGCGCTGATTTCAAGCTCTCCGGGAAACCCTAAATTAGGAGTGGGAGAGAGGAATGCCTGACGGGCGAGGACCGAGAACCAGTCTTCCTAATGGCTCAGGATCATGGGGTGGGACTGGTGTCCCCTTTCCAAATGGGGAGTGGGGAGGCGACTGGTGAAGGGGTTCAGCGCCTCCCTCTGTGGGCATGGTGAGGGAGACACTCCCCAGTCCACCTTATCCCGGGAGAGGCCAAGAAGGGCTAGGGAGGAAGAAGATGGCTGACCCTTCTCTCTGAGTCGCAGGCCCTGAAACTCCAGCACTGAATCTGTTCCTGGGAAAGGGTGTGTTCATCTGCTAGGAGCTGCACCAATAATGGAGGGAGGGCCAAGAAGGTTTCCTCACTTTGGGGAAGATATCAGAATGCCTCACCTAGAAGTTTGAGTGGGAAAAGACTAGATTCAAGACGAGACTGCTTCCTGTGAGAACACAAAGCTTCGTCCCTCCCTACTGCTTGCAACATGTGGGCAATGGAAAATCCAGCGGGCCTGCCTCAAGCTCCCCAGGGTCGGGGGTCTTGTTGCCACCGGGAGAGCTGACCACTGCTGGGCTGAGAGGGGAGTGTGGGCCTAGATCCAGGCGTCAACCACAGACTCACATGCAGGCCTGGGAGAGAACAGTCCCATCTCCAGACAAGAAACAGGCCCAGAAAGTGATCCTGTGGCCTGTGGTGGCCGCTTTACACTGACGTCCTTCAGTGTTGGGACTTTTGAAGCAGACACTTTTCAGTGCTTAAGGAATAAACACTAACGGACATGAAAGGGGTTGAATTGCTACTAATTGCCTTAATAATTTATTAGACACCCTCTGAAACTAGACACTTTACACAAATCTCAGTCAGTATTTTTGTATTAATAGGGAAAAAAAACAACCTGAATCTTGTCTTGGTACATTGGAACCAGCACGTTTTCAAATGGGAGAGTTGCTTTTCCCCGATGTGGCTGGCCAGTGTCGCCGTGGACTGCGCTGGGGCCCTTTTAAGCATGAGGCTCTTTTAGGTAGCTTGGGTTCTGAATGTCACAGGAATTGACAAGTTAGACCTGAAGTAAAGGAGTTTGCACCGTATTTGCCAAGTCCACGTCTGATATGGTTTGGCTGTGTCCCTGCCCAAATCTCATGTTGAATTGTAATCCTCGGTGTTGGAGGAGGGGCCTGGTGGGAGGTGACTGGATCATGGGGGTGGATTTCCCCCTTACTGTTCTTCTGATAGTGAGTTCTCATGAAATCTGGTGGTTTGAAAGTGTATAGCACCTCCCTCTTCGCTCTCTCTCTCTCTCTCTCTTTTCTGCTCTGGCCATGTGAAGACCGTGCCTGCTTCCCCTTCACCTTCTTCTATGGACTTGTAAGTTTCCTGAGGCCTCCTGGGAAGCAGAAGCCTGAGCCGATTAAACCTGTTTTCTTCATAAATTACCCAATCTCAGGTAGTTCTTCATAGCAATGTGAGAATGGACTAATGCAATATCTTTGAATGATTGAGCCCATTAATCAAAAGATAAATAAGGTCCATGTTTATTCTTCAATAAAATACATATACATGACTGTTATACATCTTTAGAAAGCAAAGAAAAACAGCTAAATGAAAGTACATTCAGAAATTTAAAATATACATGATAGACACCATCACCACATTATGAATCCTTTTTTTAATTTCTTATCAACACCAACAAACCTAGTCAGAAAGACTCACTGACATCTACCAGCTGAGACGACAGCAAAATACACATTAGGCAACGTATGAACTCTCACACAGCAGATGCTTTCTGCTCTTCTGGATGAGTAGTAGCGGTTGAGTTATAAGCCTTCATGGAAGGTGAAACTGCCCATAGAAAGACCACTTATACAAAGCACGGCCCACTAAAATGGAGCAAAAAGAAATACAGAACACTTCTAATAGAGAAACTGCAGACTCCAAGCTATGCGAGGAAGTCATCTTAATCCAGGAACCTACATCTAATAAATCCAGCACCCACTTCCCTTTAGGACAGACGGAAAATTGCCTCCTGGTAAGAAAATTTCTTAACCTCAAAAAGGCTTTCAGGGAACATGGTGATGGATAAGAAGACAAACTTGGATTCTAACTTAAGAAAAAGGAAAGAAGTAAAAAAATGTAAAAGAGAGTGCAACAGCAAAGGCGAAGCTTCGTGGATATTGAGAAGTGGGCCGTGGTGATGCTGCAGCACACAGGGATGACAGGGCAGCCAGGGGACAGGAAAGAACCGAGTCCGAGGACCACAGCCCTCTGGGGGCCTGATGCTGCCTCTCACTTGTGCTTTTACAAGTGGATTTTCGACCGGGGTTCTGTCATTTGGCCCCCAGCACAAACTAACCCAGCACACGCATGCACACTGGCACCCGTGCCGCGTGGCTGGGGGAGGGGCAGAGGAAGCACAAGGGACAAAAAAGGAATGAAATAAAGAGCAGATTCTGTTCCTAGTATCAAATCCATATTTTGATTCTTAAAAGAGAAAAAAAAATTGCTAAGCTAATTTCCATAAAATGGATAAAAATTAAGTATTCACACATCTTTCCAAACATACATCAAAGCAAGCCACAACAATGGCAACATGCCTACTTACATTTTTGAGGAAAGAAAGCAAATTAATATCAAGTTAGAGGAAATAACTGAAAACAAACTTATGGCACTCAACAGACACGAGTGTTACCAGCTTCAACCTAGAAATTGTTTCCCCAAGTTAGTTCAGATGAGAGTCTCGTCCAAAGTTTGTAATGTAGCAAATGTGGACATGTGCCCTCCTCTCCCTGATTTTTAAATAGCAGCAGATCTCTGGGTGTTGGTGTCTTCCAAATTACCAATGTGGCATGCCTTCTCCTTAATAACTTGCGAGATTTATTTCTCTCCAGGCAGTGGGAAGTGCCATATCGGTGCTTAATTTCCTCCATTTGCTAAAGAAAGTGGGAACTGTCTAGTGAGTGAGCAAAGCCATAGCATCCATTAAGAGGGTGGAGGAGAAATACAGCCTCCCAAATCCTAATGACCTGTTGGAAAAATTGATCTCCATAGCCCTGGTCTAGCCAGACTCAGCTTTTCTGAGTCCATGCTCGCATCTGGCTTGATTCCTCGGCTTTGCAAAGCCCCCTTTTCCCATTAGAGCAGCAATCTACCTAGTTACCAGCCCTCGCTGGAGCAGCCACACAAGGACAGGGAGCAGGGGCGGGATGAACACTAGACTGATAATCTCCCATTTCAAGTAACTCTAGACCGTAATCATGAACTCTGCAATGCAAACTACCCTCAGCACTCGTATAAAAGGCACCCTGCTGGCATGGAGATGCCTTCCCATTCCAAATGTGGAAATTTAACTACAGAATCAAACAAGATCCATTTTCAAAGTAGAGTCTCCTTTCTAAACCTCAAAACAAAACAAAAATCACACCCACTCACTGCAGGGTCATCAGTGGATTAACTTGGCAAAGAAATCATGCCTGTATTTGGCCTGAGCTGTCTCTTCCATGCGTGGCAGGGTCTGGGGACAGTTTATCTGCCAACGTGAGTCAGAAGGGAAGGTGGATGCAAATTGCACGTCGTGCAAAAGATCTCATGCTCGATTTGGTAGAGAATGCACACCACAGGACGGAAACGCCCTTCCATGAGGGGCTTCAAATCAGACCCTTGTGTCCTGTTTAGCATTTGAGTGAATGCCAGCTCTCTGTGGTCTAAGTATTAATGCATGCACTGGCTTGTATTTTTCCAGGCTCAATGAATATCATCAGCTAAAGATAGCATAGTAATATAACACTCCAGTCACAGGGGTGTGTGTGTGTGTGTGCGTGTGTTAAGTAAACTAAATTACACATTTGAAGCATAGTCACATAACAGGAATGTAAGAAACCAACCTTGGATAAATGCAAGGCCAAAGGAGAAAAAGAAATGCATCATAATGTGAGAGCAAACGCTGGAAAGGAGTCAGTTTTATCACTAACACGACCACAAAATTTGCATGTGGCCTTCACCAAATCACGTATTTCCTTCTATCTCTACTTCCTCCTTACCTTAAAGGTGAGAATAAGGATGCTGCACACATTCATGGCATGCTGTAAGGATTACTTAAGTGGATCTGAGAGATAATGGGGGAAAGCTGATGCAAAGTGAAACTGCCATCCCTCATGAGGCCACCAAGTAATTCTTATACCTTTCATTGCTATTGTGACAACAGTAGCTTAGAAGGGCGGATGGATACAAACAAAGGCATTGGCTGGGCCCAGTGACTCACGCCTGTAATCCCAGCACTTTGGGAGGCCGAGGTGGGCAGATCATGAGGTCAAGAGATTGAGACCATCCTGGCCAACATGGTGAAACCCCATCTCTACTAAAAATACAAAAATCAGCCGCATGTGGTGGCGCGCGCCTGTAATCCCAGCTACTCAGGAGGCTGCAGGAGAATCGCTTGAACCCGGGAGGCGGAGGTTGCAGTGAGCCGAGATGGCGCCACTGCACTCCAGCCTCGTGACAGAGCGAGATTCTGTCTAAAACAAAAAAACAAACAAAGAATAAAGGCATTAACACAGCTGATTCAACACAACAGTTATTTGGAAATGGAAAACGTGAGGAAAGCTCATGAAGCTGGTTGGTGAGCTTGGAGTTGAGCAGATAATGGGAATTTTGTGGGGCTTTTCCTTGCCTCTCCTTCATGTGGAAATGACACACTCGTTTCGCTCCTTAAAGCCCAGTGCTTTTCTGGGCCCCATAAGCTGTCTACAGTACGGCCATTTCCTTTCTTACATATCTGCCATGAAATGGCACATGGGCTAGGCATAGGAACCTTCCAGCTGGAACATTCCAACATTCTCACATCCAGCAGGTGAGCTTGCAGAGTTGCCCTCACCTCTGGTGTCCGATTGAGATTTCTTCACCACCACTGAGTCCCGTGAGACAGCACAGGCGAGAGACTGCACTTGGTCTTTGCCAATGTTTGTGTTTACCCAGAAGCTTGAATGTTATTTCCCAAGTCACTTCAACGTTGAAAGCTCAGTGCTATCTTGCTCCAGGAGGTGCAGATCTGTCTCTTTTCGTTGACAACTGGGGCTTGAGGAAACCTCTTGCGACTGTTGACATTATTCCAAAGGTCAGAATTTCAAAGACCAACCATAAGCAGATACTTTTTGCATCATCTCTCAAGACCAATGTGTTTTGTGGGAATGAACTGTCAGTCAGAAGGGTGCAGGGAGTATAGATGTGAAAAACAGAATCAGCTACATGGAAGAAAACATGTGCTGGGGACAGTTCAGAATAAATGAAAGACACAGTGGCTGATGCCTCTTGTTGGAGAATTCAAAGATGGCTTCTGTTCCAGCAAACAAATTATTTATCCATTGTAGTCATGTGACCACAGACCAAATCAAAATGACAGAGTCTGAGAAACTAAGTCTTCAAGGGTGCATGGGAGGTAGAATTTTTTCTGGCCATCTAATTGCCCCTTCGAAAGGCATAGTCTAATGGCTGGAAGTAGCTTTCTCCCTCTAAATGCATCCTCCAGTTTTAAAATCTCCAATACATCTCAAGTGTCATGGCTGTAGTCATCTGAGAAATAGCAGACATAATGCACCCCCTGCCCCAGTGACTAAGATCAAAAAATTTTTTAAAAAAAGTAAAAAATCTCAAGATGGCAGGGAAACATCTTCCCAACTTCACTCCCACCAGGTGCAGGGATGTGTTTGCGCCCTGAGACCAGACCGCAGCGCTGGGTGTTCCTCTGAGCGCAGCAGAGGCACTCCAGTTCAAGTTCAAATTCAGGGTCGAGCGCTCCCCCTGCTAAGACTACCAGTCATCATGGGGGTCAAGGCATCAGAACTGCTGATTTTTCAAAAAACTTTCTCGAAGCAGCAGCAGCAACCACAGCAGTTTTCCTGCAAAGCAAACAAAATATGAATCTTGTTAATTCAGCAGGGCTTTTAAAATTATAATTAGTTGGTTGTGCCCCTTAGGAAAACCACAGATGATTTTTTTAATAATGTATGTGTGTATATGAGCGGGAAAAAAAAAAAAAAACCTCTTGATGGATTCCACCACTTACCAGAGTTGGGCTTTTTATTTTTTAGTTTGTGCAAGATATTTTTTTTTCTTTCAAACTTTTATTTTAGGTTCAAGGGGTACATGTGCAGGTTTGTTACATGGGTACATTTGTGCAAGATATTTTAGTACTATTTGCAATACTGAAGGACAAGGCCTCTTTGTTTCATCTGAATTGCAGCCACTCCGTCCATCTGGTCAGCTTGATCCCAGCACCAAAGTGAGAATGTGGCCTCAGGTGTGGAGATGTTTCATGTGCTTTACGACCATGTCTGACCTGGGGCCCGCACACGGCTACCTGCCATCATTCCTGTGGATCTGAGGAGTACCCTAAATTTATATCCCATAAGCTGGCAAAAGATACGACAGAGGTAACCAGAAGCAAAACGCCACCAGGTTGATTTTGGGAATGTTTCCTCTAACAAATTGCGGGAGATGTATATACCCCAGTTGACATTGTGAACTATGCCTTATTTATCGGCCTGGAACTCTTTCTTTTTCCACAGGAATAATCTTCAACCACTAGATTTTTAAAATCAACATTATCTCAAATTTGGTTTGTGTCATAATACATCCTGCCATAAACCCATCTCATCCTGGCAGGGAATATTATCGTAAAGAATAATCTTTTTTTTTTTTCTAACTTCTCAAACGAGGCTGCTCCCAGAGTTAAAATCTTACATTAAGTTTTATTTATTTTTTTTTTTTAAGTAAGAAAGTAGGTGGGGCATGGTGGCTTATTCCTGTAATCTCAGTGCTTTGGGAGGCAGAGGCAGGAGGATCACTTGAGCTCAGGAGTTCAAGGCCAGCCTGGGCAACAGAGTGAGACCCCACCTCTACAAAAAATTTAAAAATTAGCCAGGTGTGGTGGTGCATGCCTTTTCTCCCAGCTACTCAGGAGGCTGAGGTAGGAGGATCGCTTGAGTCCAGGAGTTTGAGGCTGTAGTGAGCTATGCTGATGACCCTGCACTCCAGCCTGGGTGATACAGCAAGACCCTGGCTCTAATTAAAACAGCAACAACAACAACAACAACAAAACAGAATGCAAACTAGGAAGCATCCAGATTGTGTGTATCTGAAATGATTCTTCCTTGGCCTGTGGTGTGACTCAGGTGAATTTCTGAGGCCGAATGGGGCTGAAGAGTGCAGGAGAGGAAGGCAGCCAGCTCCATGGCTGTCAGCAGCCCTCCTCAAGCAGTTCCAGCAGAGGCTGTGTCCAGCTGCCCCAGCGTGGCCAGCCCAAATGCTGCTGTGTTCGCCCTCTGCACAGCCGTCACTTCGTAGGCTGCTGTTGTCTTCCATCATGTTGGGTTCGAAGCACCCATGTCTGTGTGGAAGGACTCTACCCCCTCCCACCACCATTTCCTCCTCATTCTTCCCCCGCAGGACCCTGGCAGCAGGCCCGCCTTGGAATGCAACCCTGCCACCCAGTGAATGCATTCCCACCAGGCCTCCAAAGTGGCTCCGGTCCTTATGGTGGGAAGGTGGTTTGTGGCAAACCCTCGGGGTTTGTGGTCGCTAGGGACAAAACTGCTTCTGGGGGAGAGGGTGAAGGCGGGGGAGAGAAGGAGTGGACACAGCCTGGTGGCCTGTGGATCCAGGCACTCACGGTGCAGGGCTGGGGCAGCTCGCTGAGTGCCATAACCTAGGCCTGGGGGCACGAGGGTCCTTTCTTGCTCCAGGTTGTCCTCACAAGAAACAACTCTCTCCTACCTTATCGAGACTTTCACGTCCTTGCTGTTTTTGACAAAGGAGAATGGTCTTTGTATATAGAATGCAGAAGCCTTCCTGTTCACTTTTTGCGGATTTCTAAATAAGTGACAGGGCATATGTAAGCGTCCCTTCCTCCGGAGGCCAAGTGTTTTCCTAGCACTGATATGTGGCCTTTACTATGAGGTACTGATTCATTTCTACCCCATCTTATTCTACAAAAAATTCAAGGCAGCTTACAATAATACGTACAATCAAAAAGACATGCAAAAACCTCAGGCCCAGAAACATACCTATCAGAAGAAGTGATTAAGACCAGGCCGGGCCTGGTGGCTTACTCCTGTAATCCTAGCACTTTGGGAGGCTGAGGCGGGCGGATCACCTAAGGTCAGGAGTTTGAGACCAGCCTGGCTAACATGGTGAAACCCCGTCTCTACTGAAAATACAAAACTTAGCCAGGCATGGTGGTGGGTGCCTGTAATCCCAGCTACTCATGATGCTGAGGCAGGAGAATCGCTTGAACCTGGGAGGTGGGGGTTGCAGTGAGTCAAGATCGCACCATTGCACACCAGCCTGGGTGACAGAGCAAGACTCTATCTCAAAAAACAAACAAACAAACAAAAAACAGTGAGCAGCAAGAACTCACTCACAAGTCATCAACCCTGTGCAGTTACATGCATGGAGCTGTGCAAATGGCTGTGGACTCCCCGCCCAAGATTAGGGAGCTGACTCGCTGCAGGGTCTAGGCCCCCAGGCAAGGACATGAATGTTGGGTTTTCTTAGAGTCCTTCATAGGTACATGTGCCTCTTAGTCTTCTCCTTTAGGGCTACATTGGGCTAGATTATTGATATCAAAGAAGGTATTCATGTGTAAACCCATCTCTCAATAATTCCAAAAACACGTGAGCTAGGTGGAGGTCTGCATGTGTCTGGGTGTGTAGGAGGTGGTATTCTTTGGGCTCGTACAGCAGGCCAAGATCAGGAAGCAGCTCAGGGGATTGAAAAACATGGGCTTCAGCTTCAGAAACATCCGAGGGAACCACACTCCACCCTTTACAAGCTGCATGGCCGTGGGAGTGTTTAGTCTCTGAGACTCAATTTCCCCATCTGTACAGAAGAGGGTGTCACTTCCTCTGATCTCACACATTGTCATAAGGACTACTCCTAGATGGTTACCAGCACCCCCTGAGCTGGTTATTGATCCCTCCCATGCACCAGGCCCTGGTCACGGGGCTTTGCTTGGATGATCTCATGGGAGCCACTCAACAAGCTTAGGAAGTGAGACTCTCCCCAACCCGCAAGTCAGGCACTGAGCTTCCTCCAGTAAGAAAGAGCAGAGCCAGGGTGCAAACACAGCAGTCTGATTTCAGGGCCCTCCATGCCAGCCAAAATGCTGCTCTTCTTCCCGCATAGTCTGTGAGCAAATTCTTTCTTATTCCTGTCTCTTAAGGCCTTCACAGACACCTCTTCAGGAGACCCAAGACTAACCTTCCAAATGGGTGCCTCCTGTAGACTATTTGGTCACAAAGTCCTGGGCATCAGAGCCACGATTCTTCTTCTTCTTCTAGGGAAAGCAGAAGGCATATGGGAAGGATTAGGACTGTTTCCTTCAGGCCCTGCCTCATGAGCTCACATGAAAAGACAATCACTTGCTACTGAGTAGAAGGTGCTCTTCAAGAGAGGTTCTTGAAGACTACATTCCCGACAACCCCCTGGCAGACACACCAGCCAACCTCAGAGTCCACTCTCCCCTGAGGCCCCTGTCACACGACCCTTCCTTCTCACTTAGAGTCAGGGCCAAACAGCTCAGCACCTCATCACACTCAGGTACGTTTTGCCAGAACTCACGCGTATATAGCACAAGAATGCTCTATCACTTGCGATACTGGGGCTACGATGACTGCAAAGATGAGTCAGACACAGAAACGGCTTCTTCCAAAGGTTTTCAAATTGAGTAGACAGCGGTAATGTGAATTCCACAAAGAGATTCAAGAAGACAGAGAAAGAGTCTCCAGTTTGAGGATTGAGAAAAGCTGGGGCATTTAATACAGGCCTTAGACAAGTACTGACTTGTGGGCTCCTCTAGAGGCAGCAGTGAAGATGAGGCTCAAAATAAGAGCTGGGGACATCCTGGAGCAGGCCCTGACTGCAACCAGGTTGGGTCTGGTGTGGACAATGGGGAACGCATGAAGATTTTTTCAGTCAAGGTCTGAGCTGTAATTAAGGAACTAATGCATTGATAGATTAGGGAAGAAGGTGAGTAGAGGTTGGATATCAGCTCATGGGTTGTTTTATTAGTTCACTGAGAGGGCATGAGCCAAGGTCACAACACTGAGAATGGGAAGGAAGGGTCAGAGGCTTCTTAGCTCTGGGGGAAAGAAACCACGTGAAATTTGTGTTGTGTTCCTTCCTCTGGCCCCAGAACCCTGGTTAATTCTGCAGTAGGTGCTGAGTTCTAGTAGATTCCTAGTTTGGGAGTGCTTTGCCCCACCCCAGCTGAGAACTGCTTCTGATGGAAACAGGTTACGCACAGAGGGTTGGGGACGTGAGAAAGCCTGCAAGCCATCGCATGTCACCTTGAGCATAATACAGAGGGCAGAGAACTCTCGGATGTTAACTTCTAAGAAAAAAAAATCCTTCTTAAATTTAGTGACAGTCAATATGCTACTCAAGTGGTTACAAAATAGTAAGTGCTTTTAAGCTTGAAGCAAAAGAGACAAGTAAAAATATATGAAAGACTCAAAAATAGAACTTAGGTTGAAATGGTAAACAGTTTTGGATCAGAATTAAATTTTCAACTTAAAGGTAAATTCTGATTTTGTAAAACTAATATTATTCTAAAAATAAGCCTTCTGGAAAACTTTAGTCTCAATATTTCCTTGAAAAGTAAGATATACTAAGTTTGAATATTGACTTTCAGTAAAACTAAAACTGTATGGTACAAGAAAGGTTCTAGAAGCATCGCTCAGGTCCCCTGTACCCAGCAGCCCATCACCGGCAGGAGAGCAGAGCAGTGAGGCTCTGCCCGGACATCAGAGCTCAGCCCTGTCCTGAGTGTTCTCAGCTACAGACACTAATGTGCCCGTTTTGTGGGTTGCTATGAGGAGTCAGTGAGTTATTTTTTGTAAAGCAGCTAGAAGAGTGCCTCTACAATACTGTATAATTATAACTGTAATAACTAGATTTATAAAATGCAATTTATTTTTCATTAAAAAAAAACCATCATCACTCTTGAACTATCTATTCGCCTCAGGTACCAGCAGATGGAAGGATACAAAAGGTGATTTTACTTGTTGTTATATGGTTTAAAAAATATTCTTAAACACTTTTTAAATTGTACAATGTCATTAATTATCTGCCGTGGTTTCTATACTATCCTGCCATGTCAAAGTGTATTTGGACACCAATAAGCTTGGATAAAAATACATCAGTGGAAAATTGGCTCAAAATAGGTTAGTAACCCTAATAAGCAGTTTATGTAGTCTGGGTGAGGTACCCACTAGGTAATAAGTCTATTTTTACTTGACATCAGTACCAATTATCAAGGAAAGGTATATTCAGACACAAATAAAACTTAGTGCCGATGCTGAATTTAGAAGTAAAGTTAATTTCAATAAAAACTGGATGTGGAAAAAGTGAGTACCTAAGGCATAGTCATTCCAAGGTTTGTTGGTCAGTGAAAAAGTTCCATGCCAAACCCTCAGGAAATGGAGAGGATGAGGAGTAAAGGTGGAAGAAACAAAAGGTATCAAACCCATGCTATACCAGGGCAGGGCACCAGCCACCCTAACTGATGGGCACATCAGACAGGTCCCTGGTGGGCCCGAAGGTTTGCATGGCATCTTGGCTGTATATGCATCTTACCAGTTGAACATCCTAGATGTTCAGTAAAGTTACTTGGGCATTACACATCTGTTTTTGTGTTAATTATATAATCCACAATTATTTGGATGGAGACAACATGAAGGAGGCAGAGAAGCCAGTTAGGAGGCTGCAGTCATTCAGGGGAGGCATGTCCCAGGCCACGGTAACCATGGGAATGGAAAGAAACAGCTTCCAGAGGTAATTAGGGGATATCATGTACAGAACATGGAGGTAAATTAAACGTGAGATGGGGGCTCGAGGGAGAGGAAGGAAACAAAGAAGAAGCACCGGGGCTGGCTGGGGCCACTCCGCGGGCATTCTTCCCTAGGAGCATCACTGATGGTGAGGCAAGGTGCAGGGAGATGAGATTAGTTTAGGGATGGGAAGATCCTGGTGGAAACATCTAGTACACAGATGGACGTGTGGATCTGCAGCTTAGGAAAGGTATGTATGCCAAAGAGACAGATGAGGAAGTCAGAATATAAACATCTGGTAATTAAGGCAATGAGAGTAGATGAAGATTTTATGGTAAGAAGTTATTACAGAGAGCGGGCTAGGTTATTCACAATACTCATCTGTAGTCTAAGAGTCTCCTACACATGGACTTGTACAGATATCTGGACTAAGCTGAGTATTAGAGTTAAGATTTGGTGCCCAGAGCAGATCAAGCCAGGTGAGCACAGAATTTAGAATTCTGAATTCTGTTTTAAGGTGGCATATTTCTCCTGAATGAACATTACTATATATTCTCCAGAACTTTATATGTTTATAGATTATATGTGTGTGTGTATGTGCACATAAGACAATGAAGTAATTCATTTCATAATGGATAGAATAATTTAATAATAAACAGTTATGCTGAAAATACTCTATTAAACAACAAATACATTATTTTTAAAATGTAAACTGCTGAAAAAAGCATTTTAAGGCTGGGTGCAGTGGCTCAGGCCTGTAATCCCAGCACTATGGGAGGCCAAGGTGGGTGGATCACGAGGTCAGGGGTTTGAGACCAGCCTGACCAACATGGTGAAACTCTGTCTCTACTAAAACTACAAAATTAGCCAGGCATGGTGGCACATGCCTGTAATCCCAGCTACTTGTGAGACTGAGGCAGGAGAATCGCTTGAACCGGGGAGGTGGAGGTTGCAGTGAGCTGAGATCGTGCCATTGCACTCTAGTTTGGGCAACAAGAGTGAAATTCTGCCTCAAAAAAAAAAATTTTTTTTAAAAAAAGCATTTTAAGTAATTTAATACCCGCACAAGATTTGCAGTCTGAGAAAAGGAATGAGAAAGAATCTTATTTAAGGTTAAGATGACTCTAGCCTCTGATCTTCAAAAGACAGGCAGACAGGAGAAAAAGAGGAAGAGCAAGAAGCCGTGGTCACCTGGGCATTGAGTCTGGAGTGGAGCTTGTGGTCTGACAACCAGGGGTGCTTGAGAGCTTCGCTTGCACTTATTCGCCAACTAGAGGGAAATTCAGAAGGTGATTAGTAGAAACACACCGAAGAAAGCCTGTATCTGCTGTTCAGTCTCAGCTCCAGCCTCTGCCTTTGGGAGACCAGATGGCCGAATGTCAAACTCATGGTCAATTCTGCCTTCTCTTGAATTGTGTGCTATCAATGATGGCATAGATGACCATTGAATCCAATCAGGATAACATTAGTAAAGACAAACAAGGCAAATAATAAAAATTCTTGTTAATAACTGAACATTTACTTTCAAATATAAGTAACCATTTCTGTAGTATAACACCTGAGCTTAGTAAAGTGGATTCCTATCAGTCAGTTGAAAAATAAATATATATTTATTATTGTAAGAACAAAATGCTACAATGATTCTTGATGATTGCCAAAGCAATTTGTGTATTAAAACTTTTGAATAATAAATATTGCTAACTTTTGAATTGAGAAGTTTTGAGTTAAATAGGTAGGGAAATAGAATCACTAATAGAGAAGGGCCATTAGATACTTTTACAAAGAAACAATATCCTTTTGAAGCTAGCAAAGTTTTATACAATTTTGGGAAATAATATGAGGAAGAATAATATAGATTTACTATATTCGAATTCTAAATTCTATAAATTTGTCTGCTGTGCTAACATTTATCACATTAAAACAAATCACCTTTCAAAATAAAAACTGTAGGCCAGGTGCGATGGCTCATGCCTGTAATCCCAGCACTTTGGGAGGCCGAGGTGGGAGGATCACGAAGTCAGGAGTTCAAGACCAGTCTGGCCAACATAGTGAAACCCCGTCTCTACTAAAAATACAAAAAATTAGCTGGGTATGGTGGGGCACACCTGTAATCCCAGCTACTCAGGAGGCTGAGGAAGGAGAATCACGTGAACCCAGGAGGCAGAGGTTGCAGTGAGCCAAGATCGTGCCATTGCACACCAGCCTAGGTGACAGTGTGAGATTCCATCTCAAAAACAAACAAACAAACATCTGTAAGTGAATGTAACAATCTGACGTCAAAGAGGTAGTTTCAAGCAGTAATGAAGCTTCAGTTTGTAGGATTGCTTCAATGCAATTGCTTCATCAGATACCAAAATATTTAAGTATAAGATTTGAAGAGGAGATAAGTCTTTATTACAGTCAATGAACTTGGTGACAGCATCACCATTATAGTGCCAAAAACAGGCAGAGGTAATTTTTAAAAACCTCTTGACCTCCACCAACCTCAGTTGGAAGTGTGGTTCTGCTTAGTGTTATACATTTTCAGTACTGGATCTCCAGAGCATTCCAACGGCTGAGCAAGGTGAAAAATGATGATTCTGTACTTAGTGTCGAACTTCTTAAATCTGGCTATTAAAAAGTTAACAATAACATTGTACTAGTAATTAAGCTTAATAACATTTCAAGTTTATTTTTGTACCCCAGAAATTTATTCTATGATCGTGGTGTTTGGCTTTTGGCTTTAGTTTCAACCAAGCATTGACTGGAATTCTAAGCCAGTTGCCATCGGCCCACAGGGGTATCTGATGCTCCTTGGGCTCACTCACTGAAGGAGTGAGCGGCACTGGAGCCCACTGGGCCCACCTCTGCATCTGCTCTGAGCTGGCCATGTGACTGCAGCACTGCTCTCAGCCTCAGTTTCCCCATCTGTAAAATGATGGTCTCCACAGACCACAGGATTATCCAGAAGCCAAATAAGATAACACACAAAAGTACACATATAAAACAGGTTCACAGCAAATGTGGATTTCTCGCCCTCCAAAGATTTGAAAGGGTTGACAGTTTCCATCTGTTCACTGCCTTGGGTAATGTGCTAATAATAATAACCTTGGCTGTTATTGTGCCTTTCCATCAAGGCACAATAACAGCCAAGGTTATTATTATTATTAATCCACTATTTGTGAATTGTCCCTCCTGTCGGACTGATAGCCCTAGCCTGGCTAGATTCTCTTCATCCTCTAGGGATGGCCTTATCTTTGTGTTAACCACCTTTTATTACATCTTTTTAAAAAATACCTATCCCTTTTATTAGATGGTGAGTTACTATAGGCAGGGACTGGATTTGTGCATCTATTCTGAGCACATGACACATTTCCTGGCACACAGTAGGTGATCAACACTTGAATGAAAGCATCTCCTGCCAGGCTGTGTGCCAGACCCACTGCCCACACTGTTTCCCCACTCCCTGTGACACTCTCCTACCTGTTGATCCATGGCCATGTGTATTAGTGACTTTAAGGCCATAAAGATAATAAAACGATAAGGCAAGTGTTATTGGCCCTGAAAATCTTAACTGCTTCAATTATACGGCTCAGGTATAAAGCCATCTGAAACAGCATGTTTGACGGGTTACTCACAATGCCCTTCTCCCTCTATGATTCTAAAATGCAAATCCCTATATTTCAATGTCACTCTTTTTCATCCACTGAATTTTGAATTAATGTGGTTTTAGCATAACAGAAAATAGAGGGCCATGTAATAAATAACAACCAAGTGTGTGGCTGTGGGGGAAGGAGAACTATTTGTTTGAGCCTCCGTTCTGCCAATTACTGGCGGTGTGATCATGGGCAAACCACGTGGGATCTTCTACCCAATTTCTGCCTCATGGAGTTGGGGGCAGGGTTGGGGTGGTGGTTAAAAGAGATAATGTCTACAAAGCACTTGGCATGATCGGGCCCATAGTAGGTTCTCAAATGAAATGGTAGTTAAAGATTCAGCTACACGGAACCATATTCAGCTTTGCAGAGGTGAAAGGAATCCTAGAAATACTTCTCCCAAGCCTTTCATTTTGACAGTGAGTCAACTGGGGCCCAGCAGGAGTCCATGGCTGGTGTGGCTGCATGATAAATGGTAGGAGGAGAAAGATTTGTGTAGCTTCATGACCAAAGCAGTCCCAGATCTCAGTAGACTGGGTCAAGAGGATCAAACCTCATTCTATCTATGACTTTGCACAAGCATCACAGATGTTAGTAAGGGAATAAATTCTAACAGCCCTTGTGGTACGCCGTGCTTCCTTATCATCCCTACTGTGCCCAGAGCACAGGACGAACTTGCGTTACCTCTTCTCCTTAATCAGAAGCTTGGAGATGAACTCCTTGGCCTCCTCCGAGATGTCCTGAAATTCTTCATCCTCTAAGTCCCACCTGCAGGCCAGGATGTTGTTCAGCGTCTCGGCATCATTGTCACCCAGAAAAGGGGACAAACCGCTAAGTCTGGAGGACACAGGGTCCAGAGTGAGTATTTTTTAAACAGCCTCAACGCCTTTCCATACAGATTGCTTTTCTAATTCTGCCATTTAAAGGTGAGAGAAGGAAAATGACCTAATCCTGAAGCATAATTTTATAATATATTATTGCAATCAAGAAAATGCTGGCCACCCCTACCCAACTCCTGATTGGACAACTGCAGCAATAACAGAATATGAATATGAGTATCAGCTTCCTTTTTAAAGCACTTTACAGCTCGCAAAGTGCTACTACATGCTCAGATGGCAAACGCCAGGCATGTCACCTCTGAGGGGTGAGGCTAGCCTGAGTCATTTAGGACATCAGTTTTTGTTTTGTTTTGTTTTGTTTTTGAGCTGGAGTCTCGTTCTGTCGCCAGGCTGGAGGGCAATGGCGTGATCTCGTCTCACTGCAGCCTCCACCTCCTGGAAGCGACTCTCCTGCAGCCTCCTGAGTAGCTGGGATTACAGGCGCACGCCAACATGCGCGGCTGATTTTTGTGTTTTTAGTAGAGATGAGGTTTCACCATGTTGGCCAGGATGGTCTCAATCTCTTGACCTTGTGATCCCCCCGCCTCAGCCTCCCAAAGTGCTGGGATTACAGGCTTGAGCCACTGCGCCAGGCCATGTGAGCTTTTTAAATTAATTTTTGGCTTTTAGGTTGTGTCCTAGGAGTTAAAGTGATTAATGAAGAGGACACACATTTACTTTTCCAAATGATGTACAGGGAAAGAATTCACTCCTTTCACCCACAGGAGTCAAGAAAACCTAGAAGGCAACTGAGGATGGGACAGTGTTATTTATTTTTTAAATACCCCAACTGGGACTTTTATTTAAAATGGCGAAACCTCAGAAAATATGCATGGAGTTGGAGAAGGGTCAGGGACAGAGGACAGCTACTCACAGCATATAGGCGATGACCCCCACACTCCACATGTCAGTGGGAAAGGAAACAAAATCATAGTTCACAACTTCAGGGGCGAGAAATTCTGGGGTTCCAAAGTTCACCTTCAGCTTCTCTCTGGGTTTGTATCTGCAATTTAAGAGACAAAGTGGAAGGACGGAAGTGTCAATCAAAAATCATGAACATTGAAATGATGCCGACTATAAGACAAAATAACCTCAGCCATACAGCAAACTTCAGATAAATAAACATTAAAGGAAATCAAACAATTAAGCAAGAGTGTCAAAAACTTGTAAAGAGGCCCCAGAAAATTTTAAAGTCAAAATTCATACTAGGAAACCTTAATAAGCTGAACCAGTTGTGGGAGAAGCTGCTGTGAATAATTAGAACATCTGAATTATAGAAGATGACAAGAGGAAAACTGATATAGTCATTGACATGGGGATGACTTGAATAAGCCTGTATTAATGAATAAACACAGTACTGCAATAATTTACACCATCCATTTTATACGTGTCGTTCATGTGCTGAATTGTTAATGCGTCCACGTAAACTCTTTGTTCCCTGAAGAATCTTATATGTGCCAGAACCCTTTGCAAACTTGTTTACGTTGTTAATATTTTTAAAGTAAATCTTCTCTGTACAGATGGAACAAATATGAAAGAGGGGACAAACTCTCGCAAATGCTAAATTAATGGCTTCTGATTTAATAAACTTCACTGTATTAGGTTTTAATTTTTTATACTTTTTACTGCATGCATTATAGAAACTTCTAAACACTCGAGTCTCAAATTTAGCAAGTTAAGGCCAAACATAATTTTTGTTAAATTAATTATAAATGAGATCATGAAACCAAAGAGCAGATCAGATATATGTTTGCAAAGGAAGGGCACCCATCATGTCCCCTAGCTCCATTCGTCCATCTGTGTCCAAATAGACATACCTTCTGGCCAATCCAAAATCAATAATTTTTATTTGCTTAGCATCCCGATTCACACACAGGATATTCTCAGGCTGCCAGGAGAGAGAGACACATTAGCAATGAAAACAACCATCATTCACTCAAATTGTCCTTGAACCACAACTAAAAATACAACGATGCTCAGAAAAAACATATCAGGCCTTTCACTTCGGGGCGGGCTTGTCCGTGTGGGTACTTTCTCCTTTAATTATGTGGTGGATGAGGTTGCGGGTATCCTGCCAACCCTGCATTATCCAGCCTGCCCTCTGCACGGCTTCACAGTTCATCTAATGCCTGAGTTCAGGCAGAGACCTTGAGGGGAGCAAGAAGAGGAGGTTGCTTCAGTCCTTCCCAAATGCACTGTGGAGGCCCGCTCGGACCTGACATCTGCCCCTCTAAATTATTCAGTATGAATTTCCCCTTCTTGGAGAACTATTTTTCCCAAGATTTATGAGTTCCAAGAGAATTGACCTGCTCCATTCAAACAGCCACACTGAACACGCACTGTCATGTGAACGTTCCGGCCTCCAGACCTTCCCTCTGCTCAACGCCTACGGGAAAGTCGCACGGCAGAGGAGGGCTTTTCTCTCCAGTCGTTCTTCAGTCTCAGCAGTTCCGAGTTTTTGCTGAGTTTGGTCTCAATGCCTAAAACCCCTGACTAAGTGTTGCCTTGGAGCCAGGCCCTGGTAAGACCTTAGCCTGCTGACCTGACAGTCTTGGGGTGCAGGGGGAGAAAATAGGTTGCAGTGCAGCTGGTCAGTGTTCACAGAATGTCTTACAAGTGCACTTAATATTTATTGGGGTAGGAAAACGGAGGTCTTGGGAAAGTAAGGGATTTGATTTAAAGTCAAGGCCATTTATAAAAGAGAAAAAAAGTTTCAAAGAGTTAAGAACCCTCAGTCCCAATTGTTTACGAGCTGGAGGGCACCAGCCCAGAAGCCGAATGCCCAGGATCCCATTCCTCAGCCTTTAGTGGGATCGGGCTCCCCCTCCCCAACCTGTCCAGGTGGACAAGAGGTTCCAATGAGATCAGAAATTCAGAAACACATTATGAAATGACATCATGTCTCCTTGTCAATACTCAATAGTATATTTGGCTGGGTAGAATATCTTTCGAAGCCCTTTTCTAAACTATCTCTAAAACAGATGTTTGTGAGTAAAAGTCATTATAGAGAAGGGGGTGCTATGTGAAGCATTTGGTTTCGTGCTTAAATAACTGATGGATCATGTATAAAGCTGTCCAATTGTGAAGGAGTACTGTGGCATCAAAAAATTTGCAGGCTATAGAGAAACTTGTTTTGAGGGCATTTCAAAAAGTTAGCCTTTTTATGATGATAAAATTAAAGAATGTTCATTGGATAAAATTTGCAAAACAGAAAAATATAAAACAGACTGTTTGTAAGTCACCCATAATCTCTCCCCACATAGTGACGATCACTCTTAATATTTTTGGCCCTTTTCCTTCCAAGGAGCTTTCAGAAAAGCAGCTCCTTAAAAACCCATCCAGCTGTCACCTTTATGATGATCTTTGCATCCAAGCCATAACTAAAATTGCCCACTGCAGGTCTTCAATCAATGTTGTGAAGCCTCATATGGAGTCGTTTGACTTACGATAGGTTTGCTCCTAGTTCCAGTTGCCAGTCAAATCCCTTTAGGGATATCTGCAGAATATCTACATTCAATGAAAATGCTCCACGAAAGCATGCATTATCAAACTCAGCTCATAGTGAGGGTTTTGCTAATGATTTTTAACCTCTGACTTTGTCATTTTATAAACCACTTCCTCCTGCTCTCCTCCTGCTCAAAAGTGAATGGGAAAGGCAAGGCACATAAATCAAGACAGTGAGGGAAGCCAAGTTATAGGAAGAGAGGCCCATGGAGGCCCATGGAAACCTATTTCAGGAGGCTGAATTTATTTAGCTCTGCAATCCCTAGTGAATGCAATAGATGGGATGTTATATAGAATATATATTTTATCTTACTGTCACGCTGTGCAAACAGGGAAATGAGAAAATGACCAAGCCACACAAGATGTACTTTATGATACTTAGTCCCAATATGGGACTTGATCAGGGTTGTTGGGCCTAGGTCTTTTCTTGGTTGTAACTAAGACTACGTACAGTCCGATTCCAGGAACTTCATAATGAGACATAATGAGAGAGGTAAAGAGGGAAGGGGCAATCAATAGGAGGAGAAAGAAAGGCGGCTTGGCTTCTGTGTGCTTTCCACCATTGGCAGTGGGGTGTCCACCCCACCCTCTCTGCCCCTTAGCACTTTGGCCCCATCCTTCCGACTGCCCTCTGCTCCGTTCTCCATAGGACTCTTTTCCAAGGGGCAGCAAACCCACAGACAAACAAGTCCCAAAGTCCGGAGCTTCCTGAGTGACTCGAGGAGCTGCCGGCGATTCTTGGAGACCTGGAAAGGTTGGCTACTACTTAGGGAATTCTGAGATAGCTAAAATCCTCTCACCTACTTGTCCTGATGAGAGGGATACCACATGGATACCGCTGTGGTGGTGGTGGTGGTGACTGTTTTAATTCTAAACTTTTAGGGAAACCATTCCACATGGATACTGCTGTGGTGGTGGTGGTGGTAACTGTTTTAATTCTAAACTTTTAGGGAAACGATTGCCATATAGATTTCTTTAATGCATGCAAGTTACAAGAATCTGAATATTAGCCCGTGAAGATGAAACACGAAAATATTAGGGAGTGACAGAAGCTGAGAATAAGGAGATGGGGGTAACAATTCAGATGTTTATTCATTTCTGAAATGACTGTACCAACTTCCCCAGCTGGCATATAATAGCAGACAGGGCCCACTGAGCAAGGGGTGGGAAGGGCTTACGTCTCACCGGATACAAAACACCCTTACCTTCAGGTCCAAGTGGAGAATGTACATCTGATGCATGTGCCTTATCCCCTCACATATCTGCTTCATGAACAGGATGGTATCAAGCTCCGTCAAATTGTAGTTCTCATCAATGATGCGGTCAAACAGCTCCCCACCATCCACACTGCAGAGGGAAGAGAAGCGAAGCCCTCAGTCCCGATTTCCTAACCACCATGTGCTTTTCTTGTAGTGACTTGACGTGCAAGTTCTGCTACCTCTTCTGAAAAGTATATGTGCAGTTATTCCTCTGCCTTCTTTGCTGTCTCACTTAGATGATTCTTATCTTGAAGGCCTGTATTTTATATACCTTTAATCTCATAAATGGAAATCCTCAAGCCAACCCCCCACCTTGTGTGTGTGTGTGTGTGTGTGTGTGTGTGTGTTTGAGACGGAGTCTCGCTCTGTCGCTCAGGCTGGAGTGCAGTAGCAGGATCTTGGCTCACTGCAAGTTCCACCTCCCAGATTCAAGCGATTCTCATGCCTCAGTCTCCCAAGTAGCTGGGATTAGAGGCAAGCGCCATCATGCCCGGCTAATTTCTGTATTTTTAGTAGAGATGGGGTTTTACTGTGTTGGCCAGGCTGGTTTTGAACTCCTGACCTCAAGTGATCCACCAGCCTTGGCTTCCCAAAGTGCTGGGATTACAGGCGTGAGCCACTGCACCGGCCCTCAAAGCCCCTTTATCCAGTGTCTTCAGCTCTGGCGTGAGCCCACACACATCATGTTCTAAAGGTGTTGAAGAGAGAGAGGCCCTAAGAACTCCGGGAGGGGAACTCCAAGCCCTGACTGAAGGTAATCAGGGTCTCAGCCCTCTTAAGTCTCCAGACTGAATTCAGCGATAAAGTGCTTCTATGTGGCTGGTGCTAGACACAGTAATTTCCCTTATCCTCCAGGACACCTTTCAAGACCCTCCGTGGATGCCTGAAACTGTGGATAGTACAGAAGCCTGTATATACTATGTTATTTCCTGTAGATACATAACTCCGATACAGTTTAATTCATAAATTAAGCACAGTAAGGGATTAACAACAATAACTAAGGGTAAAATAGAACAATTATAACAACATGCCAGCTGCACTACTCTTGTGTTTTGCGGCCATTATGAAGTAAAATGAGAGTTCCGTGAACACAAGCACTGCGATGCCTCCACAATCTGATGACCCAGTCGGCTACTAAGTGACTAACCACAGGGAGGGGTGGAGACGCTGGACAAAGGGATGATTCACGTCCTGGGTGGGACCGAGCGGGACGGTGGGAGATTTCATCACGCTACTCAGAGCAGTGTGCAATTTAAAACCTGTTGATTGTTTACTTCTGGAATTTTCCACTTAATATTCTGGGGCCTTGGGTAACTGAGACCATGGAAAGTGAAAGTGTGGATAAGGGAGGACCACGATACTATACTTTTTATTCAAAATGCCTTATTGCGGAAGAAAAACAAAACAGAATCACAATATCGATTCAGTGTTGGAATTGCAGTCGGCCCTCCCTATTCATGGGTTCGGTTTCCACAGGTTCAAACAATTGCAAACCAAAATGTTTGACCAAAAAACAATAAAAATTGACAATACAACAACAAAACTAATACAAATTTTTAAAAAACACAGTATAACAACTGTATATGTGGCATTTACAGCTTATCAAGTATTGTAAGTAGTCCAGAGATTATTTAAAGTACTTGGGGGGATGGGCATAAGTTATATGCAAAAGACTACGCCATTTTATATCAGGAACTTGAGTGTCCTCCGGTTTTGGTATTTGCGGGGATCCTGGGACCAATCCCTCTCAGATACCAAGTAATGACTGTACTCGGTTTCTAACTAACCAGTCCTTATGTTTTTATAAAGGTGAGTTTAAATGGAAGCTTCTTAGCCCTAATCATCAACAGTTTTTGACATGAACTTTGTATTAGTGAATATGGTGAAAGTAAGATGTAGCTCAAAAACCACTTTCCTCCAGGTTGCCCTGGCTAATATTTAAGCTTGATTTTTGACAAACAGCTTAGATGCAAAGCTAGATCTACTTGGTCCCACTACTTCTTAGCAATAAAATCCCATATGGAGATGTGTAACCCCAAGTGTTTCCCTTCTAGAACTGATGTGATTGTGTGATCAGCGCGAATCAGAGTCTGCCGGGGCAAGCTTGGTTCTGGTCCCGCTACAGCAGGACCGGAGCTACTGAGGCACGGTCATGGTGGTGAGTGCTGTTGGGGAGGTCAGGGAGGGGGCGGAGGGGATACGTACTACTCCATGACCAGGACAATGTCGTTCTTAGACTCGAAGGCATCGTACAGCTGGATGAGGTTCGCGTGGTCCAGCTGGTTCATGACGCTGATCTCGTTCTTCACCTCCTCCTGAGAAGCAGGAACCAGTGCGTTAGTGTGGTCAAGACAGGGCGGGGAGGGAGGGGACCACCTCCCACAGGCTGTACCTTGTCTTTCATGCCTCTGGTCTTGATGATTTTGGCTGCCAGCTTCAGACCTGTGGCCGTCTCCTCACACTTGTGAACCTGGCCAAAACGCCCTCTGCCGAAAAAGAGGAAGTGGCGTAGCATGAGACCCTGTGGTCAGCTGCCAAGTGGACAGCGCACAGTGGTGCCAGTATTTCTCCTGCTGAGTCTGGATGAGCAGCCCTATGAGGAGTTCTTTCAATAAACTTCTAGAGCAGTATTTGTCAAGGTGTGGTCTGTGGGTCACTTGCATCAGAATCACGTGGGAGCTGTTAAGAAAGCAGGTTTCGGACAGGCGTAGTGGCTCACACCTGTAATCCCAGCACTTTGGGAGGCCAAGGCGGGAGGATCACGAGGTCAGGAGTTCGAGACCAGTCTGGCCAACATAGTGAAACCCTGTCTCTGCTAAAAATACAAATACAAAAAATTAGCCAGATGTGGTGGCACATGCCTGTAATCCCTGCTACTTGGGAGGCTGAGGCAGGAGAATGGTGTGAACCCAGGAGGCGGAGGTTGAAGTGAGCTGAGATCGCACCATTGCACTCCAGCCTGGGTGACAGTGCAAGACTCCGTCTCAAAAAAAAAAAAAAGAATCCAGGATTCTGGGCCCTACCCCAGACCTCCCGAAGCAGGAATAATCCAGGGGTAGGCCTCAGAATCTACATTACAGCACATTTCTTGGGTGATTCATATGCACCCTCACATTTGAGAACCACCTTTAAGGACAATGCAGAATCTTTCTGAATACATATGAATGTTATGAGCTGGGCTTTGTCAGCATATGAACAAGAGCACCCACCTTCAGATATATAAAATTATTTTTGGAAACTGCATATGTAACAGTACTGCATATATATACATATAGTCAAGACTGCATATCGCCAAGTGACCTATGAGCTTGAATATAAGCATAAGACAGCTTCTTACCTACATAATCACATACAGATGTACACACTTGTGAGCAGTTTTAAATCTAATTTGCTTAGCTTGATTTCTTATTTAGTAAAATAAGCTAGAACACATGTCCCTGCTCTGCAATGGTGGATGTCACAGTAGGGAGTGAGGAACAGCTTCCCTAGCAACACTGTGGACCCGAGGCAAGCCCTGTGACAAGGCAGAGGACTTCAACGATGAAAGTCATGGCAATGCTGGGCAGATGCAGAGGCACTGGCGGCCGCTGCATCCCGTTGTGGGGCTGCACACCCAGCACAGAGGCAGATGAATCTTGGAGAATGACACAGGATTACCGTAAACATAGCCACGGCGTGACTTCAATTCCAACCTCTGTTCCCGATGGAGTCTCTATGGGAACACATGGACACAGCCCCAGCCACCTCTTAAGTGGCTGTTATGGAAACGGTTTTTTTTTTTTTCCCTTCACTAGCAATGGCCCCAGAACCTCCTGAGCCAGCAGTGGTGCCCATCACTGTCTGACTTCCCAGCTCCCTCAATCCTCTGGCTCTTTCCCCTGATTTATTCTACAAGGGCGCTGAAGGTTGAGGCCAACTCCCAGGATTCATGCTGGTTCAACACAGTGATAACCTTATGCTCATTGAACATGGCAAGCAGGGATGATGGATATCCTCAAGGCCACAGGGCAGGAGAGGAACTCCCAGGAAAATTCAGGGGCCTGCCCCTGTGGGCAGGTTTTTTGGGATCCAGTGATCCTTGGCATGTTGCAATATTTCTGCCAAAAGTAAAAGATAAGTTGCTGTATCTTGAACCTCCTACCACTAAAAAGGAGGTGCAGCACTTGGTGATGTCTGCATTTCGAAGGCATCCACGCACATTTGATCATGCTCCTCTAACTTATTTGCTGAGTGAATTACAGCTGCCAATTTTGGTGAAGCCCATAACGAGAGCTGATGAGCAGCTGGTCTAGACTGCAGTACCAAAGAGAAGATCCCATGGTGCCCAAAAAGACAGAAAGGAAGTTTCAAAGGAGCAATTGACAAACCTTGACCAGAAAAACAGCACAAACCCTGGGAATTCTTTCAAAGCTTCTTCTGCAAATAACTATTCTTGGTTAGAGAAATAGTTGCTGGCTTGCCACTGATGTCCCTGAAGGCCCAAATACCTCAGGCTTCCATGGCACCAGTTCATGCTGTGGAATTCCTGTTTCTCCCTCCGCCCATCCCCGCAGTCTCATGGGGCATTCTATGAGATCAGCCAGATCAGGAAGGGAAAGTCCAGGTGGTTCCATTCGGCACAGGGCAAAGAATTACAGAGTGGGAAGAGGAGGAAGGGACTTCACAAATATCAATGACTCCCTGAAGAAATACCAATGACAGACGCCTGAACTGCAGTAGCGATGCATGCTTTCCTTGTGTTGGTGAGTACATCTTGTATGTATACGTGCAGATGTTCTGCTTTCCTCTTCCTATTTTACACAGACATGCCGATGGCAGCAAACATTATAATTTAGACTTCGAGTTACAAGATATCATAGGGGGGTTGTGAAAGAAGTAAAAGAAGAAAGAACACCCTCTCCCCACCCCCAGCATGAAGCTGGTCCCTGATGGACATTAATTTTCCTTCTGGTTTTTTTTTCTTTTTTTCTTTTCTTTTTTTTTGGTGGCGGGGGACAGAGTCTCACTCTATCACCAGGCTGGAGTGTAGGGGCCTGATCTTGGCTCACTGCAACCTCCAACTCCCTGGTTCAAGCGATTCTCCTGCCTCAGCCTCCCGAGTAGCTGGGATTGCAGGCATGCACCACCACACCCAGCTGATTTTTGTATTTTTAATAGAGACGGGGTTTCACCATGTTGGCAAGGATGGTCTTGAACTCCTGACCTCAAGTGATCTGCCCGCCTCGGTTTCCCAAAGTGCTGGGATTACAGGCAGAAGCCACCACGCAAGGCCTTTAATCTTCCTTCTTTAGGGAGAATGTGCATTTAAACGTCCCTAAAATAAGTTATTTGCTGAGCAAAGTAATCAATTGAAATGGATAATAGTAATTAATATAGTAACAACATAAATGAAAACCCAGGAGCAATGACAGAAAGACCTAACATAGGCCACAAGAACTACACGCTGTTGACTCATTTCTATGTTCTGTCTCCTGGAGGCTGCACTACGGCTTTGGACAGCTGGTCAACCTTCTGGTGACTCACAATGGGTTTTTCTTTCTTTTAGACATTACAACATGGGAAGTAAAGCAGATAATAAACGTGGAGTTTAGTCACCACATTAACCTTTCTGGCATCAGTGACAATTTTCAGAAATGGTTACAGTTTCTTAAAATGATTGTTTCTAACGTTTCTAGTTCTCAGGTCAAGACAAGCAGACATTTATGAAGTCATTTGCACGCTCTCTTCTTCTGTTGAGAGAATGTTAACATTCAGCTTTACTCACCCTCCTAGGATTTCTGTCTTGCTCACAGTATAGAAGCTGTTGACCGCTCCTTGCTTGGCTGTCACAATACGGTGATCAAATGGGGCCGGAGGAGCCGGGATGTCAACTAGAAGGTGAGAGAAACAGAAGGGCCATCTGTCAAGCAGTCTGACCTCGTTAAGGCGGCAAGCCTGGGCTTCATAGTAAAAATGTGCTCATTTAATAATAAAATACAAGGAGCCATCTGTCTGATTCCTAATGATCCAGGGATATAAATTTCCACTTGAGATTATGAGCTGTGACTCATAAAGCTGATCCTGACACCTCTGAGAAAGAGTGTCAGGGCGGCTCAATGGTTGTCCATAGCATCTTCAGGATCACTTTTAGAAATGTCAAAATAGTTGAAGATTTCCAACCCAACACACTCCAAACAGGTAATACTTCCAAGCCTGAGACCATTCAAATTCAAACATGAGAAATTGTTTGATTCATTTTTAAAATGCATTACTGATATAATCCATTATTTTAATTAAAGCAGAGACAAAAAAGAAAAATGAAACATTTCTTCATGTTATTGAAATGCTTGATATTATATGTTACTTTCCAAAATATCTTAGACTTTATTTAAGACACATTTAAGGCACAAAGATGAATTTTTCCTGGCTGGCTGGAAATAAAACACCCAATAAAACCAGGTAAGTGTGTATTTGACAGAGATAAAATTTCTCCCACTTTCTCCCCTTCCACCTTAAGTATTTAAACGCTTGTCCACATCAGCACCAGCTCTAACATACAGAATTACTCAGGGATATTCCTCCCAGTATTCTTTTACCTTTCCATGACTACTGCTGTTGAAATTGGCTTGCCATGAACCTGCTCATTCTTTGCTAACTCATTTATTAAGCAGCGACTGCATGCATACAATAAGAATACAAAGGAAGGTAAGTAAATAACAGCTTTGCTTTCAAAACACCCTACATTTATTTGACATGTTTCTTGAGCATTTACCTTGTTCCAGACACTCTGCCAAGTGTTAATATTTTTAAAAATTCAGATAATATAAATCTCTAAGAATCTGATTTGATATAGATATCACCTCTCAGAGTGTAAATATGCTGAAAACTGAAGTCACCACAGAAGTGTCTTTATAACATTCACTGTTTCAGATTAATAAAAAGAGGGAGTTAAATACACAAGCGGCATCGAAATGGCATTATATCTCCTGCAGGCTGTTAGACTAAATGAAATTTAGTCTGCAATGCTTGCTGGAAAAGGTTAAAAAGCCTTAAAAGGCCCATACAAGAGCCATTTCCTACCCAATGGGGTCAGGCCCTCTTGCCCTTGGTAGGTCTTCGTCCCAGCAGGCTCCCGGAGTCGCCCCTGGGAGCTCCTCAGCTTGCCTGGCTGCCTGTGTCTTCTGACACGTGTGTTCTTCCTCTGTGCCCACTACGTCTACTCTGCGCTTTTTGCTGTCCTCGTTGACGAGGCGCTCCTCTGCCACTCTACGCTCACTGCTGCCCGGGCACTCTGTCTGGTCGGCATTCCAGAAAATGGATCCTACTGCTGAACTTCCAGGGATTCGTGGGGGTAGAAATGGCCCTTATGCTGCTGACACACTGGAAAGTAAAGTCCAGTTGCAGCTCTCAAAGTTTCAAGAAGAAAACATTCAGATGGTGAAAATTCTTAGAACGAAGGCTTTCTTAAAGCAGTGTTTTTGTGACGAGGACGTGAGCTCTGTGATAGAGGTGACCATTTCAGTGCTTGGAGAGGAAATGGAGCAGCATGCTCCCCATGAAGTCTATGGGTGTAGATAACCAGGGTCCCAGGGAATCTCACCACTGGCCAAAAAGTGACCCCAAGTTATTCCACTGGCACTTAACAAAAGCCGTCATTTTATGAATACCTAACTAATTTGATCTTCATTTTTTCACTTCCTTTCCTTAGAGATAAATTATTAAATTATAGCATGATAAAAGAAGCAATAATCTCTCTGAATCTTTTTTTTTGAGACGGAGTCTCGCTCTGTCGCCCAGGCTGGAGTGCAGTGGTACGATCTCGACTCACTGCAAGCTCCACCTCCCGGGTTCACGCCATTCTCCTGCCTCAGCCTCCCGAGTAGCTGGGACTACAAGCGCCCGCCACCACGCCCGGCTGATTTTTTTGTATTTTTTAATAGAGACGGGGTTTCACCGTGTTAGCCAGGATGGTCTCGATGTCCTGACCTCGTGATCCACCCACCTCAGCCTCCCAAAGTGCTGGGATTACAGGCGTGAGCCACCGCGCCCGGCCAATCTCTCTGAATCTTAACGGCAGTGAGATTAAACCTTTATCAGTGGAAGAATTGACCTAATTTCCATTTCTCAGCAGCTCTCGATCTTACTGAACACATCTGGCAGTGATGAAGTTTCTTTCTTAGCAATCATTAATATTTATGCTTAATTCTCGGAAAATTAAATTTCTCCAAGATGAGGTTTCAGATACATTATTAAAAAATGAAGTAAGAATTATGTTTTAAATCCCTAAAAAAGACCACACAAGTGGTTTGATACTTTTGGTTCCAAATAGATACCGTGATATGTGATTACTCATAACTTAGAGTAGTTCATTTTAATTGGCTATAATATTACCTGAATCTATAAGTGAAACTGTGTAGTTGAGAAAGAAAGTCATTCAATAATCTATGTCTTACTTCATCCTCATAATATTTGGGAAAAATAGACAATTTATCATTTATAATGGAGTGGGTAAGCTTTTTCAGATTTAGGTTTTTAACTTACATTTAAATCTAGTCATTATTTAATTCTTGTCCTTAGGAAGGATATGTTCTGTATTGCTAAAAATGAAAATGTTTTACTTGATCTTTAAAAAATACTGATTCCTGTGGGCACTATTAATCGTCATCTTTATCTACCAGTGTGTAGAAAACATAGAAAATAATAAAATGCCTGAAAATATCACAGGCAAGAAGAAAAAATAATGGCAAGAAAATGTGGCCATGAAAAATTCATATAAGCTGGAAAACCGAGTTATAAATCATTGCTTCAAAACTCTCTTCATTTATCCTTTTAATAAGGCCTTAAACTGCAATGGCACATAGATCTACAGAAAACATTGCTGTGGATATGCAATGCTGTAACCCTACCTTTCATGAAATTGGTCACCATTAGTTTGATACACGTATTGATTTTTATTTGGACATTGGTCCAGCACTGTCTCATGTGCAGTTGCCAGTTTTCTCTTTTCTTCTCAGCTTCTCATCCACTAGTATTTTCTTTAGAATGAAACCCGTTTTTCTCTTCTTCAAACACGGGGTTTTCATTTTTATCCACAGTGGCTTACTTTTCATTTCCAGTACTATCGCTTTCCTGTGTATTCAGGCTCTCCGTGCATGAAACGTCTGTTCCATCTATATTCTCTCTTGGATCTATAGAATTTCTTGGAGCAAAATCTTCTACTTTGTCTTGTCTTTTTGTACGAAATATGGCAAAACTTCTATGAACTAGAGAGGCATTGGTCCTCTCAGCATTTTTCTTGTTGGGTTTGTTAACCTTTTCTTTCTCAGAGGAGAGCTGATTCTTCTGGGTAGATCTCTCTAGAAGCCACCATAGGACACAAAATATTTTAATGGAGAATGCAGGTGATCAGTAAAATTTTGGCTTTCTATAATGGCATCTTTATCCAGGTTTCTTTTTATCAGCAGATATAAGCTTTTAAAAGCAAAGTAGAAGGAAATATGACCAACTGGGTTCCAAAAGATTTTTTTGTTTGTAACTAGTAAGAACCAAAGACAAGCAAAAAAAAAAAGGGGGGGAGGTATTTTTTAATAAACATCACTTCTTCCTACACAGGGCTTTATGAATGTGCAACTTCCTCTGAATAACAACAGGACTTTTATAACAGAACTTTCTTTATCCGTTACTATCTAGTTTTCTAAAGATGTTACCTGCGAGGGTTGATGTCCTTTTGCTTTTGACGGGCATCCTTTCCGTCAGGTCGGCGTTTGACCACACCTCCTTCGCCTGTGGAGGCACAATTGAGTAATTAAAGTTAAATATCACATCTGGGCTTTTCAACCTCAGCACTCCTGACACTCGCGCTGGATGATTCCGTGTGGTGGGGAATGTCACGAGCATTACAGGATAGTAGCATCGCTGGCCTCTATCCACCAGATGCCAGTAGCAACCTCCCTCCCAGTTGTGATGACCAAAAAGGTCTCCAGAGATCTATAAATGGGGAGCAAAATCACCCATCATCCCAGGCTGAAAACTACTATACTATACCATTCAAACATAGAAAAAAACCCAGTAAAGGTAATAGTAATGTAGAGGGCAGAACAGTCTGAATTAATAAAAGCCCATATAGACTATTGTATCTGAAATGAGCTATTTTCAAAGAAATTCTGTAAAACTGTCATTATGGGAAAAACCCCAACTTCATGAATAGATGAAAGGATAGTAACAATGTGTGCATCACCCTTGACCTCTGTTTACGTTGTCTTGATATGGTTTACATATAAATCAAATAGAAATGAGAGGATACAGTGAATGGGCTCTGTAAACCAGAGAGTAGGAGATGAAAGTCAGCTTTATAAATGGAACCTTTACAGTGCTTAGAACAGATGGCCCTTTTCCTAAGTGGATAAACATTCTTCTCACAGTCCTGGAGTATCTGAATTAGTTGAGCAAACCGTTAGCTAATGTACCCCATATAAAAGGGAAACATTAGCCCAATCCACCCAAATTATCATAACTTCTAAAGTTTTGCATTATAAATAAATGACATTGTGTGGATGTCCAAAAAAAGTATTTATTTCCCCTTTGAAACACAACATAATCTGCCTTCAGCTGATTTGCAAGCATGAAACACCATGTAAGTTCAGAGCACAGATATCAAGACAAATTGCAAATGTGCTTTTCTCTTTTTTTTTTTTTTTTTGAGATGCAGCTTCGCTCGTTGCCCAGGCTGGAGCGCAATGGCGCAATCTCAGCTCACTGAAACCTCCACCTCCCGGGTTCATGCGATTCTCCTGCCTCAGCCTCCTGAGTAGCTGAGACTACAGGCATGCACCACCATGCCTGGCTAATTTTTTGTATTTTCAGTAGAGACGGGGTTTTGCCACGTTTGCCAGACTGGTCTTGAACTCCTGACCTCAGGTGATCCGCCTGCCCTGGCCTCCCAAAGTGCTGGGATTACAGGTGTGAGCCAACATGTCCGGCTGCAAATGTGCTTTTACACAATGCAGGGGGCAGTTCCATGGATTCAGAGTATTTCCGTTTTTTAGATGGTGAACTTACAACATAAAGGCATGTTTAGTAAATCCGTGGAAAGCCAAGGCTGGAAGTGAGAGCTTCAGAGTTTCTCTTTCTCTTAAAGGTTCTCTTTAAGTGAAAGTCCAGAGATGGCACTTGCCTATTTTTCCCTCTGCAGGGAAAATGGGCTGCCGCCTCTTCAAGCAAAGCCGCTTGCTCCCTGCTCTGTGCTTGCACAGAACTCAGCACATAGCCCCACCCCTGGTATCCCTTATAACACTTTAAGCCTTTTTTCCTGTCAATTTCCCACTAGATTGTGGACTTTTAGTGGGCAAAAAGACTGGTTCATCTTTGACTCCTTGGTGATTACTTCAGAGACCAGTATGTAGTGATGATGACGATGATGATGGTAGTGTTCATGGTGGTGGTGGTGGTGATGGTGGTGTTGGTGGTGGTAGTCGTGGTGGTAGCGATAATGATGGTGGTGGCCATGATGGTGGTGGTAGTGGTAGTGCTGCTGGTGGTGGTGGTGGTGATGGTGGTGGTAGTGGTAGTGCTGCTGGTGGTGATTGTAGTGGTGATGGTGACGGTCATGGTGATGATGGTGGTAGTGGTGACGGCTACCATGTATTGTGCACACACATTATGTACCAGTCACTCTTCTAAGCACTTTGTTCACCGGGTTGCTCCTCCTAACAGCCTTTTAAGATAGATACTATTAGCCCCGTCGTATAAATGAAGTTAGGTAATTTCCCAAGGTTATAAAGTTTAGAAATGGTAGAGCTAGGATTCTAACCCAGCTGTCTTCTTCAGCCAGTGCACCTAACTACCACCCTATACTGTCTTTCTGGGGAAAAAAAAAGAAACACTATAGCCAAGTTACATGATTCATATTTATTGAGATCTACTACATAGTTGGCAACACAGGAGATAAGAAAAATGATTAAAAGAGAAGGTCATAAATCAAAAACAAATTAGCAGAGTGAAGAGATAAATATTTGTCAAAAGATTACAATTAACATGGAAGAGAAGCAAAAAAAGAAGAGGGAGAATTTAAGTCCAGTTTTGAAAGCATATATCCAAATTAGTCGAATAAGACAGTTTAACAAATTGTGTTTAAGATATTTTATAACTGTCTTTCAGTTCTTCCCTTTCGAAATGAAAACTTCTGGTGTATCAATAAACATTGTGCTTCTGGGTTTATTCTGTGTGGCATGAATGCAATGATATAAGCATACGTGGATTTAATAATGAAAACTGGTATGTATCAGTCAATTTCCGCCCATAAAAGTATATAAAATTGAGCAGCTGGCTATAAGACCCTGTGGAGCACTGATAGATCCATGTTTGCCTCTGAGGCCATCTGAGTACCAGGTGGAAAAGTCCACATGCTGAGTCAATATTCTTTGGGTTCAGAGTTGGACTTGACCAACAGGAGAATCTGTCAGTATTGAGGAATATAAGAAGCCAGCTTCCAAGAGAGGTTGCTTTTTTCTTTAGTAATTATATGTCACATATGTTTTTCCATTTAAATAATGTAAGAAGGCCTTCATTCATTGCCAAAGGCTGTTATATTTTCATTTCCCTATGTAATACTGACATCTAGAGGAACTTTGAACCGAAGAGTTTCCAACAAACAGAAGTTGTATTTCTCCTGTTCTCTCCGGGACGGAAGCTGTGTTTCTCCTTTTCTTTTCAGGACTGCAACCAAAAATATGAAATGTTTTTACTTTGTATTTCTAAGTTATGCCTAGAAGTTGCTAAAATAGAAAGCTCAAGTTTGTAGATACATCTTGTTTGTTGTCCAAAAATGAAACATGTCTTCTACCGATTAAAGAGCATAGGACCAGTGCTCTTAGGCATGAAGTTTCTGACCCAATCCTGACCATCCCCAGTTAATGGGATGAAAACCATGTCAGTGACTTTGTTCCTCTGCTGAATTCACATCAATGGCTGGGATGAACCTAAGGACCTCTTTCATGCAAATTCACTTAAAAAATATTTCTATATTTGCATATGGATTCCTTTGGAACTATTTACCAATTCCTTTTATAATAATTTATCAGTGGATGTAGAATGACACAGGGAAGAAAGGCTATGTGGTCCAGATGCCCAAGTATTCAAAACACAGCTCAGCTCTCTCCACTCTGTCTGGCTTCCTAGACTGGTCTCGTAAGTGGGGCATACGTACCCAGGGAGTGTCCATAGTAGTCCTTTGGAGGGTATCAAGGACATGCTAGAACTCATTTCAATTTATTCCATTTCTTATGGATTGAATGTATCCCGCCCCCCCCCCCCCCAGCGATATACACACACAAATTCGTATATTAAAATCCTAACCATCACGGTGATGCTATTTAAAGGTAGGGCCTTCGGAGGTGACTAGGTCACGATTGGAGAATCCTCATGAATGGGATTCGTGCCCTTATAAGAACCAAAATGAAAGTTTGCTCACTCTTTATGGGGAGAAGGCCACTACACACTAGTAACGGGGCCCTCGCCAGGCCCTGGATCTGCCAGCAGCCTGATTTGGGACTTCTCAGCCCCCAGAACTGTGAGAAATAAATGTTTGTTGTTTAAACTACCCAGTCCAGAATAATTTACTATAGCAGCCCAAGCTAAGACACCATTCTTTTAACATTTATATTTTACATATGTTTTTAAAAATATATTGATACAATTGGACACATATAAAAGTATCTCTGACATGTTAAATGTTATTTATAAAAATAAAAGTGCAGCCAGGCACGGTGGCTCACGCCTGTAATCTCAACACTTTGGGAGGCGAAGGTGGGCAGATCATGCGGTCAGGAGTTTGAGACCAGCCCGGCCAACATAGTGAAACCCCATCTCTACTAAAAATACAAAAATTAGCTGGGCCTGGTGGTGCACACCTGTAGTCCCAGCTATCAGGAGGCTGAGGCAGGAGAATTGCTTGAACCCTGGAGGAGGAGGTTGCTGTGAGTCAAGATTACGCCACTGCACTCCAGGCTTGGCAAAAGAGACAGACTCTGTCTCAAAAATAAAATAAATAAAATAAAATAAAATAAAATAAAATAAAATGAAATAAAATAAAATGAAATAAAATGCATGTAGTGGTTATCAACGTACATAATTTATAAATAAATATATTGGGGCGTGCTTTAAAATCTTTTACTGATGGCAGTGCAAAATCAAAATAATTTGGAGACAATTGTATATAACACCATGCTTCACACTGTGATTTTCTGAAGTGTATTTTGGAGAAGGATCATTCTAATTAGTCAGTTTGAGTGCAAGAACATAATTAGAACTATCAGCTCAATTCTTGCAAACTCTTTTTCTCCTTCTGCAAGGTACTGCTTTTAAGAGTTCAGTATTCATTGCTTGCATGGCAGTTTTGATTATTCAAGCAATTTTAAGTAATCACTTTATCCTCTTTTCTCTGTTAACCATTACATGTACTGCCATAGGATCCAGATTTGAACAGGAGGGCGGCATTGGTCCCCAGGCGTGTGCTGGCTACCTGGGCATGAGGGGCTCTCGCCCGACGCTACAGACCTGTCCTAGTACTACATCAAAACCCTACTTTTCCTGAAAGTGGCGGAATAACTGAAAGGGAAATTAATTCAATTGAACAACATTGTCTAATCCGTCTTTCATTCCAATAAAAATCATTTAAAAAATCAATCGTAAAACGGATTTCACCTTAAATGAACATAAAGGCTAAGAGAAGGGCTGCCTCCTCTGGACCTCAACAATACCACCATCATTTTCCATGTTACTGCAGCGTTCTCAATGTGTCTGTCTGCCCACTGGCATATGGACCCTTCTCTTCTCCTTTGTTTCCCCAGCACCGAACAGAGAGTAAGGTTCTAAAGTGCTTGGTGAAGCAATGCGTGATGAAGAAAACAGTGCTTTCTGGAATGGTACTTCCACTGTGGGAACACTCTGTCATCAGGCTGCCCCCCTGAAAAGCCAGGCTGCCCTGGGGGCTATCTCAGATGCATCCCTGCTACGGTGGCTCATATCCACCGCCCTGAATTTACATAGCTGATAGCCAGCAATATCAATGGCCATGCATTTTGGGATTACAGTTGCTACAGAAAATTGTGTTCATAACATAATATACAGGGCATTCCTGGTTCTTTTTAAAACTGTTGCAGATAGGCCAGATAGAAGAATGGAGGAGAGCAAATATTTGTAATAATTTGTAGCTGTGACCCACAGCCTGGACTGTGACGGTGGCAGGCAGATGTTAGAGGTGGTCCACCCTGTCCTACCGCTCTGTCCTCTACTGCCAGGCTCAAGCATTGATCTTTCCAAACCTCCTCAGCTCTGAACATATCACCCACATGGCCTTTCTACAACAAGGGGGTTATCAGGATAAGAAAACTTGGAAGTGTATTTAAATTCTAAAAGTTCAGTGTCAAAAAGGAACAGCCTAATGGAATAAATCTGACCAGTTCTGGGCTCCACGCAGCCTTTTCTTGCTAGCAGGGGACGTTAGGTTGTGTACCCTGAATAACAGCTTTTCATATTACTGTTTATGGAGATGCCAAGATGAGCAATTTTTGGCCATCTTAACCTAAGTTCTAGAAATATCTAAACAAAATTATAACAATTTATAATGACTTTATTAAACTTTGATTAGGTTCCTAATGGGGGAGAGAACGATAAATAAATCCTACAAGAATACAAAGAGATGAATTTTCAGAAGAAATATGAAAACATTTTCTTGCCTGAGCATAGAAGATACTTCTAGAGATCGTTTGTAAAGTAAATCTATTTCCCTTCAACCTCAGCACACGCTCAAACTCTCCATGCCTGAAGCGAAAAAACCCTGAAGTCCTGGGTAATAAAAGGAACTCTCACGAAGCACAGCCTGTTTCATGGTGTGTGGGGACTGGCATGGCTCAAGGCAGGACAGAATGTGACTGACCAAACCCAGAAAGGGAAAGCGTTCACCTGTGCTCAGAAATCAGTAAGTGGATCCTGCCCAGGCTGCTGATGACATCACGAAGAGTCAGTCACCTGAGAAAATAACCCCGCCAGGAAAATTAAAGCCTTTCGATGCACCCACAATTATGTGCACAGTGCTTCATTCAGAAGCCAAGTAAATAGGACCCTCCGAATACATAGACCAAGAAAGGGCCTGAAGTTAAAGGTATGGATTTAGGAAAGCCTAACTGGATCATCCAGCAAATGAAGACGCACGGATAATTTTACTTTGTTTTATTATAATATACATCGAGCTGTGTCATAAGAGAAAGCATGCTACCACTTTTCTTTTTTTTTTTTTTGATATGGAATCTTGCTCTGTTGCCCAGGCTGGAGTGCAGTGGCACACTCTTGGCTCCCTGCAACCTCCATCTTCCGAGTTCAAGCAATTCTCTGCCTCAGCCTCCCCAGTAGCTGGGATGACAGGTGCCCGCCACCACACCTGGCTAATTTTTGTTTGTATTTTTGGTAGAGACGGGGTTTCACCATCTTGGCCAGGCTGGTCTTGAACTCCTGACCTCGTGATCCACCCACCTCAACCTCCCAAAGTGCTGGGATTACAGCTGTGAGCCACCATGCCCAGCTGCTACCACATTTAGCAGCCTCTGCTAGCCAGAAAAGACCGTGTGGAGCCCAGGATGGTCAAATTTACTCCATTAGGCTACTCCTTATTGACATCAAAACTTTTCATAAATATACTTCCAAGTTTTCTTATCCTGATAACTCCCGTGTTGTAGAAAGGGTGATATGTTCGGAGCTGAGGAGGTTTGAAAAGATCAACGCTTGAGCCTGGTGGTAGAGGACAGAACTGTAAGACGGGGTGGCCAACCCCTAACATCTACCGGCCACCATGGGGTTCCAGGCTGTGGGTCACAGCTACAAATTATTACAAATATTCGCTCTCCTCCATTCTTCTATCCAGCCTGTCTGCGTCAATTTTAAAAACAACCACTTAAAATGAACAAATTAAGAACCTTCACCTACCTATGTGGCCACAGTGAGTAGTTCGATAACATAGATTTTATTCTCCCCCATCTTATACCCGTTGGATGTGCTGACACCTTATAATGAGTCTGATATTGTTATTTTCTTCCCACTGCCACCTCACCTGTCCTCCCCACGGAGAAAACACTGAGCCCTCTGACTCGAGGCCGCTCTTTCTTTCCTTCTCAAACTCGCATTGCTCACCCTGCCGCCCCACCACCCCACCTGTTCTTGTTATCCAAACTGTTCCAAGTTCTAATATGTGGCTCTCAACCATCTGGGGACGTTGGACACTATTAATGCCTGGGTCCTCCCCTGAAGATTCTGATAAACTGGGTCTTGAGTGGGGCCAGAACACCAGTGTTTTTTAATCCACCCACACCCCAGGGATTGTCAAGTACTAAAAGGGAGGGGACCCACTTCCTCTGTCGCCTCCGGTCACTCTGCCTTTGTTCTGAGGCTTTCTTACCAGCCAGGCTCCCTCTGGTCACAGCTTGGAGCAATTATAACAACACTGGAATCCCTCTTCCTCCCCCCGATAAGCAAGGTCTTTGATTCTATGCAGGATGGACTATCTAGCAAATCACTGCCTCCTCCTTATCCTCCACCCAGGGATACATGTGTGGAAATGAGGCCAAGGTAAACAGCCCTGAGAACCATAAAACCTCCCTCCAAAAATGATCTATGGGGCATCCTGGGAGGGCAACAAATAAAAAGTCCAACATTCCCAACCATGCCTCTGGTCCTCTGCCTGAAAGCTTTCTGCCTTGCTTCTTGGCCAAAATTTAGTAATTGAAAGTGATTTAATTCTTCCATTAAAATGGAGGTAAGCAGAAGAGAGGAGGAGGACTCAGGCTGAGGTGGAGAAATATCGCCTTTCAGGGCATAGAAGTATTTATAGCACTTTGAGTAAAAGTATATCTAAAAACTATACATCAAGGGATGCTTTGCCTTCTTGGGATTCCGTCACCAGAATAGCACCTGAGCACTTCAAAAACTGTGCAGCGAGGCTACTAAGAAATTGAGAGTGTGAGTGCCCGTGTGTGTCAACCGACTTCAAACGGAATCACAGCTCCTCATGTTCATTTCATTAAAATGAGTCTTACTTTGTAAAATTTCCCTTTCATAACACAAGTCCAAACCTTGGAATGTTTTCGCATGAAGTTTACAGTGTTTCTTCATCACCCAATAAAACTCTTTGATTTCTTCCCGCCGTAGACAGTTTTAAGAGCCTTCATTTCACATAGGGTTCTCGGTATGCTTTTTAATTTTTATTTTAAGATCATTTTTTATCACTTCATCTCCTGTCTCCCACTCAGAGCCTACGTTCAGTTCAGCCTCCCCGAGCCCCACTGGCTCCCTGCAGTGGGGCACGCTGGCCAAGGCTCAGAGGGGCTTGGTGTTTCCTAATGTGAGGCGAGGTGTGGTCCCCTGGACTGCGGGAATATTTAGAGATCTGCGCTTAGACTCACTGAGCAAAATGCCCAACCTCCTAATGGTTTACCTTTCTGCGTCTTCCCCTACACAGGAAACACACACTGCAAAGCAGAGTGACTTTTAAAAAGCTATCTCTGAAAAGCAAAGAGATACTACAAAGCTCTTAAAAAATGTCTCTGAATGAATGACATTCAGAGACATTTTTGTCTCTGACTGTAATACAAACCGCGTAGGTAAAAAACTAATCAGTTATGACTGTCCACAACATTTAGTCACCTGGTCTAGTCTATTCAAAGTGGGCTGGTGAATCTGCAGTGGTGGCATCTCCTGGGAACCGGCTAGCAATGCAGAACCTCAGAACCTCAGCCCCTTCCCACCACCCATCCAATCAAAATCTGCTCTTTAACCAATGGCCGGGTGGTTCCCATACACGTTAGAATTTCAGAAGCGTTGACCTAGTTAATAGACGTCATGAATGGGTGTGAAGAAGCATTTTACAAAATATGTGTCCCAGCCTCATGTGTCTATTTACATCTTGCCTCCATCCACAAGGCGTCTGACGAACTAATCTCATACTTGGGTAAGCTCAGAGGGAAGCCAGTGAGGAGAGGGGAGGGAGTCGAGACAGCACTCAGCAGGGGCCACATGCCGTGGCCTCGCAGGCAGCAGTCGGTGGAGACCCAGCACTGTGTGGAACATCCATGAGCTGTTCAGGAGGCCCAGGACTCCCGCTGGAGCTCAGGGAAGAGCATGCATGACTAGGCATCATGTGCCTGGAACTTTCCACTAATCTCTGGGGTGGACAGATTGCCCAAACTCAGGCCTCAGAGAAGAGCGACATTAAGGCCCAAAGAGAGGATGAAAACCAAGGCAAACCAAGCTCTAGAGAATTAGGAATGTATTCTGATGTGCCCCAAAATGCAAATTACGCAGTCAGGATTAATGCAAAGAATACAGTTAGAATTAATACAAGTGCTGTAACCTGGCTACGACAAAGGTGACTATCAACTTGAAAGAAAATAAAAGTATTGTGTTTAGCACAGTTCTTACAAATCAAAATTTAGAGGTCGAAGGGTGGGGTGGGGGAGGAAGGCGGAAAGAGGAGCTGTTGATTAAAGGGTACAAAGTCTCAGACTGGAGGGATAAGTTTTAGTGAACTATTGCATGGCTTGGTGACCACGGTTGTTAACAACATACTGTACATATTTCAAAATTGCTAAAGGAATAGATTGTTAACATCCTCACCACAAAACAGTGTTAAGTTGGTGAGGTGGTAGATGTGTTAATTAGCTTGATTGACCCTTTCTACAATGTATACATAGATCAAAACTTCACACCGTGCCCCACGTATATACACAACTGTTATTTGTCAATTAAAAATAAATTAATTAAAAATGGTAAGTACACAGCTAGTACATACCCTCCAACACCCCCGATCGGTCTGTGTTTTTACTCCTAAGATACGCTTAAGCCCTCAATATATGAAGAACATGAACAACAAGCTGAACTCTTTGGGTTCTTGTCTCATTGTCCTTTGTTTCATCGTGGATGTGGGGGAAATATTCAGCTGGTATGCTGGTACCATCCTAGTTATTAAAACATGGAAATACCTCCATGCTGGCTGGTAAATAGGGGATTTTCTGAGACTCCCAGGAGCTCCTCCAACCTCCCAACCTTGCCTCCTCTCAGCCTCAGGACCGTCCTAAGACCAGTAACTTTCGGGTCAATATCTAGCATGGAGGGGGCTCCCAGGACCCTGGTCCAATGCAGTACACCTTGATACGTGGGCAACTGTGGACTCCCAGTAATTAGTGTACAGACCAGGGAACAAGAGTATCATATGAAGGCACATGGCCACAACAACAGGCTGCTGGCCATGTAACATTCAATATTAAATAAGAAGTTTTTAAGCTATCCCTGCAAGTTCATTAATAGGTACGGAATCAGTGTGTGCCTTGAAAGTCAAGGAGAGAGCAATGGACAACACTGAAGAAAGGTAAAAGAGTTACTACCAGCAATGCCTTTACCTACCTTAGGCCCTGGGATGGTGGCCCTGAAATTAATAAAGTTCCTTCCCCAGAAATTCTCAATCTGTGGGTCTGGGTTGAAGCCCAAGGACACTTTTCATGAGCTCTGGGAGTGACTCTGATGCACGTGGTCCAATGACCCTACTTTGAGAAAACAGATGGAACTCCTACTCATTATTCAAGATCCAGTTCAGGAAGGTTTCCCTTTGTGAATTCTTTTTTTTTTTTTTGAGATGGAGTCTTGCTCTGTCGCCAGGCTGGAGTGCAGTAGCATGATTTCGGCTCACTGCAACTCTGCCTCGCCTCCCGGGTTCAAGCGATTCTCCTGCCTCAGCCTCCCAAGTAGCTGGGACTACAGGCCTTTGCCACCACACCCACCTAATTTTTGTATTTTTAGTAGCGATGGAGTTTCACCATGCTGGCCAGGATGGTTTCCATCTCTTGACCTCGTGATCTGCTTGCCTCGGCCTCCCAAAGTGCTGGGATTACAGGCGAATTCTTTCTTAAACGCTCCCCTCCCATAAGTTCTACCTAAAGAGGAGTCCACCTTCTCTCTGCCTCTGTTGGCCACACATCTTCGTGGATTTATCACACTGTGTTGAATGATGTGTTTGCATTTCTGACCCCCTCAAGGCATCTCAGTATCTCTAGAATCTAACTCAGTGTCAGCTCATGACAGACACTGATTGATTGACTGATTTGCTGATTAGAAGGTCGGGTGGGGGGAACTGATGCCAGGCTGTATTTACTGATCATCTCAACCACCTGTATAAAAATTTTTGTCAAGGGCTGCCATTACATGCCCTTTATTACATCCTCCTCAACATCACACTTTGATGTCCAGCTCCCAGACTCCTGTGGTACCTACAAGTCCCACGTCCATGCAGGGCAATCTGTTGTCCTGGACCTCTAGAAAAAAAGCCAAGTCTTTTCAGACTTTTGTAGAAATTCAAATGTTTGTGTCACCAGCAGCATCTGAAACTCTATCCTCAGTATGGTTTTTGAAGTAATTTACCATTTGATCACCTTCTCAAATTTCTTAGACCTACTAAAAATCAGAACATGTACTATAAACATTCATTTGCTTAGTGTATATATTTAAGATCTATTATTCATATTTCTGCATTGGCCATAACTTCTTTAGCATGCTTTAACATGTTTGCACAGACAGATACTCCATGAATAGTTTTGATCATGGGAAATGAGGTTAGAGTTAGGGATTGTTGCTGCCACATTTTACTTTATTATGATTATGGAAACTAATTTTGCCAGAAGGCAAGAGCAGGGAGTAGCTTTCCTTTGAAATGTCTGATTAAATTTCTTTGTACATCACCTAGCCCAAATCAGGTGCCAAATAATGTCTTTGCATTTTACTATTAAAGTCCTTTACAATATTTCTAATGGCAACTAAGTAGCCAGTCCAATTATACATCATATCCATCACTCTAATGTCCCCTCAGCTTTAAAATTCTAGGATGTCACAGGAGCTAGAAGAAAGCTTAGCACAGCTAAGGAGCATCCTCAGAAGCTTTATATGGTTGCAAGACACCCCTTCTTGGGTGCTTTTCCAAATATCTCCACCCTTGGAATCTGTCTTCTGTTGCGATTATGATTTAGTAGTAACCAGATTGCTAAGCAAAAATGTCTTTATAACAGATCGCAGAAAAAAGCAAGATGCTTGTTTGGGTGGCTGTGTGCTGCTTATTGATTTATTTAGTGTTTTTAGTTCTTCCCCATTTCTCAGCAGGTGAGGCCTTCGCTTGGGTTCAGTTCTTAGGTTCTCCTTACTGCATTAGGAACTGTCAACATGGAAATCATCCTACTGAGGACTTTCCCAACAAAGTTTCCCAATCCCCTTTCTACAAAGGGAAGGGAGGGTGATGGGAGTAGTCTCAAGGTTCTTCTCAAGTTTCTTCTCACGCATTGCTTGGAGGTAGTAATGGGTGAAGCGGGATGGGGGTATAGAGCGCCTGAGTTTATAACACATGCCCCTCCAGGTCCTTTTCAAATTCCTGGTCCCAGTCATCCATGGCAATGAGCCTGTCTTCCCTGTTGAAGCAGGGAGCTTGATTTGCTGATTCAAATAAGAATAACAATCTCTTATTCTCCAAGGCAGGAAATTGCTGTTTTGGTGAATGAAACCAAAACAAACCCAAAAAGCAGCATTTTTTGTTGTTGTGTAAATCAGCCATTTATTTTCCATGTTGGCTGAAGGCAGAACAAGAAGAAATCTGAAAAAACAACTTAGATTTAACATCACATTTAAATTTTATATTACAAAGAAATTACGGGAATGCAAGGAGTTTGCCTCCCAGTCCATTGGGTTAGAAAGGTAACTGTTTTGTATTCCCAACCATACAATTTACCACAAAAGAACATAGCATTTTAGAAGCTCAAAATAAGACAAAGAAAGGGAAAGTTTTTCAAATTATGTAATCCATTTGAATTCGGGGAAAAAAAGAAAAACAAAAAACCTTAAAGAGCATTGTAGCCCAATCAGCTCAACTTGAAATGAGATTCTACCCAATTTCACCTAATTACAGGAATTTTTAATAATGTTTAAAATGTTTTTGCCAAAAGGGATGACTGTCGATAACACTGAATAATACTGATGATCTTTTCCCACACTTTCATCTTTAAAAATGTCATAGGACATTGCAATATATGATCTTTTCTCTCATTAAACATTCAGCCATCACAATGCATTTTTCAAAGACACACAGCTCTGAATAGTTATCTGTTATTGTATTCTAGTTTTCTGTGATGTTTAGAAGAATAGGCAACTATAGACTAATTTGTGTTAGGTATTTCTATAAGCATAAGAATTAATTTATGTTTTGGTGTCAGGTTGCTATAGTAAGAAGCACGTTATTCGTCACTCTAAAGTGACTTTTTTTTTTTCCAGAAAAAGACCCCACAAAAGAACAAAAGGACATTTTTAGAGGTGATGGATAAGTTTAGTAACTTGATGGTGGTGATGGTATCACAGGTGTATGCATTTGTCCAAACTCATCAAAATGTGTATATTAAATATGTGTAATTTTTTGTATATAAATTTATACCTCAGTGAAGCTTTTTAAAATATAGATATAATACTGGACAAGATTATGAAAACTATATTAGCACCTGTGGTATCTAAAGAGAAACTTTAGCTTTGGACTAGACAGTGTGTGGGAGCCAGGAGGGGCTGGCTTACTTCCTTGATTGGCAGAGGGCCCCACTTGGAATTCTCCGAGGAGGAGAGAGGTACAGTATCACCCAGGGCGTGCATTTCCATAGGAAGCCACACCAATGCAGACTGGCTCTTCCTCCTTCACGGAGAACGTGCTCAACTACACTCAGAGTAGTAATAAGTAAATCAGTGCCTACGATGAGGTGACAGTTGGCCTTTGCAGCAGAAACACATGATCACAGATGGAAAGTTCAATTATGGGTATTCCACGAACAGAATTAAAGTCTGTTTTCAGTTAGGAGCCCCGTATAAAATGGGGCTCCATCTGTATTTACTACTTGCAGCTGCGTCTTTCTCAAAGTGCTTAATGAACTTTTTCTTCTTTGTGAACGTCCACTTGCACATAAAGGTAGCAACCTGAAGTAACTATCACAGGAAGATACCTGCACGAAGCAGCACGGGACAGTATATGTTTTTCTTCCTCTGTTAACTGAGAGACATTACATGCTCCATACTCAGGTCCTAAGCTATTTCACCCAACTGCAGAAAATAGATCTAAACTGTGAAATGAAAAAACTGCTTTAAGAATAGTAACTTTTTCCAACTATTCTGGCCATATCTCATTATTTTCATGTATTAAAATTTAGGCCACAGTATAAATATACTTGAATTTCACATTTAATGAGATCAGTTCAATTTGGCATTTAACAATCACTGTAAAATTTTTCATTTTGATTTAATTCAGTTATATAGCAATATATTTTCAAACCGATCTCATTATTGGTGGTGCACATTTACACACACACATAACTTACTACAGCAACATGAGTCAAATCGCAACATGAAAAGTTCACATGCTATTACTTTGCTGTTGTTCATTTTCTATTCACCCCCAAAAAATTAATCATACTGGCATGAACTTCTCCTAATAGAGAAGTAGTGTTATTTAAAATAAGTAAGTTTAGTTCCCAGGTAGATGCTATAAAAAGTGTTAAGCACATTTTATGAATTCTACTTTTAGGTAGTATCACCCCCAAATTTTTCTCCACTAAAAGTTGTGACAATAAATGTCAAAGTCAAATGTGGTTTTTCTTTTGAATTTTAAAGAAAATGAACCAAATTAGGATTACAACACTTAAGAAAATCTGCATTCTATAAAATTGAGACTCCAGCTGCAAAAAAATCAACAAATCAAAATCCTAAAATCTATTTTTTTAAGTGATTAAGTAACTAAGACTAGTTTGTTATAAAATATGGATATATATTTTTAGTGAAATAGCATACCACCATTCATAAGTATCATATTTTTATTAAAATATTGCTCCCATCAATACTTATTTAACCATATTCACATTCACAGAGTGTATATAATCTTTTCCCCCGATGATTAATATCTTTATTAAAACTCAAAAATAGGAATTTTGATGGTATTAATCTCAACCTTATATGGAAACATACTTTCTCAAAACAATGTTTTATTTTAATAATTAATAATGTTAAAGTCAGTTTCCTTACTAAGTTCAAGTAATAATCAAAGAACACCAACTCCAAAATAAAAATTGGGAAAGTTGATACTGAATCTACAAACATATTCATACTTAGAAATAAAAATGTGTGCTTCTGAGTACTATTTCCTGAAGAAAACCTCAGTTTTAAAAATTTGCCTTTGAGCATTACATTTTGTTACATTCTCCTCTAGTAGGTTTGTGAATAATTTTTCAGAGAATACCAAAGTGCTGATCTTTGTTCATCAAAGTTCATCTTCAAAGATTTGCCATACAATGTAAACTTCATCATCATTTTGGCTATGGGAGAAAAAAATCATGGCTCACCTTTCCATTTCCTCTGCTAACAAAGTAGAGAAATTATCCAATCTCAAAAAATTATATTTACTTTGACTTAAACTGTTAGTCTCAGGCAGCCCCAAAATAAATCGGCTATTCTAGTATGCTTAGGGATTCTGGCAGCTCTCAACTCTCACAAAGGTTGTTGTTTTGGTTACACCCAGGACTATATGTTCTAGTCTACTTAATCTTTTGGCCTATTACTTTGCACTCTGACTCATAACTAAAAGTTCTAGTTCCCATGAAGAAACATCGTTCCCTCAAGGCAGAAGTCAACATTATAGGAAAGCCTGGGTTCATCTTCTGGCTTTTGCATCTCCGTATATTCTCTCATAGCCTTGAACACAGTATCCGATTTCTTTCTAAATAAGCTACTATTTTTAAAATTTGAAAAAGTTTAACCTCCTTTCTCAAGCCATGTACCTATAAAATTTCAGATTGTCCCCATTCTTTTAGAAGATATTTTGCCTTCTTCAGCTTGATAATAACAGAATGATCATGGTTGCTATGGCCTTTATCCTGTTAGTGGTACTCATCATTTATGTTTAATCAGAACAACTCACTGCTATTTGACATTTCTTCCCACTTTGGCCATCATATCCCTCTATCGGTCATCTCATCTACTAGTCTACTAGTCATCTGTGAACAGTGAACTGAGATTTCTTCCTCTTGGAAAACTCGTGAGTCCTTTCTATTCAACTCTGCACCAATCATTCCAAAATTCGGTCTTTATTTCTATCACACAATGATGAGTAGATCTTAACATCTGGTCATGCTGTAAGGATCTCAAACTTTACATATCAAAAAGAAAACATCATTTTACATCAACATCTTACACTCCATATTAGCTTGCCTTCCCATTGTTTCAATTTCTGTCAGTGGTGCCATGAGACTTGTGTCTTATTCGTGGATCTGCCCATGAGGCATGGGGTCCCACTCAAAGCCAGACAGAGACAGATCTGTGCCTTGCACCTTCCCACTGGGCATAGCTCACAAAGGAGGCTCACCACGTTAGAATTCAGGGCCACAGCAAGCCCCAGGACCAGGAATTCAACAAATGAGCAAGCACAGCACATGGCAACCCAGAGAAACGCTGTTCGCAATTCCATTTGAACCAGTGTTCTGCACGTTTTTCTTTGGCAAACTATGTGATTCCAACATTCAGTCACAGATTGAATTGAGTTGAGAACAATTGCCCTAGGGTTAGCTTGCTAATGTACGATATCTCTAATTTGTAAAGCTTGTGCTAAATGGAAAGTGAATTCTGTAGCCCCAGCCAAGATTTCTCTTTCAGGTTTGGTTAATGATGGTTTAATTCACCAAACTTTAAGAGTGGGTGTTGGGTGGTGCTAGGATTTGACAACAGAGAAATAAACAAAATACTGTGTCTGTCCTCAAGAAACTAACAGTCAGGAGCTGAAATAAAATAAAATCTTCCATACTTGAAGATATATCTTATTAAAACAAGAAATCATTTCTTTAAAATATAAAAATATTTAAGTAGTAATTGGCTATGTTGACATTTCTGCTTATGAGAGATGTCCATTTGGAATAAGACATAAATAAAACCCTTTTTGATGGAGGCATCAAAAATAGATTCTTAAAAATTAATAGCTTTTACTTACTAATATAAATCTTCTCTCACTTGTAAATTTTCTGACATTGAATGCTGCTTCTAGTTTTGAATGATTGCGTTGAATAAACATAGAAATTGATCCCCCCAACGTTGTTGTTAAAGCTCTCAAGCCATGTGGTTCCTTAGGAGACTGAAATAGCCCAGTTGTCCCACAGAACTGATGTTCATAGTGTCTTATAAGAAATTTACAGCCCCCACTCCCTCCCCCAGTCTTAAAACTTAAAAAAGTTACATTTTTCTTCTCTGAGTTCCTTTCTCAGGAAACCAACCATCAGATCTCCCAGACAGTATCAAAGAACTGAAACTCACCAGGTCACCACATCTGGACAACGTAATGCCAGACTCCTTATCCGTCATGATTGCCTGAACAACCACATCATTCCTGTTGACCAGCTCCGCTTCCTTACCCCTCCCTAATTCCTGTTTTACATTTCTTCACTGCTATAAAAATTCCTAATTTCAGCTGGTTGAGGAGATGGATTTGAAACAGATCTCCCATCTCCTTGGCTGCAGCACCCAAATAAAGACTTTTTCCCTGGCAAGACTCGAAGTCTCAGTGACTGCCTTTCTGTGCTGCAAGCAACGGGACCTAGACCAAACCCCTGATGTTCCGGCAATAAGATTAGACACATGGCTTTCAGTATTCTTTAAAGTTGGTGTTTAAAAGGCTGAAAAGGATGAAGGGCTGTGTCATAGCACAGACTGTCTTACAGTAGCTTATAATATCACCAATAATTTGTTACCAGCAATGTCCAAGGTACTAAAATTTGCCAGCCTTTCTTTTTTCAAATCAGTGGTTTCAAGTTTATTCCTTATAATAACATTTCTTGCACTCACTTGTCTCCAGGAGTGTTTTCCTGAGTGGGAGACACAGGGGAGGAACTGTGGCCATTCTACTGGCTTACACATAACCACACGCAGCTGTGTCCATGAGACCAGGGTGGGAACATCCTCCTCTGTGTGTGCCACAATAGAAAATGGCAAGAACCGCTGCTCAGGCTCATATCAGTCCATTAATTAATACATATCAGTGTCACAACTTCATCCAGCTGTTGTTATCCAGTTTCCATGCCTCTGAATTTCCCACAAGGACATGGTAAGAAACTCAATTGCAGAAATTAATCTAATCATGGTATTACCATCAACAACTAGTTTAGTAACCATGGAGAAAAGGAAGTAAGATGACCTTAGCATAATATTTTCTTAATGAACTCAAGTTACAAATTATTGTTAGTGTTCTGGATGTGTTAGCATCCTCCTACCTTCACACTCAGGTGGTTCCATATTCTAAATATTCTTAGATTCCAATTACTTCAGAATCTTCTCATTAAATGTTCTTGCCATGGCTCAATAAAGATAAAATGAAACGGGGGGAAGAAGCTCCTTGTATTTTCAACCTTGCACTACTATGACATAGGAGGACAATTTTCTGTTTATCCTGCATGAGCTTTGCTATGGGGTGTCAGCCCTATGGAAGGACCACGGCTGCACAGGAACACACTTTAATGGGGCAGCATTTATCTGATAAGCTAAGAAGTTCAAAGATGTTTTGGAAAGGCATCTGAGACAGGCATTTAGTATGTAACATTACCCATTAATTGAAAACAACTTTTAACAATGTTAAAGTCGGGTATCCTTTTTTAAAAAAAAAAAAAAAAAAGGCAAATTTTAAGGTATATAACTTTAGATTCTAAGCATTTCATCCGAAACAGCAACATACAAATGATAAATGTTTTTCAAAATAACTAAAGCTCTTTCCTCCAACCATGATATCCTTGACAAAAGGTGCTTCTGTAAAGGTGTAAATCGTGAAAATACAAGTTATACATTATGCAGGTAAATATGTATCAGGATATATTCAGAGTCGGCCATTTGAAGTAGATTTTTCTCATCTTTTATTTTAAAGCAGAAGAGGGACTGCTGTTAACTGGTCTATTCAAAGAAAGCACCACCATGTTTCCACTAATGCTCACTGTAATCTAAAGGCCTCAAGCACGGATGCCCCTCTCCCTTAACAACAGCTTCATCATGTTCTGGGGCTCATGTTCAGCAGAAGCCACCTGAGATGATAGATAACCTTTGTGGAGAGAAGCTATAAATCTAAGCTGGATCCCTTTTGTCCATCAACGGCAGTCACCAGCTGTGTTCAGTAGCACTCACATACTCTCTCTGACATGCAGGTCCTGGCTAGCAAATTCCAGAAAACAGGCCACATATGGGTAGGCTTGCCCAGACCCCTGTGTCTACTTCAGGCCGTTTAAACTCAAGTAGAGCACCAACAGGCATTCAAAGCACATAGCCAGTGATATAAAAGGTCAAGTGATCTCTGACTCGCACTAAACAGAGCAATGATAACAATGAAAACCTAGCAAATTCACTAGCCTATGACATTCATGTTTTGAGAAACAGATTTAATGATCACAAAAGTCGTAAGCAATAGCTTCTAAACTTAAGCTAAGCACAATCAAACAAACAGAATCTCCAATGATTTTGAGGTACACTCAGTGGGACCCACTGAGGTTAAGAAGGCCCAAATGAGATGTGTCTCTCTTCACAGAGCCAGACTGCTGCATTGGGCTTTCACACATCAAGACTTCGTGGAGAGAAAACTGGACACAAGCTACTCTCTGCCCCCACTCAATAAAGTACCTTGCTTCAAGCCCTGAAAAGTCCTGAAGAAAGCAGGCCATTTAAATCCACAAAATGTTAACTCCTGGATGGGATCCTCTCTCTCAAAACCAATGACTGATATACAGCGAGGATGCTGGGTTCTCATCCCATTTCTGCTAACCAGACGTGTACCCTTGAGGAAGGCATTTAACATCTCAAAGACTATGCTTCTCTGTCAAATGGGCATAGTTTCTATTGGATCCAAAGATTATTGTGAGGCCAAGATACAGTGACACATGTGAAAGTGCTTTTGGAAAAAGAAAAGCAACATAGTCCGGGCGCGGTGGCTCACGCCTGTAATCCCAGCACTTTGGGAGGCTGAGGCGGGTGGATCACCTGAGGTCGGGAGTTTCAGACCAGCCTGACCAACACGGAGAAACCCCATCTCTACTAAAAACACAAAATTAGCCAGGCATGGTGGCGCATGCCTGTAATCCCAGCTACTTGGGAGGCTGAGGCCGGAGAATCGCTTGAACCCAGGAGGCAGAGATTGCAGTGAGCCAAGATCACGTCATTGGATTCCAGCCTGGGCAACAAGAGTGAAACTCCATCTCAAAAAAAAAAAAAAAAAAAAAAAAAAAAGAAAAGCAACATAAATACTAACTTGATTTAGTCTTTCCTTCAACAAGCATTTTCAAGTTCTGCACAAACGGAGCAGTGCACAGAATCCTTTCTCCGTGGCCAAAAGAGAAAGTTCTGTGTGTGTCTCAGTGTGGAGTCTTTGCCACTGCTTGGTGAAATAGGAGTCGCGTCCATGCATGGCCCTGATACTTGGAACAACACTCTCCCTTTACATAACAGGAGGCACAAAGCTGCCCTGGTATTACGTTAAAGGGAACTCACTCCCCACCCCACGAGTCAGGGCAGGATTTAACTGTCAGCAATGCCGTGGAGAGATCATTGAGGACCAGCAGGGTCAGGTGGTACAGCCAGTACCTTTTAAAGGTCGTATCCCATATTTAGGTCCACGCATAGGCTGGCAAAGCTGCCCTGAGCTCCCATTCAGTAGAGAATCCGGCTTTGTAAAAATTCCTCTTCAAAACACAAATAAATCATGGCCATTCCCACTCAAACTCAGGATGAAGAATGATTTTCCTTGGGTGAAAAATAACACAAGCCCAAACCACGATGAGATAGCCTCTTATACACATTAGGATGGCTACTGGCAAAGAAAATAGCAAGCGATGGCAAGGATGTGGAAAAATGGGAACCCTTGTGCACGGTTGTTTGGAACGTAAAATAGTGCAGCTGCTATAGCAAGCAGTGTGGAAGTTCCTCAAGAGGTTGAACATGGAATTGAGGTAGGAAGGAGACCAGCAGGACTTGTCTCCGGGACAGACGAAGTGAAGAAACCAGCCAAAACCAGCAGATGGCGACCAAAGCAATCCCTAGCTGGCCCCATTGCTCATTAGCATAACACATCTCACCAGCCTAGGACTCCATGACAGTTCACAAATGCCATGGCAACGTCCCAGAAGTTTCCACCCCTTTCTTAGAAAGTTCTAAGTAACTTAATTTGCATTAACTCACCCCTTAATTTGCATGTAATTGAAAGTGGGTTTGAATGAGTGTAAATACAGTTGCCAATACCCCATACATTGCACTCTGCATGCACTATGAGTCAGCCCTGCTCTGCAAAGAGCAGTACCATTCGATTAAAGATTGCTGACTAACGTCGCTGGCTCACCCTTGCATTCTTTCTGGGGCAAAGCCCCAATTTGGGGGCCCGCCTGTCATGCATCGGAATTATCATATGACCCAGCAACTCCACTTCTGAGTATACATCCATGAGAACTGAAAGCAAGGATCTCAAGAGCTATCTGTACACGTATGTTCACAGCAGCTTACTCACAATAGCCAAATGGTGGAAACAAACCAAGTGTCCGCTGACAGCTGAATGGATAAACAAGTTGTGGTATATACACACAATAGAATATGATTCAGCCTTAAAAAGAAAGGAAATTCTGATCCATGCTACAATATGGATGAACCTTGAAGACTTTATGCTCAGTGAAATAAGCCAGACACAAAAAGATAAATACTGTATCATTCCATTTACAGTAGTCAAATTCATACAGACAGAAAGTAGAATAGTGGTTGCCAGGGGCTAGGGTCAGGGAATGGGAAGTTGGTCTTTAATGGGTACAGTGTTGGCTGGGCGTGGTGGCTCACTCCTGTAATCCCAGCACTTTGAGAGGCTGAGGTGGGCAGATCACCTGAGGTCAGGAGTTCTAGACCAGCCTGACCAACATGGAGAAACCCCATCTCTACTAAAAATACAAAATTGGCCAGGTGTGGTGGCAGGCGCCTGTGATCCCAGCTACTCAGGAAGCTGAGGAGAATCACTTGAACCTGGGAGGCGGAGGTTGCAGTGAGCTGAGATCCTGCCATTGCACTCTGGCCTGGGCAACAAGAGCAAAACTCTGTCTCAAAAAAAAAAAAAAAAAAAAAAAAAAAAGGCCGGGCGCGGTGGCTCAAGCCTGTAATCCCAGCACTTTGGGAGGCCGAGGCGGGCGGATCACGAGGTCAAGAGATCGAGACCATCCTGGCTAACACGGTGAAACCCCGTCTCTACTAAAAAAAAAAAAATACAAAAAATTAGCCGGGCGTGTTGGCGGGCGCCTGTAGTCCCAGCTACTCGGGAGGCTGAGGCAGGAGAATGGCGTGAACCCCGGGAGGCGGAGCTTGCAGTGAGCCGAGATCGCGCCACTGCACTCCAGCCTGGGGGACAGAGAAAGACTCCGTCTCAAAAAAAAAAAAAAAAAAAAAAAAAAAAAAATGGGTACAGAGTTGTGGTTTTGTAAGAAGAAAAGAGTTCTGGAGATGGATGGTGCTGATGGCTGCAACAATGTGAATGTACTTAGCATCACTGAATTGGACACTTAATGGTTAAAACGGTATTTTGTGTTATGTATCTTTTACTACAATTTTTTTTAAGTCATAAAAGCCAATTTCATCTATGTTGCTGTTTGGAACCTTTCTGAGAAGAAAATTGGCTGATCCAAACAATGTTGGGCAGAGAAAAGCGTGGTGTTAACATTACCTGTTGTATGAGCGAGAGGTTTTTCCCTCCTACCTGAGTACAGGGGACTTGTTGGATCTAGGGGAAAGGATCGTCACCCTACAAGACATCTGAATCAAAATTGACTTCCAAGAATTAGCTAGTCCTGCTTCACGTGTCTGGCTTACAGGTGAGGGTCAAAAGCACTAGCAAACATGCTTGTCTCGGGTTCATGAATGCAGAAATTCTTGCTGTCTCCCCATTTCTGAGAGAGGGGCCTATTTGTAGCATATGGAATATGAAAGGGTTTTCCCTGCCAGAGGAGATGAAATGTTTGCACAGTTAAATAACTCAGAACACGTGTGAAACTCCAGGCCTTTGGAAAGTCCAAGATTTATGGGACCTGTCCCGTGCTAACCAGGATTCCACGGTTCCTTGTGCCACCACCCAAGCTACCACGACTGTTGCCCCAGGAATTCCAGAGCCTTTGCACTCTGGTCAAAGCTCTCTGCTGCCTTTTTTTTTTTTTTAAACTCCAGTAAATATTTCTTTGTAAATACAGAGTACCAGAAAATACAGGAAGAATCCTTTAATGAGTCTGAACATTGTGGACATGAACATTGGTTAAGACAGATAATCTCTCTTTCCTAATTTCTTTCCATTACCACCAAAGGATTTGAGGTTACTACCACATGGTCAGGACAACTATTTTTATGGACACAAAAATCAAAGGAATTTTCAAGTATCATAGTTAACCAAAACATCATAAATCACCCCTTCATTGGGTTTTCACTTTGTCATAAGTTGAAAATTATCTTTATACCTGTATGTATCAGCTAGGAGCAGAATGTGTTTAAGCGTGATCCTGTTTGGGTAAACCCTTTAAGGAAAATACATATATGCTGGTGTATACATTAAAGCATCTCCTTTAGCATTAGGTATATCTCCTAATGCTATCCCTTAAAACAAAGTATAATAATAATAAAGTTACAAAATAAAAATAAAAATAAAGCGTCTCAAAGAAATCACAAGAAGCTATTGACTGTGTTTGTTATGCAGATAGAAACTTAGATCGGGGGCATAGAGTACTCTATTTCAGTATTTTCTGTAGTTTGAATTTGTTACCACATGCTAGTATGTGGTGTTCATTCATTCATTCATTCAAGATAAGACCTGGCTATGCTCAGAGGAGTAAGACAGAGCCCTGGCAGAAAACTCCTTATAATCTAGTAGGGGAAACTGATCCACACATTATTAGTTACCATGTGTGTACTGTAATTGGTCAAGAACCTAGGTTCAAATCCTGACTTGGCCATTTCTTAGCCATGTGATCTTGGACAAGCTGTATCTTTCTGTACCTCAATTTTCATCTGTAAAATGAGGATAGTAGTTCCTATCTGACAGAGTTTTTATGAATAAAAAATGAATGAAAATATGTAAAGCAGTTAGGATGTGCTTGGAACACAGTGGGCTCTCAATAATGCCTGATGTTACTACAGTAAAGATACGAGACAGGCGTTACACCAATAGAAGAGGGATTTCTTCTGTCTGGGCCCTGGGGTATCAAGGCTCTAAAGTGGAGATGCTGCTTGAACTAGGCCGTAATGGAGAAGTGGTGTTCTGCCAGGTAAGAGCAGGGAAAGGACATTCCAAGAGAAGGGGACAGCATGAGCAGAAACAGGTTGGTATGACTGCCTGGTTAGCAGCCAACGCAGGCAAGGTGAACTCCTGAACTTTCCTTCCAGGAGCGTCTTGAGGAAAGGAGAAAGAAAGAGCAGCTTTGTTCGTTTTGAAAGTCCAGTCCGTAATTTGTGTAAAGTCTGACCCTTCCTATGCCATTTCAGACTCACTTGTTAAATTTCCTTTTTACAGTCTTCTTGGTCGAAGTTCACACCTGATCAAACATCTGTAAATGAGCTAGTATAAAAAATGAAAATCCTGAAATATAAAGCAGGTCCCTAAGCAGACCTCCAGAGCAGACATGCAGAATGCAGCAGGCCTCACACCTCTCGAAATCCAATTGACACCTGCTTCTGGGGCCAGGGAATGTACAATATGGCTGCTGGGCGTTGGGAGATCCAGTTCAGCACCCACTAAGTGGGGCTGGTCCTGAAGGTCACATTTCCCTGGCTCTCCCCAGATTTGGGATTAGACTGTAACCTTGGGCTTCTCAGCTTAAGGTCACACTGAGTAAACACCTACATGTTTGAGACAGTGCACTAAGATGCCCTCATCCAACCCTCAGCAGAAACTTGTGGGTAGACCTTATTTTTTCCCTTTTATAGGAGAAAAACTGGGCCTCTGAGAAGTCCAGAAATTTGCCTGAGTTCCTGATAATAGTTCAGGATTTAGATCCGTGTCTTCTGACTCCACATTCAGTGCTCTTTTCAGTGCTACATGCTGTCTCCTCTGAGAAGTGCTTTAAACTCAGCACTCCAGGATGTCAGCTTCATAGAATCATTGTGTGAGAGATATAAGAAATCCTAGACATTGGCTGGGTGCAGTGGCTCACGCCTGTAATACCAGCACTTTGGGTGACCGAGGCATGCAGATCACCTGAGGTTGGGAGTTCGAGACCAGCCTGACCAACATGGAGAAACTCCATCTCTACCAAAAATACAAAATTAGCCAGGCATGGTGGTGCAGGCCTGTAATTCCAGTTACTCCGGAGGCTGAGGCAGGAGAATCATTTGAACCTGGGAGGCAGAGATTGCAGTGAGCCGAGATCACACCATTGCACTCCAGTCTGGTCAACAGAGTGAAACTGTCTCAAAAAAGAAAAAGAAAAAGAAAAGAAAAGAAAATCCTAGACATCTAGTGCTGCGGTCTCCAAACCTACACCAAGAATCCCCACCACGCCCATGATTCCAGATGCACTTCCAGCATTGTCTACAGACTGAGCGAGTCATAGATTGCTAGTAGCCTAGCCAATATCCTTCTCCCTCTTCTATTCTAACACATACCTGGATAATGCGCTCTCCTAAAAAACTACATCCTTTAGCCTCTTTTGAAGAAGGGGTAGCCATTGGTAAACAAGCATAAAAAATATAAAAACCTTTCAAGAAAAACTCTTTGACCTTCCATCATCCTTCCTTCTTCAAGCTGCAGGAAAAGCAGACATGGTAGGAGCTCCAGCAGCCACTTTGGGACCATGAAGAAAAGGTCAGAGAATTTCAGAGACCTTGGCTATAAACCAACACCTCTGGACTTCTTCACTGTGAGGGCCGATATCTTTATGTATAATATTTAATCCACCAGGCATAGAGCTCTGTTTCTAGAAACTGCATACAATTTCTAACTAAATATTAGCACTACTGAAGGTATTACCATTGTTCAGATGTTTGTTTATACTGGTATGGTTAGTAAGAACCAAATTTATTCAAAAGAACAACTGAATAAAAATAGCTCCTAGTCGTGTAATTTCTCAATGGGAAATAACAGAAGTACGGCTGCTATGATAAGGAAGTCTGTGAATGTTTTTCTTTTACATTAAGAAGGCCTTTTGATATGGCTAGAAGTCATGAGTCTCCTTTGATCCATAAAGTAACTTTCTAAGGCCAGTTACCCAGACTCACGATGTGGTCCTCTTTCCACCATCCCACTGACGTTACTTTGGACTTTTCTTGCAGACAGACCATATTAGCAAGGAATCAGGGAAAACGGGGAGCTCATTTTGAACAAAAGTCCTAGGGCTTCTTAGGGAAAGCTAGAATTCTCTACAAAAGGCTCTTCAAAGGGCAGGATGTGCAGCTAAATCTTGGGTTACATTCCTGAATCACAACCACCCACATACACGAAAAAACACTCCAGTCAGCTTCACTCATAAAGACCAGTACATTGAATTTTTATCAGTGAGAAAGGCGGGGAGGGGAGGAGGACCAGACCAATGGTATTAAAAAGAAACAAACCAGCAGCATTTCTGTAAACTGGAAGGGTGAGGCATAATCCCCCCAACACACGCACACAAACACCTCATGTTTTATAATAGTTCTTGAAAGAGTCAAAAGAGGGCCACCCTTCCACAGGTAAAATTATGAGTTTGAAAGCAACTAAATACAGTAACTTCCTACGCAGCTACAGAAGTGCCTGTGCCAAATAATTTATTATTAACTGTCTGTGAAAATGTGTGGCATTTTATAGCCCTTGAAGTTTGTGCCTCTGTTTGGTGATTTATTAATTATAAATGGCATGATATATCTCACAGTTTGTCTTTCTGTAATTTTCATTAGCGTAAATCCTCAACAAATCCAAGTTCAGGTAGATTACAAGTCCATTTAAAAAAAAGTATGAAATTTATTTAAAAAGAAGCACAAATTGTATTCTAGGCCTGTAAATTCAGTAACACAAATTAATAGCTAACAAAGTGAGGCTCAAGTGTGTGCCATATCAGAATTCACATCAACAAGCAGCATTTATCATCAGAAAAATTAGTCTGGGCTGGATGTGGTGGCTCACACCTGTAATCCCAACACTTTGGGAGGCTGAGGTGGGCAGATCACCTGAGGTCAGGAGTTTGAGACCAGCCTGGCCAACAAGGCAAAACCCCGTTTCTACTAAAAATACAAATATCAGTCCCATTCCCAGAGATTATAATTTAATTTACCTGGTCTTTAGAATTTTTAAAGATTTCCCAGGTGATTCTAATACACAGACAAGTTTAGGGACCACTGTCCTAACATTTTTTTTAAAAAAGCAGAGACTAGGCTGGGTGCGGTGGCTCACGCCTGTAATCCCAGCACTTTGGGAGGCTGAGGTGGGTAGATCACGAGGTCAGGAGATGGAGACCATCCTGGCCAACATGGTGAAACCCCGTCTCTACTAAAAATACAAAAAATTAGCCGGGCATGGTAGCTGGTGCCTGTAGTCCCAGCTACTCGGGAGGCTGAGGCAGGAGAATGGCTTGAACCCGGGAGGCAGAGCTTGTAGTGAGCCGAGATCACACCACTGCACTTCAGCCTGCAGACAGAGCAAAACTCCGTCTAAAAAAAAAAAAAAAAAAAAAAAAAAAGCAGAGACTAAAGTTAATGAGACAAAGCAAGTTGGAGGCAACAGAGATTATGCAGGGAAATGAGAACTTTAAAAATTACTCATTGATACCAGGCTAGTGCAAAGGAAATCGCAGTTTTTGCCATTAAAAGTAATACAAAAACTGCAGTTACCTTGCACCAACCTAATCTCTTCAGGGAAATAAGAAAATGTATTAAATCTATGTCACAAGAATAGGATTCGTGTAAAAGAAACATTCAGAGAATAAAAAGAAATTACTGGAAATTAAGACTATGATAGTAGATAAGAAAAATCTAAAGAAAGTTTCCACAATAAAGAAGTCTCCCTGAAAGCAGAGCCAGTAGATAAAGAGAAGAAAAATAAAAGCAAAAAGACAGGAAACGTAAAGGACTAGACTAGGAGATGTAACATCCAAATACTAATCATAGGAGTTCCAGAACAAGAATAAGAGAACGTGGGCTGGGCATGGTGGCTCACACCTGTAATCCCAGCACTTTGGGAGGCTGAGGTGGGTGGATCACAAGGTCAGGAGTTCAAGACCAGCCTGGCCAACATGGTGAAACCCCGTCTCTACTAAAAATACAAAAATTAGCCAGGTGTGGTGGGGCATGCCTGTAGTCCCAGCTACTCGGGAGGCTGAGGCAGGAGAATCGCTTGAACCTGGGAGGCGGAGGTTGCAGTGAGCCGAGATCACACCACTGCACTCCAGCCTGGGTGACAGAGCAAGAAGACTCTGTCTCAAAAATAAGTAAATATATAAATAAATAAACAATAAGAGAACATGAAACTATCCAAGAAAGGTTCCGAGTCTGTAGAATGTGAGCACCCAGCAAATGTCCAGCACAACAGATGAAACACTCATACAAAGCCTATCACTGTGAAATTTCAGAAAATCCAGGTGTTGTGAAAATGTATTCTGGGTACTTGACCTCAAAGTGAGTTGCAGGACAGAGCGACTGGGGGACCAAGATAACTGCTGCTGCCAGGAATATCTGCCCCTGCTGTAGGAGTGTTGACCAGATTATAGGGGATCTAATTTCTTTAGGTAGAAAGTAAACAGATTAAGAAAGCAACTGGATGGTTTAACACACCATCTGTGACTTTTATTTTCTTTCCCTTTTCTTTTTGTGGTATAAAAGGTTAGAGAGGCACATGCATTGCAAGCGCAGAGATCTACCCCTTCTTTCTGCTACCCAAGACTGCCTCAGATGTAAGTTCCTCCTGAATACCTTTGACTACCTACCAACCTAGAGTGGTTCTGCCTCTTTCTTCAGTCTGAACTTTCCTCCACTTATGGACAGTGGCTCTTGGTTCTGGCAGAAACTTTTCCCAACACAAGGACAAATAGAAGGTTTCCCAAGTTGCTAGAGAGAGAAAATATAGGCCACATACGTAAGATCAGGATTCTGAACTTATTTGGACTTCTCAACAGTTGCATGAAAGCTAGAAGACAATGGAAAACAAAGCCAAACTATCAACGTGTACAACATGTAAAATCAAGACACTTTCAGAAATGTAAGGTCTCAAAAATATACAACCGTCCATCATTCTCAGAAAACTACTGGAAGATGTATTACATCTAAACGGGGAGTAAAGTAAGAAAGGAAAGCAAAAGATATCTAACAGAGGTGATGCAACATAAAGAGACAGGGTCTTTCCAGACTGTTGGAGAGTTGAAATCCTCAGGTACCAGCTGTGCTTCAGACTTGGAGGGCCACTACTGTGGAATATAATAAAGCCCAGATTGGTTAGAAGACTCTTGGAGAAATTTCTTCAAGAAGATAAAATTGATGGAATATTTAATAAATCTGAAGGTATGTAGAAAGGATTTTGACAATTAGTATACAGTGTGGTTTAGGGTAGGAGATGTGTTTTTCAAAAATAAGCAAGTTTTTAAAAATCAAGGCAACCAATAACTCCAGGGAAAAGAAAAAGCTGAGCAAGAAATAAAAGTTCATAGTAGTACTCTCTACATAGCCTTCAGCCATGAATAATAACATTTTCAAAATCACAATCATTGAAGCACTTTTTATTTAACCAAAAATTATAATATAACTATGCTGAGAGAATGACGGCAGGAAGTAGGACATAAAAGGGGTGTGTGTGTGTGTGTGTATGTGTGTGTGTGTTGGAGGTGGAAAATAGAAGAGACCTAATCCTCATCTTTCTCTCTACAGAAGTCAATTTTCAAAACCGAAATATGAAAAGAAAAACGAACACATGCATATTATTTAGACACATGGAGGTAAATAACAAAAGAATCAGATAAAGGAAATGAAAATGTTTACCTCTGGTGAGGGGGAATGGGGACAGAAGGGGTAGGAACTGCTGTGTCTTAGTAAAGGCTTGGTAAAACGTTATGACTCGTCAAATTATGTAAATGCATACTGAATATAAAAATATAAAGATTTTTATGTAAAAATATTTTATACATCCTATATATAATGTTTTAATTATGAATGAATTGCCCCAATTCTTAGCATGACAATTTGAGAACCTATTGTATCACCTTAATATGCATTTTTTCAATATGCCAGCTTCTCATATTTTTGCTTCGTTAAGTTTTTTTAAAAAGCTGATTCAGGGCATGGTGGCTCACACCCTCAATCCCAGCACTTTAGGAGGCTGAGGGGGGAGGATTGCATGAGCTCAGGAATTCAAGACCAGCCTGAGCAACATAGTGAGATCCCATCTCTACAAAAACTCAAAAAAATTAGCTGGGCATGGTAGCACACGCCTGTAGTCCCAGCTACTCAGGAGGCTAAGGTGCGGTAATCACTTAAGCCTGGGAAGTCAAGGCTGCAGTAAGCTGAGATCACGCCACTGCACTCCAGCCTGGGTGACGGAGTCAGACCCTGTCTCAAAAATAAAGAAAAGAAAAAGCTATGTGAGTGCTGATAATTATTAAGATAATTCAGTAAGGTTCTAACTGAAAACTTTCTGTGCCCCATGCTTGTGAAACATGGGGAAGAGTTTATTTTAAAGCTCTAATTTGAAACAAATTTGCTGAAGCAATTGAGCATTCAAATATTGGGGAATAAAACAGATGGAAAGATCTCTCAAAAAAACTGCTGACCTCCGTCACACTGAGTTAGCTTGAGGTTCTCTCGCCCTCGCTGGCACCCCAGGGTCTGCATTTGCTCTTTCACTTAGAATCAATTTTCCATGTTTCCTCTTCACTCATGGCCCCATCAGAGCACCTCGTAAACTTATGGTTTTGGCTTTTCGCATCCTCAATAAGAGCTCAGGTAGAAGTGGTCGGGCTGTGGGTAGCTCTGGCTCCAGTCATCTCTGGCTAGACAGACACCCTTCATTAGGTTGGCAGCACTTTGGAGCCCCACTATTTCTGGGATCTAAGACAACTTGGTTGTCTTCTACACAGTTATTTTGTCAGTTTCTGATGCCCTTCACAATGGCTTTGTTGATTATTTTATTTTATTATTATTATTATTATTTTGAGACAGGATCTCACTCTGTCACCCAGACTGGAGGGCAGTGGCGCAATCTCGGCTCATGGCAACCTCCGCCTCCCAGGCTCAAGCGATTCTCCTGCCTCAGCCTCCCGAGGAGCTGGGATTACAGGTGCGTGCCACCACCACTGGGCTAATTTTTGTATTTTTAGTAGAGATGGGGTTTCACCATGTTGGCCAGGCTGGTCTTGAACTCCTGACCTCAAATGACCCACCCACCTCAGCCTCCCAAAGTGCTGTGATTACAGGCGTGAGCCACCGTGCCTGGCTGATTTATTATTTTAAAGATGACCTTGTTTTCCTTCCCTTACCCAGCATCTGCTACAGATGGGCGATACACATAGAGGACTTTCCAGTGACTCCTTGGTCATTACCACCAAAAACGCACGTCTTCCAGTGTTCCTGCTCCTGAGGTTCCAAAAAGGAGTTGTCCTGGATAGGGGCACATTAAGAAATCCCAGAGGGTTCAGATCTATAGGAGCTATGAAAGGGTTCCTCCAACTGGATCCAGCCAGGGAGAAATCAATCACTAACGCAGGGAGAAAGGTATGTAGGGACCTTTTGTCACTTGGTGCTGGAGAAAGGAAGCATGAAGGGTCTGTAAAAGCCAAAAGGGAAATCATGAAAGGAAGAATAAAGCTTTTTACTCCCAAGTTAAAATCACAGTACAGAAATCCATCCTTTTAGGCTTTTATGGTCAGTTGCTAAAAAATCCAAGACATTTGAGCCTACTCCAAAGTGTGTTTCTTGCAGGATATTTTGAGGGAATTCATTTTGTAATGATGGGGTGAACACAGAGGCCAGCCTGGTCTGTCTCTGAATATTGTACATAGCACAGCAACACACGAATAGAAAATTAGCAAATGTCTTCATGATTAAGATCATGTGACAGGGAGACCTTGTATTCTATTAATTCAAGAAGCACAATTTTCTAAGTTAAAGCCTGTAACACAACTGAAGCATACTAAAACTATGTATAATTAAGAATAGGCTGGGCATTTTGGGAGGCTGAGGGGGACGGATCACCTGAGGTCAGGAGTTCAAGACTAGCCTGGCCAACATGACGAAACTCTGTCTCTACTAAAAATAGAAAAATTAGCTGGGCATGGTGGCACACACCTGTAATCCCAGCTGCTCGGGAGGCTGAGTCAGAAGAATCACTTGAACCTGGAGGTGGAGGCTGCAGTGAGCCGAGATGGCCCCACTGCACTCCAGCCTGGGCAGGAGAGTGAGACTCTGCCTCAAAAACAAACAAACAAAAATAGAATATGGGGCTAAGCATGATGGCTCATGCCTATAATCGCAGCACTTTGGGAGGCTAAAGTGAGAGGACTGCTTGAGGCCAGGATTTCAAGACCAACCTGGGCAAGATAGGGAGACTCCATCTCCACAAAAAGAATTAAAACAATTTTCCAGGCATGGCGTTGTGGTACACACCTATAGTCCGAGCTACTTGGGAGGCCAAGGTAGGAGGATTGCTTGAGTTCAGAAGTTGAAGGCTGCAATGAGCTATGATTGCAATGATTGCACTACTGCACTCCAGCCTGGGTGACACAGTAAAGCCCCACTTCAAGAAAGAAAGGAAGAGAGGGGGAGAGAGAGAGGGAGAGAAGAAGGAAGGAAGGGAAGGAAGGAAGGAAGGAAGGAAGGAAGGAAGGAAGGAAGGAAGGAAGGAAGGAAGGAAAGGAAAGAAAGAAAGAAAGAAGGAAGGAAGGAAGGGAGAAAGAGAGAGAGAGAAAGAGAAAGAAAGAAAGAGAGAGAAAGAAAAAGAGAAAGAGAGAGAGAAAGAGAGAAAAAGAAAGAAAGAAAGAAAATTTTTAAAAAGAATATCCTGTAGATAAGTAGAATGTAAAGCTTATCTTTTAACTATCGATAGGCAGAGCACTTATTGAAATAACCTCATGTGTTCTGGGAGAATATACATCAGAACTCAAAGTACATCCGAATTTAACATTTTTAAAAATCAAAGAATCCTGCAGTCTGGAGGACACGTGAGTGCATCTCACTCAGCCTTCTGTGATATTAATAACACACCTGACAACTGATCATCCAGCCACGAGCTCTCTAGTTCATAAGGCGTTCTAGCACGGAACAAGCTCAGTGTTTAGAAGGTCTGTTTTTATATAACAAGGTGAGTAAGATAACCCTGGTCTCTTATCTTTAAGACAGACTTTGAGGGGTTTTCCAAGGAGTAAGCAGGGGCCAACAATGCTGAGTCATCCCTTTCTCTGGCTGACTTCTCTCGCTATCAGTTGCAAACATCTCATGGAGTCAAGGCATTAAAAAGACTGAGAAATAATCTACATATCCAGTGTGTTTGGAAAATGTATACTGTTATTAAAGTCCAAAGATTATCTTGAGATTCTCCAACAGCAATATCCAAAAAAGGAAAATGTTTTGGGTTATAGACCGATGTAATAAAAAGCAGAAAGATGCAGTAGGTGAGAGGAGAGAAGGAGCCCAAGGCCAGCAGAGCTGTAGCCATTTGCCAGGAAGTAGCTTTAAGTGTTTTTGGACTGTTAGGTGAGCAGCTGGCCTGAAACCAGATCTGAGCGTTCAGGGGCCGCGTCCGTAAATTGCATCCTTTCGGTCATTGAGAAAAGTACTCACTCCAACTTAGAGGAGACAAAAACCATGCCCAGAGTTGTTAGGTCATTACCAAATATGAGAAGTCAAAGTGAGAAGCCAGAGTGGCTCAAAGGAACTCCAAACTAAAGTAGCTACCACATCCTTAGCTGTGCCTACTATATATATATATATATTTTTTTTTTTTTTTTTTTTTTTGAGACGGAGTTTTGCTCTGTTGCCCAGGCTGGAGTGCAATGGTAGGATCTCGGCTCACTGCAACCTCCACCTCCCGGGTTCCAGCAATTCTCCTGCCTCAGCCTCCTGAGTAGCTGGGATTACAGGCACCCGCCACCACCCCTGGCTAATTTTTGTATTTTTAGTAGAGATGGGATTTCACCATGTTGGCCAGGCTGGCCTTGAACTCCTGACCTCAGGTGATCCACCGCCTCGGCCTCCCAAAGTGCTGGGATTACAGGCACGAGCCACCTACCCGGGTGCCTACTATACAATTAACCAAATGATTACCTGGGCTAAAACAAATTTCTGTGTAAATATCTTAAAACTGTATCATTATCTCACAGCAGAAGAGATCGGTTTCGTGACACAAAATACTTGGACATTGTGAACATGTCAGATTCTGCGATCTGAAAGGTGGCCTTTTTCAGCCCACTGCGTGGCTTCAGGGATGTGGGCAGAACAGGTGGAACCCAACTTAGAGGATTTGCTCTTTCTGGTCTCACTGTCGGTTTTCACAGATCTTAAAGAAGTGGCTCCATTAACTAAGTCAATCAAAGCCTGCTCCCTTTTAAAGCAAAATGAAGCCACTGCTCAGCCTTAAACATAAAAACTTGGATTCCACTACTCTAAGATTCTGCCCACAAGGAAAGAGAAGACCCTGGAAAGCCCTGCAGTGCTGTCAGCGTTAAATGGAAGTTGGGAGAGCTGGAGGAATGCCACAAAAAGGGCTGCCCAGAGCTAGACGCTGAGGCACTGAAAAACTCTGCCTTCTCCTCTAGAGTCTCAGGAGGGGCCCCGATACCTGCCCCCATGCACAAGTGAGTGGGAAGCCCCCCAAAGACAGCCACTCTTCACAGAAGATGACAGTCATGCTTCAAAATTGTAGAGTGCCTACTAACCGCTCGAGGTTGCATCTGGACAGAAGAATCAGAAGTTTTAATTTCATAGGCCTGGAAACGGGTTCTAAAATAAAAACTAATAAGATGGTTCATATCTCATCATCGTCATTATTATTATTTGTAGCTATCATTCACGCCTGTAATCCCAGCACTTTGGGAGGCCAAGGCGGGCGGATCACGAGGTCAAGAGATCGAGACCATCCTGGCCAACATGGTAAAACCCCGTTTCTACTAAAAACACAAAAATTAGCCAGGCGTGGTGCGCCTGTAATCCCAACTACTCAGGAGGCTGAGGCAGGAGAATCGCTTGAACCCAGGAGGCAGAGGTTGCAGTGAGCCGAGATCGCGCCATTGCACTCCAGCGGGCGACGGAGTCTTTGCTGGTTGCTATGTGACACACGCCATGGTTCAAAGGAGCTACCCACTCCCTCCTGGCTCACTGTCCACCAACTGTGCTCACGCTTGGGCTCCCAAGGTTCCAGCTTTTTAGCTCACACTCCTGCAAAGCCACAGTTATGACACACACTTCATGTGCCAGCCCCACTTACAGGCCATGACCCTATTATCATGCAAATAAAAATACAGGATGCCCAGCAAATTTCAAAGACTCCATTCTATTGCCAAGCCCTATGATAGCAAAATGGGGAGGTAGCAACAGAAGGCAGAGACACAGACAGCCAGGATCTGCCATCCACCGTGGAGATTCTCAGTTCTCTTTCCTCTGAGGTCAGCAGCAGAGATAGCTTCTTGGGGTGGGCGTGGATAGAAGAAGAAAGAGATGCCAGGGACCCTGTGATTGGGAGATGGGTGCTTGACAGATTGGTTTGACAGATCAAGTCAAAGCAGATGTAAATGTGCTTGGTTTCCAGGTTGGTGAAATTTTGGTCACTGTGATAACCAGGACAGAAGGACAGAAGGAAAACAAATTCTGTGGCCCCCACGGGCTTCCCAGCTGCAGCCTCAGCTGGAGTGCCAATCTCTCTGGGCATGGCTGGGGAGGCAGTGGGGCCAGGAGGATGAGGAAAGACAGATGGAAGAGAATTCAGGGACCAGCAAGCTCATGGGGTAAAACAGGAAGTGGCAGGAGATGAGGATGCCAAGGCAGGTTGGCTGCAGGATACAGAGATCCTGGCAAAGGAGCTCGCACCTCTCCAGATAAGCAACAAGTAACTTTGGTATGTGTACCAATTATTACAAACTTATACTAAACACGATCCACCATTATCTGATATTCCAGTTTCACCAAGGGGTCTTCTATTTCCCATAGTTCCCCGACCCTGAACCCTGCCTGCAGCACAGGGCCAGGCTCCCTCAAGGAGTGTTTCTCTTCTGCCTCTCAGGATGCTTTCCAGACTGGACTTTGGTGGATCGGATGTGTTTTAGTGACTCTGAACCTCACTGGGGAGGGGGTGAAGGCCTCATGCTATTTCTCTCAAGGAGGCATTTTTCAGCATTTACCCACCAAGACCATTGGGAGAGAAGTTTCTGACAACCTACAAAGGACCCTGTTAGGACCTATATGAAGGCAGTGGCTTCTGTGATCTTTTTTCATTTACATACGCAAGAAAGGTGACTGAAGCAATCCCTCCCAGCTGGGCCCCTGGGCCCAAGGCAACTTCTTCCCTCCATCCAGACAGAAACACAGTTGGCAGTCTTCAAACGCTGGATTTTCTCCCTAAAGCACATCGCCTTACTGAAAAACTCACTATACTTCCTTCAAAACTTCATGATCTGGGGTCTTTCAGATAAAATGTCAGTGGTTCGACAATAATGAATGGACAGGTAGCTAAGAACAGTGTGCTGGGGAAGCATTCCGCAGGCCATCTGCCTGCAGCATGTAGTTCACGCCCTTCGGGGAGGTGAGGGGCTGAGAACAAGTGTGTGCTCCCTTGGCCAAACCCAAGGAGGGGAAGCGCTGTCAGCTGGCCAAGATGTGAGCCAACAGGGCACGTAGAAGGATATCTCTCTCAATCTACTGCCCCCGAGGGAGCCCCTCTTTTAATTTTGTGCCTGCTGGCTTGGAGTGATACATTATTCTTGGAGAATTGTCCAGCATAGCGGGAGGAAGGATGCAGAAAATAGGGGCAAGTGGATGAATCTGAAAATTCCAGTTTTCCTTCATTGCAGCATTGAATGAGGGGCTGTAAACAGCCACAAGAGCAGGTCCCTGTGTGGTTAAAGGCCCCGGCGTTCACTTAAAAGGCGAATTTCCAGGCAACATTCTCTTACTCAGCACTTTTGGTCAAAATAATCAGTCCAGTGTCTGAGGCGGAATGAATAGGGCAGTGTAGGAATCCCCTGTTGCTAATGAAACATTTAAAAATCCAGGACAGTAATGGCCTGTGCTATTTAATACAGAGGAGATGCTTACCACAGCCCCCCCATACCCTGTTTTTTTTTCTTATTTGCAAAAGGAAAAAAAATAGAACTTATTCATCTTAAAAAAAATATGAAGTGAAAAATTATCCATTAGCACAGCAAAGACCTATTTCCAGGAAACGAGTTTTAAAAAGAAAATTCTTGACGTCCTAAGGTTGAAAGCGGGAGGTGTCATGACTTTGAACGTGAAGGATGAAAGGGCCACTGTGTCCAGGTGCAGTTCAGGCTGGCCTCGTTTCATCTGTTACGGGAGGCTGCTTAAACCCCTGGTTGTGGTCCAAAAATATCCTGGCAGTTAGCATCCTGCATTAAAATTTATAAACCACGAAAGACCTTTTCTTACAGAAAAGCTAATTCAGGCTGGATAGCCTTTTTTAAAAAAAAGATTTAAAAGGGGTAGTCATCAGAAGAGGTTATATGGAAAACTAGAGGTAAGTAATGCTTTTCACTCCCCCAAAACATACTAAAAATATAGCAACAGTAATTTCAGAAGGAAGGGAAATGGTACCAAGCATAATTTCATGTCTAAGAAGTCCAGGAATGAATCCCGGAACTGCTAGAATTAACTTTTAGGGGTGACAAAAAATGGTAGGATTATTATCAGGAAATGGGAACTGACAAGAGGCGGAAACAGGCTGCACCTTGGTGTCTCAGCTCTGGGGCTGGATAAGGGGCCCCAGTTTCTCTGGACTCTAGGTAGGCAGGTCTGAAACCTGGTCACTGAGCCATGGCTGCTGGAGGTGCTTCTCCCTCTGCCTGGCCGCATTCCTTCACCCCATGCTGAGCCTTTGCTGAGCGCCTCCTATGTTCCCTGGCTTTAGTCCTTGCTATCCTTCAGGTGCAGATGAAACTTCACCTGCTCAGAGATGCCTTCCTTAATCCCTACAGATTAGATAAAATTCCCCTGCTCTGGACTCCTGCGGCACCTGCTCCAGTCTTAACCCTGAGCACCCTTTTCCACTGCTGAATTCTCTCTAAGATTGGTGGAGGAGGAGACTGTTTCTTTCATTCATCATTGTATTCAACCTACCTTACTCATCCAGCCCACACCCACCCGTTGGGTGCTTAATGAATACTGGGAAAATGAATCAATGCTAGTTTCTGTGAGTCCAGTTTTATATGCCTAGGTTATCTTTTATTACAAAAGGACCTGGAGATTTGGCTCCAAAGTTGGCATTTTAAGGAGACTGGTGAGGAAGAGCAAGTGGCAGCAAGTAGGTGACCACGGCATCACCCTTTGAGCAGTGGGGAGGCCACCCACAGGCAGTCAGGCTGACCATCTCCAGGGAGCAGAGTGCACTCCATTTCTGCACGAACTTCAGTGAGAGGGAGGACGCCTAAACAGACCTGGAAATTGCCCTGGACCAGCCTGCTCATACACCCGCAAAACGCACCTGGAGGATTACAGCCTCCAAGACCCATGCTGGCCTTTGGCCAGCCTTGTTTCCTTCCTGATTCACGTAATCAGACATGCCAGCTTCCACGAGATGACAAGCTTCTGGAGTGATGGTAGCAATACCATTAATAATGATTTTAGCTACCATTTAGTGAGTGCTAACCTTGAGCCGGGCACAGTCCAAGCATTTTATGCACAGTATATATTTACCTGCACAGCAGCCCAGATGAGAACAATAGCGTTAACCCCATATTTCAAATACCCACTCGGCAAGCTGCAGAGATTTACATAGGTCCAAAAGCTCATCGTGATGTGCAATGGAAACCCCGTTTCTTTGGCCTCTTCTCTAGATCCAAGTGGATATCTGAGCACTCAGGAAGCACTCAATAAACCCTCTCAACTTGGCCAGAGCGGGGTAGAACAAGTCCTTGTATTTCTGTTTACAGAAGCTTCCACCTGGGTCTACACATACAGCCAGAGTAGGCCTGAGTGGATCCTGGGCTCACAGAGTTTATCAGCCAGCTCTGCAGTGGCCCTAGGAACATCACACTGTGCCTTTCATGCCAGGTGACCCCTGAGACCCACTGGAGCTGAGAGAGCCCGAGGAGGGTGTTAGACCAACATCCTGGGTGGTTGCTGTAGCTTCCTCTGATGCCATAAAACTGAAAATCTAGAGGGTTTGCAGGAACGACCAAAGGGACTGCACTGTGCTTTGTTTCTGCTGGGAGTGACCCTACATCACAGAGAGTTTGGGCTTCACTCCACCTAGCCCTAGCTGTTCCATCCAAACATTCTTTCACTCACAACCTTCCTTGACCCTCTGTCCCCATCTGCTCCCTTGATCTATTTGTGGATGTGCTTAGAGCTAAATAACACTGGAGTTGGATTTCATTCAATTTCTCCAGTCGATTCAAGGAAGGTTGACTTTATTATAATAAACTATTCAGGCAGAGAATGGCCCTTCTACCTGCTTTCACACAGAAAAAAATGGTCTCTTCTTTAAACTGTCAAATTATATCCTTCTTCTTTTTGAATTATTTATAATCTGTTGTTTTTACCCTGCAAAAATAGGCTTTTGCTACTTCAACCACATATTAGGTCTTTTACGCAAACTGTAAAGGAAGCCAGCCTTCTGTCAGAGAAAGGTTTCTGACTTCACTAGGTATAAGAGAACCAAGTTTTTATCCCCATAAAATTTTTCCTATTTCAGTCATAGCACAGCTGATGCAAAGGCAGAAGAGTTATGGTGGAAATGGAAATATGTGTGTAAAAACTACAGTCCCTACAGTTTTCTATGAATTCATGATCCCAAGAGATCAACAGACCTCAGAAGCCAACCAAACAATGGGAGGAGCTAGAAACTCAATGGTATCAGCCAAAATGAGCGTGGAGTGTTCACTCAGAACGAGGAACCACCTAACAGGCGTGCGTCATCAGCCTCACTCACCGAGAAGGAAGCCTACATGGTCACAAGACTGACTGAGCTGTAGGAGGGAGGGGCGGTGCGTAGTCAGCCCAGATAGAGCTCAAATGTTTTAAAACTTAATACGTTTTTTATTATAGTCGAACCAATCCCTAGCAATGACACAATATCACTCTCAGCTGTCAGTTGGCGCCTCCTGGTATGAGCGAGTTTAGAAGGATGAAGGAGGAAAGTGAGTGGATAGCAATCAAGTGGATTCCCTCCAACAGCACGAACCACACTTCTCATGAGACCCCTGGAGGGTTATCGAAAGCACAGATTCCCAAGTTTCGCCCGCAGAGATGCTGCTTTGGTGGCGCTAGGAGAACCTGGGAATCTGGATGCTAACCTAGTACCCCAGGTGATTCTTATCTACGATGGTTCTCATCCCTGATAAATAAATAATAAATGTCAGAGCATCCCACAACTTGCTCAAAGTCAAGGTCACTTATCTAGCGTGAGTGCCAAAGCCCAAATGGACCACAAACTCCAGACACTAGTGACCTTTCCATTCAACCCTGGGAACTTATGAGCCAAAAAACATGCTAAAACCAGCGACAGTAGAATGCAATGGTATTCAGTTGCTCCACGCCGCACGTACTCGTGTCGGCAAACCCTTGCTAACGGGCACCTGCCAGAAGCAACTCTGTTACGGGATGGAATCTCACAGGTTGTTAACTTATCCAGCACATAGGCAGCTTTCGCTAAACCATCTGCTGCTTTGCTGACAAGGGCAGACCAAGGCATTCCCATGCTGCGGTCTGTCAGCGTCTGTCACGGGGCCACCACCCTTCGAATGGGCTTGGAACTTGGAACTCAGACCTGCCCTCCAGGGGACCAATGTGACCCTCCCAGGGCAGAGGGAGTGCTGCCACTTCACACATCCTCTCACCCAGGCTTATCTTACTGGCCGCAGGACAAGTTCTGTGTTTTGTCGGCCTGGGAAATCTAATGGAAAGGACTATTATTAGAAATATTTATCTTATCAAGGAAAATATGCTCTTAAAATGTTCAAGAAAGGATGCTGCCTGGTTCCCAAGGAATAGCCTGAAAGACTATATATATGTACACTCCTACACATACATATTATACACACACATATACGTGTATATATGTGTGTGTATTTAAATGTAATACGCATATGAATATTACCTAGGTAAGCATACATTCACAACTGCAGTAGTACCTGTTACCTTTTTCTTTCAGCAGTTTTTTGAAGTAAACTTCATTATTTGACTGGAGGGGTTAATGAATATTCTAGTGCTTCTCACACTTTGATGTGCACATGAGTCATCCAGGAACCCTGATAAAATGCAGATTCCCATTCAGCAGGTTGGATGGGGCCCGAGAGCCTGCATTTGTAGCCAGCTCCCAGGGAGTGCTTGAGGCCCAGGCAGAAGCCACTCTGAGCAATCAGATTCCAGCTTGTGATAGATGACCATGTTTGCATCTCACATAAAACAGCACCTGTCAAAGCTTAGCATATGTAAAACGAACAAAACTAAGTTCAAATTAAGGCACTCTTTCTTAGATGATTCAGAAGGAACTTCAGAATCTGGGCAATGCCTCTTAGCCATCATTACAAACAATTCTTCCCATATTAGAGCCATTTCAGTAACAGTTAACAGACAAGTCCTAACTTACAAGAATCAGGCTGCCTTCTTCTTCATAAGGGGACAGAAAGCACCCAGAACTACAGGTATTTTTCTCTCATTTTTGACACTCTGATCTGAAGGTAAATGAAGAAAGCCACGGCATGTCAGGCCACTCTGACTGCTTAAAATTGCTTCTGCCAGTCTAGAAATGATTAAAAATCCAATCCTTGGAAGCTCTTGGGAAAAAATATACAAACGCTATATTATTCCAAATATTCTGCTATATGAAGGCTGACCCTATTCATTACATTGTTTAAATATTTGAAATAAGTACATTAATCATTATCTTCACTTCTAAGACATCAAAGACAAAATTATGCCTAAAATGTATTGGTAAAAACTAGTACACAATTGAGAATGGACATGTCTCATGCGAAGGATACAACGAAATACAGAGAATGATCTCCATGGGGAGGGAGCTCCAGCTTTTCAGGAATGGAGGTCCAAACCCATGACGTAGTATTTATCACACAGGGCCCCAAAACTATGCACACACCTGGCTCAGCGTATGTAATCAATGCAAACTGGGGAGGTAAAATTAGAATCAACTGTGGTGAGATTTAACTCTGGCCTTGAAGGATTTCAAAAGGCATAGAAGAGGAGAGAGAATGAGAACAGGTTTGGGGAAAAACAATGAAGCAGAACAGAAATTAAGTTTTTGAGTCACATCTCTAACAGACAAATTGCTAATTTAATCCTCCCAATGATCCTGCAAGGTTGGCATTATTACACTAATTTGGTGAACCAAGAACTGAAACTCAGAAAAGCTAAATGACTTAGGTCACACAGCCAGTAGGTGGTCTCCAAGGGCATTTGAATTTGGGCCTATTTGATATCAAAGTCCATCTTCAGTCCACCCTAAACCAGCACGCCCCAAAGCACATCTCATAGCTCCCTAAAATGTTAATAATGAGTCAGGAAAAAGAAAAGGTCAGAAGTCAAACAAATTTTGAAAGCTCTCAGGATAAATAATGACACTGTTACAGATATAAGTTAACATTTATTACATGCTTCCCATGTGCCTGGTTTAAAATATTTGTTATTATTGTTGTTGTTGCTGCTGCTGTTGTTTTTGAGATGGAGTCTTGCTCTGTCACCCAGGCTGCAGTGCAATGGCGCGATCTCCGCTCACTGCAACCTTGCCTCCCAGGTTCAAAGGAATCACCTGCCTCGGCCTCCCAAGTAGCTGGGACTACAGGCACCTGCAACGACGCCCAGCTAATTTTTTAACAGAAACCTCTCAGAGCCTTTAACACTCTAACCTGCATTGCAAATCTCTAATATTATGTGTTGGAATAATATTAAAAATCTCACATAAGAGAATATTGATCATGCAAAAACATAATACTGAAATAGAATAATGGGAAGGAGACTCTGATGGGTTTCAACGATAAGTCATTACGTTACGGTGAACTAGCTTCAGAGCTAGACTGTATGCCTGGTGGCTTTCCATTCTTCCTGACATCCCCAGCTAATTTCATTTGAAAATACACTCTAACAGACTGTGGCAATTCTCAGGGGAAAAGGACAGAGAATGGAAGGTGGAGACACAGCTTCTGCTGTGGTATCTAACAGCTAGGTAAGTCAGGTCTGGTGGTTCACCATTTGGGGTATTAAGAGACAAAGGTTCTGGACAAGACACCAAAGGAATCTCTCCTGCCCCTTTTGTTAGTAACTGTTGTAATTTCCTAATTTATAAATCTTTGTACACTGTCTGCATCAGGTGTAAAGTAGCCATCCACCACCTGGCTCTCATGACATACTGAGTTGCATTTGTCCAATAAAATAGTCTCTGCCTTCTCTCATGTTCTACGAAGCCTGTGTTGCTAAGTTCTTATGCACATCAAATAACACGCCTGTAATCCCAGCACTTCGGGAGGCCGAGGTGGGCAGATCACGGTCAAGAGATCGAGACCATCCTGGCCAACATGGTGAAACCCCATCTCTACCAAAAATACCAAAACCAGCTGCACGTGGTGGTGCCCGCCTGTAGTCCCAGCTACTCCGGAAGCAAAGGCAGGAGAATCGCTTAAACCTGGGAGGCGGAGGTTGCAGTGAGCCGAGGTCGTGCCACAGCACTCCAGCCTGGCGACAGAGCGAGACTCCATCTCAAAAAATAATAATAATAAAACGATCCTACCATTATGCCTTGCTTAATGCTTTTGATTTTCCAAGGCATTTTCACACCTGTGACCTTGGTAGTACTTGGGCATCTTATTCTTGCCAGACTGGAAGAAGTTCCATTCCCCTTCAGTCTCTGATGGCAACTAGTCTGTTCACATCCTTAGAGGACAGTTGGGATGGGGAGGAACTAACACATTCTGCAGTCATACCAGTAGGAATGAAAAGGAGAGATGTAAGACACATTTCAAGAAATCGTGTGCAGAATTTGGTATCTGACAGGATATGACAGGGAAGGGAGGGGGAGCCCATAGCTCCAGGCAATGTGGCATGAAGATGCCAGGATCCCAGGCCAGTGCCTGAGAAACCTGACAGCATCACCCACAGGAAGAAATTAAGTGTGGAAAGACATGAAAGAAGAAAATGTCCTTCAGGAAACCAGATCTGTAGGACTCTGAGCAGGAAAGATATTGGGTCACAGACAATATGCCCCATAAATTACTAGAACGGTAGATGGTGTAAAGTTTAGCTACATTAACAGTAAGAGTGTATCGTTTTGTTCATGCAGCTTTTTTTTTCTCTAAGCCAAGCACTGTGTTAACTGCTTTATACAACAACTCTGGGGGCGGGGGGAGGTGGGGGGGGGGTCAATGTTATTAACCCCAGATGAGGAAATAGTTAAGAGAGGCTAAATAATATTCTCGATGTCACAGAAGTAGCAAGAGGCAGAAATGAAATTCCAGCTGGTGGTCTTATGTGAAACTAGATTGCACAGTAAGAATGTGTCACATTATAACTTCTCATTATTAGGTAAAATATGTGAGTAGGCAACCCTGCAAAACTGGCAAGTGGGTGACATTGTAAAAAGCTAAACAGGGTAAATTTTGGATTACCCACCTTCCTGATCTATCTTTAGTGAAATGTCAGTTCCACTGTGTAGTCAAGACTTAATTATGATTAACAAAATACTGAGCATGGGAAACATATTAATACATGGTTTAATGAAACAAAGTATTTTAGAGCATGCTGGCAAACTGCATTTAGTTTATAATCTTCCAGCCTTATTGTATATAAATGAGGGAATCATTAGTTCCAGTGTAGTCTTTCCTAGCAGCTTCTGTGTCTACGAACAGAGAGCTGAGAGTGGCCTGACATTCGTTCCAACAATTAGGATTAGCTTAAAATGCTGTGACTTCACTGCATTGCTGCAGTAACTTTTGCAACTTTTCCCCACTGGAGGTCACTGTTACCTTGCAGTTGCAGAGAAGAACCTGAATTTGTGGTGGTAAAGAAAGTGGACATTTTCATCTATCTAGGCTGGCTGTAGTTGCATAAAGAAATCAACCAACCAAAGCAACAATCATTAAAACATACTTCAGATCATGTTGCAAAAAACTGTCCTTAGAAAATTCATCACTGATAGCAGCTTTTCGAAGACTTAATGTTTCATCTTGACACTTTTTAATTTTTAAGTTACTATAATGGTAGATACTGTTATTATATATTTGTCCAAACCCACAGAATGTGCAGCAACAAGAGTGAACCCTAATGTGAACCATGGACTCTGAGTGATAATATGTTAATGTAAGTTTATCAGTTGTAAAATATGTCCCACTCTATTGGGATTGTTAATAGTTGATAAATATGTCGAATTCAGTTAAAATTTCTACAAAGAGACCTAAGCACCTATTTCATATGTTGGGCAAGCGAATGCATTCAAAGACCAGATGGTATATAGCTTCATAACTGTGAGCCAGTTCCTGACCTCACTAAGCCTCAGTCTGCTCACCTACAAGGTCGAGATAAGAATTTTACCAACCGGCCAGGCACGGTGGCTCACACCTGTAATCCCAACACTTTGAGAGGCGAAGGCAGGCTGATCACTACTGGAGAGCCTGACCAGAACCAATACAGTGTCTTTTGTGCAGTGGCGGCTCAGTAATGATTTGCCGAGTAAATTAATACAGAATCTAGGCATAAATACATAAAGGAAAGCTTAGACACTAAGGAATCTTGGGTGAGTCCATCTGACTTTTCCCGGACTTTCAGTTTCTCTTCAGAGAAGGGTTTGGATGAGCTGACCCCCAAAGTTCCTCAGGATCTACGCATTAAGGTCTCCAATCTTTGAGTCACAACCTGTGGGTCAGAGCACAGCCTTCAGTGTCCCATTCACTATGGAAATGCCATGACAACCTGTGTGCATCTGAAACCCCAAGTGGAGGAAGCCATGAGTCATGGATTATGTTTATACTGGTATCCAGTTGAGCACATAGCATACTATCACCCTCAATGGACTGGCAAATCAGATACTTTTCCCTATTTAAAATGGCAAATGAGGTTTTAAAAAGTCATTACAATTAATACAATTAATTAATACAATGCATTAATTAATACAATTAATACAATGTATTAATTAATACAATTAATTAAAAATCATTACAATTAATACAAATTGCCAGGTTGTATGTCTGTATTTAAAAGACCTAGGGCCTATATACACTTAAGCACATAAGAGAAATGTACTGATAGCAGTACTAACATACAGCATTTTACGCTTTACAAAGAACTTTCACACATGCATGGTACTTTATTTGTCCCTAACAGCAACCCTGTGCAGTAGACAGGGCTGCAGAAACTGACCTGCATATACTGTTGTGCAAAGAACTTAAAGAACTCCCCTGCAAGGGCGGAGCCAGGACAGGAAGCTGCATCTCCTGACCCCAGTGGTTCATCTTGAACAGGATATTTAACTGTGAAGCACGAAGTTGGGTATAGCAGGACAATCTTTCATGGTGGCATAGAGTGCAAGCTAGGGGCCCACCATGGGGTTCAAAGCCCAGCTCTTTTGCATGTGGGTTTTGGGCAGGTCAATGAGCCTTCCTGGGTCTGTAAAGTGGAGGAAATAGTACCTACCTCATGGCTGACAGTGAGACTTTAAAAACATCAGAATAGGTGCACCTCTCCTTGTTCTCCACGCATGCTCTCCCCCACCTCTGCTCCAGCCAGTACTGTGGCAACCAGCTCCACAGAGGTGTAGTCTGAAAGTGCTTCACCTCAGGCCACTGCATTACGCCTTCTTGCCAGGGTTCTCTGGCATTGCTGCGGGACCTTCTTGGGAATTGGCATTTATGCATATGCAACTGAAAATGCCAGGGGGATAGTCACTCCACAAGACCCCCCGATGGTGGAGATGGTGCCCGGGGAATCAGTGCCAGTGCCTGCTTCAGTCCTATGGGCAGGTGGCTCTGAGGTCATCCTGTCTGAAGTAGCCAGTTTGGCAACTCAACCTTGTTGGGGCTTCTCTGCTTCCTTGCTTCATACTCCTCAAGCCCACACTGATTCCCTGGAGTCAGTTCACAAAACAAGGTACGCTCATGCATGCTTGGGCTCTGCTTTCTGGTAGGAACTCAGGAATGACATTGTAGAGCCATGGTGCCGGTCACATAAGAAATCCTACATAAACTTTACCTGTTACTCATTTTCTATACTAAATGCTGCCCACGATCAGTCTTCTCCACGTCTGCTCTCTTGAGGGAAGTGGACTTTGTTATTGTAACCATGTGGTGGGCAGAAAATGAGAAATAAGTGAAAGGACCAAATACCACAGGGCAAAGACCTGGAATAGCTTCCTGAGTCAGATGTCCAGAGACTGAGTTTGGGGCCACTACATTGCGAGAGAACTTAGGTGGTTTTAGATCATACAGTAACAAACCATTTTTAAAACTTATGTGTGTGTTACTGTGCATTAGAAATCTATAAATAAAACATCAAAACCAGATTATTTCACTTTATTTTTGCTTTGGCTAAAAATGTTTTAAATGACTCAACATATGAAAAATATTAATAGGAATAAAGATAGCATGTAAATATAGCAAAAATCACGATAGTGGTGTGTGAAAAAAAGATCTGGAAAACTAATAGATAAATGTGCCTTTTATAACCATTATGTTTTAGGTAAGTGGATAGGATCGTAGTTTGGGCATCTATATTTAGGAATTTTGTTATCAAGTATGCTAACCATTCTCTTACTTAGGTACACAGACTTGATTTGCAACATTTGTATTTTTGACGACGTTGTTTTAACTTTCAGAGAGAGCAAATAAAGATCTTTTTTCTCATATTAAAACAACAGAAATGGCATGAAACTATCATAATTTTAATTACTCTAAGAAGCTGAAACAACATACATATAAGTATGACTCATCTGTGCATTTGGTCAAGGACACTCAGAATTTACATGGGCAGGTACCTATACACAGTAGATTGGAAAACCTTTTTATTGCTCTCTGTCTTGAATGGAGATAGAGCACATTCATATCATAAATAGGATTAACTGATACCTCTACAAAAGACAGTTCTTAAAACTGCTGTGCTTGTAGATGTTTCAAAGACAATAGTTTGCTCACATTTCTAAATATTCATTAGCAATAAGAAAAGCTATGAGGACATGTACACTCTAATTTAAGAGAGATTTTCTTTATGGCTAAAAAGTTGCAAAAACATTCTGAAATATACATCTATAATACTCCTAATTAACTCACATAACTTGTTGGCCTTTTCACTGGGAAAGGCTCTGAGGGCTACGATCTCACAGCTTGAGTGAGTAACACACTCTTTTCCACATGGAAGATGAAAGTCCTCAGTATTTCCCACAGGAGAAATGTAGTCCTCTTGGCATCTCCCACAGGAGATACGATTAACAGCGAAAAATGATTAACACTCGGGCAACAGTGACTGCCTAAAAACACAGACTTAACCATGATGTTAGGTCAGACCTAAAGAGAATTATAATGTTTTATGATTGCTTACTTAAAAAAACAATCTCTTCCTTTCTTCCATCTCTTTCACTTTGTCCTCAACTAAGACAGATCAGATGATTGACAAGCCATTCCAAGACTGGGCAATTCCTCTTCATATGAACTTGATGCTCCAGAAATATTTGCTGTGGAAAGGTCCCTGGGAAAGGCTCAGGCCATGCGGAAAGGCTGACCCCTAGAGCTCTCCGACTTCTGAACACCAACAAGATGCCGAGTTGGTGGCTTCTTGTTGAATAAGAATAAATAAGGCATTTATACACAGGTACAGGGATAGATTGTCTAACTCCCCTAGAGAAATTTTTTTAACTGCATGCATTGTCAATGGGGCAATAGCACCCCAAAGGAGTGAAAATTGGTTCTCCTGGGGGCGTGTGAAAAAAATCTTAACTCTTTTTACGTATAAAGCACAGATATACAAACAATGCATCAACAGGTATGCAGTATATATGTGGTATTAAAATTTAATGGGAGGAGTCAACTAAGGGGAAAAAACCCTAAAAAGTCTAGGAGGGGGTGGATGATAATGAAAAAAAGCTGAGAAACACCGCCAGAAACCCACCTTCAGACAGGAACGATTCCGACTGTTTTCATAGTGCTTTCTAAACTGTGGTATATTGTTTTAAAAATAATTTAGCACATGCTAGTTGATAAGAGTTAAATATGTGCAAAGAGCTGTCTTCCCCAAAATGAATACCCTCTCTTGAAAAGTGCTAAAATTCTTAGAATAGGAATTATTTCTCTTCTTCCAGAATTCTGCTACGCTCCTGACTGAATTCCATTCCTGGAATAGCTATGGTGTTCCATGAAATGCATTATCAGGCGACAGCTCAAAGGAGAAAGCAGAGAAGGCTATGCTCAGAAGGGCTGATCACCGCAGGCGCTGTGTTTGCAATCGATTTCTTAGTAAGAGTAGAAGCACTTTTGCTTATATTTTGTTTTCTTTTTATAAGTCATATAAGAAGTAGGAGAAGGAAGAGATACGGACATTATTTTTAGCTCTCACAAACAAAAACAGATCACCAACTTTAATATGCACAGGGAATCCCTGCCCGTGAGGTTCCCCAAAAGTTGGTGCAAGTGTTTGTAAGGTTGAAATGTGCCACATGCCACTATTATTACCTCAACTGTCCCTAAGACCAGGGTTCTGGGCAAAGATTCAGCCAGGGCATGCATTCCATTTTCTTTGGCAAGCATCACTCCCAGGTTGGAAACATTTGAACAAAATGAATCTGTCTTAGATAAAGGTGACTTTACTACCTGCACGTCCTCAAGAGCGGGAGCCTGCCAGTGGCCTCCCCGGGTCATCACGAACCGGATCAAGCGCCAGAGAACTGAAGATGAGAGAAGGCACACGCTACCTACAACCCAGACATCTTTTCTTCTGAGTGTGAAGTCCATTCTCTGGGAGCAGCTGTGGACGTCGCTTGGCTTATATGTTCCTTCTCTGCCCTGATCTAGCACCAGCACTTCTCAAGCAGTGTCACCCTTTGCTCTGCCCTGAGGAGTGGGTGTCACCGAATTACAGAGGGTTCTTGCAGAGTCCTGCACTAGACGTCTCCGGTTACGTGATCAGCAAATAATCTGCCTCTTTAAAAGGAAAAATATGATGGCCTTGTGTGACAGATCTGAAACAGGTGTAAGGGCATCGGGAGACTGCTGGCAATAATTTACGACGCCGTGAATGCGCATTTGTTCCCAGTTCAAGGACAATTAGCACCACTGTATCTGGCATCTGCTGGCTGCCAAGGCTGGGCCACTGCCAGGGAGCTTTCTCCTGCCCTTACAGGGTGAGGAGTGCAGGGATGGGGGTGGTGAAATGCAACTTGAAAAATCACAAAACCTCAGCCCTCGGCCTTGTTATTTTGAGATCTAAGTTATAGTCATTACGGATGGTGCTGATGGTACAATTTCACAGCAGATGGTCAGGAAATGCCACCTGGTGTGAAATCCACCAACTGCAATCAAAATAGGAAAATTCACACTTTACTCTAACCCACTCTGTCCCGCTGCACATCCTGTTAATAAACATTTTGCTTTGCTTGGTCCAGGGAGCATTTGTACCGGGCATTTAAACACTCTGGGGACTGTGGGGTCCCGAGTCTGCTGGGACCATGCCTGTTCCTACCCCCACAGCTTTGGGATACCCCCTGGTTGGGATATGGAAGAACTTAAGCCGGGTTTTAAAAAGGAATTATTCCCTGTGAAGGAAGGCTTTTAAACACAAATCAACAAGGGTTAGGATAAACTCGGAAATGATTTACTTAGGGGTCTTCTAGGCACGGATGTGGAACGGTGGGCCATGCTGACATATTTTTGTAGAGTGAGCATTCATAACCTGTGTCCTACTTTTACACTTGGGACCATGCCTTTTGGATGGAGGATGAGTAACTAGGGGTGAACAGGAAGGTGGGGAAAACCAAGGGACGAGGAGGTGAGCACAGACAACCCCAGGCCTCAGGAGCAGGGATTGGGTGGTACACGGAGGAAAGCAGTGAGAAGCACACAGGGCCGAATGGCTGGCTGAGAATATTACCGGGCACATTTGTGTTTCATTAAGCAGAGAGGTGTGAGGGTGTATATGAGACAGAGATTCTACTAAATATTCAAGTAAATCTGAGGGAAATACAACACGAGGGCTATTTACTGTATAGATAACAGAGAACTGACAAAAGAAAAAAACCCAGATTCAACTGTACGAAAATAATACTAATTATAGTTATGAAACCTGTTCATCATTTATAACTTAATGGTATGGACACAGTAGCTATCAAGCTTATCACTCATATGAGTCAGATCAATTTGGTTTTGTAAATTTTACTTGATTTCAGCACCACACCATGTACGTATGTTTAGATCTAGTTTATTACGGCATATGGTTATCTGCTGAAAACTTTTAAAATTTTACACAGTAGGTAGAATTTAGGTGATTTTGAACAGCCTTTGGAACATAATAGAATGAGAAAAGTCATTAGAAAACAGAATAAAAAGGAAAGTAGGAAAAATAGGCCACACACAGCAGCTCATGCCTATAATCCCAGCACTCCGGGGGCCAAGGTGGGAGGATGGCTTCAGCCCAGGAGTTCAAGAACAGTATGAGCAACATGGGGAGACCCTGTCTCAACAAAAATGCAGAAAGTAGCCATGAGTGGTGGTGCATGCCTAGTCCCAGCTACTTGGGAGGCTGAGGCAGGAGAATCACTTGAGCCAGGGAGGTCAAAGCTGCAGTGAGCTGAGGTCACACCACCGCACTCCAGCCTGGGCGACAGAGTGAGACCCTGTCTCAAAAAAAAAGAAAAAGAAAAAGAAAAGAAAGAAACAAAAAAGAAAAATTAGAAGAACAAGGCTGGGTGCAGTGGCTCATGCCTGTAATCTCAGCACTTTGGGAGGCCGAGGCGGGTGCATCATGAGGTCAGGAGTTCGAGACCAGCCTGACCAATGTGGTGAAACCCTGTCTCTACTAAAAATATAAAAAAAAAAAAACAACGAGTCGGGCGTGGTGGCGCTCGCCTGTAATCCCAGCTACTCAGGAGGCTAAGGCAGGAGAATTGCTTCAACCTGGCAGACGGAGGTTGCAGTGAGCTGAGCTTGCACCACTACACTCCAGCCTGGGCGACAGAGCGAGACTCCGTCTCAAAAAATAAAATAAATAAAATAAAATAAAAAAGAAAGAAAGAAAAATTAAAAGAACAAGAACTACTTAAGTAGAAGGAAGAAAAGAAGGCTATGAAGTGTTTCATAAACTCAGTAAAACATAGAGGAAAGAAGGAAGATAGCTAAAAACAAATTCAGTAGAAGAAAAATAAAAGAAATAGAAAAATCTGATTAAGAGCAGGAAAACAAAAAGAATCTGAGTTTTATCAAACTATTTTTAACAAATATAAGTTGTTAAATCTATATAAAATTCTTCCCCTATTGGGACTGGAGAGTAGTTCCAGACTCTAAAGAAACTGCACTGCAAGCTTCCAGGACAAAGCTTTCATGTCACCAGAGTCTGAAATTCAGAGGACATTCTTTCCAGTGCACCACAGGGGATGTTTCTACTATGATTAGCTGTGCTAATCTCCTCAAAGAGAGAAGGGATGAGAGAGAAAGGGGAATAGGTGGAGAAAATCGACAAGCATGTTTTTATAGTCCCTGGAGAGAAGAGTGGCATTTTAAAGATTTACTGCTGCCCCAGCAGAAGATGAAGACGTGTTAATCTAGCTCTGTCTGCATACCTGAAGACATCTGAGCTGCTGGAATGTCCTTCTCCACCCACCCGCTGCCAAGCCTGCTGGCTGCCCTGGCACCCACCAACTGGACAGGCAGGGGCTCAGGCCATGGAAAGGAGAACTCTGTGCCTCTGAGACGTGCACCTATCCATTCTCCACGTGGACGGAGAGAGACAGGGAAATTTATTGCAGTCATCTCTAGGCCCTTCTCCATTTACAAGTAAGAAACTGAATGGGACACATGGAGCTCCTAGGGATTCCTTCCCACCTTCCACAGGGTGTCAACTGCAGGACCGAAGCCAGGAGGCCCAAGTTACAGAAGGGATATGAGACTTTACTACAAAGGACATTCTCTGATGGTTTCTAGGGGTTAAATAACAATCTCAGTTTTTCCCTCAAAAACACCCTAAAAACATTTAACTTCCAAATCATCAACTTCTGGATGCAGTTGGCTATCACAAAAGTAATATCCCTACATATATTTATGTTCCAACTTAGCACTATCACACTTTTTTTTTTATCTTCAGAAACAGGGTCTTGCTCTGTTGCCCACGCTGGAGAGCAGTGGTGTGATCATAGCTCACTGCAGCCTTGAACTCCCGGGCTCAAGCAATCCTCCTGCCTCAGCCTCCCAAGTAGCTGGGACTACAGATGTGTGCCACCATGCCGGGCTACTTTATTTGTATTTTTTTTTATTTTTGTAGAAATAGACGTCTCACCATGTCACCTGGGCTGGTCTCAAACTCCTGGCCTCCAGTGATTCTCCTGCCCCAGCCTCCCAAAGTGCTGAGATTACAGGTATGAGCCATGTGTCCAGCTTATCTCATGCTTTACAGTGTTGCCTATTTATAAAAATTGTATCATAGAATTTGGAGAAAAACAGTACTTGAAAGATAATGAAATTCATATAAACTATTACGGTTAGTTGATGATTTCAAAGTTATCCAAGAAGAATATTTTGTCTTCTCTGTCCTACTGAAATTAATAAACGGAAAGAATTATCCTGTTCGTACCACTAAAAACCCTAATGAGAAAGTCATGTCTCACTTAATTTTACCTGTAGATATTTCTTCTTGGTCTATATTGAACTCATGGGGAAAGCAGAGGTCTCAAAAAAATCTGTTTCAATCTGACTCATTTATTCTCTCCAGCACATTCACTTACAATAAAAAGCCTCCTAAACCTTTTATATACAATATCTCTATTTCATTGTCTACTGCATTGTTAGAAACGCCCTTCCTACCTGAATAGTGTTTTTTAGAACAGTATCTGGGCAAAGAAAGATGTTTTCCAAACCTGCCTGATAAGAATCACTTGCTCTGATTATCAAAAATAATGGTTCCCAGCCCTCAATCAGAATTCACTTAAATAGATCTGTGCGTTCCAAAAACACTTTTGGTGCCTATTTGTTCCCGTTACTGGGAAAGCAACTGAGAAAACATGAACAAACAACACGAGGTTTCCCAACCTTAAGGAGCCTTGTCTAGAGAAAGGTGATCAACATGTTCAAAGCCACTGCATGTGCTGGAATGAAGGCACGGGCAAAATGCTTGATGCTCCCACCGGGCAAGGAGCCAACGGATGCTGGGCAGGAACTGACTGGGCCAAGGCAGGGGAGGGAATTGCTGCTGCTGCTAATGCATATTAAATGCTGACTCTAGTGACAGATACTAGGCAGAGTGCTTTACAGACGTGATCACATTTAATTTGCACAATTGCTATTATCTCACTAATTCAGATGTGGCAAACCCTAGGTTAAATTAATATTTTTTCCCAAGAACAAGCTGCTGGAATTGGGCTCAGAACTCTCGTTCTGCACAGAGAAGGATACAAGCCCCACAGTCGTGCCATCAGCAAATCTTTCTTGTCCCTTCTCTGAACTTCACTATCATCAGCTCTGCCATCTACCCTGTGAGGAACTCAAGGTCTGGAGGAAAGGAGAAACTTCTTTCTGCAGAACAGTTGTGCCTCTCAAGCCCTTTTCTGAATTTCAAGCCCAAATCCATCATGTTAAAGGATTCTTCTTTATTTCCGCAAGCTGGCTATATAACTCCTAAGCCACTAACTATAAAGTGAAGTTGACTGCTGGCAGAAATGCAGTTTCAAAGGCCTCCTATTTACCAAACACAGTTGTATAGTTGACACACACAATTCTCAGTGAAGCAAAATGGAGTGGTGCCTATTCATAATTGTACTCACAAGTGGCTCCATGACATTAGAAAAGGTAAGATAGAATGAATACTTTTTAGGAGACGAAATTAGAATATGATTACCTCATGATGTCCAGGTCTTAAATCCTGGTCCCCAGAATTTTCTTCCAGAAAACACTTCACTTTCTCCACCTCTTCCCTGCACTGAAAAAAGGCCATTTTCTCCAGCTGTTTGCTGTTGTAACACGTGTTGAATTCTTCCAGCCTCTTCACTTTTAACATCTTAGTAGTCAGTCCGATTAAGCTACTTTCTGGAGTGTGGTTTTCGTCTCCCTCTGTCTCCGATTTATAAATCAAGACACAATTATGACTCTTCCGTGCTTCTTTCTCTTGACTGCAGAGAAAGGAAACACAGAAAGTTCTCATCACTTATTCACGCATTTGACTTCTTGGGAAAATGACCAGTGAGAATCTGGAAGTCTCTTCTGTTGAAACTGGAGAGAGGATCCAAAATTAGGAAAAGAAATACCAACATTCATATTAAGTTTCCAACACTGGAACTTTAAAAGGAAAAAAATTTTTTTCACTTTAAAACTACAAAAGCAAACAGTAAGAAACAATGTCAAGATTCACGGGTGATGAAATATGCTCCTCATTGCACAAAATAAGCTGTAGATCAAGCGGCCAGCTTAGATGTAAAATATAAAGTATCTTTGGGTTTAATTGGAACCGCAGGTTTTGCAGCCCCATGGGAAGGGCTTATCACCGAAGGGGTCTCTCCTGCTTCCTCTGGCCTCCCTCTCCAGAGGGATCGCCCCCAAATGAGTCCTTTTCCAGATCTCTTCTCTACCTATGCCTTAAAATGTGTGGTGTTTATTTGTGAAAAGAAATTTGTTTCCTTACAATCGTCTCACGTGGACAGCACACCCAGACACCTTTCCTTGCATCTGCATTAAGAGCTATGTACCGAGAAGTTCAGAGTCTTTTCACTCTCCTTAAAATACTTTCCTCACAAATGAAGTAATGCAGCATACACAATACGCTTTGATACTAGAGACATATACGCATGTCTATATGTACACATCACTTGATTGCATAGAGAGGCAGGGAGAGGGAGAGAGATTTGAATTTGTGCTAGTTCCGCATGGCTGACAACTGAGGCCCCCTGGTGGAGATTTTCTGAAAAGCGCTTCTTCCAGCATTTTCTCAGCTTAAAAACCATACTGTGATTCTCACCACAAAACTTAATATTTTCTTTTGTCAATTCCTACAGTAAAATGATACTCTTGACTTCCAAAGTGTTTAAAATTCACTGCTCTAAAAAATTATACTTATCCACATAAAGAGCTTACATTCAAACAAATAAAAACGCAAATATTAATACTATCAACCAGAGCTCTACAGATATATTACAGACCATTCTTAGCATTCTTTCAAATTGCCCGGAAAAAATTATTAAAATAAGGAAACAAATGCATGACTATTTCTAAGGCAAACTACAACTAAAATACTATGGTTAATTGCAGATGAAACTCAAGTTGGATCAGGAAGCCACACAAAATTAATGTATTAAAACAAAAGCTTAGGATTAAGATACAACAATTTTGCAAAGAAATATTAAACATTAAGCTCTACCTGAAGTTTGCTACAATTTGTTATTGAACTTAGAATAAAGGGAAGGAGATTTGAGAGGTTATAACAATAAACAAAGATAATTACCATTGATAGGATAACATCGAAGAGCTTGAGCCACTCCAAGTGTAGAGCATACATTCCAGAAGATAAAGAGAAATTTTGCAGAATTCAAACTGACTATGGAAGTCTCTGGTAAAAGTTTTGACTCTCAGTCGTATAAATCTTCTGAAAAGACAAGTGTCCACTACGAGAGGAAGTATCTTCTCTCTCAAATGCCACTTTGAGCCCCTGTTTAAATTAATATGGCTCTTGATCTCATGTTGCTCAGCTGTTGCCTTCTTAGTCAGATGGGGAAGAATATTAATTTTAGACACCAGGCTTTTCAAGGCCAATGGCTCCATTTCAGAGGTCAGGTAAGGAGAGGATGAACCGGGAACACTGGATGAAATATCACCTTCACCTTTCTCTCGTATCATTGTGTCAATACTCTCGGATTTACAAAGCTAGATTTGTTCTCAGCAATCATCTGCCTGGACCTTCTGCCCCTTTCAGACTCAGGATTATTTAAGTGCTCATTAAATTTCCCCCAGTCGGGAAAATGCCAGGTGTGGCAACCCCACAGCCACCTCTGTTTGCCCATCTTATGCTTTGAGCATATCCAACTGCAATATAGAAGATCTTCTGAAAGCAGTTAGCAAGTTTGTTTTATTTTTCTCAGTCCTTAAAGATGTTTGCAAAGTCTCCAACCATTTCTAGCTCTAGGGAAAGGTCAAAGGCACAGGCATCCAGGAAACAGGAATAAATTTTTCATATATTCTCCTTAAGCAACACTAGGACTTCCTCCGTAGTTTTTTGCACAGATTAAGAAAGGGGAATTTCAACCCACCCACCCGACTCTCGCAGTAGTGCATCCCTAGATTCATTAAAGTGGCATAAAACCTCGATTACCCAGAGGTTGGACTTTGCAGTCTAGACAACTGCAATTTTTCAGGGCCTGGCCAACTGCCACCTCTTATTTGGAGCCTGTGCTAGCCCCTCTACGCCCCATTATAATACCAGCCTCTGCTGCTCTTCTGCTTCTTTAAAAAAAAACCTTATTTTTAATTCAGATCGATGCATTCCATGTGAAATAAAAATACACATTTTTCCATTTTACGTAGTATTAATGAATTATAGCAAAATCTTTTTTAAAACACAAAATGCTTGTTATTTTTCAGATGAGAGAGCTTTGTTCTTCAGGAAAAGTAATGAAGTGGAACTATAAATTTGTGAGAGATAAATTATCTGACAAAATTATTATATAAAGACTAAGCTGGTTTGAGGTTACCAATTTTGTTAGTATAATTAAATTGTGTAGAAGTACTGATAAGGCAACAAATGCCCTGCCAGAGGCAAAATGTGTGTGGGCTGCTGCTGATCCAACCACATCCTCCACCCAGACCACCACCACGCAAAAGCAGACTTTCCATCTCCTTGGCTCCAGCAAACCAACCACAGGCTTGAGTGAGCCAGAGGCCAGGAGAATCTGCTCCTTATTTTTTTGTAATAAACTTTTCCTTTTAGAGTAGTTTTATATCTACAGAAAGGTGCAAAGGTAGTTCAGAGTCCCCCTTGCCCTGCACCCCGAATCCTCTGTTTTTAACATCTTACGTTGGTATGGTATACTTGTCACAATTAATGAACCATGGTGAACGTTATTATTAACTAGACTCAATACTTTATTGATGCTGGTTTTTTTTTTTCCCCAAATGCCCCTTTTCTGTTCCAGAATCCCATGCAGGATTCCACATTACATTTAGAATCAGTAGGATTTATGATAGATTGGGTATGGGGTATGAAAGAAAGATGGTAGACACCTTTGCAAATTTTCTCCCGAGCGCTTGAAAGACAGAGTGAACATTAACCGAGATGGAGACGGCTGTGGGAAGGGCCGCTCAGGAGGGAAAAACTGGAGTTCAGGGGAGGGGTGTAGGCTGGAGATAAGAATTTGGATCCACATACAGACATTTCCACGCACAATATACATTCAATACATATTTGATTAATGACTAGACAGAATGATCTTTAATTGTGTCTACTTGCCCTAAAAAACAAGTCAATTAAAATAATCCCTGCTAAGAGTGACTGGTTGTCTGGTTCTGGTTGTCTGGTTCTGCTGCATCACACTCTTCCCAGCTTCCGATGGCACACAGGACAAGCACACTGCTGGCACAACACTTGACCACAAAAAAACAGGTTATACATGCATATTCATTCTGGTCTATCAGCCTAGCCTCAGGACCCTAAGTCCATACTCATAAAATGTTCTGTATGCTTAAAGATGCTCTTATACCCGGAAAAATTCATTAGTGAGGAATATGAGCAGGCCCAGGAACACTTTTCCAGTATTTCTATATTTTGGAGTTATACTTCTTTAAAAAATACCAACATCAGGAAAACAGCACCCTACAGAGCCATGGAAAAGAATCCTTTGATTTATTTCAAGGCACATTTCCATTAGCTGCGTAAGAGACTGTTGTCAAAGGAGCCACAGGAAGAAGCATCGTCGACAGCTCTTGTCTGCGGGTTGGCAGTGAAACCCGGCTAGATCACGCTAAGAGTTTTTGTTTCCACACAGCATTCTGAATGTTTCCAGAACAAGACCTCTTGAATGTTTACACACAAAAGTGGAGCAACAGCAGAAATACCAAAATGCAAATAAAAAGCTACTGCATCCCTGTTATCCACATTACAATAGAACTTCCTTTCAAAAATCACCACTGAATACGAACCATAAAAACAAAGATGGATAAATTGCACTTCTTCAAAATTCAAAATGTTTGCCTTTGAAAAAACACTATTAGGAAAATGAAAAGACCAGCTACAGATGTGTAGAAAATACTGTGAAGTCACATATTTGACAAAGGACTGCGTCCAGCATATACAACTTAATAATAGTATGACAAAACATTCCAGTTTTTTAAATGGACAAAAGATTAAAACAGACCTCACCAAAGAAGATATAAAAATGGTTAATAAGCACATGAAAAAAATGCTCAAAATCAGTCATCGGAGAGATGCAAATTAAAACCACAAGGAAACATCATTTCACACCCACTAGGAGAGCTGTAATAATAATGAAAAAAAATAAAAGATAGGTTGGGTGTGGTGGCTGACACCTGTAATCCTAGCACTTTGGGAGGCCAAGACAGGAGGATCACTTGAGTCCAGGAGTTTGAGATCAGCCTGGGCAACATAGCGAGACCCCATCTCTACCAAAAAAAAAAAGACAGAGAAAAGCAAGTGTTGACAACGATGTGGAAAAACTGGAACCCTCACCAAATATGTTGATGGGAATATAAAATGGTACAGGTGTTTTATAAAAGAGGTTGGCAATTTCTTAAAAAGTTATTTCCCATATGATCTAGAAATTCTTCTCCTAGGTATCTACCCAAGAGAAATGAAAACATATGAACACAGAAACCCTGGCACATGAATGTTCACAGCAGCATTATTCATAATAGCCAAAAACTGTAAAAAACCAAAATGTCCATCGGATGGTTTGGGGACTGGGAAAAGATAATGTGGTATACGCATACAAATGGAACACTATGTAATTCAAAGGAATGAAATACTGGTATCTACTACAACATGGATGAGCAAAAACACTGTGCTAATTTAAAAAAAAGCCAGAAACATAGAGCACAGATTGTATGATTCCATTTGTATAAAATGCCCAGAAAAGACAAATCTATAGACGTAGAAAGCAGACTGGTGGTTGCCTGGGGCTGGGTGCACGAATGGGGGTTAATTGTAAACAGGAACTTACCAGATGATGTGTGGTAGTGATGACTGTACAACTCATTCAGTTTCTTAAAACAGTGCAGAATTGTGCGCTCGAGATGGGTGAATTTAATAATTTGTAAATTATACTTCAATAGAGTCACTAAGAAAAAAGAAAACCCAATAATACGATTAACAAAAAGTAAGTTTGTTAAAAGGAGAGGAAAAAACTGGACACTTTGTGGCCATCTGTCCCCAGTGACCAAGGCTGGGATCCGGGGAAACATAAATTGTATTCCACACTTGCCAGGTCACCTAGGGCCAAAAAAAAGGAATGGTGAGCAGGAGACAGTTAAGACTCTCACGCTTTTCTTCTCCTGGCATGAATATCACATAAGATTTTGTAATTAACCGAAAAAGTAATAGTAATTTTAAAAGTAATTTCTATCTTTTATTTTCTGCTTGGAGCTAGGATACTTTGAGCCAGAAAGATAATGATGTTACAGAATATCCAGATTTATTTACAGGAAATTTTGATATTAGACCATTAAAACTTCTAAATGACAGCAATTAGCTAAGTATTATAAAATGTAAAAATGAAAATAAAATAGGTTTTAAAAATTAGATAAAAATATGGATTGGATCACTAAAAATTAATATTTTTCAGAAATATTACATGTTTCAGTTTATTACCTCTACAGTGGCTACACAAATTGTTCCTTTAATTATATCCCTTAAACTTTCTAAGGGATATTTGCAAGCATAGTACAATGAATACCTATACATCCTTCACCCATATTCACCAAATGTTAGCATTTTCCACGTTTGCTCTCTCTCTTTTGCGAGTAAGTTGCATGTCTCATTAAACTTTACCCCTGTATGAATTGGTACATGTTTCTTGAGAAAAAAGACACTTTCTCACGTAACAGAATCTACTCAAAAATTACATAGTGCATTTAGTCACCAGATCTTTTTAGTCTCCTTTTATTTATTTAGGAAATGGTCATTCCGTTTATTTTATTTTATTTTACTTTTTGAGACAAGGTCTCACTCTGTTGCTTGTGCTGGAGTGCAGTGGCATGAACACAGCTCACTGCAGCCTTGACCTTGGCTCAAGCGATCCTCCTGCCTCAGCCCTCCAAGTAGCTGGGACTATTGGCAGGCACCACCACACTGGGCTAAGTTTTGTATTTTTTGTGGAGATGAGGCTTTCTAGTATCTCTCTCTTTTTTGTAATCCTTCATGACACTGATATTTTTGAAGTCTTCGGACAAATTGTTTCATAAAATGTCTCTCAATTCTAATTTCCTGATTATGTCTTCATGCTTGGAACCAGGTTATACCCGAGCATGAAAACTACAGAAGTGACACTGTATCTTTTTCAGAACATCACAAAAGGTGGCACATAACGTCGGTTTGTGCCATTATTCATATATTAAATTTGGTGATCTGATTAAGGTTGTGTCCACCAGACTTCTCAAACGTAAAACTAACCCTTTCATTTTTGTGATTGATAAGTAACTTGTAGGAATTTATAGGTATCATGTTCCCCAACAATGCATCACCCAACGTTTCTCAGTATCTATTCTTGAGAATCAATGATTACCACAGTGACTGTGAAATGATTTTCTAATCCTGCCATTTCTTCTATACTTAATTGGTATTCTTTTATAAAGAAGAGCTTTCCATCCCCATCCTGAACCTCACTCTTTAGTATAAGGATGAGCCTATGGCCTTTTAAAAATGGACATACACTCCCTACATACTTTATTTTGATGCTCAAATTGTCCCATATTGGCCAACGGAAGTGCCTTCGAGCTGGCTCCTATGTACTTTTGACATGTCATTATTATTTTTTGAGTACTTCCTTACTTTCAGTACTGTTTTCACCCTATTTCTGAATTCTGCCATTTACTCAAGGAGCCCTCCTTCCTCTTAGGCAGAATGGTATTTAGAAATCAAGCCCTGGGCACCAGGAGTGTTTTTTGCTACAGGGGTGTCACTGTAGACATTTCAGAGGACAGAGTAAGGAAATGTAATTCTTTCTAAAAAATCATGAGTTCACACTCATATGGATACATTTCTGTTTCCAACCCAACACCATAGGATTCTTTGCGCCCTTTCCCTATACCACATGTGTAACCCCCTCCCACTGATTCTTTAAGCCTAAAAACTTTAAACATGAGAAAACACAAAATAAAATGCTTGCTACAAGGTAAAATTCATGTTACTGTTGTGACTATCCATTTTAAACAATTGAGGAAAGTCTAAGGATATTCATTTCCAATATTTAAAAATCCCATGCTACAGCCTGAATCATCATTTTCTAGTTTTAGGAACTGGAGGAACAATGTTTATGTTCTCGGGTATGTTTTCCTACCTTCTAAATTGGAAGTAGATTTCAGAGCTAGAATAAGCTTATGATAGTAACAAGGCATGAAATTACAGAAGTGCAAAGTCCAAGTCATGCTCTTCTGACAAAATGTTGGCCTCCTTGTCCCAAGAGGGTAAGGTTGAGAGGAGAAATTTTCCACATGGAAAAACACTGCCATAGGGCGTGCATTAATGGCTGATGGGCAGTTTGGTGAACTCTCAGAGGTGTGCTTTTTTTTTTTAAATTAAAGATAAAAGTTGTATTTTTAGGTAGAAAATAAGTTGAGCTATTATGTAATGAGTCATAATAGGTTGCTAGCTTTTATTCTATATGTCCAAAAGTATTGAAGAATCTGGGGTACAAAAGGACCACGGCAGCTCGTAAAATGGTAAAAAGCATTATAAGCCCCAGTTAGGATATGGAAAACATCTTCAGTGTGAATGAAGCCTGGGAGGGAGAGGGCAGATGGGCAGCCTTGTACACCTCTGGTTAAAATGCGTATTGCTCTGATTTTTATGAAAAGCAACTTGGTCATGCCCTTTGACCCTGCAATCACATTTCTAAGAAGTTTACCTCAAAGAAATAGAGTTGTACACAAGGTATTATCTCTGAAGATATCATCACCACATTATTTGTTATATATAAAACACTGAAATAGAACCTATGTACTAGAGTTAGTATAATAGGATACTTCCATAAAAAAAAACTAGGGTTATTGGTCATGTGTCAATTTCAGTTAGGGAAAAAGGGACAGATCCCAGCACAGTAGATGCAATAGGATCCGAATTTTAACTAAAAGACGCACTGTCAATACATAGCAGATGAATGATAATACAGAGATCCATAGCTAAATAGGTAAGATTGCTATACCAAATACGGTTTGTGCTTTCCTGGAGTTATCCATTTTTCTAAAATAAACATATATTTCCTTCTTCATGTAAAAAAGTTGCCAAAATAAATTTCCCAGCCTAGTGGGAAAGTCATGGGCATTGAGACACATAGCCTAGGCTTGAGTTCAAGCTCTATGAGCTGTGTTGACTCAAGAGCTGCTCAGTCTTCCGGAACCTCAGTGCTTCCTATTTGTTAAGTGAGGATAACAACATTTACCTTATGGGGTTGTTGAGGGGTAAACAATGAGATAAAAATGGTTGATGCATCAGAGAAACTTAATAAATAACAGCCTTGGCCGGGCGCGGTGGCTCACGCTTGTAATCCCAGCACTTTGGGAGGCTGAGGCGGGCAGATCACGAGGTCAGGAGATCGAGACCACGGTGAAACCCCGTCTCTACTAAAAATACAAAAAAAAAAAAAAAAAATTAGCCGGGCGTGGTGGCGGGCGCCTGTAGTCCCAGCTACTCGGAGAGGCTGAGGCAGGAGAATGGCGTGAACCCGGAAGGCGGAGCTTGCAGTGAGCCGAGATTGCGCCACTGCACTCCAGCCTGGGTGAAAAAGCGAGATTCCGTCTCAAATAAATAAACAAATAAATAAATAAATAAATAACAGCCTTTATGGTTATCATTGGTAATATTATTGTTATTCATGTTATCAGATCTCCTAAGAAATAAAAGATTATTTGGCTGAAAAATTTAGAGCCAAGATTCTAAAGAGGAAGAATATTCTGGAGTAACTCAGCTTTCTTAATCAACAGTGTAACATCAGTTGCTGTTATTGTATACCAGGGCCTTAGCAACTACAAAATGAAGTCACAGTAATTTATAATGTTTTTTCTTTTATCAGGACATATATATTAAATATATATATTGCATATGTATATATGAAATACATATTTTTGATAATATAAATAACGTAAAATGTTATATAAGTACACATGACATATAATATGTAAGATACATAACAATAAAAGATATATGTATCTTTTATTGAAAGATATACATATGGAAAGTATATAAAACCATAAATACTATTGAATAAATAATTATAAAAGCAATACCCATAAAGCCACCACCAGGTCAAGAATCCCCAAATTCAAAAATCCCATCCTTTTGTCCTACCCAAGCTAACCACTAATCTGAATCTTTTAAATAATTTCTTTGATTTTCATTGCAATTTTACCATTTACATGTGCGCTCTAAACATATAGCTTTGTTTTGGCAGTTTTAGTTTATTTGAATGTATTCATACTGTTTGTATTACTTTCTTAGTTTTTTTTCCAGTTAAAACTATGACCCATCATATTGTTGTATATAGTGTGTATAGATGTCTCAGTTAGTTTTTGTTATTATGTAATATTTTGTTGTATGAATATTACAAAATGTGTGTGTTTATTCACTGACGGACATTTGGCTGTTTTCTATTTGGGGCTGCTGTGAACACCAATGTGCACACATGACGTACACACATTTAAATGTATATACCAGTTTACACTCCCTCCAGCACTATAAGAATTCTCCTGTTGCTCTATAGCTTTAAAAACACTTAGTTTTTGCCAATCTTTTGGGCGTGCAATAGTATATCATTTATAAATTTAAATTGCATTTCTCTGATTACTAAAGAGTTGAAGGGTTTCTTTTTTGTTATTTTTAGAGACAGGTCTTATGCTGTCACCCAGGCTGGAGTGCTGTGGCACAATTATAGCTCACTGTGGCCTTGAATTCCTGGCCTCAAGTGATCCTCTTGAGAAGCTAGGACCACTGGTACACAACACCACACCAAGCTAATTGTTTAAAAATTTTTTATAGAGATGGAGGTCTCACTTTTTTGCCCAGGTTGGTCTTGAATTCCCGGGTTCGTGATCCTCCTGCCTTGGCCTTGCAAATGCTGGGATTACAGGCAAGAACCACTGTGCCCAGCCAAGCTGTTCTCAAATACATATTTGGTCACTTGGTCTCTTTTTTATGAAGTACATATTTATGTTCTTTAATCACTTTTAATTACATTTTTGACTATTTTCTTACTATTATGTAGGACTTATTTTACATCCTACATGCTGTGCTTGACAGTAATGTGTGTTTAAGATATCTTCTCCTTCTCTGTGCCTTGTATTTTCACTCTTGTAGTGTCTTCTGCTAAATAAACAGATGTTCATTTTCATGTACTAAGATGTATTAATCTTTTCCTTTTATGGTTAGTGCATTTTTTTTTTAAAAAAGAAACCTTTCCCCTCATCAATGTTGTTTTTACCATTCAACATGATAATTGTAACAAAAATCTTGTTAAGAAGATAACTTCCTCTATTTTACTAAAGATTCTTTTAAAATCAAGGATTGAAGTAGACTTTTGTCAAATGTCACTTCACATTCCACTTTATAAGATACAGAGAACCGATCTTTCCAATAATTTGACAATACAGTTGGCCCTCCATTTCCACATGTTCTGCACCTACTCATCCAACCAACAGTGGATCAAAAATTTGGGAAAAAATAAGAAACAGCAGTACAATTAATAAAAAATAGGACAAATAAAAAAGCAATACAGTATAATAGCTATTTATATAGCATTTACATTGTATTAGGTATCACAAGTAATCTAGAGATGATTTAAAATATATGAGCGTATGTGCATAGGTTACAAAAAATACAAATAAAGAAGCAATACAGTATAATAACTACTTATATAGCATTTACACATTGTATTAGGTATCGTAAGTAATCTAGAGATGACTTAAAATATATGGGAGTATGTGCATAGTTTTATAAGTTTCACTGTGAAGGAGACACACAGGGTGAGGGGCAGGAGGGTCCCAGACATGGAGCTTACAAGCCCTCTCCTTGTAGAATCCAGGCACACCACCCTCCCAGCACATCAGCATGTTCACAACCAGGAAGCTCCACTGAGCTTCCGTGTCCAGAGTTTTTATTGAGGTTTCATTGTGTAGGCATGATTGATTAAATTATTGGCCAAGCAATCAAATTCAATTTCTAGCCTCTGAGATTGGGCTGGTCCCAAGTTCCAACCTTAGGGAGCCACTAGGAGTTGCCTCATTAGCATTATAAAGGCACTCCTTAGCACTCAGGAAATCTCATGTGATTCTGAAGATCTGTGCCAGGAGCCAGGGAGAAAGGCTGAATATACTCATTTTTATACTATGAATATCAATGAAAAATCACTTAAAACTAATAAGAGTTCACAAAAAGGCCAAGTATGAAATAAATTAACAAAAAATCAATGCATTTCTTTTATACCAATAAAGGGCAGTAAGAAAATACAGTAAACAAAAGGTTCTACTTACAATAGTAAGGAAATATATAAAATGTGTTAGAATAAACAATACGAAACGTGGCATAGATTCCAGAAGATGTAGTGGAAAGTCAAGAAGAGAAAGGAACATGAGGTTGGGTTAGGAGACAGTAATCAGAGTAGGAAGATTAGATAACCATACGACTTTTAGGATGCTGACTAAAGATGGCAGGGATGTGAGTCATCTGGGATTAACTGGACTCAACAGTCCAGCATACCTTAGGTATGAACATGAAGGTGCAAGATGATGCCCAAAGGTTCACTAATAGTAGGTGGCTTATAAGATACCTGCTCATAGGTACCGCAGCCAGGCTGAATCTACTTGTGGTTACTGACAGGTCTATTTGAGTCACCACTGAATCTATCCTCCCTCATTCCAACTCTGGGGAAGGAAGACAGAGAAGACAGTTACACACTTAAAAGTAAACCACCGAGGCCAGCTGCAGGCAAACAGTGAGGTATAAAAGGAGAAAATGGAAGCCTAGGTTTCTGTTTTACATTGATTTCACTTCCTGGGACCTTATACTATGAGTTTAAATTTATTTGTATTTATGCTGATCTGAAAAGAAAGTTTAAATTTGGTTGGCAAAGCAATCTAAGAGGAGGGGTGATTTTTGAAGTACGTTTTTTTTTTCGTTTATTTTTCTACCATCACCACCTAGTGGAGAAAACCTTGAACTTCAGACAGAGGGTGCTAGGGTTCAGGAAAAAATATTACTACAGGACCTACTGGGTGCCAGGCACTTTACTAAATATTTTCACAATGACGAGTTCACTTAATTCTCGCGACAGATGTGAGGCAGGCATTCTTATTCCTCCTTTAGATTTGGAAACTGAGTGTGAGAAGTTATGTAGCTTGCCCAATGTCACATTATGGACAGCTCAAAATCAGGGTTTTTGAAGTCAAGGTCTGGAATCATTTTCACCTCATAGGTCATCCAAATAGCTCAACCTCATGTATGTGGCTGTGGGAGTCGCACAAACACACACACACACACACACAATCTTTGCTTTGTATTTTTCCTCTTATTTATATAACAGATTACAAAAGCACAAGTATAAAAAGCAAATGGAATTATACTATACATATTAGGTTTTGTTTTTGTTTTTTGAGACGGAGTCTCGCTCTGTCGCCACGCTGGAGTGCAGTGTTGTGATTTTGGCTCACCACCTCCTAGGTTCAAGCAATTCCCCTGCCTCAGCCTCCCAAATAGCTGGGACTACAGGCGTGCACCACCCCACCCAGCTAATTTTTGTATTTTCAGTAGACAGGGTTTCACCATGTTGGCCAGGATGGTCCCCAGCTCCTGACCTTGTGATCCTCCCGCCTCAGCCTCCCAAAGTCCTGGGATTACGGGAGCTTATATATAGTTCCCTATCTCTTAATTTTTACTCCCATAGTACACATTTCCCATGACAATACTTTTGAAAACACTGTTAGTTAACAATTAAGTTGGACACAAAATTATGTCTATATGCAACTATACTGTCTAATCTTAAAACACGTCTTAAGAGACTAGCAAAACGTGCTAAAATACTAACAATGATTACAAGCAGATCCTCCACAGCATTATTTTTTAAAAAAATTTAGGCCTTACCTTTATTAAAAGAGATTAAAGAAATTTCAGTTGTCTAGTTTGTTGTCATGTTAAAACTTTCCAGATGGGTTAAAAGTGATCATGTGTCCATATATTTCTATAAATGTTTAAAATCAGTGTAGTATATTTCCAAATTTAGGAACACTTTTTTTGAAAACCTGTTTTGAGGCCGGCCCCAGAACTTCTTTTCCAAGAAGTGTTTGCTTCTGTGATGCTCCTGTGATGGTCCTTGTGTCTGGAATTGGCGGGTTTTTAGTCTCACTGACTTCAAGAATGAATCCACAGACCCTCACGGAGAGTGTTACAGTTCTTAAAGATGGCATGTCCACAATTTGTTCCTTCTGATGTGTTCAGAGTTTATCCCTTCTGGTGGGTTCCTGACCTCGCTGGCTCAGAAGTCAAGCTGCGGACCTTCACAATGAGCATTACAGCTGTTAAGGAAGCACGTCTGAAGTCAGTCGTTGCTGCCAGTGGGTTCGTGATCTGGCTGGCTTCACGCACACAGCTGCAAACCTTCATAGTGAGTATCATAACTCATAAACACAGTGTAGACCCCCACAGCAAACAGCAGTAAGACCTATTGCAAAGACTAAAAAAACAAAGCTCCCACAGCGTGAAAGAGGAACTGAGTGGCTTGCCGCTGCTGACTGGAGCAGCCTGCTTTTATTGTCTTATCTGGCCCCACCCATATCCTGCCGATTGGTCCATTTTACAGAGAGCCCATTGGTCTGTTTTACAGAGAGCTGATTGGTTCGTTTTGACAGGTTGCTGATTGGCGTGTTTACAAACCTTGAGCTAGATACAGAGTGCCAATTGGTGTATTTACAATTCCTTAGCTAGACACAAAGGTTCTCCAAGTCCCCACCAGAGTACCTAGCCACAGAGTGTGGATTGGTGCATTCACAAACTCTGAGCTAGACACAGGGTGCTGATTGGTGTGTTTACAAACCTTAAGCTAGGTACAGAGTGCTGATTGGTGTATTTACAATCCCTTAGCTAGACATAAAGGTTCTCCAAGGCCCCACCAGACTCAGGAGCCCAGTTGGCTTCCCCCAGTGGATCCTGTACTGGGGCCACAGGTGGAGCTGCCTGCCAGTCCCACGCAGTGTGCCCGTACTCCTCAGCCCTTGGGTGGTTGATGGGACTGGGCTCCGTGGAGCAGCAGGTGGCACTTGTCAGGGAGGCTCGGGCCTCCCAAGAGCCCAAGGTGAGGGGGAGGCTCGGGCATGGTGGGCTGCAGGTCCTGAGCCCTGCCCTGCGCACAAGCAGCTAATGCCCCGAGAGAAGTCCTGGCCCAGGGGCTAAGCCCTTCACTGCCCGGGCTGCTCCGAGTGCGGGGCTCACCGAGCCCACACCCACTGGGAGCTCGCACTGGCCCGCAAGCACCACGTGCAGCCTCGGTTCCTGCCCATGCCTCTCCTGCCACAACCCTCCAAAAGCTGAAGGAGCCAGCTCCGGCTTTGGCCAGCCCAGAAAGGGGCTCCCACAGTGCAGCGGCGGGCTGAAGGGCTCCTCAAGTGCGGCCAGAGTGGGCCCCAAGGCCGAGGAGGTGCCGAGAGCGAGCGAGGACTGTGAGGGCTGACAGCACGCGGCCACCTCTCACTTCTGGGGGCCAAATGGAAATAAAAGCTCATGGCCAGACGCAGTGGCTCATGCCTGTAATCGCAGCACTTTGGGAGGCCGAGGTGGGCAGATCACCTGAGGTTGGGAGTTCGAGACTACCCTGACCAACATGGAGAAATCCCGTCTGTACTAAAAATACAAAAAAATTAGCTGGGTGTGGTGGTGGGCACCTGTAATCCCAGCTACTCGGGAGGCTGAGGCAGGAGAATCACTTGAACCTGGGAGGCGGAGGTTGCGGTGAGCTGAGATTGCACCATTGCACTCCAGCCTGGGCAACAAGAGTGAAACTGTGTCTCAAAATAATAATAAATAATAAAAGCTCACGATCCTCTTTTTGTACAGTTCCAAATTATATGATGATTAAAGAAAGTTTAACTCGTTTCTCTAGCGTTTCTATTAATCTTATTTTTGAGCCTAACTTTTTTAGTTAGAAAAACTCTTAACCATCCAGCCAGGCGTGGTGGCTCAGCCTGTAACCCCAAGACGACTCCAAAGGCTACAGCGAGAGGGTCCCGGGCGCCCAGGAGTTCAAGGTTGTGGTGAGCTCTGGTCGCCACCCTGCACTCCAGCCTGGGCGACAGAACGAGTGAGACCCTCAATCTGCTCATGCCCAGGTGAAATAAAAATTCCGCTTTTGCCAAATTTCAGAAAAGTCTTCATTCTCCCTCAATTCATTTACCTCCTCTAGTTACCAAAAATGCATGTTTAAGATACATGTTTTAAAACGGGAGACTTACAGAAAAGCAAAAAATAAAATCACAGGACATGGTAGTTCATTCAACGATGCAGAATACCACACTTGTTTTAATCTGATATTCCTTCCATTTCTATCCGTCGACGACGTAATTGCACACGGGCGCCTCCCATCATTTGGTTGCTAAGGAGACAGAAGGCTGGTGTTTCCGATTTGCCACTATTACACAGCGGCCCGCGAGAAGCATCTCTTGGCTCGAAGCGCGCTGTAGGTGAACCGCCCTTGACTTAAAGGCCAACACATCTAAAAGGGGGCGAGGGACGCTTTATTTACATTTTTCTGACCACTACTGAGGTGAGAATTTCTTTCACCCGCGTACTTGCTTGTATTTTTTCTGCTGTTCAGGTCCAATAGAACACTGGTTTTCTATTGGAGGCTTTTGGGTTTTTTCCCCCATTTCCCTTTCGTTACAAACGACCCGCCGTGGCCTCCTCCTGCTTCTCCCCACAGGCCCATTCAACAGCCCGGAAAGCGGCGCTCGCGGCTCCAACAACCTCGCGCGCTCCGTGGCTCCTCCCCGCCCGCGCGCGCCTCGCAGGCCGGGGCAAAGGGCTGCGCCCTCCAACGCGCAACCTCGCGCACGCGCACCACGCTCGCCCCGCGACCCCTCACAAAGGCTGTTCTCAGAGTCGGAAATGGACGCACGGCGGCTGGGGCGAATGGCCGCGGACTACACTTCCCGAAGTGCCGCGCGAGGTATTATCGGCGGTGATTGGGACAAACGGCCGCGGACTACACTTCCCTACATGCCGCGCGAGGCGCTGCCGCCGCCGGGGCAAACGGCCACGAACTACACTTCCCGACACGCCGCGCGAGGTGCTGCCAGCTGCCGGCCGAGGGCGGGCGGACGCAGGAGCTGCGGACGTGAGGCATGAGCGGCGCCCTCCCCCGGCCCGCGAGAGTCCTGCTGGCTCCCCGAGCGAGGGTCGCGCGGCGCGGGGCCTAGCGGAGGGCATCGGAGGCCTCGGCGTGCGCACGGGCTGCTGCGGCCGCGCCGGGCGCCGGGGAGGGCGGCGGCCGCCATGGAGGTGAGCGGGCCGGAAGACGACCCCTTCCTCTCGCAGCTGCACCAGGTGCAGTGCCCCGTGTGCCAGCAGATGATGCCCGCCGCGCACATCAACTCGCACCTGGACCGCTGTCTGCTGCTTCACCCCGCGGGGCACGCGGAGCCCGCGGCCGGGTCGCACCGCGCCGGGGAGCGGGCCAAGGGGCCCTCGCCACCCGGCGCCAAGAGGCGGCGGCTGTCGGAGAGCTCGGCGCTGAAGCAGCCTGCCACCCCGACGGCAGCCGAGAGCAGCGAGGGCGAGGGCGAGGAGGGCGACGACGGCGGCGAGACCGAGAGCCGCGAGAGCTACGACGCGCCGCCCACGCCCAGCGGCGCCCGCCTCATCCCCGACTTCCCGGTGGCCCGCTCCAGCAGCCCCGGGAGGAAGGGGTCGGGGAAGAGGCCGACGGCCGCCGCCGCGGCGGGGAGCGCGTCTCCGCGCAGCTGGGACGAGGCGGAGGCGCAGGAGGAGGAGGAGGCCGTGGGCGACGGCGATGGCGACGGGGACGCGGACGCGGACGGCGAGGACGACCCGGGGCACTGGGACGCGGACGCTGCCGAAGCCGCCACCGCCTTCGGGGCCAGCGGCGGGGGCCGCCCGCACCCCCGGGCGCTGGCGGCCGAGGAGATCCGACAGATGCTACAGGGCAAGCCGCTGGCCGACACGATGCGTCCTGACACGCTCCAGGACTACTTCGGGCAGAGCAGGGCCGTGGGCCAGGATACCCTGCTGCGCTCGCTCCTGGAGACCAACGAAATCCCCTCGCTTATCCTGTGGGGGCCGCCAGGCTGCGGCAAGGTGAGTGCGGCCTTGGCCGCAGGGCTTCCGTAGTTTTCTCGGCGGTGGATGCAGCTGACGGTCGGAGAGCCGGGTGTGCTGCCCCCAGAGAAGCCGCCTGGCTCTCCTGGATAAGAGGGCCCAGGGGTGCAGACGCGGGCTGGGCTGGGGCAGTGCCTGATCCACAGGTGGAGTCTGTGGTGGGTGTGAAAGGGGCACACACCCCCAGATTCGTAAGGCAGGCTTGCCGGGTTTTCGAAAGGACGATGTCTGTGAATCCACAGTTTTACAAGATAGGGACTCGTAGATTTGATCTGCCTTTATCTTCCGTCGGTCTCCCCGCGCCCTCCCCAGACTTTGATTTAGTAACCGAATTCGCAAGGAATCAGCATGTTTAAATTGTAAAGAAACATTTGTAGATTCCGTTTGTACGTAATACGATTTCAGCTTTGAAAAAAAATCAAATTAATTCTGTTGTGCTTTCTTCCCTTTCCACTAGTTGTTGGTTTAACAGACTGGTATTTATTTATTCTTGAGAATATGTTTAACATTGTTATATTCCTGAGAATATATTTATCTTACTAAATATACTCAAGTATTTACAAAACTAACATAAAAACTTTTTCATCTGTAAGTCATTTTCATCCGGTATTTCCATAACTTTTCTCATAATGCCTTGTACGCTAGAGAAGAAACATCCGTGCATTTTGGTGTCCAGTTCTATGTCCATTCGTGAGGCGTCGGCGTTCCAGACGAGGGCAGTTAGGATATTGTGAGTCTAGAAAGCATGTCACTGGAAAAGCACTTGAGAAAAAATGGAGGAGGTGAGCCAGAAAACAGAGAAAGCTAAGAAGTGCTTAAATACAGGATGCTCTTTTATCCATAATAAGGGAGAAGAACCAGCATCAGGGAGGGAAAGGAAGAATTCAGGGGTCAAACTGTAAAGAGTTCTTGTAGCTTTGAGATTCAGACTCCTTTGCACACAAGGCTTTTATGATTTTTCTCCTATTTTTCTTTCTAGCTTTATCTCCCACAACTTAACCACACCCCCTTTAACTCCAGTTCCTGGAATGAATTGCCCTTTTTGTGCCTTCTTGTTTGCACTCATGCCTTCCCTTTGGCCAGGAATAAACCACATCTATCCCAAATAACATTTTATGATGATGGTGGTTGAATTGTTGATCCCATTTAAGGAATTGAGCAGTATCATTCTTAGTAATTGTGAAGTCTTTACATAAGATCATGAGAATGGATAATCAGCTGTTGGTGGCCCCAGACAGCAAGAAGGTCCTTAGGGAGACGAGTGGGTGAGATCATTCCACCTACCAGATGCCAGGCAAGAGGTTTGGGTGGTCCAGGCTGCTCAGTGAGATGGGCGTTGGTCATTTGCAAGCCTAGGCATCTGTGACTTGCGAGCCTGATTCCAAAAGGCAGGCAGGCGGGGATTTCGCAAAGAAGCAGCCACAGAATGGGTGCTCTACAACTTTTAGAAAACAAAGTGCCACCTTTCCATTCAGGTGCAGATTTGTCCCATTCGTTAAACAGTCTTCAGTTTTTCTTCTCATCCTTTAGTACTAATAACAATAACATTCATATTAATAACAGCATATACATATTTGTCAAGCACCCAAGAAGTGCTTTACTTGGGTCTCCTTGTTTTTCTAGTAATCGCTAATGTGACCACAGTGCTGCCCTTCATCTCCTACCAGAGTGAACATGCAGAAGTGGCCTGCAGTCATCTCAAATGCTAGGTCGATGCCATTGGTCTCAAGGCAAATGCTCCCTCACTCTCCTTTTCTCAGCTGTCCTGAGCTTCCAGTTCGGGCTGTGGTTCTGCGATGAGTTCTGTACCTAGATCCTTCCGTGCTGTCTTGGCTAGAGGAGGGAGAATTTTCTCTTTGGTGAGAGGTCACAGCTGTCACTCTGCTAAATCAAGACAGCCGCTCTTTACTGGGATTCCAGAGATCTTAAAGAGTCCCCCAAAAAGGAATCAAAGGTGGTTAGAGACAGAGGAGAAAAGGTCAGGATTAGCGTAAGGTTTAGCTACTTTACTGTTTTATTTATAATTTTTTTTTGTTTTTTGTTTTTAAATGTACTGTGGTCTTTTTTATTGTATCTGTGCTAAGCGTTCTTCAGAGTTCAAGTTGCTTAGTAAATAGTGATGCTGCTTGTAGTAGTTCCCATGGGTACTGGTCTCTCTGTGTCTTCTCAGCTTTTCAAACTCTATGTATGTCATCTTTTCTAGACCACTCTGGCTCACATCATAGCCAACAACAGCAAGAAACATAGCATAAGGTTTGTGACATTATCTGCAACAAATGCCAAGACAAATGATGTGCGAGATGTCATAAAACAAGCTCAAAATGAAAAGAGCTTTTTCAAAAGGAAAACCATCCTTTTTATTGATGAGATTCATCGGTTCAATAAATCTCAGCAGGTATATTAACTTCCTTCTACCTTTTGGTCGTTGTGAACATCAAACAAAATATAAAGTATGTGAGATCACTATACAAATGCTAGAGACTTATTATGAGCTTTGTTTACAAAGAAGCATAGACTTGTCAACCCATCTCCTTCAAGCCTATTTCCCCATACATTTCTTAGTGTTTTTTGGTAACAAGAAAATGCTTTCTCTATCTAATAAATGAAATGGTTGGTATTATCCCTGAGCTATACATATCAGAAAAGCAGCTTTGAATCAAATTTCCAGTTTTAGAAATTTTTAATCTAAATACTAGGAGTCATTGTGAACAGTAAAATAATGATTTTAAGATCATTATTTTAATGGGTTTTTAAAAATTTCTTTAACCGTATTTTTATTTTCAAAATTAATCTGTTTTCTGTGACTCCAGGCTCTCTTCAAGGTAAATGTTGGAAGAGCTAATGATTACTGTTTATTTAAATGGCTTTCCGAAATAAAAGGACACAAGCTATTTTTATAAACAAAGCCACTTAGGGATTTAAAAAAAAAAAACATTAAAATTTTATCAGGCTGAGATCTGAGAGCTATACTCTAAATTTAAAAAAATTAAAATAATTTTTAGGCATAACTTTTAAAATGTGTTTTTTTTGCCACTTTTTAATTATACGTAGAATATTTCACAAAACTCTGAGCCTTTTTTGAACCTTTTCGAATAAACAGACCCTTTTAAAGTTCTGACGGGATGTTAGCATTCTCGGTTTCATATTGGACCACTGACTCATCTTAGTATTTTTTCCCCGTAAAACAGCATAATCACCAACTTCGTTAGGAGTAATAATAATATGATTGAGTACTTGCGGTGGAAGAAGATTCTGGAAGTGTTGTTTTTGTGTGTTCTTTCTTGTCTATAAATAAATAGCTGTTACATATAAGCTATGTGCCAGTTCAGCCTTTGGTAGAAGATGGTTTTCTGAGTAAAGAAATCATTTATGTTGAAACTAAGCTAGAATTCTACTTAAAGCTATTAGTCTACTAGTAAGAGATCAAACTTAGACGGTCATTCCAGGAGGTGTGTTTCAGACTTAAAAGCAAGAATTGTACTCCCCCAAATATTGCATCCATATTCAATGAATATAAGGCTGCTGCTATTCCTGAACTCGAAAGATAAAAACGAGGAAAAGGAAGGAAGAGATAGCCAACTTACATAGGATTCTGCAGGTGGCTGTTGACTGGAATCACTGTTTTCTGTTTTCCTCCCATGATTAGGACACTTTCCTTCCTCACGTGGAATGTGGGACGATCACTCTGATTGGGGCAACCACTGAAAACCCTTCCTTCCAGGTCAACGCTGCTCTTCTGAGCCGCTGTCGAGTGATTGTTCTTGAGAAGCTTCCAGTAGAGGCAATGGTGACTATTTTAATGCGAGCGATCAACTCCCTGGGAATCCACGTCCTAGACTCTAGCCGTCCCACTGACCCTCTGAGCCACAGCAGCAACAGCAGCTCAGAGTAAGTTGACAGTGTGCAGCGTCCTGGGGGCACACACCTCCCAGAGAGTCTCCTGGCAGGGGGCCAGAAAGGGCTGGGCATCAGTGAGGAGAGGGTGGGGACAGAGAAGAAATGTTGATCTGCCTGTAATGAAAATAAAAGAGGAGGGAAATGTTGGATTATACCTAACAAAGGTATCCCTGCAAACTTTAGGATGCATTTTCTAGCCTCTGATGTGTGTTTCTATAATTCTTCACGCTTTAACTTTGCTTTGTTGTTTTGGTTCTTGGGTGTTGCTTTTGTGCTTAGGCTTCTATGGGAAGCCTTATTGATGATTTGAAAGGCTTTATGTCCCTCATTGAATAGAACAAATAGATAGATACTTCCTAGACTTACCATACAACTCTTTTGAGCATTGTACTCACGTTTCAATTTCTTTTTAACCTGCAGTTAAGCATTTTGTTAAAAAAAAAATCAAGTAAAAATTAATGTAACTTGTAACCTTAAAATTATGTAATCCTTTTTGCGTACTTGAAAGTCAGCTTCATGAAAGTAAAGGAATGTCAACTGAATATGACATTAGAGGCTGTCCCTATCCTTCTAGTGACCTGTTTCTGCATTATGAGTACCACGTGAGCTCATTAATGCACCGAGTATATATCATAGATAATCAATTGGATTTCTTGGGTCAGGGGTTTTCCGTTTTTTTATATTAGAACATATTCTTCAGATGGTATTTGTTCATATGTTGGCTGAAATACTGCCATGGAACATAATCTGGTCTGATGAGAGGCTGTTGCCCACCTCCTCCTGCTGTGGACTCTGCAGCTGCTCATGCCTGCCCTGAGGCCAAGTTCTGGAGCCACTTTTCTGTGAGGATTAAAGTACAAGGCATAGTTTTAGGCTCAGGGTTTAGGTTTCAACAGGCTCTCCCTATGTGTCTGGCCCCATTTGCTCCTGTCTGAGATGGAGGAAGAATTCTGCTGTGTCTAATGAAAGCCTTGAAACATTTGTCCCGTGGACCACTGGGTAGGACAGAGTGGCCTCGTTTTGGAATACCGCTGTGATGGGGATAGCCATTAGATCTGTGGCCACAAGCAGTGTGTGGGACCTGCTGGTATCAGCCGCATGGACTCATACTCAGAAGCCCTTTATATGGTGGGCATTTGTCAGAGCCTAAGGGGGCTACCAGCTCCTCATATCTAGTACAGGTTGAGTATCCCAAATCTGAAATCCAAAATGCTCCCAAATCTAAAGCTTTTTGAGCACCTTCATGATGCTCAAAGGAAATGCTTATTGGAGCACTTCAGATTTCTGGATTTTGGGTTGCTCATCTGGTAAGTATATGATGCAAATATCCTAAAATCAAAAAAATAGGAAATTCAGACCACTTCTGGTCCCAGGCACTTCAGATGTGGGATACTCATGTGTAGGTTTCCTGTAACAGAATTCTCATCACAGACGCATAGAACCACATGGTAAAGACAAATTGAAAGAAAAGGGGGGAAATCCTAACATGTTTCCTGTTTCTGTGTGTTCTTTGTTCTGTGTACTGGTTATTGTAATGTATCTGCAACTTAATATTCTGCATGTGTACTTGTCTGGGGTGATTTTTATTGATTTCATGTCATCAGTTCATGAAATAGAACATGAAATCAATAATTAATATTGATGACATGAAGTCAATAATAATCAGTTGTTACTCAGATACCCCCAGGTTTTTTCACCTCTCCCCAGTCACTGCCATGCAGGAATTTAAATGAAATGAGAAAGGCGGCAGCCAAGGAGCTCATCCTTATGAGAAGAATTTCTGTATTTTATTATTAAAAATCCTCAGGTGATTTGCAGGCACATTAAAGTTTGAGAAGATCAAGTGAAATAATTAAGATTTAGTTATTGAAACTGATATAAAAATGAGCTAGAGATTCTTAATCTGCTAAAATTGCTTTTCAGAGAAAACTTCCCATATCTGGTAAATGATTTACTATTTCCACTACCACTTGCTTAGAATTGATCTCAATTATATTTGCTATCTTGTGTCCCCCGCTTTCCTGGGAAGACTGTGAGGACAGGAGCTTGTCCTTGTTCATATCCCCAGCACGGTGCCTGGCACACGTTATGTGCTTGGTGAATTGTTTGGAAATGAATAAATCCTAGCTTTCAATATGAGAAAAGTAGTTTAATATGTTTTGTATTATCCAGCATAAGGGATAATTACCCAGGTAGCAAGAGCCTTTTTCTTTAATACTATTGCCTTTTTCATCAGCAGCAAGCAGAGTAAAATGAAAGAATATTAAGCTTAAATCCATTAATTGGTCTACTTGTTAGCAATTCTAACAAGAAGTTAAGTTAGGAGATATCATAGGCCACAGAAAGAACTCTTACAAGTGATTTCCAAATACAAGTACCTGCCACCCCAACTGTCATGGATAATTAAGAGTGGATTGTGATGTCTTTTAGTTGTTTTTAGGTAAAATTTTGCTTTCCAATCCCTGTTGACAGCTATATATACATCCTTGTGCATATAAATCAGATTTGGTGACACTAATCTAGTTGAAAGAAAAGACTTTTAACCCCATATACTTACTTTCTCTCTCCGGGAAGCTATTGGTGTGCATTTGTATTCTTGTGTCATGTTTTGGTGCCCTAGATAGCAACTAGAACATTTACAGAGAAGTCCCAGGCTGTTGAACTGCACGTGAGAGGAGGTGAGCAGGGCACTGGATTTGGAAACTAATCAAGCTGCCGCTTAGCCGTTCTTGATTGCACTTGAGGAATTGTGAGTTGTCACACAGTATACTCATGTAAGTGATACATTCCCATTAAGGTGAAATAAGTGTTCTTTTTTTTTAAAAAAAAAATTCCCTCCTGTAGTTATTATTCAGTCAAAATTGAAGCTCCTGTGTATGCTAGGCATTGGCTGCGGGTTGAAAAGCTTGTTCCTGTGCCTTTAGAGGGAGCGCAGCATGATGAAGGCTAGGGGAGCAGGTCCACTTCCAGTGCCACGCTTATGCGCCAAGTGCAGTGGGCGTAGAGAAGCAGCATTCAGATTATGTGAAATCCAGTATTTCACCTCCTAGATGAGGGGATGCAGAGTTGAGTTTTGAAGGATAAGCAGAATTTAACTGAGTGAAATAGGAAGCTCATTGTCTATGCCGTAGTTGCTTTGGTTTGTGTGGCTAAGCAATAGTGTTCAGGTATTTTGCTCTCCCAAAAATATTTGGGTCACATGATACAAACAATGAAGCATGCTATCTGCTCTGGTTTTGGAGGCCAAGCAAAAAATGTCCATGATTCATGTTACGAAGAATGAGCTTGTGCTGCTGAAAATGCAAAAGTAAGCTAGCATTTCATCATCCTGCACTACTTGCTGCTTTGAAGGAGTATAGATTCCTAGGTCATAGAATATATACATATTCAAACACGCTCCCAAAGAATCAATTATTTGTGAACCAGATAGAGTATACAAGTCTTTGGAGATCGAGAGAGTGAAATGAGAAGCCATAATTGCCCTCTGCCTAGCTAGGCTGAGTTCCGAGAGGTGGTTGGAAGACTGACAGTGGCGTCTGTCCCTGGGTAAGGGCTGTGGCGTAACTGGGTGTGGGGCTTTAATCATCTGGAGAGGAGAGCCCCTGACAAGCTGGCCCCCAAACAAGGTGGCTATGGATTCTTTTTTCTTTTTATAAAAGTTTAAATTGTCTTAAATAATCTTTTGTGCCATTGAATAGAAAGAAAGGTAGTAGAACTCCAGAATACAAGGTATTGGCCAGAATAAATGGTTGGTATAGAGTAGATTTCAATATTTTTATTTAAAATTTTTTTAAGTACATTAATATAGCACATTAACATAGCTGTTTTAATACAAGGGTGCGTTAAAATAATGCCATTAAAGCACCAGCAGCCAGAACCACAGATCTCATGGTCCTTGGATGCATTTCCTGTGGCTGCTGTAACAATTGCCACAAACTGGGTGGCTCAGAACACAGAGCTTTATCCTCACAGTTCTGAAAGCCGGAAGACCAAAATCAAGGTATCAACAAGGCCATGCTCTCATCCAGCATCTGATGGCTCCTGGCATTCCTTGGCTTAATGACCATGTCACTCCAGTCTCTACATCCATCTTCACATGGTGGCCTTCTTCTCTGTGTCCTTATGTCTTCTCTTTTTCTGTGTTTTGTAAGGACATTTGTGATTGGATTTAAAGTACACTCTAAATCCAGGATGATTTCATCTTGAGACCCTTAGTTATGTCTACAAAGACCCTATTTCCAAATAAAGTCACAGTCACAGGTTCCAGGGATTAGGACTTATATCTTTTGGGGTCACTATCCAACCCACTACAGACCCCTACCAAGTATAACGTAATTTGGAAAGACATGTGCCTCCATAGGATTAAACAGAAAGATGTCCTCATCTGAAATGTACCTTCTCTGTTTGTGGAGAAAGTAAGTTTTGTTTTGCTTTGCTTTCACTCTGATGTTACGGAAGCGGCAGCATCTGGGGCTCTCCCTTGAATATGTGCAGTTCTGGAGAGTATGCTGTTGCACGGTCTGATGAGGGTGATTCTCCTCATTGTTGATACCAATAGCAGTATTTGTTGAGTCTCATGACATGGCAGGCACTGCTCTAAGCATTCCACATGTCTTAATCTCATACAGTCCTCAATACAGCTCTGCAAAGTAGGTCTCATTACCTCCTATTTACTAGATGAGGAAACTGAGGCACAAAAAGGTTAAGTAACATGCCCAAGACCAACCAGCCTCAGTGTGATGGAGCCAGTGTTTAAGGCATGTCTGTGTCTTCTCAGTGACTTCAAGTGCTGCAATGGGTGGAGGTGCCAAGTTTACAGAGGATGGACCCACTGCTCGGTTTTTCCGTTCTGACTTTTCTCTCTTGGCACTTCTTTGTGTAAGAGCAGCAGGAGAGCCTTTTAACCAGATCTGCACATCACACTTCCCTGGGATACATTTTAGAAACATGCCTTGCCCAGGGTCTGTCCCTGGAGATTTGAGCTCAGTCTGTGGTAGGTAAGGTACATGTGGCTGTATTTGTATCTAACTTGATGCATATCCCTAGTTGAGAACCTCTACACAGCAATTATCACCCTGACCATGAAATGTTCCTTTTCCTTAGTGAAAGAGATTTGTGGGGTTTGGTTTGTAATTTAGAGAGGGAGAGTTTAACCAAGCCATGCATATTCTTTCGTTCTGCCTTGAAATAACAGGTACGTTTTTACTTACTACACTCCTTCTCCAACTTACACATCCAGCTGTCTAAGTAGTATCCTCCAAATTCCAGCATTACCCAATGTGTAGACAGCTTCAGGATTTAGGCACCTGGAATAAGAAAGAAGAGAGCTTCCTACATTCCTCTGTTAAGATTAAAGCCCTTCTCGTCAGTTGGAGAAGCCAAGCTCCATTAAGTCTGTTTTTATCTCTAGGTTTTGTTAACTAGAAATAGAATCTTTTCCAATGCATTTATTTTAAGCAATTTTCCCTTATTATGAATAGTGTTTTATTATAACAACATAATTTACTTCCTATTGTTTATTTCCATGTAGGATGTTACGACATTTTGGGCAGTCTATCCCCAGAATAGATTTCACCTCTTTTTATTGTATTCTACCTTTGGAAGCTTATTTTTAAATGCAAAACATTTTATAAATATATGCTTAATTTTAATATATGCTTAAATTTAAAAATAATTGTAAATTCTCTAGACTGGGAACACTCTTTCAAAATAGTTTGTGCAGCAGTTTGCTGAGGGATTTTGCCAATATCAGTACAACTATCCCTTCATCATTCTTGGTGTGAATTCTCTCATGGACTTCCCATTCTAAGATCTCAAGGTATTTTAGTATATCTTACTTTGTTCTTCAGAACTTAGTAAATGGGAGTTCAAGATATATTGGGTGTTTAAGTGGAACCTTTCCCTGCTCAGTCTTCTTCACAGTGAATCCCCATTTTGTACTTTTCTTGTGTGATCATTGTGAGTGCTGTCAGCAGGTCCTGTATTACTTGGACAGAGTTGCTGACAGATTGATCTGGACCTCGAAATACTTTCTTCTTTTGGACAGGGGTGAAATTTAAAATGTGGATTATACCCAAGGGGAGGAAGAAGAAGGGAGTGGCGGGAGCTCGGGTAGCTTTCGTTGTGGCAGCACCTACATTCCCCATGACTCCAAACCAGAAGAGTGGAACCACTTGTACTTTGGTCAGGAGTTTAAAAGCCAAAGGAAGACCTTATTTTCCAACCACATAAAATACATAATCATTGCTAAAGACTTATTCATAGCATACTGTTCATAAATCTGTGGAGTAGACGGCTAGTTGGCTTCTCTCCTAATTAATAAGGCCTGCCTCCCTGTCTATATATGAGGACTAATGGAAATGAGGTAGTTTATACTAGTAAATACCATGGTATATAAGGTTGCCCATCTCGTCACTGTCCCAAGAGCACGCCATGCCCCTAAATACATACAAAAGACAAATTCATGGAGAAGGGATACATACCAAAATACTAACGTCAAGGTAGTCTAGCGGAAGGTGAATTTTCTCCCTTTATCTATTTTTAAAATTTAGTGTAAATTTCTTAAAAGTAAATGTTGACAGGTCTGAGTAGCTTGTTTTTCAAACAATTATTTAATGGTTAAGGATGTAAAACTTTACAAAATATGGTCCGAATTTTTGTTTTGAAAGTTAGCTGTAAGGTTGATGGTTGCATGGGTGAGTGGGTCATAAATTCAACACTTGACACAGTAGCTTTCATTCTGCTGTGAAATAACAACTACAGTTTTATCTCTCGGTGCTGGAAATATGGATTCTTTTTGTTTTCTCTATACTTTCCATATAATTTATAAGAAGTAAAGGTTTCACTCTGAGATTATGATGAAACTGAATTTAGTCCATTTATTGTGCAAATATTGGATGCCTATCATCTACCAGGTCTGGGAATACAAAGAATAAAATATTCCTGTCCTTGAGGTGCTCTGCATGTAGTAGGGATGGAGAGATGATGAATGTAATGTAATCAACACACAATCCAACCCATGGTGCAGGATATAGGCTGGTTCAGTCCGTTAGGATCCACTGGGGCTCCTGCTTTGACTCCGTTTTCTTCCCTCAATTGTCCTGGAGGCTTTTTGTTGCTAGGCAGCTTTCCAAGGAGAGAGAATCCATTGTTTTTATTAGTTCTGAGGCGGAAATGAGATGCCCAAGCAGTTTCTGTTCTCCCTACCTGTCTTCCCACACAGGCTGAGTGCAGTAAGGGGCCGAGAGTGCACCCTTCCCTCTCAGGCATGTCTCGTACTGCCACACCCCTCTGATGCTGGTCCTTCCCCATACATTTTCTTTAGTGTATGTTCTGTCCATCATTGTCTTCTAAATCATCTTGCAGAAGACTTGCTGACTAATTTCTGGTTGAGCAGCGACCCACAGGCTTTACAGAGTGCCAGTGACATGGCCCCGGTGTTTGTTTTGTTGTTGTTCTGGTGAGGTCTGCTGAGAGAAGGCTACCATCAGGAGAGAGGAAGATGGGTCTCCTGGCTGCACTGGTGGCTCTGGGGCCCAGGCAGTTGGCATGAGTGAGGAGAGAGTCATTTGTTGTAAAGCTGGGGCTGGCCAGTTGTCTTAGGTATGGTGAGAGACCCACAAGGAATAACTGGAAATCAACTTTGGTAAATAATGGGGGTGAGATGAGGCATCTTTAAGGCATTGGGAACAAATCCTTCCGTGAATGAAATGCAGATTGGTGTTATTTGGGTTACTCAGTGAGCAGAGTAGTGTCAGTGAGTGGGTGTATGCTGGGGAGAGTTCTGCATTGATCCAGCAGGCAAGCTGGGTCCCCTTCGGAAACCACCCCGCCCCCGGCCCAGCCCCGTTGGTGCTTGTACATTGTTTTCCAGGTAGCTGGTTCGGACAGTCCTAATGGGCTTATTATTTACTGTAGATGTTCTCAGCTGAATGTTGATAATGACATGGGTGAACTGTAACTGAAAAATTTTATTTTTTTGCTTCACAAATGTGCAGCTAGCAGCTCAGCCAGGAATAATATAAGACCCCACTAAGTCATGAAATGTGTTAGATGTCTTGTTTAACTCAACTAGGAATAGAAAATTTTACTGAGTCAGCCTTCTGATCATAGTTAGATCTTATTTATGAAGGTCCAAATTTAGAAATGTGACTGTAAGTTTTAGTCCTGATGTTCAGAGAGAAGCTAGGTGGCCTACTCGGGGTCTCATGGCTATGTACCAGCAGTCTGCTCGTCGCTTCCCAGGCCAATGACCTCTCTGCTACCCTGTGCGGATTTTGCATGATTAGTGCCCACTATGAGATGACCTACTGCAGCTTCCAAGATTCCCCAGGCCAAGATTCCTGAAACCTGCTTCTAGGACCTGCTGTGCTCAGAGTAACTAGGGACCCAATTTGTTGTTTTTAAAATGAAGGAATTGAACTGCATGATCTGGAACCCTTCAGAGCTAATATTCAGATGTAATGCTGACTCTCCCCTGTGTGGAAAGTGGTCTAAGCACGTCTGCCTCATCGGGATGTAGGCTGCATTTGGAACATGTTTTCCATACACGGTAATGAGGTGCTAGCATTTCTAATAAAGTTTTCACTGTTCTGCAGGGTAGAACCAGAGAGACCACCTGTCAACAGTGACTTTCCAGGCCAGTGTCTGTTTCACACAAACTTAGATGTATGAACCTATGCAGTGAGATATCTCGACACTCATAAGATACAGGGCGATAATGTGGTGACTTAGGAGACCCAGTCAGTTCGTAGTCTTGATGATGCTTAAGCACGTTGACAAAGTCACGTGAGAATAAGAGGCAAAGGCCTTGAACTCTTCAGGGTCCTTGCCGAGAAGTGTGAGTTTCTAAGACATGTGCAGAACAAGAAGTATGCAGCCTGAGTGTGACCGTAACTAACGCTGGTTGTGTTTCAGGCCCGCCATGTTCATAGAGGATAAAGCAGTAGACACCCTGGCTTACCTCAGTGACGGTGACGCCCGAGCTGGGTTGAACGGACTGCAGCTGGCGGTGCTGGCTAGGTTAAGCTCTAGGAAGATGTTCTGTAAGAAGAGTGGGCAATCCTATTCTCCGAGTAGAGTTCTGATCACAGAGAATGATGTGAAGGAGGGCCTACAGCGATCCCACATTTTATATGACCGGGCAGGTAAGTAATTCACCTGTGGAAAGAGTGAAACTGTACGGAAAGAAGTGTGTGCACACATTCTCATTTCTGGAAGCCTGACTTTGAGCTGGGTCCAAAGCATTCCGGTGATTCTCAGGTGGATCTCCATGTTGGTATTAAGCCTTCCACACAGGGCTGACCTTTCCGAAGAGAGGCATGAAGCAGAAGCTGCCCTGTTGAGAATCTAGAGAAGTTTTGGGGTTGGAAGTGGCAGGCTGCACATTCACCTTAGAAGGTAGTTGGCTATTCCCCATCTTGCAGAATACAATCACCTTTGAAAGCGTGTGCGTTCACTTGACAGTGAATGTGTTTTGTGATCATTTACAATGGCAGTAAATAAAAAGAAGACTTTTGTCATAATGACTTATTAGTTTTAATTGAGAATTAAAATGCTTTATTTCTAGAGTCTATACTAAAAAATAGTCATGGATCTTGAAGTTTTTATGTAGTAGCTTTTTCAAAAATTTAATTTTGCTGTGTGCACTTATCTGTTTGTGTAGAACTGCATTTACAGATAGCAGATTTGATACCAGCTCTTATTAAATCTGTGACCTAGCAATATTAAATGTCATTAGCACAGCACATTTGCATCTTCTTATAAAAGAAGTGGGAGATGAAGATAACATACTGTAGATGAGCAAACTTCTGCTGCCTGAGCATTTGTGGGACTCTGGATGGAATCATGTTGCAGTAACTGTGGAATATAATTTCCACACTTTTCAAAGCTCTGCCAGAAAAGGAAGCTGATAATTGAATGTTCCAGATCTCACGTAGGCTGTGCCACGTGACAATGGAGAGTCCTTACTGGTTAGAGAAGGGGTGGAGGGGCTTAAGAATGACTTTGGTTCCAGGCGCTGCCTCTTCGTGGGTGAGCACACTCGCTGCATGACCTTGGGGGACTGACTAAAGCTTTTTGGCTTTAGCGTGCCTCAGCTGATGGTAGCTCGGGGGTGTACATTAGCGCTAAGGACACACTGGCAAGTTGAATAAACAATCTTGTCTACATTGTGACGTGAATGTGCCTCAGCGGGGCCTGCTCAGATGGCTGGCTCTCCCTAGTGCTCTGGAGATGACATGAATGCTGGCAAAGTCTGAAAAGCAACACGTTCTAGGTGTAGAGCCCCGCTTGACTTTTGGCCAAATAGAAAAAATGTAGGTATGAACAAGAAAAAGATTTTCAGACATTAAAAAAATCTCACCATGCCGGGATCTCCATCGTTTCTGAGGTGCAGCAGCAGCGGTCTCTCTCTCTTCTTGTAGGTGCCCCAAAGGATTTGCCTTGTTTTGGTTGGAACGACTAGGACTGTTCTTTGACATTTTATCAGACTGTCAGTTGAGATCCGTATAATATGGCATTCACTAACACTCAGCCATTGAGTATTTTATAGGTGTATTCATTTTTTAAATTCTTAAAATAACTTTATGGAGATAGCTATTAATATTACCCACATTTTAAGGTAACAAAACGTGCTTGCGTTCACAAAGCAGGCGGTGAAACTGACCCGTAAATCCAGGTCTGACTGGTTCCCAAGACTGTCCTTCCCCCCATCCGCGTTTGCCTCCACACCAGCCTTGCCATGCTGTTACTGATCTCACCCATTACATCATGCTCCTGAGAGGGGTCACCCCTCCATGCACATACACACAGAGCGGATCTTGGAGGGGTTCAGTCCTAGGAATCCCACTTCCTGAGCCCCACATTGCAGAGCTCTGCACAGTGGGGATGACCTTGTCCATAGCTTGGAGCTGGGGGCGGTGGAGGCTGCCTAGTGCCACCGCCTTAAGAACCCGACATCCTATACATCTTCCCAGTATGAGCGTGCTCACACACCCCACCCCAGTGCAACATGTCTGCCCCACAGTGGATCTGCAGACACATAAATATCATTCAGATCCTGGAGAAAGCTGCTTTTACAGGCTTTGCTCTATAAATAGGGATGGTGGAAGCATTGCCCTGGAAACCTGTCAGCTTATAATCTTGAGCCTTTTTATAACTGGAGTGAGACAAAGACCCACCCCCAGAGTTGTTATTATTTTTTATATGTCATCTAGTACATAGTTACCCACTAGTAGGATCCAGTGATGTTTCTGCATCAGAGTGAAGGAATTTCTAAGAGAGCGAACTCTCTGCCATGCATTGGCATCGGGGTTCTATAGAAATCGTCGAATTTCAGGTTATAAAGCAGTATATAATAAAAGCAAACACTGAAGGTAACATAGAATAATACTAGTGTCTATCACTGATGCAAAAGAATCTTTCTACAGTGCCTGCTCTATGCCAGGCGTGTGTTATTTAATACAGCCCTGTGAGGTAAGTGGTCTCGTTTTTCCCATTTTACAGATGAGAAACCTGAGGCACAGTGAGGATCAGGAGCTTACCCATGGCCCATGAGCTTGGGGGTCCAGCCCAGGCTGCCTGGTCCCAGAGCCTGTGCTCTTGCCTGTTACACTGGTGGTATTGCCCCTGGCGTTGACAAAGTGGGAAAAGATGACTAACCTGTGTAGGGGGAGTTTAAATTTGACATAAAGTGGTGTGGGTAGTTTCTTCCAGCCCCCATGCCCGTGAGTTTAGCCAGGCCTGTTATCTGCTACCCTCTTCCCCACCTTCCTCCACCCTGCAAAGGAGCAGAGTGTAGCCAGAGTGCCTGGGCCAGCAGGGTGAGGGAGTGGGCCAGAACCATGCAGACGCCATCCAGGAGCCCCTCTCGGCCGGTATCCGTAGCACTCTGACTTCACCAGGAGAGCCCTGCACAGGAGACACTCAGTTCCTCCTCAGAAATCCGGTAGCTGGGTTGACCCATCCATCTGCCCTGGTTCTCAGAAACCACAATCACTCAGGCTGAGCCGTGGGTCCTGCAGCTCTTTCTCCTGTAGGAGGCCAGCATCTTCTGCTTGCTGTCGTCTCCACCTGCAGACCAACTGTCATCTTACTAGCGAGCTCAGCTGCCAGGATTTGTGACTGGCGCCAGTCGTATTGTGGACACGGGCTTATGCTGAGCACAGACCAGGTGCTCCTCTGGGAGGAGTGAGACTGGCAGGAACACCATCCTCTGCTTTCTCATGAGGAGGGTGTCACCTCCTTGAACTTACCTAAGGGACGATGGCCAGAGAATAGTGAAATGTGTGCAGGTGCCACTGCTTAGTGCCTGAGAACTGTTTAGCTGTCATTTTTTGCCCTTAAATATGCCTTTTTTTAAAGCACATTTCACTGATTTCATGTGAACCTAGGGTAAAAATGGGATAAGACCAGGCGGTGAGAGTGGGCTTCCGTACCTTCAGGGCGGGAGCTGGTTAGTCCATGTGTCGGTCCTTCTGGGACCCTGCCACACAGGTGTCCCCACACCAAGGCTGGTAGAAGGAGGTTTAAATGACCACAGGCTTCGGATATCAGAAAGGCAGCTGGAAATGACACTGAGGAGCAGATGGGCTGTAACAGCTGCCCTTGCCACTTGGCTCTACATCCTCCCGGCTCCAACCAGGCCCACCATTGATTTTGCTCCAGTAGATGGTGGGCCACAGGATGGAGCCAGAACATAAGACTTGCCCTCCCTCCACTCTTGTCTCTGGCAAATCCACTAGCTGGGAGGACCACCTTTCCAAGTGAATGTCCCCTGCCTCCTGCCTCTGTGCTTGCACGTGCACTCCATGTCGACGGCCACAGGTTTCTGCTGCAGCAGCCTCTTCCCCTGAATAATAGGACTGGGTCACCGAACAGGCTCCCCGGCCCCACAGAGAACGGCGCTGGGGCATGTCCTGGGATTCAGCCCGAGCAGCCGGTGCACCCCGCTCAGAGCACGGTTAAGGCAGCTGCGCAAACCCCTCCTCGGCTTTCTCAGGGCCTTTATTCGTTCAGGCTTCCTGGAAGTCAGCTGGCGGAGGTGAAGATGGCTTGGGCGCCCCTCCTGTGAGCTCTGTGTGAGTGGTGCTCTTTGTGATGTCAGGTGAGGAACATTACAACTGCATCTCCGCCCTGCACAAGTCCATGCGGGGCTCAGACCAGAACGCCTCCCTCTACTGGCTGGCTCGCATGCTCGAGGGAGGAGAGGACCCGCTCTACGTGGCACGGAGGCTTGTCAGGTTTGCCAGCGAGGACATAGGTGAGTGTGATGGGAGGGTCCCGGAGCCCTGTGTCCGTGAGGGTGGGGAAATGGCTAACAGTTACGTCGTGGCTTTTTTTTTTTTTGGCAGGGCGGGGTGGGCGGGGGTAGCAGGAAGAATGTCTCGGCTATGTGAGACTGGCAGGAGAAGATAAGACTGTGCCTGAGCTCAGTCGTTTACTTCCTGGTGTATGTGCTTTTGAATGTTTTATGTTCATAAAGTCACCATTTTCTGTTTCCTCTTCGGGAATGTTTTTACTAACATGAGTGGCTGTTCAGAGTACTGCAATAGATGAGCTGCTTTTAACTTTGCTTTAAGTCAGGTGTTCAAGGTTTTCTTTGGACAGCTCCCGAGGTAGAAATGGAAGACTCTAGACACTATATGAAGAAAAAGATCAGGAAAGTTCTTCTCTTCTTTGGTCTTAGGGGATGTTTTGTTTTTAGTGTTTCCATCCTGGTGAATGTCTCCATAGCCTTCACTTCTTATGTTTGTTATACAGAGACTCATATTTTTCTAGATGTAGAGTTTTTATCCACAAGGAAACAGTTCTTAACACCACACAGGAACCACTCATTAAATATTTCTTGCGTAAGTTCATGTGATCAGAGACTAGAGCTAAGTCAGTCTGTTTTGCTACGTGGGATTGTTTTGGTCACCAAGTGTATGAGCAGTGGTGGTCTCTGGTCACCTGCACATAGGTCAGGAGGACAGTGTGTGTCATGACTGAAACTCTCCTTTGTCTCTCTGTGTGTGGCAGGTCTGGCAGACCCGTCTGCATTAACACAAGCAGTTGCTGCCTACCAAGGCTGTCATTTTATAGGCATGCCCGAATGTGAGGTAAAGTAATCAGCTCAGTTCTTGCAAGTCACTTCTTTTCTCTCTTGTGCTCTGTCCTTTTGTAGATTTGAATAAATGTCCCTCCTTCACCACTGGTGTATTGGGCCCACTGAATATGCTGCTTGGCTTTTGAATTCCAATTGTAGACTCTTAGACTCCTAGAGAGGGAAACCTTCTGTGTCAACGAGGTCATGTTTCAAACTGTCCTCAGGATTCCGGGGTTCAGAGCACATGCTCCATATTTTCCAGGGAGCAGAAAGGTTAAAGGAGCTGAACAGCAAGCCTCTGCAAGTTCGCCCCCAGAGCAGCTTCATATTCATCTCTTTTATATATTGGGGGCTTAAGAAAAATTGAATTTAGTAAAAAGTCCTTCAGTTAAAAAAAAATGAAAACCACTCACCTGGTTTGCCTCTCACCTCCTGGGAATTTCTTCTGTCTGTCATAGGTGGTTATCCAGACTGTAGGTGCAAAAGGGGGATAATAAAAGCATGTGGGGATCTTCGCAGAATTACCTAGAGCTGTGTATCAGAAGGGGCTCTGCAGAACAGAAGCTCGGCATCTTGCTAGTAAAATGTGTCCTCTGTGTCATTGGTAGGTGCTTCTGGCCCAGTGTGTGGTCTACTTTGCCAGAGCCCCAAAGTCCATTGAGGTGTACAGCGCCTACAACAACGTCAAAGCCTGCCTGAGGAACCACCAGGGGCCACTGCCCCCCGTGCCCCTGCACCTGAGGAACGCGCCCACTAGGCTGATGAAGGATTTGGGCTATGGCAAAGGCTACAAGTACAACCCCATGTACAGCGAGCCTGTGGATCAGGAGTACCTGCCTGAAGAGTTGAGGGGAGTAGATTTCTTCAAGCAGAGGAGGTGCTGACTCCTCAGGCCATGACAGCAGAAGGATGTTGCTTTTTTTAAGGGAGGGCCAGAAAGAAAGTAACTGGATTGCAAAGTTGGTTGCCTGGTGGAAGTTAGAACAGACCAACATTTTGTGCCAGAAATTTAAGAGTTTCATAGGTGGAGGCGCAGTTATTTCAACTAAATGTGTAACTTTGAAATTGTGTTCATTTGCACTCAGTGCAGCGGTTATGCTTATGAAAATATCTGGCGGCTTTGTGCAATGAATTAATGTTATAAGGAATTATCTATTTTGTCATAGTATTTAAGTCATAATGTCATTTCAGAATTCAGTTCTGTAGGATTTTTTTTTTCTTTAAAAAATGTATATTCTGGGTAGTTTTAATTGGTAAAAAAAAATGTAATTGTGATTTAATACTGCATAGTGTTTTGGGTATTTTTTTTATATGCAAAGGTCTTATGAGCCAATAAAACTATTTCAAAGTACTCCTCGATTCTGTCATGGTTTTCCCGCCTGGATGCTAGGTACCAGCGTTGTCACCATTGCATTTGGTGGGTGGATACTGGGAAGGAGAAATCACCCAGATGGGAAGAACAGGGAGCTTAGTTAAGAAGTCAGTGTTACCTTGTTGAAAGTTAGCTCTGATCTCTTTAAAGGAATCCATACAGGAATTCTTCTTTCAATGGCTTGTAGAAGACTCCGGTAGTCCCATGCCCATCCCTCCGCACTTGTCCTGGTTTCTTCATGCAGCTCCATATTTCTAAACAGTCATTTTTCTTTTACTTTTTGTGTGTCCTGAACACAAAATATGCCACTCCTCCTGCTCGGTTGAGAGTTATTTGTCCCTACTGCTATGCTACTTCCTCTCCCTCTCCTTAGTCACATGTCGTGCGTATTCCCACAAGGATGGCCCCTTCAGGTAGTCGGTTCTCCCCCCGCCGTTGCGTGCTCCCTCCTGGGGTCCTCCTGCCATGTCTGGAGGGCTGCTGGCTGTTGGCCTGGGATGTCCTCTGCCTTTATTCTGAGTGAGATTCCCATTTTCTGGATGCTCCATCCTGCCTTCTTGGTTTATTCTGCTATTTGAGTGCAACCCATCCTCTAGTAGTTTTATCAGGCCGGAGGGATTGTACGTTGCAGAGGCTTGGTGCCGACTGGCTTCCCTCCTGTCTGGAGTGGTTGCGCTGTAGTGTACAGGTGCCATCCCCAGAATCTCCCTCCGTCATCACCCTGGAGCTTTCCTTTGCTTCTCCCTGCACCCCATCTGATTACAGGACTGACTGTGCTTTCTGGCACAGGTGGCATGTACCCTCTAGTAGCTTTACGGAGCAGGGGTGTGTGGAGGAAAAGTATTTTTACACCTCAGGAGACTCAAAATGCTTTTATTCTACCTTCAGACGTGTCTGAGAGTTTGGCTGGGAATAAATTGTAGGTAAGAAATTACTTGTCCATTGTTTTACACTTTCCCACATTGTTGTCAAGTTTGAAGGCACCCTGATGTGTGTGGTCTTTTGTTTGTAACCTCTATCAACTTGTAGATTCTTCTGTCTTTGCTCCCCGTGTTTTAAAAGTCTGCACCGGGCACTTGGTGGGCCTTTGAACCTGGAAAATCCTTTCAGTTCTAGGGAAGTTTCTTTTTTTATTCAATAAATTTATTTATTTATGAGACCAACTCTTGCTCTTCTTCCCAGGCTGGAGTGCAATGACATGATCTCAGCTCACTGCAACCTCCACCTCCCAGGTTCAAGCGATTCTCCTGCCTCAGCCTCCCAAGTAGTTGGGATTACAGGCGCCCACCACCACCCGAGGCTAATTTTTGTATTTTTAGTAGAGACGGGGTTTTGCCATGTTGGTCAGGCTGGTCTCGAACTCCTGACCTCAGGTAATCCACCCACCTCAGCCTCCCAAAGTGCTGGGATTACAGGTGTGAGCCACCACGCCCAGCCTCAATAAATAGTGAGTGCCTGTTTTATTCTTGTTGAAACACATCAGCGAGCAGAAGAGACCAAAAATTCTGTGTTCTTGAAGCTTATGGTATGAAAAATAATGTTAATATGCCCAATAGTGATAAGTGCTATGCTAAGGAGAAAATGAATGAAAGATTGAATATGGAAAGGGTTGGGAGGTATGAGTGCAGTTTGAGTAGAGTGGCCAAGGTGGATCTCACCAAGAAAGTGTTTGAGTCAAGACTTCAAGGAAGTGAATGTGCCTTTCAGACACCCGGGAAAGGATGATCCCAGGCAGAGGGAAAAGCAAGTGCAAAGGCCCCGAGGGAGGATGGAAGGCTGGGTGGGTTCAGTGTCTAGTAAGGAGACCAGTCTAGCTGGAGGGGAGGAAACAGTGGTAGAAGTCGAGGCCGAGGATCATGGAGCTTCAGATAAGGTGGGACCTTTTAGGTCATGGGAAGGACTTTGGCTTTTACTCAGGGTTTCCCCCAAAGGAGTATCATGATGAGACTTTGATGTTATAGGGATCCCTTGCCACCGTGTTGAGACTAGATGGTAGGTAGGGTCAGGCTCATCTTTTCGGTCAAGTAGGTCAAGGCATGGCTCCCTGCATTCCGAGCGCCAGGTAGGGAAAGAGGAAAGTCGTCATACATCAATCAGTATGTGCCTATCACTTTGATCTTCTGACTGAAATGGTACCCAAGCCCCTGGCTCTATCTGGGGCCTCTTGGTTCTGAAATCTTCCCATGGCCTGGAGTAGGAGAGGGTGTCTGGAGACCCATCTTCCCCTTCCCTACCTGCTGCCACTTCCCAAGCCTCTGAGACCTCTGCCACGTTGATGCCTTGGCATTCCCCACTCGACTTGCCAGGTCAGTTATCATTTGCCCGTCATGTTTCCACCTCCAGCATCATGTTGCCATTATCTCACTTGTTCTCCTCACTTTTAAGGATTGATGGCTTTTAAGGATTCCTTTGCTGTATTTTTGGTGGAGGCTTAGGAGGAAATAAAATTACTTGTGGCTCCAATCCATTATCTTTACTAGTATTTCATTAAGAAATTTATAGCCCAGTTTTTTATTTATTTATTTATTTATTTATTATTATTTTTTTTTGGAGACGGAGTCTTGTGCTCTTTTGCCCAGGCTGGAGTGCAATGACGCGATCTCAGCTCACTGCAACCTCCGCCTCTTGGGTTCAAGCACTTCTCCTGCCTCAGCCTCCTGAGTAGCTGGGACTACAGGCACACACCACCACACCTGGCTAATTTTTTTGTATTTTAGTAAAGACAAGGTTTTACTGTCTTGCCCAGGCTGGTCTCGAACTCCTGAGCTCAGGCAATCCGCCCGCCTCAGCCACCCAAAATGCTAGGATTACAGGCGTGAGCCACCGTGCCTGGCCAATTCTGATTCTTTAAAAATAACATTTTTACAGGCCAGGCGTGGTGGCTCACGCCTGTAATCCCAACACTTTGGGAGGCCAAGGTGGGTGGATCACGAGGTCAGGGGATCAAGACCATCCTGGCTAACACGGTGAAACCCCGTCTCCACTAAAAATACAAAAGATTAGCCAGGCATAGTGGCGGGTGCCCTGTAGTCCCAGCTACTCGGGAGGCTGAGGCAGGAGAATGGTGTGAACCTGGGAGGCGGAGCTTGCGGTGAGTCGAGATCGCACCACTGCACTCCAACCTGGGCGACAGAGCGAGACTCCATCTCAAAAAAAAAAAACAAAAACAAAAACAATTTGTTGGGGGATGGAGTTACTTCCAGATAAGAAGTGTGCTTGTGATGTAACCGGAAGTGACATTAACTTCTTGACAAGCTTTTCAGTCATGACTCACTCCTGCCAGTTTCCTGAGGGATGGATCCCAGTGGTGGTCAAGGCACAGGTGTGAATTTATGCCAGGAAAATATGTAAGCATCATAACTCAGGCCAACAAATAAGTGATGAGAGCTCTTTGAGACCCATCATCCTATTAGACATGTGGCCCTGAACACACAGTGTGTAACATGGACACAGGGCCTGTTCTGGAGCACGTGGTGCTGGGGAGAGCCTGCAGCACACGTCTTGCTGTATCCAGCAGTGGGGCACTGAGCAGCCAACTTTCTGTAATTGTAAAATCAAGCTTGAAAGTTTGGAAATGCTTGTTTTTTGGTTTCAAAGAATCTTATTATGTGAAAGCAGATTTTTAAAGTTTTGTAAAGCAGATATTCACTGCCTGAATACCTAGCACATACCACAGTGAGCATGATTGTGAAAGTACACCATTAGCTGAACCCTGGAAAAAACTAATGCAGTGAGCCAGAGTTTCTGGTGAGGGAGGCACATGTCTTGCCCGTTTATAGTAGTATTCAACAACTGGGGGCAGCCCTTCCATATGATGCCATTTAAATACCACAAGTTATGGGCCAGGTGCAGTGGCACGCACCTGTAATCCCAGCACTTTGGGAGGCTGAGGTGGGCAGGTCACTTGAGGTCAGGAGTTTGAGACCAGCCTGGGCAACATGGTGAAACGCCATCTCTATTAAATATGTAAAAATTGGCTGGGCGTGGTGGCGCACACCTGTAATCTCAGCTACTCAGGAGCCTGAGGCAGGAGAATCACTTGAACCTGGGAGGTGGAGATTGCAGTGAGCCAAGATCGCGCCACTGCACTCCAGGCTAGGTGACAGAGTGAGACTCCATCTTAAAAAATAATAATAAATAAGTAAATAAATAAATATCACAAGTTATGTACTGATTCTGAAAAAGCAACATAACCACCAAACACAACTTATTCCTTATGTTCCAAGTGTATTTTGTAGTTTTGTTCACCCTCATACAGCCAAACCTGAATTTAAGAACAGTAAGAATAGTGACTTGCAGAGATTTGTTCCAATTGTTACAAGAAGAGTCGTTGTTAACTCATCTTTTCCAGGTGCAAGTCTTCACACTTGTACCTGGAAAATGTTATCAATTAATTGGACAATGTTATCAATTAATTCCAAATAAGAGAACCCGCCTTTTGATACTGATGTTAAATTAGAAAGGATGAATTTCCTATGCTTTCATGTAAATGCCATGGATAGCTTACTTTTTTATGAATTAACCTTTGTGTAGCTACTACAGTTTAAAAGCACTACTACACATTCATAGATGCATAGATGCAGTTCCAGGCAGTTTGAGCCCACAAAGGCATTTATGACTTAAGCAGAAACCAAGCAGAAGTAAATATTTTTAATAGAGTTAACAAATCTTCATAAAAAGCAATTATTTAAAACTAAATGTTTTGAAGCTCCTATGCCAGTCAGGCATAAGAGGACAGGGAGGACACAGATGGTCCTCTCAGGCCACTGAGAAACTTTTAATCAGGGATCACAAGTACTAGAAAGGTATGGGGAAGGTTCAGGGGACCAACACAAGGGGAGAGGCAATTGCCTGGCAAGGCCTGAAGAGGCAAGGGGTGGGAGCAGGCAGGGAGCCTTGGGAGAGCAGGAGGTGGCCAGCAGCCTTCAGACAGGAACTGTGGCCCTGAGTGGAGGCAAAGAACTCAGCAGCTGCTGCACCTCTTGAGTAGGGAACCTGGGGGTAGGAGGAGGAAATGCATGGTCTAAATCCTCTCTCTCTTGCCTTCTCATCTCCTGCCAGTCCCTCCCACTAGCAGGACCAACCAGAAGTTTCCCTGGTTACAAAGCTAGACGAGAAGGGTGGAGAATACCCAGTGTGCACAGATCTCTGAAATGAGAACTACTACTGCTCTATTTCAGGAGAAGCAATTCTTTCTGTGTGATTGTATACCTTGAGAGCCAAGAAGAGTCTGAACAGCTAACAGTCCAGTAAAGTGGCCACATGGAACAACACATGAAAATCCATAGCCTCCGGGTCACTACTGCAGTCAGAAAAGACACCAAGAAGAATATTCCATTCTCAGTAGCAACCTGGAAAGAAACTGAATTGTAACTGAGGAGCAGGACTTACATGAAGAAAACTACCACACTATACCCTACTATTGAAACAAAAGAAAATGCGAACGAAAGTAGAGAGAAGCTGTTTTCCTCAAAGGCGTCATCTCAAATTTATTTTTACATTCCTGTCATGCTTGGCATGTAGAATGTGATCAGTACATACTTGTTGAATGACAAAATGAGGGGATAAATAAACTTTCCCTAAGATGTCCATGTAGACGTTTGAAAATAGAAGTCTGTTGTTGATGCTTCTGTCCACCAGGAGTCAGGCTTCAGCCAGGAGAGAGTGAGCCAGTGTCTAAGCTGTCTCTCACCAGGGCTTCCACCAGGTCCAGGTCACCAGGTTCAGGCCAAGACTGAGTTTCAGTATTTGTCGTTAACCTGGTAGAGTAATAAACAGTTTTAAAGTAGAGCTTATGTATTTGTCTGATTGCAAAAGTAATACATGATCATTGCACATAGGCACAGGAGCAGGTGCAAAGAAAAAAAAAGCAGATAAAAGATAATAAAAATCAACTTTAATATTTAATATTTTTTCTCAGTGATAACCACTATAAACATTTTAGTATATGTCCTTTGGAAATTTTTTCCAATGAGTGTGTGTGTGTGTGTGTGTGACTACACCATCTGTTTATAGCTTGCTGTTTCTCACCCCCTCACATGATTTCTTACGTGCAGAATTAGTCTCTTAGCGTGTGACTTTTCATGGCTGAGTTGGAGCCACCACTAGGGAGCTGCATCCCTCCTGTGCTACACCCCACCAGCCATGCCATCCACGGGGGTAGGACACGCCAGACACCTAGTAGCTAGATTTATTTATTGTATTTTATTTTATTTTTGAGATGGAGTCTCACTCTGTCGCCCAGGCTAGAGTGCAGTGGTGCAATCTCGGCTCACTGCAACCTCTGCCTCCTGGATTCCAGCAGTTCTTCTGCCTCAGCCTCCCGAGTAGCTGGAATTACAGGCATCTGCCACCATGCCCAGCTCATTTTCGTATTTTCAGTAGAGACGGGGTTTCACCATGTTGGTCAGGCTGGTCTTGAACTCCTGACCTCAGGTGATCCACCCGCCTCAGCCTCCCAAAGTGCTGGGATTACAGGCATGAGCTACCGTGCCCGGCATAGAACTGGATTTAATAAGAGAAACAGAGAGCCTCACACCACTCTCCCCTCCTTCAGCACCCTGCCCCCAGGGTTCTTTAAGTCCGCTAGCCAACCACACTTGGTGAGGCGTGTGGGTCCAGGAGTCTGTCTGCTTGGGTTCAAATCCTATCTGAGCCACTTCACTCCATGACCTTGGTCAAGGTTATTTTCTTTTCCCTCATCTTTAAAACGGGTATCAAAATATCACTTTGGAGATTACATGATTCAAATCTGGCATTGCTTAAAGTCATGTCTGGCACGCAGTCCGTAAATGTTGGGTATTGCCATGACTCATTCTCCCCACCTCAGTTCAAGCATCGCTTTCCTCTCAAAGCCTGCGCTGAGCCCTCAGGCTCAGCTTCCCAGCCCAGCACTGTGCAGCCCCAGGCGCTACTGCTCACCTGGGCTCTGAGGCATTGTGGGGTTCCAGGGCCTTGGGTGGTTATGCACCGGGCGTTGCTCTCTCCCTCTGGGTTCTCCCTGGACGCCAGCCTGCATCCTCTTGCATTTTCTCCACTCAGGGGACAGGCTGAACTTGGAGACCATGGAGGCCTGCAGTCTTCCAAGCACACTTGCTGCTTCATTTTGGCTGGCAGCAGTCATTGCAAACATGTATTCCCTGCCTGCCATATGCTGGGCACCATGCAAAATGTTTTCCATATGTGATCTCAATTTCCAAAAAGACTATAGAAGCCGGTGCTGTTAGTATGTCCATTTTACATGGAGAAAAGGAGCACACAACTTAAGATGGCAAAGTGACTTCCTGAGAGTCAGCTAGGATGGGAACCCCCAGAGCCGGACCTGCCCGGCCACCTTGCCCGTGGCTCCAGGCTCTTACATGCATCAGAATCACCTGGAGGACTCGCTGAAAATCCTAGGATTTCTAATACAGTCTGTCTTCAATGGGGCCTAAGAATTTGTGTTTCTAACTGTCAGTTCTCAGGTGGTGCTAATGGGGCTGGTCCACGTGGACCACACTTGAGAACCACTTCACTGTGCTATGTGACCTGCCATCAATAGCCTAGAAATAAGTTTTTGGTGGCAAACAGGCTCTTTTCAGACCCATCTCCTGCCTCCCTACCTGTAGCTGTCATTTATCTTTTCTTCCTTGCTCTAAACACATTCAGTGACTTATGAGGCCTTAAGGAGGTCCTGAGTCCCCATGCCACCTGAGCTTGCCTCCTTCTTCCCCCTCCCCTGTCATCCCTTCTGACACCAGCTGCTGCTTTTCTCCAGGTGTTTGTCATCCACACTTGAAATTGCTGCATGGGTGGGGAACTCGCTGCTGTGTGGCTGTGTGGGCAAGGCAAGGCCCAGGGGGCCTGGCTGAGGGCCGACGGTGAGCAGGCAGAAATCCAGAGGAGAGGACGTCTTTTTCTGAGTCTCACAAAGGCACACGTGGGCTAGCTGGGCTCTAAGGAAAGAGGGAGGCTTTTGAGCTTCTTGCCTATTTTGCTTTAGCTTGTGGCTTCCGGTGAAAACACACCTTCTTACTCATTTGCCTCCTTACTGAGGAATAAAATACATGAATTCCACTCCATAGCCTGCAAATTCTCTACCTGCCTCATCGCCTCCTCACTGTTGCAGGTTGTTGAGACAAGTACAGTGGAACAGAAAGTCTATTGGGCCAAGAATAGACTTTCTGGTACGAGATTCCCCAAGTGTGGGGAATGGTGAATGTTGGATGCTTGAGTAGCAAGTGCACACATGGGGCGGGTCTCTTGTCACTTGTACTGGTTGTGCTCTAGTCACAGCAGGCTCTGAGGAAGCCGGGGTCCATGTGGTCATCTGCTTGAGCAACCTGCAACGTCCTGGGTGTGGTATTTCTTTACTCTGCATGAAGTTACTCAACTGCCATCTCTATGACTAGCCAACTTTGTTTGAAGCAGAAAGTATCTGAATTAGAATTCCATATTTCTTCCATTCTCTAATTTTTTTGAAATTCTGCCCCCATGATCTATAAAAAAAATGTGAAGTCTTCATCTAACCGTTCGCTTCATTAAGTCTCTCCTTCCTCTGCTCACATCACACTGCAGAGGTTCTGTCTTTTCGGCTCTGGGTTATAAGCCTTCCGAGGGCAAGCACAGTCACAGTCATGTGCACTCCACAACGTTTGGCTCCTAGTAGCTTTTCAGCAAGTAATTGCTTAACTGACTTTCCTCGCTACAGAAGATGATGCTCTTCAAGAATAGACAACTCCATGTCGCAGATAGTGTAGATGTGAATGTCCCCTGGCTCAGGGCAGTGGATTAGTCATGAGCCAAGATCATTTCTCATGCTCTGGTTTGCAGAGTGGAATGACTGGAGTAGCTTAGGATGTGGTATGAATTTCCTACTAGTGCACTAAAAACAGGATTCACATCCCTTCTGCCTTATGATTGTTTATGCAGTAACCTCATTGCAAATGTTGTGTTGCTGTACCTTCCCATGATGTTTCGATGAAGTAGAATTTTAAAATATAATGAACGTGCTTAAGGTCATAAATCATAAAACAGATTTGGACAACTTGTGGATCATAGTATATTAGCCTCTCTAAGCCTCAGTTTCCTTATCTCTTAAAGGAGGATAGATTACAATAACCTCTACAAAGTCATGCAGTTTAAAAATACATTGTTGTTGCTGAGGTGGGTGGATCGTGAGGTCAGGAGTTCGAGACCAACCTGGCCAACATGGTGAAACCCTGTCTCTACTAAAAATACGAAAATTAGCCAGGCGTGGTGGTGTGCACCTGCAATCCCAGCTACTCAGGAGGCTGAGGCAGGAGAATTGCTTGAACCCAAGAGGCGGAACTTGCAGTGAGCCAAGATTGTGCCATTGCACTCCAGCCTGGGTGACAGAGTGAGACTCCATCCAAAAAAGTAAATAAATAAATAAACAAACCAACAACAAAAAAACATAGTTGTTATCTGTATCATAAGAATCACTTAAAGGAAAATCTCCATTTTGCTAATGAGTCATTAAATACATATTTTACATCCTTCCAACAAGCTTCCATGTTGAGAAAACTGGCTTTTGAGACAAGGCCATTGTTCAGTCTCTGGTAAGTCACTTTACTCATTCAGGCCTTGATTCTCTCAGCTTGGAAGTGGGTATAACAATGACTTCTAGGTTCACTTTTATTTTTTGGCAGGGCCACTTTTACATTGGAAATTTCTTATGAAAATCAAGTAAGATACGCAGATAAAAATATTCTATCAACTGTCAAGTGCTATATAAAATTAAGGCACGATTATTTTGACTGTTTACATGGGAAAGCATTAAGAAATATTAGCAGTTTTCAGAAGCCAGATGCTATGGAAGTCAGAAATGTTTCATTAGCTCGCATGATATTCAAATAGGAATGGAATGAACTCCAATGGGAAAGTGATCAGTGTGCCCTGTGCCTTCCTCTCCGTTTGTCTCCTTTTCTCCCTCCTTGGAGAAACCTTGGCTCCTTCCTCCATGGGAGAGAACAGACCTGGATGGCCACAGATTTTGATGGACGTGCTGCCTTTTGTAAGCAGGAGTAGTCTTGGCCTCTTTGCTGCATGGGTGGGGTTTAGAAGGGTCTGTTACTGCCTGTCTGCCCACTCCATCTGCCCATTCCTGTAAGCAGAAACAGGCTTGACTGAGAAGCTAAATCTAGAGAATTTAGGATCATCAAAGAATACTGCTGAACCCGGTGGTGGTGCGGAAAACGTGAAATAGCAGAGGAGAGGAGCCCTCAGGACAGTTCATACCAGAAACCTCTTTTCTAGTTTCCTCTGGCCTGTGGGTTGTCACAGTGACACAGAACTGGAAAGAGAACAGACGGGGTGTCACAACAGCGAGGCTTATGAAATCTTTGCAAAACTTTCTGCAAGTCAGGTGGTTCTGACACCCACCACACTCCTGCCATTTCTGTGGTAGCTTGAAGCTTCCAAAAATCCCTTCCTTTGTTTCCTCTTAATCCAGTTTAAATTGGGTTTCAATAACTGGCAACCAAGAGGAGTTATGACCAATGAACAGCAGGGCTAGTGTGGGGGCGGAGCTGGGACAGGTGGGTTCCAGCCGTGCAGAGGCCCGTGAGGCCATGGGTTCAGTAGCCATCGGGGTGGGTGGAGCGCAGCCCCAGAAACCTCATCCCCATTGGGGTACCTTGGTTTATCGGGAACTTGGGAATTTGGATTTTCTTTTTTTTTTTCTCTTTTTTGAGATGGAGTCTCACTCCGTCGCCCAGGCTGGAGTGCAGTGGCGTGATCTCAGCTCACTGCAACCTCTGCCTCCTGGGTTCAAGCAATTCTCCTGCCTCAGCCTCCCAAGTAGCTGGGACTACAGGCATGCACCACCACGGCCAGCTAATTCTTGTATTTTAGTAGAGAGGGGGTTTCACCATGTTGGCCAGGCTGGTCTCAAACCCCTGACCTCAGGTGATCCGCCCTCCTTGGCCTCCCAAAATAATGCAATTACACGCGTGAGCCACTGTGGCCAGCCTGGATTTTCTATTGAAAAAGGAAAACTCAAAATGTATTTTGAAATGGAGGTAAACAGAGTGTCTTTGTCTTCAAGAACTATAAAAGTCTGGCGGGAACGTCTTCTACTTTAGTTTTTGTTCGTTTGTTTGCTTTAATTTCATCAGAAGCAGCCAGGCTTGGCAGCTGCTCCTCCCTTACCTCTGTCCCTCTCCATCAGGCCCCCTCACCTAATAAATACCACACCCCTCACCAAGGGGCGGAGGCTGTGGAGAGAGCATGGCTTTGCACTTAAGCCTGGTTTCCAGACCTGGCTCATTGCAGCCACACCCTGAACCTCCATCCTTCATTGGTTAAACTGAGCAAATGACACCTACATGTAGGACCAGAGAGGAGTTCAAATTGAATACAAAGTGCATGGCATGTAGAAGGTGTTTTGCTACAGATCTTGAAAGTCTTCTATATAACATCACTTTCTAGTCAAAGTAAAGATTTTTCTCTCTGATCCTGAATATTTTTAGAAGTGGCCAGCATCGTATTCCTGTGCTGGGACCTGGACAGATGTGGTTTTTCTGTCCACCTGCAAAGTCAGGAGTGTCAAACACTCGTTCTGGGGCATTCACTTCTGGAGGTCCGTTTTCTTGTGTTGTTAAGACATACATAAGTAAATGGAGCTGGATGACGGTCTGCATTCAAGCCCTAAGATTAGACCACTTGCAGATAATCAGCACCATGTCACATAGCATCACGGGACTGGAAAGGAACTTCTGAGTCACTTAATCCAATTTCCACAGTAACCACATGTTATCCACTGACAATATGACCGAAATGCTATGGTGGGAACAGGAAAGGTCAAAATCAAAGATAGTTTGGTAGATAATGTGTCTGATCATAACTTTTTCCATTAATACAGCTAGTAAACACCAATTCCTAATCTAATCAACTCGATAATACCTCTGCCTGCGAATAAAAAATGGCACATTATTTTAGCACAGTGACCATAGGTTACAGATATGGAGAATTTAACTGGAAACCTGACTGCCTTCACTAAGTACGTGAGTAACAGACCAAGGCAGCTCCTCCACTGACACTATGCCCTCCCGTGATATTCCCTTTAGTTCCCTCGGAGTTTCTGTGGATGGTCCAGACCCATTGGAGAAAGGTCTAGAAGGGGTTTGTGAAGCAGTGTCACTGGGCACTGTTTATGAACGTGTCTGAGCCTGGTGAGATAGAACACAGTCAAATTCAACAGGCACCATGAAGTGGATTTCTTACAGATGGACAGCAAGGGACTGCAGAAGCCATGGCTCCATTGCAAGCCGGTCCCCAAGGCTCAGGAAAGCTGCCCGGGGCGGGTGGAGTCTCATCTGTGTGTACCCCACTTGCACCACAGCTGAAGGACCCCCAGAAAGCAGCCTGCCCTGGGTTTTATACCCTGGGGTCACAGGACACACTGGGCTGCAGTGTTGAAGGACGTCCTGTTTCTAGGGGAGACTGGGACAGAGCCCAGGCAGGCCCAGTCAGTCCCTCCCTATCTCGGGATGCAGCATTCCAGTATATTCTAGGGTTATTCTTGACAGCTATGAGTGAGAAGTGGGGCAGAACTGGGTTAGTCCAGGGTCACCTGGAGAGCTGTCCTGCAGTCCACCTCCCAACCCAGGTAGCCCCTTCTACAAAGCCAGTCCATTGCCTCTGCCCTCTGACCTCTCCAGATCTGGAGACAGAGGCATGTCTTGTCAGGTCGATGTAACAGATTGATGGACACAGGCTCAGTGCAATGTCATTGAGCCATAGCCAGGTTACACTTCACCAGGCCCAGGGGGACCACAACCACAGCAGGATGGCCAGGCCTGCTGGGAGCAGCAGTCTGGCCCAGGATCCCAGCGATCCAGGTAACGAAGTTGGAGAAGAGTCCTTAGGTGGCCCCACTGTGACCCAGTGGGTCTGCCTCCAGATCTCCTCTCCTTGTGTCTCTGCAATCCCTGACACACACACACACTCTTCTTGGTCAGGGAAGACAGTCTTGAGCAATCCTGTCATCTGAAGCAGGCTTCCAGAAGGAGCCAAGGGCTGGCTGCTGGCTGCCCAGGCAGAGGAGGTGGAGGCAGTGATACCTGCCACACTCAGGGACAGGTTTCTTATGTTTTTCATGAGCACTGACTCCTACGATGGTACCAGAGATCCCTTAGGGGACATAAACCCGGTCTGTTACTCCTCCTGGCAGGTCCCTAGCAAGTCTGGTGAAAAGCCCCAGATTGTTGGCCCAACGGTATGGCCCATTCGCAGGGGTGATAGCCAGGTTGCTCCCAGCACACCCAGCGTGCAGGATCCCACCATCTGCCAGCTTGGCTGCCATGACATTGCCCATCCCAGGGCTGCCCACAGAGAAAGGTGTAGCCCTTCCCCCACGTGACTGCTCAATTCCATACTTGGGGTGGGAGGCACTGACGTTCACCAGCCACGCCACATGAGGCAGAGTTGCAGAGCTCAGTCTCCCCTGCACAGAGGGCTGCTGCTAATCCAATTCTTATTTCCTTTATTGCACGCGGACACCTCTTGTCCATGGAAACAAAGGAGTGTGGTGTGTCAAAGCACCAGCCCATGGAGAGGTTTATTAGTTGTGTTCATGCCATTTTGCTGCATAATCGGTTAAGCTAAAACATGGCACCTCCAGCTCCCTCCCATGCCTGGGTGCCAGAGCCTCCCTCGGTCAGTCAGGGCTCGGGCTCTGTTGGGTGCGTGGTGGTGTCAGGCACACAGATGTCATTCACCACTGACGGGATGAGAGGGTTGCTCTGGTCAGGGACAGAACGAGGTCCAGAAGGGCAGATCTAGCACTTTGCCAGGTTGCCTGGGAGGGTACGACAAAGGTATTGTGCTCCCAGGCCTCTGCTCCCACGTCCTTGTGGAAAAGCAGAGACACACCGGGGTTCCAGGTGTTCCCCACCTGTGGACAAGGCTGGGCTGAGTTGCTGCAGTGACTAAGTCTGTCTGCCCCAGCCCAGGCCACTACCTCTGTGGCACCCATGGCCCCTGCTGCATGACTCAGACCTTCTGGCCTCAGTCATCTAGTCCATTAAAGGGTGTCACATCCTGTACAAATGACATGTCTGATAATGTTGCCTATTCTAGTAGAAGATCAGATGTTCCCCTGGTACTAGAGAGACCCTAGCGCCTTGGTATTCCTTGGTCCCATCCCCACTCCTGTGGGACCCCATAGAGGGGAGACCCCCAGGGGAAGTATGAAGTCCAGGTTCAAGTTGGGGGCCCTGTCTGGGGTACTATGGCAGCCTGAACCACAAACCACCTTCAGGACGTGCACTGTAAAGGGAGAAGGGAAAAAGAATGGTTGGGAATGCTGAGATTGGGATTTCACAGGTGCAACCTAATCAGGTGGCTGCCTGCCGCCCCCTGTCGCTGTCACCCTTAGAAGCCCAGTGTCTCTCAATGTGCCCTGCAGTGTCACACTTCCCTGTTGGGAGCAAGCCCCCCCAGAGTCTGGCCATAAACTGGCCCCAAAACTGGCCATAAATAAAATCTCTGCAGCAATGTAACATGTCCATAATGGCCATAACGCCCAAGCTGGAAGGTTGTGGGTTTATGGGAATGAGGGCAAGGACCACCTGGCCAGCCCAGGGAGGAAAACTGCTTAAAGGCATTCTTAAGCCACAAACAATTAGCATGAGCGATCTGTGTCTTAAGGGCGTGTTCCTGCTGCAATTAATTCGGCCCACCCCTTCATTTCCCATAAGGGATACTTTTAGTTAACTTAATATCTATAGAAACAATGCTAATGACTGGTTTGCTGTTAATAAATATGTGGGTAAATCTCTGTTCAGGGCTCTCAGCTCTGAAGGCTGTGAGACCCCTGATTTCCCACTTCACACCTCTGTATTTCTCTGTGTGTGTCTTTAATTCCCATAGCGCCGCTGGGTTAGGGTCTCCCGGACTGAGCTGGTCTCGGCACTTCCCTTGTGCGGGAGTACAGAGTTTAGGGTCCATAACGCCCTAGTCAGATGGTGTCACCCGGCTAGCAAGCCATCTTGATGTCCTGTCTTTGGTTTCTTTGTGGGCAATGGTTCCATCATTCAGCAGCCCCGCTGGCCTGCAGGTGACAGTGTGCATGGAAAGTCTGTCCCATTTCGTAAGTGCACACCCACTGTTATGCTGCTAAGGCAGTGAAGGATGTTCCTTGGGCAGAGTGAGGTTCCGGGATATCCAAAAACATGACAGAAGCTCCTCTCAAGGGTGGCCATGGTAGTCTCAACATCCACATGAGTGACATCTCTGTGTCCCTTCCAGGCAGCCAGCTATTGTCATACTCCTTTAACAGGAAACCCTTTAATAGTCCAGCCACTCAGTAGCCATTCTCCTGAATAGTCATCTAGGCTGTTAGCCACAGTCCGTGAATCAGCGAATATCTAACAAGATATGGTGGTGGCCTGCATGGCCATCACCCCTGCCTGTGGTCCAGCCCATTGGACAGAATATCCATGTGCAGTCTCAGTCGAAAGATAGCCATTCACTGGCTGGACAGTGGCCGCAGCCCAGTGGACCCTGTCTGCTCGTTGTTTTGCAGAGCTGTCAGTAAACCATGCCATATCATAGGCAGTCCAGTCTCTGAATCTGAATCTTGGGTCCCAGGTAGCCCAAGAGGAGCTGAAGCACCCCCATCAGCTCACGTGGTACCTTCTGTCAAGCTAGCCATTGCTCATGAAGCCCACCAGCCCCTCGGGTCCTGGCTGGATCCAATCTTAAAGGTACTATTTTCACTTAACAGTTGAGCTCTGGTGAGCCTGTTTGATTTTATTGGTGGAATTTGTAAGCATTCAAGTTGGGCAGTTCAGGTTGCAACATCACATGTGGATCTCCAGTCCCCTGCACCGCCCAGTAGCAAGCAAGCAGTTGCCATTCAATAGATGTACATCTGGGGGCTGCTTTAGGAATTATGTGTCCAAAACCTGAGGCCGGTGCACCCCAGTGACAGTTTCCTGTTGCAAGAGGCTCCAGTTGGCACATGTGGAGATGGCAGACACCTATAATTCCATTGGGCTAGCAGGCTGTAAAAGTTTTAAAGGCAGTGCCTGAGACACAAGTTGTTAAGTGACTTCCAAGGCCTGCTATTGCAAAGGGCCCTGTTCAAAGTTGGCAGCTTTGCCCGTCACCTTGACTAAGGGGGCAAAAGAACATGAGGTGGGTATATGCTATCTCTAGCACACAAAGAGACCTACCTGCTATGGGACCTCCTCTTTATTAGTGGATGCTGCCGGGCCAACAATTTTTGCTTGATGGCATCTGGGATATTTCTTTGGCTTCCTGCCCAAGTGGCCTTGGGGTTCAGCCTGCAACAGTCCGTTGTTGGTCTGCATCCCCTGAAGGTCTTTTTGACCAGCCAAAGTCAACCGTCACATTGTGACAGAATGGTTTGTAACATTTTTATCAGAATTAACACAAAGTCCTGTTCTCCACTTTGCATTCAGTACTGCTTTTGTTGAACAACCCACTGGGGCTTGGGGAGCTTAGGTGGTAGGCAGGAATGGATCTGCCCCACTGTTGCTGTGAGGGCATGCCATCTAGGTGGTGTGGCATTCTGTGCCACAGCAGCCCAAGTGTCAATGCCGATAATGCAGAGGTCCTCAACCATTTTGGCACCAGGGACTGGTTTTGTGGAGGACAGTTTTTCCAAGACAGGGGAGTGGATGGTTTCAAGATGATTCAAGCCCATTTTATTTATCATTACCTTCTCATAAGGTGCACGCAACCCAGGTCCCTCACATGCACAGTCCACAATGGGGCTTGTGCTCCTATGAGAATCTAATGCCGCCGCTGTTCGGACAGGAGGTGGAGCTCAGGTGGTAATGCTCCCTTGTCCATGCTCCCCTCCTGCTGTGCAACCTGGTTCCTAACAGGCCACAGATCAGTACCAGTCTGTGGCCTGGGAGGTTGGGACCCCTGTTATAGTGCAGAGGTGGAAACCATGGTCACTGTGCCCAAAATGGCCCAAAGGGCCCCACCCACAGCAAATAGGCACTGTCAGTCACCATGTCTGTCCTCAAACCTGCCGATGGTATCAGTATAATTTTTCTCTCCTTTGACAGGAGCATGGTGGGGGCCTGGAGACCTTGTCCCCACCCTTAATTGCACCGTTTCTTTTGGGACAGCAGAGCATTCGGTCCTCTCCCATCAGCTATCCCAGAGAGCCATGACATGGCCTCCCCTGCATTTTGCCCACATCTATCCCTTAGATCCAAATTCTCCTTTTCTGTGAAGACCCATATTGTGCATGTGGGTTCCCTCTCGGGTACCTTGGGGTCCACCTACATACCCACTCCTGAACTCTCCAGCCCCGGAAATGAGTGATCACATAAGGGCCAGCAACCGGGGTCATGTGCCATGCTCTCATTTCCATATTCTTTTCTCCCCACCTCAGTCCTTGCAGCCAGCTCTCTCTCGTGGGTGTGTGTGTGTGTGTGTGTGTGTAGGGAGGGTGACCTCTGTTCCACTTATCACCCTTCCTTCTCTACAAAACTTTCAGCTTCATGTCTAGCCCCCCGCACCGCCAGGCTGATGTCTCTGCCTGTGCTGGGTACTGAAGGGTACCACCCTCCCACTCTGCCAAGAAGCCATGGTCCTGTCAGACCAGACCCTGCTCACGGGCCAGTTTTGTGAAGTAGGTTCACAGGGAACTGGTTAACAACTAGTCTGATTCTGGTGAGACAGAACATGCCACCCCCACCCCACCCCAAAGCTAGTTACATGAAGTGAGATTCTTGCCTATAGATAGGTGGCAAGAGAAAACAGAAGCCCAGAGTCCATTGTGAGCCAGTCCCCCTGAAACCACCTTTGCAACAATTATAACAGTGAGAAAATCATGGCAGTGAAAGAAATCTGATTTAGCCAACTCCTTTCTTGCCTTCAGCCTTCAAACTGCCCTTAACTATTCCGGGGCTTGGGCCAAGCCAACTTTGGGAGATATTTAGCTTATAGTTTAAATGATAATAGTCCTTCTCCAAACAAAATTGCTTTTGTAACACTAATGAAAGGCCACCGAGCTGGGAGGATGAGAAGAGCCCGAATTCTGCTAAGGTGTAGACATAAATTATTACCAGACATTATTGCGGAGTTCACAAGGTATGTAACTTCCCCAATGATTCCTGAAGATAACATCACGATTGTAGAACCTAAGATTGGCCTTTTAAGATGTCTTTTCACGTTTTTTGCATGTCTGACACTGATGGCCCCACCTGGACCCACCAACCACTCCTGTGGCCCCAACCAGAAGTGACTCAGCGCCAGGAGAACCATTTCCCCCCGTGATTGCAGCCTCAACCAATCAGCAGCAAACACCCAGCCTAGCCACCACTCCTCTTTTACCCCAAACTATCTTTGAAAAACCCTAGCCTCCTGACTTTCAGGGAGGTTGATTTGGGGAATAATAAAACCTTGACCTCCCATTCAGCCAGCTCTACCTGTGCAAAACTCTTTCTCTGTTTCAACTTCCTTGCCTTAATAAATCAACTCTATCTGGACAGCAGACAAGAGGAACCCACTGGACACTTAAACTCCAAGGCTCAGGAAAGCCGCCCAGAGCGAAGTCTGGAAAGAGTGAAACAGAGGGTCTTTGGCCTATATGGAGATTAAATGAACCTGTACATATGAATACCAGTGCAGAAACTCACTTCCTTCTTCCTCACTTGCTTCCCAGAACATTGGCAGCCAGATCTTTAAGATCTAGGCAGGAAATTGGGAGTCTCCCCTGGGATTCTAATCGGTGAAAGAGGAAAAACCTAGAGACCGTGAGAATGGCCCATCCTAGAGTAAGCGGCAAGCTGACGATGACCACCTAGGTGCACAGAGCTTGTAATCAGTTGTCCAGTCCCTCACTCTTAGTCCCAGGAAAACCAATTGTCAGACGCCCAAGAAAAATGATATTTCAGAATACCGCGGGTAAAGAGCATATGTTTCAAATTTCCAAAGAAAAAGACAGGTTTCATACAAAGGACCAGGGACTCCAAATGACAACACTGGAAAAATAGAAGGCAATGGAGTATTGCCTTCAAAACTCAAAAGGACAATGATTTCCCAAGTAGAATTCGAAACCACAACTATCGAAGATCTGATGGTAGCACAAAACAGGTGCAGACATGTAAGTTCTCCACAACAACAAAAATAATTGCCTGCATCATTTTCCAGGAAGCAGCCAGAGGGTAGCTTCCCCCAAAGAAGAGAATGAGCCAAGATAAAGGAAGACATGGAATATGGAATATGAAGAAGTCCAACCTAGAAGGAAAAGGAAATCTCTAGGATGATGTAAATCTTCAGCTGAACAACAACAACAAAAATTCTGCAGTGACAAATAAGTGTAGCGCACAGCGGGCACCCCAGCCAGAACAGGCCGTGTGACTCTGAGGCGGCACGCCGCTATGGATGTCACTGCCCCCTCAGCCTTGTGCCACCTCCTCCCTGGGATGAAACAATGGGAGGACGTGCTCCACCAACCAAGGAGATAAAGTCAAAAAATAGGAAGATGTGAGATCCAGGAAATAGAGAATCCAAGCAGGAAAAAGGCAGAAGGAATTCCATGAGTTAAAGTAAAAATATTTGTTCATCATATCTAAATACAGCTGAGGGGAAATCAAAAGATAACAAGCGGCCAGATGTGATGGAAAGGAAACATCCCCACTGTTGATGGGAATGTAAACTGGCACAGCCACTATTGGAAGACAGCATGGAGGATCGGCAAAAATAAAACTAAAACGGAACTGCCTTATGGGAGGCCAGGCACAGTGGCCCACGCCTGTAATCCCAGCACTTTGGGAGGCTGAGGCAGAAGGGATGGCTTGAGGCCAGGAGTTCAAAACCAGCCTGGACAACATAGTGAGAACCTATCTCTACAAACAGTAAAAATATTAGCTCGACATGGTGGCACATACCTGTAGTCCCAGCTACTCAGGATGCTGAGGCCAGAGGATTGCTTGAGCCTGAGGGGTCAAGGCTGCAGTGAACTATGATTGCACCACTGCACTCCAACCTGAGTGAGGGGTTGTCTCTTAAAAAAAAAGACGAGAAAAAAATAAATTCCATATAATCCAGCAATCCATCTTCTGTGTATATATGCAAAGGATGTAAAAGATCTCTGCAGCCCCATGTTTATTGCTGCATTACTCACAGTAGCCAAGATAATGAAACAATCTAAGGATCCAGTGATGGATGAATGGATTAAACATGTGGCATATATACAATAAAATGTGATTTATCCCTAAAAAAAGAAAATCCTTTTTGAAACAACATGGATGAGCCTGGAGGCCATAATATTAAGTAAAATAAACCAGACACAGAAAGACAAATACTGCATGATCTCATTTACATGTGGAACCTAAAAAAGTCAGACTCCTAGAAAAAGCAGGTGGAATGCGGATGGACAAGGGCTGGGAAGCAGGGAAAGGAATGGTGAGATGTTGGTCAAGGGGTACAAACTTGCAGTAGTAAGAAGAATATGTTCTAGGCATCTAATGTACAGCATGGTGACTACACTTAATAATGTCCTGTACACTTGAAATTCCACACACAGAGAACTATGTGAAGTGACGAATATATTAGCTTGATTGAGGAATACAAGGCATACATATATCTAATCATGTTGTTTACTTTAAATATATACATATTTTATTTTATTTGACGATCATACTTCAACAAAGCTGGGTTGGGGGGATGTAACGAGAAGTCCTAGGACACAACCTATGCAATCATTCCAGACAGATGAGCAAAGAGGTCTGCAGGGGGGATATCTCCACAGACAAAGTGGACCCAGCTGATTAACTGAGGTTACTGACCTTGCTGAGAATAGCACTGAGAGGCTATTGGAAAGCATGGGGAAAATTACAGGCACAAAGAAACTGAGCAATGAAAAACAAGGCAACTATTAACCTCAGGAAAAACGTTAAAGCAAGAAGGGAACAATCGGAGTTTACCATGCTGCTCAGTTGTGAATAAACCTTGTGTGATTATAAAAATGTTAATACCAAATATTATTTAATCCAAAATTATAACCAAAGGAGATAGTGATAAGAAGCAAAGGGAATAGTGGAAGCCGAGAGCTAAATCCTCACCCATCCTAAGTGAAAATCAATTCTCTACCAACTTCGTTCTGTTCAAGTTTCATTGATGAGCACAACCTCCCCTTCAAGCCTGATTCCCCATATAAGTCCCTCTGTTCAGGACTCTGTATGCACCCAGGACTATCGGAGGACAGGCTGTCCAAGGCAATGGACTAGTCTGAGGACAACTTGGCCCAAGTTATCTCTGCTCTCTGGTTCCTCCACCCATTTTTACTGCACAGAGGACCTCACTCACCTCACTCCTTTCTCGCCTTCCTCAGTTGTGCCAATTCCTCCCCAATCACTCACAGTATCTCGTCTTTCAGCCCAGGCCAGTCTTATCAAGGGTTTGCAATCAGAAAGACTCAAATACGCCTCCAAATCTTTCTACCTCAAGGCAACCATGGCATCAAAGTCAGCAGTTTTTCATCTTTAGCTTTGTTTTCCTGTACACCAGAGTTTTCCCTGGGTGTGGTGGGACAGAAGACAGAGGAACACCTGGTGTGGGGAAAACAGATTCGTACTTGGAGTTATAATCGTGCCCTAGTGGTTGGTAGGTAATGGAGAGTCGTGGAAGATTTTCAGTCAAAAGAGCAACAACTTCCTTGGATTAGAATTCTGTATTGTGAACTGCGGCTGCAGTGGAGTTGAATCATGGGCTGTTCCCGTGGGCTGGGCGAGAGAAGGTGAAATCTCCCATGATGAAGGCGGGTGAGGACAGAGCGGGATTGACAGATTCTGGGGGTTGGCCAGAGGAGGATTATTAAGAGGGTGACTCAGGTGTCTATACTGGAGAGCAGGTGCTACTCATGAGCCGGTAAGGCACAGGTGTGGTCAGGAAGTTTCTGATTAAGGATTTGGGCATCTCCCTCCCTCCCTTCAGTCTCTGCTGAGACAGAAAGGAGTCCAGAGGTTTTTGAAAGAGGGGAACTCCCAAGAGGGATGGTGAGGGTAATTCTGGGAACTCTACAAACTTATGCTGGAGGTTACAGTTGTGTAATGGAGGTTGCTGACTGTCCTACGGGTTAGCTTTTCTTACTCTGTGAAAGGAAGTGCCTCTTAAATATGTAGAGACTGTTTCACAATCATCATAACAGTCAATACCGCAGGCCTCAGTGACCCCCCAGCTAGGCAATGCTATGCCTTATCACCCACAGAGGCAGGCTTCGGTCACCATTCAGACATTGCACTGTGCTCTATAACTCAGGTGTGGTCCTTAATTTTATAAAACCTAGCATTTCAGAAAAGCCATCACTCCAATTAACTCAGCAGTCTTAAGGATCCCCAAATACTCACACAGATTGGATGCTTAAACACTTTCGCACATAATTGCAAAAGAGTTGGTACTTCGTCAGAGAGAAAATTTGCTAGGAACAGGGCAGGTTCAACACCATCTCCTAGAAGACTTCCGACCAGAATTAATTTTTTTGTCCGGTCCAATAAGGCTAGTACAGTATCTTCAATATTCTGTTACTTTTCATGGTCTGCTTTGTATTTTAGTTAAATAGCTAGGATCTAAAGAAGGTACAAAGATAAGCAAGAAGTGGGTATTTGCCCTTGTGGAGTTTACGGTAAGTCTATAATATTTTCAGCTTTAAGACAGAAACACTAATGGTAACTCGAAGAAGTAATATGTGGTGCATGTTAAATAGCAGTGGAGGGCCAAGGACACGAGCGAGGATGCCCTCCATCAGGAAAAGATCCAGGAGCAGAGAGCACTGAAGGCATCTTGGAGGGTAAGCAGTATTTCAACAGGTGGAGATGGTAGAAATCAGCATTCCAGAAAGAAGACAGGGCATCCACAGCTCTGCTTCAATAGAGGAAATGCTTTCTCAGCTGCAGCATGACTGACATTTTGGCCAGATAATTCTTTGTTGTGGGGGCTGTCCTGTGAGCTGTAGGCTGTTTTTTTTTTTTTTTTGAGACGGAATCTTGCTCTGTCGCCCAGGCTGGAGTGCAGTGGCGCAATCTCGGCTCACTGCAAGCTCCGCCTCCCGGGTTCACGCCATTCTCCTGCCTCAGCCTCTCCGAGTAGCTGGGACTACAGGCGCCCGCCACCACGCCCGGCTAATTTTTGTATTTTTAGTAGAGACGGGGTTTCACCGTGGTCTCGATCTCCTGACCTCGTGATCCGCCCGCCTCGGCCTCCCAAAGTGCTGGGATTACAAGCGTGAGCCACCGCGCCCAGCGAGCTGTAGGCTGTGTAGCGGCATCCCGCTGTCAACCGGCTGGATGCTAGTGACACTCCGACCCCAGCGGTAACAACCAGGAATGTCTCCAGACATTGCCAATTGACCTCGGGGTTGGGGGCAAAATCAGCTTGGATGAGAGCTACTGATACAGAATATATACACACAGACACATATATGAGGAGACATACATACATATATATACACACAGACACATATATGAGGAGATATACATACATATATATACACACAGACACATATATGAGGAGATATACATACATATATATACACAGACACACATATGAGGAGATATACATACACATATACACACACAGACACATATCTGAGGAGATATACATACATATATATACACAGACACATATCTGAGGAGATATACATACATATATATACACACAGACACATATATGAGGAGATATACATACATATATATACACACACAGACACATATATGAGGAGATATACATACATATATATATACACACAGACACATATATGAGGAGATATACATACATATATATATATATACACACACATATATATAGTAACTGTCCAAGGCACTTTGACTTCAAGAGAACTGATAATGTGCAGCAAGTCCTCCAATAACATCATTTTGTTATAATATAAAGGAGAAAAAAACTTGATTTTGTTATACATTGTTTCACTTAAAATTGCAGTTTCCAAAAACCTATTGGTGAAGTGAAGACTTAACGCACATATGTGTATGTATATGTAATATGCAAAACTGTACATGTATCTTTTTTTTTTTTTTGAGACGGAGTCTTGCTCTGTCACCCAGGCTGGAGTGCAGTGGTGTGATCTCAGCTCACTGCAAGCTCCACTTCCCGGGTTCACACCATTCTCCTGCCTCAGCCTCCCAAGTAGCTGGGACTATAGGCACCCGCCACCACGGCCGGCTAATTTTTTGCATTTTTAGTAGAGACGGGGTTTCACCGTGTTAGCCAGGATGGTCTCGATCTCCTGACCTCGTGATCCACCCACCTCAGCCTCCCAAAGTGCTGGGATTACAGGCGTGAGCCACCACGCCCCGCCTCTTTTCTTGTCTTGCTTCTTTCACTCAACATAGGTATTTTCGGATTCATACATGTTGTAAAGTTTATCAATTTTTTTTTTTCTGAGTAGTATTCCACTGTATGAATATATCACAATTTGTTTATTCATTCGTCTATTGATTGATATTTTGGTTGTTTTCGGCTTTCGGCTATTGCAAATAAAACTATTAATTTGTGCATACCAGTCTGTGTGGGTCTATGCTTTCTTTTCTGGTAAACACCTATTAATAGAAGTGGAATGACCAGGTCACATGTCAGGTATATATTTAATTTTTTAGGAAATTGTTTTCCAAGCCAGGCACAGTGGCTCATGCCTGTAATCCCAAAAGTTCAGGAGGCTGAGGTGGGAGGAACACTTGAGGCCAGGAGTCCAAGACCAGCCTAGGCACTATAGCAAGACCCCATCTCTAAAAGAAAAAAAATAAATTGTTTTCCAAAGTGGTGTACTAGTTGACATTGCCCCCAGAATATACATTTAGTGTGGTCAATCTTTTTCATTCTAACTATTCTAGTGGGTATACATCTCACGGTGGTTTTAATTTGCATTTCCCTAATGATGAGCATTACGTGACTAATGATGGTCCTTGCCTTGTTTTTTATCATAGGATGAAAGTAGTCAACCATTAAGTATGGGCATATTTTCATGTGCTTATTTACCATCTATATATCTTCTTTGATGCAGTGTCTGTTCACATCTTTAGCCCATTTTTTAAAAAGTACATATACATTGACATACAGAGTGGAGTAATAGATATTGGAGACTCAGAAAGGTGGGAGGTAGGAAGGGGATGAGGAATGAAATACCACATATTGGGCATAATGGACACTATTCAGGTGATGGCTACACTGGTAGCCCACACTTCACCACTATGCAATAAATCTGTATCACACAGCTGCATTTGTACCCCATACGTCTATAAAAATAAAAATTAAAACATAAATAAATTGGGCTGTTTGTCTTCTTATTATGTAGTATTCTTTATACAGTCTACATACAAGTCCTTTGTCAAATATATGTCTTGCAAATATTATCTCCTGGTCTATGGCTTGCTTTTGAGGAGAAAAGAGTTTTTTTGTTCTGATAAAATCCAATATACTGTTTTTTAAAAAAATAGTTTGATTGTTTTATGTCATAGTGAAGATTTATTTGACAAACCCAGTGTCACCAAGATTTTCTTATATATTTTATTCTAGAAGTTATGCATTTTTAAGCTCTTGCATTTGGGTCTATGCTTCATTCTGTAGTACATTTTTGCATATTAAAATTATACACAAGGAATAGTGTTGAGATTCATATTTTTGCATATGGCTGTCAAATTGTCCCAGAACCATTTGTTGACAAGATTTTACTTTCCCCATAGAATTGCCTTGGCACATTTGTTAAAAATCAATTGACCGTATATGTGTGAGTCTATTTCTGGACTCTCTATTCTGCCCCATGTGTATATATAATATAGAATACATATATATATATCAAATAAGTCTGTATTGTCTGGTATCTGTGCATTCAGGTATTTATGTAAGTCATTAGACAACTAGGGTGTGCAAATTAAGGACAGTCTTAGGGCCAGTGTTTTCTCCAAAGTCTGTGCTTCAGGCCTGTTATTTTGTCATTTTATCCAGAATGCAGTGCCTTCATTCTGTCTTTCTTGCCACTCATACTTCACTTTCAGATTCTTCATTCCTACCAAGATATAAATGACTAATCTTTACTAAGATGTAAAAGGTGGCTAAAGACCATCATTCCTGTAGTAAGCATTTTTATAGTAAAGAAGACTCAAGATTTTAAGGTAACAGAGTGTAGCTTAGCCATGGAATTTCAGGCATTAGTCAGAGGATAAGCAAGATCTCCGGAAGCAGAGGAACTGGACTCCTTCGGGAACAGCTGTAGACTATCAACATTTCTTCTTGGCTTAGATGAGCCTGGTTTCAGGTACAATAAACACTCAGTGTTCCCAAATCCTCCAACATTTTTACCACTATAAAAAGGAAACATGCCTTGTTGATTTGTGTTGAAAATTCAAAGGTTATCATAATCTTCCTGCTCTCCAGGAAAATCCAGTTCTGACCAAATCACTTACAGCACATGAACCTGAACTCTGAAAGTTTATTTTTGCTTTCCCCCAGTGTAACTGCTTGCTCTGCCACAGGCCTCACGGTGGCATTTTCAAAAATCATTAGGAATTTTGACCCATAATGCTTCAAACTCAAACCAAAGCTGAGACTGCAGAAATAGCAGTAAAATATCCAGCATCTTATCTTATAATTAAGCCTGATGAATCTATCGCTTTTTACTTCTGCTGCCTCATAATTCAGGAATGTAAAGGGACTTTATTTCGTGTGGGAGAGAACAGAATATGGATAGATTTGCTGAAGTTAGTGAGACAATGATAAGAAGAGAAATGAAATCAACAAGAAGCTGTTGCCCGGCAACATGGTTGGTTTCAAAGAGACAGAGCAACCTTCGGTAATAACCATGAGCAATCTATGATAATAACTCATGAATCCCTGAGTTAGAAAATATATATGTTGTGATTGGGTTAGGCTAAATACTTCCCCCAAAAAACCAAAGCATCTAGCTGTCCCATTCTATTCCATAAATATGAACTGTGCTTCCTGTCTAGGATCCCTCCCATTTGGAGTGCAGTCTCTTTGCCAGCTGGGACATTTTGTGACTTTTGTTTTTTTATATTTTGTTTTTATTACATACCCGGGCTGTGTGTAATATTTTTACTCAGCACAATGAACTGCAGTGATGTGATGTATCCAAATTATTGCCAGATACCTTGTTTTGCCTGCCTGGTGAAGCTTTGCTGGCTTGACCACCAGCATTTGGCCAGTGTGTCCCATTCCTTAACAGGATCATGAACACTAGTGAGGACCACAGGGTGGTACAGCTTGAAGGACCCTTACAGAACATTCTTCATTTTTGCCCATGGGGAATATGGCTTCTATGTGTGATATGCTAACGGCCATCTCCTTTTGCTCTTTGAGTCAACAGCTCCAAATAGAATCCGGTCTTTATGTTCAGTCTTCTGCAGCTGAGCACATACCCTGCCCCGTCTTTTTCCTCTGTTAAAGGACTCCTTGCCAGCAAGGACTCCGCTATACTTATTCCTGGTCCCCAGCCACTAGCACAGTTTCCAGTATTCAGAAACATTAATACGTGGATCTGAGCAACAATCTTCAAGATGCGTAGTAGATTTTGGTCTGCCACAGGCTGCCTTGAGCACATGAAGAAGTGTCACACCTCCCTCACCAGCCTGTGTTATGCTGGGGGCAGTAAAGTGGGTAAGAGCACAGACTTTGCAAAAAAACAATGAATGCTGGTGAGGCTGAGGAGAAAAGGGAAAACTTATACACTGCTGTTGAGAATGTATATTAGTTCAGCCACTGTAGAAAGTAGTTTGGAGACTTCTCAAAGAACCTAAAACAGAACTACCAAGTGACCCAGCAATCCCATTAGTGGGTATATACTCAAAGGAAAACAAATCAATCTATAAGAAAGACACGTGCACTCGGATGTTTATTGCAGCACTATTCATAATAGCAACGATATGGATTCAACCCAGGTGCCCATCAACAGTGGATTAGATAATGAAAATGTGGTATACACACACCCCAAACCTAAGTATCACGCAATACATTCATGGAACAAACCTGCAGATGCACCCCTGAATCCAAAATAAAAGTAAAATTATTTTTTAAAGGATGAAAATAAATAAGTAAATACAAATTAAAAAAAGAAAAGAGCACAGGCTTTGGGGCCAGACAGTCTAGGTTGAACCCTGGCCCTTTGTGACTGTTGGCAATGTGCCTAACATCGTGTCTCAGTGTCACCATCTGTAAAATGAGGACACAGGTCATACCCAAGTCATCAGATTGTTGAGAGGATTAAATACGCTCCTAGAACTTAGAAAAGTTCCTGTCACTTCAGCACTTTGTAGTGTGAGATATTATCTTCCTTTTAGAGTTCAATCTATGTCAATGTCATTGTTGATCATGTCAACGCAAAGCCGCCTCAGGGTGACAGATTGGAATTTGGAAGGGCTGTGCTCAAAACTGAAGCCAAAGGAAACAGGGAGTGGGTAGGGTTGGGGGAACACAGGCACCTTTCCTTTTCTTTACGGTGTTACTTTCCTCCCATGATCCACTTGATTGCTGGCTTGGTGATTCTTAGCAAAATAAATTAAGCAATTATTTGGCTTTTCTTCACTGGGGTTTTCTGTGTCAGTGCTGATTTTGACATATAATAAAAGTAAGCTTTTATTTTTTCTAAAAAGTAACGAGCAAAGAGGACTTCCTGAGAGTTTGACAGACCATCATGACAAAACTGTGGTTGAATTGTTCAGGAAGAGAATAGTTTCCTGCTTAACTGGTGCTGGATTGCGCACATCTAGAAGGGTTTGTTAACATCCAAGAGAAAAGAGCAGGCTAGGGAAAGAAAAACCAAAGTTGGCTAGAATTTGCTACGAACTCGTATCCACCTAAAAGCCAAATACAGAACTTTAGTCCTAAAGGATTTACTTTCTTCACAAGGGTAGTTGGTCATTCAAAATAGATTGATCATGGACGCCACACACATGTATACACAAAATATAACTAAGAAAATTAAGACAGTATGTAGATAAAATTCCTCTATGCTCTTTAGAAGGGGTCTGTGGCCTCTGGGGTGCTGGAAGAATTGGATTTCTTGATCTGGGTGCTGAATACATGGGTGTGTTGTTTTTTTCTTCATTTGTTTGTAAAGAGCTTTCTAAGTTTTGTGGAGTCAAATAAAGGCACTCCCTTGCTAGAAAAATGGATGGTTGCAAATAATTAAATAAAGCAAACATCATCAAAGAGCAAAGAGGGCCAGGTGCAGTGGCTCACACCTGTAATGCCAGCACTTTGGGAGGCCGAGGTGGGCGGATCACGAGGTCAGGAGATCGAGACCATCCTGGCTAACATGGTATAACCCCATCTCTACTAAAAATACAAAAAATTAGCCAGGCATGGTGGCGTGCGCCTGTAGTCCCAGCTACTCAGGAGGCTGAGGCAGGAGACTCGCTTGAACCCAGGAGGTGGAGGTTGCAGTGAGCCAAGGTCAAGCCACTGCACTCCAGCCTTGATGATGGGGCAAGACTCCATCTCAAAAAACAAAAACAAAACAAAACAAAAAAAACAACAAAGAGAGTTGTAGTAATGTGTGGAACCCAGTTCCAGGCTTAACTGACCTCCCCAGGGCAAAGTCAGTCACTTCCCGCTTTGTGCTGCAAAATGCAGTGGATGTCCCTGCCTCCGGCTTATGGTACTTGTCTCCCCAGATAGATGGCCACCTTCCAAAGGAACCATCTTTTCTTACTCCTATGTTAATCTTCAGCATCTAGGGCAATGAGAGGTGGACAGAGGACTTACCATCTTGGTCCTGGTGAGGCAGCTTCCCGGAATCACAGGACCACAGGGACAAAGGCATCTGAGGGGTCGTTCACACAACCTCCTGTCCCCGATGGCAGGACACAGTGATCGCTTCTCCTGGCACATGTCTCAGGGATACCACGCCTTTCTCATATATTGTGCAATTATTTTATATGGGTAGTAGACAAAATTTATGGAATCAAATCTTTAAATTTCTACTTTATGGCTAAATTTCTACTTTCTGGATCTTTTGTCTTGTTTGAGAAGTCCTTTCCACACTCAGAGATTTAAAATATATTCTCCAGTATCGCGTTCCAGTACTTTTGTGGCTTTATCTTCTAAATTTATCACTTTGATCTATCTGAAATTTGTTCAGGGTACAAAGTAGAGAACTACTTCTTCTCGAAGAACAGCCTCAACACCCACTTAGTCCATCCTTTCCCCAAATTTGAGGCGGCTCATTAATCACACAATGAACTCTCACAGGTTCTCACAGATTTTATTACCTGATGGTTTTTTATGCCATTGGTTTGTCTATTTCTGAGCCAGAGCCACAGTGTTTAACTATAGGACTAATTCTTTCTCATTTCCCCCTCTTTCAAAAATACTTTTCCTATTTTTACTCATTTACTCTTCCAGAAAAGCCTTAGAATTAGTTTGTCAAATTAGGATTGGAATTACATCAGAACTATGGATTAATTTGGGGAGATTGGTGTCTTTGCCATATTAAGTCTGTCTTCTGATGATGTGGTGCTGTAGTCTTGTCTTCTGTATCTTTTGCTAAAGTTTCGTCGTTTTCTTCCTACTCTTGCACCTCTATTAATCTCTAGATTTTTTTTCTGATATGGTAAATGGGATTTTTTTTCCAATTTCTACTTTACCACTACTTTTATATAGCAAAGCTACTAATTTTTGTATAGTCACCTTGAATCTTGCTATCCTATTGGTCTCCTTTATTCGTTATAGCAGTTTATTAATTGATTCCCTAGTTTTCTAGATATTTTCTTTATCTTTTTCTAATTTTGTACTTCAGTTCTCTTTCTTGACTCACTTCACTGTCTGCAATATCTAGAAAATTTATTGGTGTTGGTGATAGCAGGTATCCTTAACAACCAGTGTTGACTTTAATGGAGATGCCTATAATATTTCACCACTAAGCATGATATTATGGGTTTCTAGCAAAAGTTCCTTATCAAGTTAGGGAGTTAAGTGTTTCCAAATGCTTTTTCACCATTTGTCATATGATTATAATTTTTTTCTCATTATATTGTTTTTCTTCTTACTAGATTGTTTAATGCTGAATTGTATTTGCTTTCACGGCATAGAGCCAACTCAATTATGTCCATTAAAAAATGCAGATAATTAAATTACAGTATATATCTAAATGCTATGATCTGAATATCTGTGTTCCCCTAAAATTCATGTGCTGAAATCTAACCCCCAAGCTGATGATATTAGAAGGCGGAATCTTCGGGAGGTGATTAGGTCGTAAAAGTGGAGCCCTTATAAATGGAATTAGCACCCTTATAAAAAGGACCCCAGAGAGCTGCCTCCCCGCTTCTTCCACGTGAGGACACAGCAAGAAAGGGCCATCTAGGAACCAGTAAGCAGGCCCTTGCCAGACACCAAATCTTCCTGTACCTTCATCTTGGACTTTGTGGCCTCCAGCACTGTAAGCAATAAATTTCTGTTGTTGATGAGCCACCTGGTCTATGGTTATTTGATATAGCCACCGAAACAGACTAAGACACAATGAAATACTATTTGGCGTTAAAAAAGACTGAACTGACACATGTAACAACATGGATGAATCTCAAAAGCATGCCAAGTGAAAGAAGTCAAGCACAAAAAGTGCTTAGTGTGCAGTTCCATTTCCATAAAATTACAGAACAAAAAAATCTGTAGTGACATATAAAAAATGAGTGTACTCCTGGAGTGACAGGGTGTTCTATATGTTGACTTGGGTGCTGGATTCACAAGGATATACACTTATCAAAGTTCATTGAGCTTTATGCTTAAAATGGGTGATGACATGTAAACTATGACTCAAGGCTGATTAATAAGAAAAAAAATCTATGCTAGTGCCACAATCTTGCAGCCAGAGTTGGGCTATTTACTCTTTCAGCCACTTCAACTTGGCTTTCGTTCCCACCACTCCAAATACATTCTCCTTGCTGAGGTCCCCAGTGACCTCCATGTTGCTAACTCACCTCACCTGACCTCTCAGTAGAACGTGATACGGTTTATCCCCTGAGCTCTCCCATCTCCTTTCTGGACCACTTCTCATTGGCCTCCTTGGTCATCCTCACTCTGTTCCTGGCCCTGAATGGTGGATACCTCTGGTTCTCTTTTAGGGGCCCTCCCCTCTTCACATCCTTCACGTTCTCATCCATGTAATCTTTTTTTTTTTTTTTTTTTTTTGAGACAGAGTCTTGCTCTGTTGCCCAGGCTGGAGTGCAGTGGCGCAATCTCGGCTGACTGCAAGCTCCACCTCCCGAGTTCACACCATTCTCCCACCTCAGCATCCCGAGTAGCTGGGACTACAGGCGCCCGCCACCACTCCCGGCTAATTTTGCTTTTGTATTTTTAGTAGAGACAGGGTTTCACCGTGTTAGCCAGGATGGTCTCGATCTCCTGACCTCGTGGTCCACCCGCCTTGGCCTCCCAAAGTGCTGGGATTACAAGTGTGAGCCACCACGCCCATCCATGCAATCTTACAGCTCTGTAGTGTGGGTAACCAGGTTCACATCTCTTCCCAGACTTTGCTTCTGAGCTGCAGATCCACATACCCAACCACCAACGTGGCATCTCCTTCTGGAAGACCCATGTGTTCATGACTACACTCCCACCTTCCACCAGAACTGTCAGCCTTCTGGGCTTCTCATCTCAGGGGTAGCATGTGCATTTGCCCAACTGCTAGAAAGCTGGAGGAAAACTTTAATAGAAAATTCATTGTCTTTCACCCTCCACAACTTATCGACTGCAAAGTGCTGCTATCAAGTAGGTCTCACATCCGTCTCTTCATGTCCACCTCCTCTGGCTCCTGGTAGAAGCCACTATCATGACCCCTGAGTGACCCCACAGCTCCCACTCCTGACTACCTTGCAATTATTCTTCAAGTGGCAGGCAGAGTCAGTGTTTTAATGTGAATTCGTTTATGTCACTGTTGGCCATAAAATGCTTCAGCAGCCTTGAGGCTTTTTGACATTCAAATATATATATTTTATATATTATAGGCGAGTGGATCATTGAGGTCAGGAGTTCGAGACCAACCTGACCAACATGGTGAAATCCCGTCTCTATTAAAAATACAGGCCAGGTGCGGTGGCTCACGCCTGTAATACCAGCACTTTGGGAGACCGAGGCGGGTGGATCATGAGGTCAGGAGATCGAGATCATCCTGGCTCACATGGTGAAACCCTGTCTCTACTAAAAGTACAAAAAATTAGCTGGGAGCGGTGGTAGGTGCCTGTAGTCCCAGCTACTGGGGAGGCTGAGGCAGGAGAATGGCATGAACCCAGGAGGCGGAGCTTGCAGTGAGCAGAGATTGCGCCACTGCACTCTAGCTGGGCAACAGAGCGAAACTCTGTCTCAAAAAAAAAAAAAAAAATTAGCTGGGCGTGGTGGTGGTGCATGCCTGTAATCCCAGCTGCTCAGGAGGCTGAGGTAGGAGAATCACTTGAACCCAGGAAGCAGAGGTTGCAGTGAGCCGAGTTTGGGCTACTGCACTCCAGCCTGAGCAACAGAGCGAGACTCTGTCTCAAAAAAAAAAAAAAAAAGACAATACAAAAATTACCTGGGCCTGGTGGCACATGCCTGTAGTCCCAGTTACTCGGGAGCCTGAGGTAGGAGAATTGCTTGAATTCGGGAGGCAGAGGTTGCAGTGAGCCGAGATGGTGCCATTGCACTCCAACCTGGGCAACAGAGCAAGACTCCATCTCAAAAAGAAAATCAGCTTTGTTATACAACACATATAAGATGTCACATTATAAGTTATCCTTGGGCAGAGTGATTTGAGGTTAATTCATTCACTCCACACCCCTCTTCCACAACCTGGGTATTCAGCTGTGGTCACAGCAGCTGCTGACTGGTTTTTCAGATCAAAAGTCTCCCCAGCATTGCAATTCTGTCATTTTAAATATATGTAATTAGAACTCTGAAAGTTCGGCTGAAGAAATGCTTTTTTACTTTATAATCTGTAGACGTTTATGAAGTATCACCTTCTCCAAGGTTGAAATATAACAGATCCTCCCTTAGTCCTGAATTTTTTTTTAAGTCAAATGTGTCCTTTAGTTTATTTCTTATACCCAACCAGATGTACAAGCTTTTGTAATGATCTTGGCTCTTGGCAGTGACAATGGAGGGGGACAAGGCTGCTGAATTCGTGCCATGGAAAGATGATAAATCAGCAGGTTCTACTGAAATGTCATTTACCTATGTCCAAGCAATTCCCAGTCCACCTGGTCAAGAACAGGTTTATAGAAGATTCCAAAATTATCAAAGGTTCCATTTCCATTGGCAGAGTTTCACAGTGAAAAGTGAAAGGATAACGTTAATATTGAAACACCCAAACCTCTTAGGAGAGCTTAGAATGGTATTCAACCCTCTGACAGAATCCTATGGTGAAATTCAGGGACTTCTGCTCATGACGAATCAGGTTGATTTCTGCCCTTCGGAGCGGTGAGACCTAGTCTCCATTCTGCTCTGAGATCATCTACAGAGTGAGGATAATAGCACCCATTTCGGGAGGTTGGTGTTAATAATACTTAGTGAAAATACAAATATCAGATTCCAAGCACCAGGCTGGCCCTATGTTATTCCTCACTAGATATTAGCGAATTCTCCCTGCCCCAAGCTGGAAGAAGAGCTATGGTGGGATGAGAATTCTAGGTTACAGTATAGTGATTACTTTTCAAGTAAGGAAGAATTTAGAATACAAGGACATAGGCCGGGTGCAGTAGCTCACACCTGTAATCCCAGCACTTTGTGAGGCTGAAGTACGTGGATCACTTCAGCCCAGAAGTTTGAGACCAGCCTGGCCAACACAGGATTACAGGAGGGAAAGACTGTAATCCGGGCACTTTGGAAGGCTGAGGCAGGTGGATTACCTGAGGTCAGGAGATCGAGACCAGCCTGGCCACTATGGTGAAACCGTGTCTCTACCAAAAATACAAAAATTAGCCAGGTGTGGTGGCAGGCGCCTGTAATCCCAGCTGCTCTGGAGTCTGAGGCAGGAGAATTGCTTGAACCCAGGAGATGGAGGTTGCAGTGAGCCGAGATCGCACCACTGCACTCCAGCCTGGGAGACAGAGTGAGACTCTGTCTCAAATAAATAAATAAATAAAATAAAATAATGTAATAAATGAAATAAAAATAAATAAACAAATAAACAAAAGCACCCAGATTTTATAACACTCAACCAGATCCCCCTGGTCTCCCACCTTAGAATTGGCCCCCGCTTCCTTTGGGTCACCTAAGGCAGTGTTTCTGAAATATTAAAAACTCGGAAGATATTTGGAAGCCAGTTCTCCAAAGTTGTGACTACATAGAGCTCTCTCTGGCTGCCTTCATTACATTTTTTTTTTTTATCAGCAGCTTGGGAGATCACAGAGTGAAGTGGGAAAAGCTCTAGAATTGGAATGCTGCCAATGGAAACTCTCAGAGCCTATCTAGATGTTACAGCTTCTTGGGGTATTGGCCTGTATAAACTACCCCGGAGGCTCACCATTTCGCTCTTCAGTGCTATGTTTTGCAGAACTAAAGTCCTTAATTTTCATTTGGTCCAATTTAGCATCAAAAAAGTCCATATGCCACGCACTAAATGTAACAAAACGTGTGTATGTGTCTTCTTAAGAAATCGTTCTCCACAAGTTCATGAAGATAGATGCTTCTATTATCTCCTGAAAGCTTTATCGTTTTTCGTTCACAGTTAAGTCTACAGTCCATCTGTTATCAATGTTCCTGTGGGTTGTAAGGCTGGAATCAACTTTAAATTTTTTTATATGGGTTCCTAAATGTCCCAGACAAATTATTGAAAATTTTCCCCATTAATTCTCGACCCCGAAATGCTGCAATTGTCAGAAGTATAATGACCATAGGATTTATTATCCAAGTAGATTAAATTTTGAGAATAAAAGATAAAAGATACAAAAGTACTAATTACATAGGACCAGAGATGTAAACAGGCTGTTTGGGGTACACTGGGATGACGGTCCTACTCGTCATGAAGCTGGGTTCATCGTGGGAGGCTATTTCTAGGCCCTCTGTTCTAGTCCATTTCTGGTCATCCTTGCACCAAAACTGCTTTATCTTATTTTCTGCAGCTTTAGAATAAGTCTTGATTCAATTAAGTCCATCCTCTTACTAATTCTTCTTCCAGATTTTCTTGGGTGTTTTTGGCTTTTACATATTTATATAACCATTAGAACAACTTGGCCAGGTGCGGTGGCCCACGCCTGTAATCCCAGCACTTTGGGAGGCCGAGGTGGGTGGATCACGAGGTCAGGTGTTCGAGACCAGCCTGACCAACACGGTGAAACCCTATCTCTACTAAATATACAAAAATTAGCCAGGCTTGGTGGCGTGCACTTGTAATCCCAGCTACTTGGGAGGCTGAGGCAGCAGAATCACTTGAACCCAGGAGGCGGAGGTTGCAGTGAGCAGAGAATATGCCACTGCACTCCAGCCCTGGTGACAGAGCGAGACTCTGTCTCAAAAAAAGAACCACTTGCCGTATTTCACAGAAAAGAAGACCAAACCAAACAAAAATAACTATTGCGTTTTTTTATTGGGATTGCATTGATTCTATAGACCAATTGGCTTTTTTTTTTTTTTTTTTTTTTGACAGGGTCTTGCTCTGTCACCCAGGCTAGAGTGGTGCAGTGGCATGATCATAGCTCACTGCAGCCTCAAACTCCTAGGCTCAAGTGATCCTCCTGCCTCAGCCTCCAAAGGAGTGGGGATGGGCACATGTCACCATGCCTGGCTAATTTTTTTGTTTTTGTTTTTAGTAGAGATGAAGTCTTCTGCCCAGGCTGATCTAGAACTCCTGGGCTCAAGTGATCCTCCCCCGTCAGCCTCCCAAAGTGCTGGGGTTACAGGCGTGAGCCGCCATGCCCAGCCCAATTGACATATTTAAAGTATTGCATCATAACTATGGCATAGCTCTTCATTTTTTCAGATCTCTTTCATTTACTCTCAATAACATTTATAGTTTTCTGTATAGAGTCCCAAACAACTTGTTGGATTCATTCCTAGGCACTAAAGTTTTTTTTGATGTCCTTATAAATGGTATTAAAATTTTTTTAACTGCAGATGTTACCTAGAAATACAAACTAGATTTACAAATTAAACTTATAACCAGCAACCTTACTTAACTTACTTAAATTCTAATAATTCAGATTTTCTAGAAAAATAATCTGAAATATTATTAGGTTTGTTCTTTCTTTCAAATCATTATATATTTTATTTTATTTTTTCTTGAGTTAGTATATCAGCTAGGATCTTCATTAAATCATTAAGTGGTGATAGCACATCCTTGTCTTGTTCTCAAACTGCAGACCAATTTCTCCTTTAATCTCTTTCTATTTTTGTTGTTTCATTTTGAGGGCATGTTGTTGGATATATACAAGTTTAGAATTGTTATAGTTTCCTAGTGAGTTGAATCTTTTTGTTGTTATGAAATGTCTGTCCTTATCTCTGGAATAGGAATAGGAAATATGTAATCGTAATTGTACTTTATTCTCTTCCCAGACAATGCAAGGACTTTAGAATTTTTAACTCCATTTCCTTCCCCAACTTCTATGTTATCATTTATTTTAATTCTGGATACATTTGAGACTCTGTAGACATTATTCCTAATGCCGTTATAGCCACACTTACTTTTATGGTTAGTATTTGCATGATATATCTTTTTCTATTCTTTTCTTTTCAAATTCTCCCTAGTCTTATGTTTTACATCTATTTCCTCTAACTAGCATATAGTGTTTTTTTCAATCCAGCTTGACCATCTTTGTTGTTTAACTGGAACGGGGACATTTACTCAATGTACATTTTATTTAGAGTCTAATACACCATCTTGCTAGTTGTCATGCCTACTCTATGTATCATTTTCTCGTCTTTCTGTTCTTCTTTCAGACTGATGAGGTACTCTTTGTCATTCTTTATCAACCGCTAATGGAATTGTAATTGTACTTTATTCCCTTCCCAGACAATGCAAAGACCTTAGAACTTTTGACTCCATTTCCCTCCCCAACTTCTGTTATCATTTATTTTAATTCTGGATATATTTGAAACTTTGTAGACATCATTTCTGTTTTATATCGTCAATATTCATTTAAACTTGTTATATTCATCAATTTTTCTTGCTCTTTTGTTGTTGTTGTTACAACTCTGACATTTCCTGTGCATAAAGAATCTCCTTTAGACTTTTTCTCAGGGGAAGTCTGCTGATGGTGAACTTTCTCAGTTTTTGTCTGAAAATATCTTGAAGGATGTTCTTCCTGGGCATACAATAATCCTAGGTTGGCCAGGTTTTTAGATTTTGTTTTTTCCAACATATTGAGAGAATCATCCTATGGTTTTGTGGTTTTTATTATTTCTTTTGACGTGTGTTGACGTTGTAATCACTGTCTCTTTAAAGGTACTTTGGCCTTTTCTTCGGTTGCTTTCATTTTGTGATTTTTCCCTTAGTCTTTGGATGAGTGCACTTTAACTAGGATACGTCTGGAGATGGATTTCTTTGTATTTTCCTACTTGGGGTTTGAGTAGGGTTTCCAGACTCTGTGAATTGACACTCTTTATCTGTTTTAGTATAAACATTGAATGTTAGATTTTAAAATACGATTCTGATGCCAGGTGTGGTGGCTCATGCCTGTAATCCCAGCACTTTGGGCGGCCAAAGTGGGAGGATCGCTTGAGGCCAGGATTAGAGACCAGCCTGAGCAAGATAGGGAGATCCTGTCACTGCAAAAAATAAATTAAAAATTAGTCAGGTGTGGCGACACACTCCTGTGGTCCCAGCTACTTGGGACGCTGAAGTGAGAGGATCACTTGAGCCCAGGAGTTCAAGGCTGCAGGGAGCCATGATTGCACCACTGCACTCCAGCCCGAGAAACAAAGTGAGATCCTGTCTCTAAAAAGTAATAATTAATAATGAGTAAATACATATAATATGATTCTGCTCTATACTTTCTCTTCTCCCATTAAGCCTCTTCTTATTGACTACCTTGACTCTCTTATCCTCCCTCTTATATTTTCCATTCTTTTGCCTTTTGGGGTTTTATTTGTCTTTCTGGAAGAAACTATGAATAATTTCTTTGACCTTTAAAATTCACAAATTCTCTCTTAGCTATCCAATTTTTTGTTAAATCTTATCTATTGAGTTCATTTATTATTGTATTTTTGAGCACTGGAATTTCTGTCTTATTTTTATTCAAATATGCAGTCTAAGTTTCCAGTTATCTGCTGAAATGTTAAACCTTGTCTTTAATCATCTTGATCATAGAAAACAGTGTTCTTTTCTAGTTTGTGTGTGACAATTCTAATATTTAGAGCCCCTGCACTGGTGTTTCTATTGTCTATCTTTTGTGCTGGTTTTAGTTTACATTGTCACGGCTCCTCAACTGTGCAATTATCTTTGATTATGTGCTGGATATCATATTATAAAAGCTGATGATAAACATGATTTGAGGTTTATGCGTAATTTTCTCCAAAATATGATTTTTGTTTGCTTCTGCAATGTGCCCATGGGTAGCAGCAAACCAGGATGAAAATAATCTACTTCTAGGGATTGGAAAGTTCTGGGCTGTCCAGTGACTTATAGCAAGGCTGCATTCTGAGCTGACTCTGTCATACTCACAGGGCATAGCTCTTAGGATGCCAAAGAAAAGCAGAGGCAGTATAATGGGGCCCCCCGCTCTTGACAGGCTCAAACTCTGTCTACCACTTCTCATTTCCCTCTTCTGGACTGGCAGATGGCCCTGGGGCAGAAGTAGCCCCAATTTCCAGATTCACCTTTCTGAATTTCCCATTTGTTCTGGATCTTGGCCCAATAATTCTTTATGTTCAGATTAGCCCTCCCTTGCCTTTGGGCTGATGCTTGTTTTATTTGTTTGGTTTTTATTTGTCTTCAGAGGCCTGCGGTAACGATTTCACCATTACGTAAATTAGATGCTCTCCACATAAAATACGAATTGGATTCTAGTCTCTGCCCTGGAACTCACCAATTGTTTTAACCTTCAACAATTTACTCACAGCCTATAGGCCTGTTCCCTCATGTATAACTTGAGCAGGCTCACTTGGGCCTCTACAATTCAGTTTCTACACAATTAACATGATTTACTCCAAATCAGAGTGGATTTTAGGATGAGGAACCAAAAGAGAAGACTTACAGAAGGCAGTGTTTTTCCTGTAAGTGAGAAAACCTGGAATATGGTAAGTATTTTAAGAAAGGCGGCCGGGCGCGGTGGCTCACGCCAGTAATCCCAGCACTTTGGGAGGCCAAGGCAGGCAGATCACCAGGTCAGGAGATCGAGACCATCCTGGCTAATGCAGTGAAACCCCGTCTCTACTAAAAATACAAAAAAATTAGCCGGGCGTGGTGGCGGGCGCCTGTAGTCCCAGCTACTCGGAGGCTGAGGTAGGAGAATGGCGTGAACCCGGGAGGCGGAGCTTGCAGTGAGCCGAGATCGTGCCACAGCACTCCAGCCTGGGTGACAGAGCGAGACTCCGTCTCAAAAAAAAAAAAAAAAAAAGGCGGGGGCGGGGGAAGAAAGTTTGTTGGCAAAAGAGTTGCTAAAATTTTGTTGTTAACATGTGGAATTCCTCTCTACCAACAATGTTGTAAGGCCAAGAATCCCCACTTGCAGTCTTAACCTGTCTAGGATAGGGGAGCAATAACAAGAGGCCTGAGACCAGTCTGGCTTGCAGAATCCTAGGAAGTTTTATTAATTCATGATGCCCACTATCCTTGTGGAAGCAAGAAAATGCAGCGTTTCAGGCCCCATTCAAAGAACTACATTTGACAAAGTTTTATATTAGTCCAAGAGCCCCCACCCCATCTCCCCACACAGCCTTCCACAATGCTATCTTATTGGCATAACAACCTGTATGGATGAAGGAAGTCAAGAGCCATAATCAGAAAACATGTGAGAAGGCCAGGCACAGTAGCTCATGCCTGTAATCCCAGCACTTTGGGAGGCCAAGGTGGGAAGATCACCTGAATCAGGAGTTCAGGAGCAGCCTGGCCAACATGGCAAAACCCCATCTCTACTAAAAATACAAAAATTAGCCAGGCCTAGTAGTGCATGCCTGTAATCCCAGCTACTCAGAAGGCTGATGCAAGAGAATCACTTGAACCCAGGAGGCAGAGGTTGCAGTGAGCCGAGATTGTGCCACTGCATTCCAGCCTGGGTAACAGCAAGACTCTGTCTCAAAAAAAAAAAAAAGAAAGAAAAAAGAAAATCCATGAGAAGGTGGCTAACAGTAAAACTTTTGTTCAGCAGTTTATCTTACTACATGGTTATTTTTGTAGACTCTTGGCATCTTTTATCCTAAGACACCCAGTGACACATGAACTATATGTTATACATAAAGAAGAACAAAAAAGGGAATGCAGGTTATAACCATTGGCCCTTTAATTGGAGAGTCTAAAAACTAGAGGGCTGTAACAGAATACTAATTCTGCAGAACAACAGACAGAAACATCAGGCAAGGCAAGTTTATCTTCATAACCTGGGCTCTCAGTTGGGGTGCTCTCTTATATTTCAATTGAATATCTGTTCTTAAACCTCCCTTCAACAGTCAGGGTGTCTGTCTATTTCGTGGCTTCTAAAATTCTAACTGCAAAATAATTGACCATCTTATGTTTTCCCATGGCTATCAGGAGGATACAGCAATTTTATAGATTTCTACATGGTCAAGAATCTACACATCTGATGTATTCCTTTCTTTTTCTTTACTTGATGCATTCAAAAGCAACCACTGGATTTTTTCAATGTAAAAAAATTAAAATAGATACCCGTGCCAAAATTCATGGGTGTAAACAGCCAACAGAGCCAAACTTACAAAGAAAATGAAAGATTTGTTTCTGGATAGTGGTTTTATTGGTAAAGATATAAGAAATATTGGCTCTATTAAAAACTCAGGTAATAAAGCACTAAGCTTGATTTTTGTATTGCTACAGTCTCTTTCTTCTAAGGGGAAGAAAATCTGCCCAAGAACAGGATGCTACCTGAGGAATTGTGCCGAATAAAGAAAAGGAATGGATGGTCGGCAGTGAAATTTTCCTCGGGCATCAACATGCAGAAAGTGGCGATGCCTGCTGTGGCAGCTGCCGCCTCTGTTCCCTCTTCATTCACTTCCACAAATGACTTGTGGACAATTTTTGATATAAAAATATCTCTGGCTCCTGACATGCCAGACAGATCAGCCTTGCTACTGTTAAAGAGATCCTGCACACCTAGGCGGGCGAGGTCGGAGTTGAGGGTGTAACTCTCTTCCAGTTTGAACCTGGGCAAGCTGACATTAACTTCAATGAAATCGAGATTCTCAGGTTTAGTCCACTCATGCAGCTTTTCCAAAGTCAACTGTTCCTCAATCTGCAATTAAAATAAGGCGAAAGAAGAAGTGATATCAATTTTACTCAAGTAAGGCAATAAAGTATTATTTGAATCAATGGACCCATAATATCAGTTGCTAGTTAGTTTCCTTCATGTTTTATGCCAAAACAGATTCCATTTGGAGCATTTTATTTCATTCTGGCAATTGATGAAATAGGGCAGAGGTGGTGTTCCAAGTCATCAAAGGTTCAAGGGACTTTGTACATTGGGTCCATCATCCACTCACCCACCCATCCACCCATTCACCCATTCAGCCACTCCATCCATCCATCCATCCATCCATCCATCCATCCATCCATCCATCCACCCAGCTACCCAGCAACACAGCCACCCATCCATCCATCCATTTATTCACCTATCCACCCACCCACCCATCCAACCATCTATCCACCTATTCATCATCCACCTACCCATCCACCCATCCATCCATCCATTCCCCTATCCACCCACCCACCCATCCAACAATCTGTCCACCTATCTATCATCCATCCACCCATTTACTCATCCTCCACCCATCCATCTACCCATTCATCCATCCATCCATTCATCCAGGGTTTATTAAACCCCTACCACAATGGATTACTGTGATAGGCCATGACAGCTGCTATTACTTCCGGGTTGAGTAGTGCTAGAAGAAATTTAAAATATTTCTTCTATTTAGTCTGAATCCAACTGAAGCTTAAGTAATATCTAATAACTTTAGCTCCTAGGTAAAAATTTAAAAGGCAGATTATGCACTGGATCTAGTTCCTCATCTGAAATGTGATGTGGACATTACTTACATCTACCTTATAGATTGTTGAGAGCATTAAATGAAATGATGTATATAAAGTGCTTGGCCCATAGTGCTACACAAATGTCAGCTATTATCATTACTATTGTTATAGCTATTGGACTGGAATAGAACCATCACTCTACTTGTTCTAATGGTGCTGATAATTCCTTTTTTGAGGCTAGAGATTTTCACTTTACAATCCGGAAAAAAACTAATGCAAAAATACAACCAAAAGAAAGACCACATTGATTTTTATACAATGTATTAAAAGTCTGTACATGGAAGTGATTAATATTAGACCCCCCTTCCTGATAGTAAGTTTAGTTGGGGAGGAGACAGACAGCACAGAGCAGGCTAGAGTCCCTACATATAATGGAAGCCTCATACAAAGATCGTGTTAGTAAATAGGCCTAACGCGTCACATGAGGCTTTTTCTGTCTTGTACCCATTGAAAATTTAATTCACTGTCTATATGAATTGTGATGAGAATGAACAGTGTAATAATAGAATTTCATAGTACATGATGAAGATATATGCTACACTATTTGGTGCTTTTCAATCTTTTTCCTCAGTAAAACAATCCTCATCTTACTGTAATTTCCTCTAAAGTTAATTCAAGAGCCTTTCCATGGGCTGCTACTAACCAGTATTATATTTAGTATAGATCTTTGATGACCCCATCACAAGTGTCCACTGAAAGTGGCTGGCCATCTTTCTCGAAAAATGAAATGTTAGCCAGGCACAGTGGCACACAGCTGTAGTCCCAGCTACTCAGGAGGCTGAGGCAGGAGGATCGCTGGAAGCCAGGAGGTCAAGACCAGCCTAGACAACATAGTGAGACCTTGTCTCTATAAGTAAATTTAAAAAAAACAAAATTAACTCTGGGCTTTAGTGTAGTAAGTGTTGATGGGCTACATTTACAAAGGAATGACAAACTACTGGAAAACGCACCATCAGTGAACACTTAACAAGCACCTACCTACCACGCGACACACACACAGGAGGAACCACAAAGCATGAAGCCCAGGAACCATACCTTCTTCAGGCCCGTGGACTCGTCCTCAATGTCATCTGGCAACAGGATGACCATGCTGAGCTCCTTGCCTTGGTAAGGCAGTTCCAGCACACGGCACTTAAGGTCCTCGATGTAGCCATATGCAAATTTTTTCTTCTGATACATCATTTTCACAGTTTTTCTGTCTTTCTGAACAGTTTTAAAAAATCACTGAAATTATTCTCTGCATTCTTTTAGAGCAATGCATGACTGTACAGTTACCTCATCTCACCTTATTCAATCTGAATGGCGCATCCGCCGTGGCTTCTTTCATGAATTTATCCTGCCAGTTTCCCTTGAAATAGATGGCATTTACTAGCACGAGTTTAGTCATGTTATCAACCATGCCCGAAGCCAACAGTTCCGGAATTTTCCCTAAAAAAAATCAAGTTAGCGTAAAAAAATACAAATTGGAATTCCAAATATGAACTGACAATATATTAGCACAGAAATGCAATTCAAATATATACTTTCTACTTAATTTTCATTTAACAAGACATTAACTTAGGAAAGCCCTACTCACTAACATGTCTCTACTTTAAATATAACGACCTGTGGGACAGACCAGGATGACACACAAACTTCCCACAAAGGACTTGACATTTTAAACAAGTCAAATGTGCCGAAAGACTAAAGACAGGAAAAGTCTCATTTTCTGGACTGTATGATAAACAATGAGCCTTATTTTGTAACAACTATTCTTTTTTAGAAAAAAAAAATTCTTAATGAAGATATCTTTAGTCATCAGTAAATCACTTCATCAAATCGCTGAGTAGATGCCTACTCTCACAAAAAAAGGTTTAAACTATATCCAAAAGGCAGAACAAGACCAAGCATGGTGGCGCACACCTGCAATCCCAGCGCTTTGGGAGGTGGAGATAAGATTCCTTGAGCCCAGGAAGTCAAGGCTGCGGTGAGCCATGATCGCACCACTGCACTCAAGCCTGGGCGACAGAGCAAGACTCTGTCTCTTAAAAACAAAAAAACAAACACACAAACAAAGAAACCAGCAGAACATACTCTATGGAAATAAAGGTCACCTTGGTGACCACAAGTATGGCCGGGAACAATTCCTGTAATGGAGGACAGGCCTTCTGGAGTGGGTTGACTAATACAGGACTATGTAAGAAGAGAGATGTAGTAAAGAAATAAATTGCACCCTAAGAGCAAGTCAGTCCCCACCTACCACAACTTTTTTAATGGACAAGATGTTGGCAAAAAATTTATGACCACGTAGTTTGTGAATATTGATTTCAGATATTTCCATGAAATTCCAGGACACTCCTTTCCACATGAGTATTAGGTAACTTTTGGCAGGCTGGATTCTCCTCAAAATTTTAATTCCTTTTTTGCTGTATTCAGCATTGGTTTTAACTTTATTTTTTATTTTTTATTATTTTTATTATTTTTTTTATGACAGAGTCTCGCTCTGTTGCCTAGGCTGGAGTACAGTGGCATGATCTTGGTTTACTGTAACCTCCACCTTCCGGGTTCAAGAGATTCTCCTGCCTCAGCCTCCAGAGTAGCTGGGATTACAGGTGTGTGCTACCACACCCGGGTAATTTTTTTTTGTATTTTTAGTAGAGACAGGGTTTCATCATGTTGGCCAAGCTGGTCTTGAACTCCTGACCTCAAATGGTCTACCCGCCTTGGGCTCCTAAAGTGCTGGGATTACAGACATGAGCCACTGCGCCTGCCAATGTTGGTTTTAACTTTGAAATGTAACTTTAAAAGTTTTGGGGAGCTGATGAGAAAAAAGGATTTAGCTGTTTGAGTTAAATCATGTTTAAGTTTCCACTCTGGTGAACTTCTAACATTTGAGAGCTGTCCAGCAACGTGCAGTGCAGAGTTCACGCACCGGCAGCGTCCTCTGACTGTAACCACGATGTGCACCAGGACTGTGGGAGCTGGGGAGGGAATAACTGCAGGTGGGAAAGGCGGACTGAGGAAACGAATGACATGACCAGCGTTCCATTCTGCCCAGGCTCTCACCTTCTGTCTGTCCTTTGACCCACTGGTTTATGGTCTTCCTTGCGTCTTCAGAGGCATGCTGAAAATCCACACTGGCCAGGTCAGCACCATATGTTTTCTGAGTCGAAGCCAAGAACTCCTATTAAAAAAAAAGAAAAAGGAAACATATATAACTCCTACTACATATAGAAATTGTTTTCTAAAATCCCGAAAAGCAACAGAAATTGTCCTAAAAGGCTACAATTCCATGTAACACAAAATTTCTAACTCTTACAGTTTTTCTTATAGTAGTACAAATCATTGAACATTAAATTTACTATCTTAGCCACTTTTAACTGTGCATTCCAGTAGTGGTAAGCCTAACCCTTATACTGTTGTTGTTACATAAAATTACCAATCTTTTCTGAACTTTGACTAAGATTTCACAAATACTGATTGTCCTCTTGCTTCAGTAAAACCTCCAGGAGCTATCTTTTCACTAAAAAGACTGTAACACAAAATCGCCACATCAATTAAAGTTTGCATTCTGTCATGTTTGCCTTCTGTATTGTTTTTCTGAAAGTTTACAAATATTAAAAGTGACTTCCATGACTTGATTGTGCTGGAAAATAACTGCACTGTCTAGTGGGGTTTTAGAATGTGAAGGGTAAAGTACTTACAGGGAGGAAATTGTAAGTTTTCTCTCCATATAATCTGTTAGCAAGTTTCAGAATATAAGACGCTCCACGTTTGTTGATATCAGCGTTCAGACTCTGGAATCTTGAATGAACCTCTTCAACCGTGTTGAAATGAAAAGTCTAAAATAAAGAAAACCTTCTTTCTACAACCATCTATTTTGAAACTATAAAGTGATTCCTTAGTGTTTCCTTCTATCAAATTAAATTAATGTGTTTTATTACTAATTATTGATGATCTCAAACCCAATACTTTATTAATTTGTCATTGCAGAACAAACAATAGGAAATCCAAAATTTATGGCTTTGTGAGACAGAATGATTATAACTTTAGACATTGCTTTTACATCACTCTTTGTTATACTTGCAGTTCCACAAATGTGGGTGGTTAATACACTAAATATTTATATATAAGACTGCCTTTTCCAAAGAAAATAATAAATGGTATGTTCATATTTATATTCTGTATCAAATATAATTTTACTGAAAGTTCTCAGAAATGAGCAGTAAAAATAGGACTCATCCTCTATTCAGAACCACAAAGATAGTACAGACTGAGGCTTTTAAAATTTTCTTACCCTATTAACATCAGTAACTCACTTATTTTAAAATAACTTCCTTAAACTTAACATTCTGTCAAAAGTTTAATTCCCCATGTGTCAGTTACAAATCAAGAGGCCCTTTGTGATTTTATGAGACCTAGGCTGGTTCCTTTATGATTAAGACACAAAGAACAAAATTGCATAGGGTACAAAGTCCACATTACTCACCGGGATATGGAATGTTTGTACTGTGCCTATGCTCCAACTGCTTTAATGGAAATGGGGGAGGAGTCCTTAAAACTATTATTTGCTGAGGTTTTAAAGTCCCTGGAAAGCCTCAAGCTGGGAACTTATATAACCCAGCAAGAAGCAACTAACAATTAGCAATAGAGGTTTTTTTTTCTAAATGGATTTTAAAAAAATCTTTAAAATGCTTTCATATCTAAAGCAATGAGTAATAGAAGCTTCGCAGCCCCTTTAACTTGGATCCTGGGCTGCACCTTGCCAAGGAACAGGTGCAGTGTAATTTGCGGCAGGTATGTTAGAAGAGCCTCCACTTTTACTACTCCTTTCTGCTGGGCTTTGAGAGAGAGAGCTAGAGTTCTCTTCTCAGAATTAAAGAGTACCAAGCACAGAAGTCCCCTTTACGCCCATTAAGGACAAGAAGGAAGGCTGGGCATGAGAGTGACCTGTCACATCGCCAAGGGCTGGGTCCTGCTCCTGAAGCTGCTGGGTCTCCCCCTTGCCTCCCCTGCAGGGCGTGCTGTGCCACAGCCCACTGAGCCATGCTCTGCACCCTGGGACTATAGAACCACAGGGTCACTTTTTGTCTTTTCCTTGCAAAAAAGCAATGCCACTATCTCCACTATAATGCATTCCCTATGTCTTATTCCTCTCATTATGCTTGAAAGTAGTGTTATGTAACAGGAAATATTTATGAGTTGCATATCATCATATGCAAAGCAAAAACTGGAAGCTGCTAGCTCAGGAGGATGTAGTATGGCTTTCAGGAAAGCTGTCAGATTCATCCACTGGAACAGAAGCCTCGCCCTGCAGGGATTTTTGTCAGCTTTGCTTACTGCTGTCTCCTCAGCAATACGAAAAACAGTTCCTGGTATGTGGTAAGTACTTAGGAAAAACCTGATGATGAATGAAAGCCTGCATACAAGTGTGACTTTTCTGAAAGTCTGATCTCATAAAAATGCGGTTTTGAAAACACACTGTAAGAGCTCAAAGGCACAACCTTTCCCTACAGACTGTCCATTCGTACGGAGATGGGAGGAAAGCAGACCCTTTTTGTTGTTTCTGCTGACCTTGGACAGCTGTGCTGCCGTGTTACCTCTGGTCCCCAGAAAAACCATGGCCATAGCAGATGAGATGCTGAAGGGAGAGATGAAGATGTTTCCAGCCGGATTGTTCTCACTCAACGTCAGGAACAGGTCCAAGGCGAAGCGGGTGTTTGCTGAGCTCAGCTGCTCCATGGTGAAAACTGCAACACAGAACAGGGTCCCCATGGTGCCCACTGCCCATGCCAGCAGATTAGGCAGCACTATTTCTCCAGAAGCTTCCTCAATTTCTGCCAACCGCCCTGTGGCATCCTGGATCTTGTACTTTCTCCCCGCTTTTTTATTCCAGCAGGGCAAGAACACTTTCCCAGGCCCACAAATGTGGGACCATTCTAGCAAAGGACTCAGCAGTTACAGGGGATTTTAGGGCACCCAGGGTGCCCTAAAGGGCTCTGACCCTTGCATACAGGTGAGTCTGGGGGTGGGGTGAGGGTAGGACAGGCCCCAGCCACCCCAGCTTTAGCACAGCCACCGAGCCCTGGGTCCTCCCAACCTATGTGTGGGAGCGCACGTGCTTCTGAGCCTTTGATTCAAGTCTCTGATTCATTGGGCAATGAATCCATTGTCTACCCTCACCTGAACTAACAGCATTCTATCAGAGACTCAGCTACCTACTAGGCATTAAAACTCCAGCAAAGGTATCACTGTAATTATTATAATAATATAATTCTTCCTTATTTTTGAGATTCAAAAGGTATAAGAGGTCCAGTGCCCAAAGTCTCGGAGCCGGTGTAGGATGTGCCAGTTTGGAAACCCACCACAGTCCAGGGTCTGGCGGTGCAGCATCCCATCCGCCACCCACTAGCCCATCTTGATCTCCACTCTCAGAGCCCTAATTTCCCCCAAGGACAGGCAAAGAAGAACTGTGCTGGCTGCTCGGCATGTAAGTACAAAGCTGATTTCTCCTTGTTGTGAAATCGTCTCTAGAATCGCACGGGGTTCCTCCTCTCTCTCCCTGCAGCTGCAGATAGGAGCCGCGGCTTGGCCCTGGGCTGCCTGGAAACTGTCACAAACAGCTCTGGGAGGAAGGGAATTCAGCGAGAAGGGACAACATCCTGATCTCAGGTTTCAGTCTTGCCTTCCGCCTGCATCTGTCGTCCTCCCTCCCTCCCTCGCAGGCTAGCCCGGCCGGTACCCAGGCAAGGGCGGGAGATCAGAGGTCGTCTGTCTCAGACGGCGCGCCCGGAAGGGATGGGGGCGCGAAGCTGGGGGGGAGGAGGGTGCAGGGAGCCGCGGGTCTGATGGGCCTGAGCCCGGGGGGTGGGGCCTGCTGGGCTGGAAGCTGAGCGAGGGAGCCTGGCCTCTCCCACTAGCCCGCCCCGCGCCACCGGTCCGAGGCCCGGACTCACCCGATAGGCCGCCGAGGCAGGCTCCAGGCTCCGGGCTCCGAGCTGGGTGCGGGGTCTGGCAGGAAGCACCAAGGGCCGCTGCCCTTATAGCAAGCGGAAGTGTCACCCGGGCCAGCAGCCGCGGGCGTGGCGGCGGCCCTGCCCTGTGACTGCCAGGCAGTCAGAGCAGCCGAGGTTGCCTAAGTGGAAGCAGAAGTGAGCGCGTCTTCCGGGCAGCGCCCTCCTCAGGGCAGCGGCGCCTTTCTCAGCTCAAAGCCTTTCCTCGAGTCTCTGGCAAGGACCTGAAAAGCATTTTTTTACTAAGGTGTGAATGACTGAGACGACATATTGTGACACCTCTTAGAGGGCAAATGACTCCCTTTGAGTCCCATCTATATTGGGAGCCCCTTTAACTTGAATCCTGGGGATCTTGCACAGGGTAAAAAGAGGGGCCCCCAGAATCTGATAAAACAGAACCATTTCCAAACACCTGCCCTCTGTTTCCAAGATGACAGCTTGCTGCTGCATCCTCAATGATGGAAAGTGGACGGGCCAAAGGCGCCAAATCTCATGTGAAGTCTCTTGTATAAGGGACTAATCCCCCTCTTGGGGAAGGTGCCCTCATGATCCAATCACCTCCTAAAGGCACCGCCTCTTAGTATTGCATGAGGATTGTTTCAGCATGAATTTTGAAGGGAACACAGACATTCAAAGCATAGCATTCTGCCCCAGCCCTCCAAATGCATGCCCTTCTCACATACAAAATGCATGCATTGTATCCCAGTGGCCCCCAGAGTTCTGGTATCAACTTTAAAATGTAAGTCCAAAGTCTCACCTAAATATCTTCTAAATTAGAAAGGCATAAGATTCAAAGTACAATTCATCCTAAGTGAAATTCCCCTCCAGCTATGAGCCCGTGAAATCAAATAGGTTACATGCCTTCAAAATACAGTGGTGAGACAGGCATAGGATGGACATTCCCATTCCCAAAGGGAGAAACAGGCAAGAAGAAAGGAATATCTGGTCCCAAGTAAGTCCAAACCCAACAAGGCAAACAGCATTAAATCTTGGGGCTTCAGAATAATCTTCTTGGATGCTGTGTCCCCCATTCCAAGCACATGGGGGTGGGGACTGGGTCCCCTAGGGTCCAGGGGATCCACCCCTATGGATTTGCTAGGTGCAACCCATGCAGCAGCTCTCACAGGTTGAGGTCTAGGCTCTCCCAGGATAGACTTGCATGCTGGTGGCTGTACAGTTCTGGGTTCTCAGGGACAGCCCTGTTCCCACAACTCCACTAGATATTACCCTAGTTGGGGCTGTCTGCAGTGGCCCCAATCCCACTGCTCCACTAAACATTGCCCTAGTGAGGGCTTTCTGCAGCAGCCTCACCTCAGTGACAATTCTCTGACTGGGCCCCCGGGCTCCCCTAGACATCCTTTGAAATCTAGGTGGAGGTGGTCGTGTCTCCACGGTTCATGCACTCTGTGCACCTGCAGAGTTAGCATCATGTGGACACTGCCGAGGCTTACAGGAAGGGTGGCCTGACGAGGGCCTGTATAAGCCACACCTGGGATGGTGGCCAAAGAGTGATGGCAGGGGGGCAGAGACTTGAAGCAGCCCTAGGCAGCAAGCCCCAAGGTTCCATGGTGTCCTGAGTCCCCCCTTAAAACCATTCTGCCCCCAGGGTCCTGGCACTCTGGGACGGGGATGGGAATCCAGCACCAGTAACCTCAGAAACGCCTTTGGGCTCATTCTTCCATTGTCTTGATAAATAGCATCTGGCTTCCTTCTATACATACTCATCTCATTATCAAATGTGAGCCTGGCCACACTCTTGGTGTTCTCTCCCAAACATGCCTTTTCATTCTTTACATGGCCAGGCTGAGAATTTTCCAAAACTTTAAGCTCTGCTTCCCTCTTGATTATAAACTTCGTCTTTAATTCATTCTCTTTGCCCACATTTTACTATAAGCAGTCAAGAGAAGCCATGCTGCACTCTCAACTCTTTGCTCAGAGATTTCTTCCACCAAATATCCTCGTTTATTGTCTTTAAGTTCTGCCATTCGGAAAACACTGGGACACAGACACAATCCAGCCAAGTTCATTGCCACTGTGTAACAAGGATGACCTGTCCTCCAGTTTCCTTTTAAGATCTCATCAAAACTGTCTTTATCATGTATACTTCTAACTGCATTCTGATCATGACTACTTAATTAATCTCTAAGAAGATTTAGGCTCTCCCTACAGCTCCTTGTCTTCTGAGCCCTCACCCTTAATTTCCCTTAATGGTCTGTTCATGTCTATATAGGCTTTTTCCAGCATGCATCTCCAAATTCTTCCAGCCTCTACCCATTACTCAGTTTCAAAGCTGTTTCCACATATTTAGGTATTAGTTATAGCAACATCCCACTTCTCAGTATCAATTTCTGTCATAGTCCATTTGGGCTGCTATAAATAAATACCTGTGATTGGGCAATTTATTAAAAACAGAAATGTATTGCTCACAGTTCTGGAGGCTGGGAAGTCCAAGAATAAGGGCACCAACATATTTGGTGACTGGTGTGGGCTGCTCTCTGCTTCCAAAATGGCACCTTGTTGCTGCATCTAAGGGGGAAATATACTGTATCTTTACGTGGTGGTGGGAGGGATGGAAAGGGATGAATGCACTCCCTCAAGGGCCCAAATCCCACCCATGGGGGTTCTGCCCTCATGACTGAATCACTTCTTAAGGCTCTACCTCTTAATACTATCACATTGCTGATAAAGTTTCAACATACGAATTTTGGGGAGATACATTCAGCCCATAACATCTCTTCTGCCACGTGAGGACACAGCATTTGTCCCTTCTGCCTTTCCCACGAAATGAGAACACCGCAAGAAAATGCCCTCATCAGACACTGAGTCTGCACCTGCAGATCTTGAACTTCCCAGCCTTGGACTTCCCAGCCTCCAGAACTGTAAGAAATAGATGTCTAATGTTTACGAGATGTTTTGATAAAGCAGCAGGAAAAGACGAAGACAGGGGCTCTTCTTGAGAAGCTGGCCTTGTTCTTATCCCTCTTGTTTAGGAGAAATGTGTGGACACTGCCACATTACTGCCCCCTGAGTCTTCCTAGCCCATCTCATCCTAGAATAATATGGAGAAGTGTCAGTCTCCTAAGCGTTTTTCCTTATTCTCCTCCACCTTGAATTATTCCTGAATTATTCCTCCTGCCTCCAGCTTCTGAAAGTAGAACTTAGACTTTTTCTGGCTGTTCAAACAAGCTGCTACTATCACCCAGAACTCTCAGAAGCATCTTGAGAATTTTTTTCTTCACTCTTCAAGTCATTTTGAATTAGCTTGTTTTCTTGTTCAGTTTAAGAAACTGCTATTAAGTGAATAGTGACACTTTTAATAAACTTGCAGCATGGTGAAATTAAAAATCTCACAATAGTGTTTTGTAAATATGTTAAATATAATTCTTGTGGGTAAATTATTTCCATGTAGTGCTCACTGGGTAATATATTTTATTTTAGGTACTCACTTCCTCGAAAGATAAAATGTATAGTAATCCACTAGCAGTTCAGCAATTGGAAACATTTTAAACTCAAAAAAAGCAGTTTTTGTGTGCCATAGCCTG